>NC_092715.1:99767289-100383809 GCF_047496885.1 Scyliorhinus torazame
GAAGGAGGCAAAAGAGGGGGAGGAGTGGCGCTGCTAGTCAAGAGCAGTATTACGGTGGCGGAGAGGATGCTAGATGGGGACTCATCTTCCGAGGTAGTATGGGCTGAGGTTAGAAACATGAAAGGAGAGGTCACACTGTTGGGAGTCTTCTATAGGCCTCCAAATAGTTCTAGGGATGTAGAGGAAAGGATGGCGAGGATGATCCTGGATAAGAGCGAAAGTAACAGGGTAGTTATTATGGGAGACTTTAACTTTCCAAATATTGACTGGAAAAGATATAGTTCGAGTACATTAGATGGGTCGTTTTTTGTACAGTGTGTGCAGGAGGGTTTCCTGACACAGTTTGTTGACAGGCCAACAAGAGGCGAGGCCACATTGGATTTGGTTTTGGGTAATGAACCAGGCCAGGTGTTGGATTTGGAGGTAGGTGAGCACTTTGGGGACAGTGACCACAATTCGGTGACGTTTACGTTAAGGATGGAAAGGGTTAAGTATATACCGCAGGGCAAGAGTTATAGCTGGGGGAAGGGAAATTATCATGCCATTAGACGTGACTTGGGGGGGATAAGGTGGAGAAGTAAGCTGCAAGTGTTGGACACACTGGATAAGTGGAGCTTGTTCAAGGATCAGCTACTGCGTGTTCTTGATAAGTATATACCGGTCAGGCAGGGAGGAAGGTGCCGAGCGAGGGAACCGTGGTTTACCAAAGAAGTGGAATCTCTTGTTAAGAGGAAGAAGGAGGCCTATGTGAAGATGAAGTGTGAAGTTTCGGTTGGGGCGATGGATAGTTACAAGGTAGCGAGGAAGGATCTAAAGAGAGAGCTAAGACGAGCAAGGAGGGGGCATGAGAAGTATTTGGCAGGAAGGATCAAGGAAAACCCAAAAGCTTTCTATAGGTATGTCAGGAATAAGCGAATGACTAGGGAAAGAGTAGGACCAGTCAAGGACAGGGATGGGAAATTGTGTGTGGAGTCTGAAGAGATAGGCGAGATACTAAATGAATATTTTTCGTCAGTATTCACTCAGGAAAAAGATAATGTTGTGGAGGAGAATGCTGAGCCCCAGGCTAATAGAATAGATGGCATTGAGGTACGTAGGGAAGAGGTGTTGGCAATTCTGGACAGGCTGTAAATAGATAAGTCCCCGGGACCTGATGGGATTTATCCTAGGATTCTCTGGGAGGCCAGGGAAGAGATTGCTGGACCTTTGGCTTTGATTTTTATGTCATCATTGGCTACAGGAATAGTGCCAGAGGACTGGAGGATAGCAAATGTGGTCCCTTTGTTCAAAAAGGGGAGCAGAGACAGCCCCGGCAACTATAGACCGGTGAGCCTCACGTCTGTAGTGGGTAAAGTCTTGGAGGGGATTATAAGAGACAAGATTTATAATCATCTAGATAGGAATAATATGATCAGGGATAGTCAGCATGGCTTTGTGAAGGGTAGGTCATGCCTCACAAACCTTATTGAGTTCTTTGAGAAGGTGACTGAACAGGTAGACGAGGGTAGAGCAGTTGATGTGGTGTATATGGATTTCAGCAAAGCGTTTGATAAGGTTCCCCACGGTAGGCTATTGCAAAAAGTACGGAGGCTGGGGTTTGAGGGTGATTTAGAGATGTGGATCAGAAATTGGCTAGCTGAAAGAAGACAGAGGGTGGTGGTTGATGGGAAATGTTCAGAATGGAGTTCTGTCACAAGTGGAGTACCACAAGGATCTGTTCTGGGGCCGTTGCTGTTTGTCATTTTTATCAATGACCTAGAGGAAGGCGCAGAAGGGTGGGTGAGTAAATTTGCAGACAATACTAAAGTCGGTGGTGTTGTCGATAGTGTGGAAGGAAGTAGCAGGTTACAGAGGGATATAGATAAGCTGCAGTGCTGGGCTGAGAGGTGGCAAATGGAGTTTAATGTAGAGAAGTGTGAGGTGATTCACTTTGGAATGAATAACAGGAATGTGGAATATTTGGCTAATGGAAAAGTTCTTGAAAGTGTGGATGAGCAGAGGGATCTAGGTGTCCATGTACATAGATCCCTGAAAGTTGCCACCCAGGTTGATAGGGTGGTGAAGAAGGCCTATGGAGTGTTGGCCTTTATTGGTAGAGGGATTGAGTTCCGGAGTCAGGAGGTCATGTTGCAGCTGTACAGAACTCTGGTACGGCCGCAATTGGAGTATTGCGTACAGTTCTGGTCACCGCATTATAGGAAGGACGCGGAGGCTTTGGAACAGGTGCAGAGGAGATTTACCAGGATGTTGCCTGGTATGGAGGGAAAATCTTATGAGGAAAGGCTGATGGACTTGAGGTTGTTTTCGTTAGAGAGAAGAAGGTTAAGAGGAGACTTAATAGAGGCATACAAAATGATCAGGGGGTTAGATAGGGTGGACAGTGAGAGCCTTCTCCCGCGGATGGAAATGGCTAGCACGAGGGGACATAGCCTTAAACTGAGGGGTAATAGATATAGGACAGAGGTCAGAGGTAGGTTCTTTACGCAAAGAGTAGTGAGGCCGTGGAATGCCTTACCTGCTACAGTAGTGAACTCGCCAACATTGAGGGCATTTAAAAGTTTATTGGATAAACATATGGATGATAATGGTATAGTGTAGGTTAGATGGCTTTTGTTTCGGTGCAACATCGTGGGCCGAAGGGCCTGTACTGCGCTGTATTGTTCTATGTTCTATGTTCTATGTTCTATATTCTGCCCCCTCCATCCCAACCAGAATCTCCCAGCTCACCACAAACAGGTCAATTCTGGAATACACCCTGTAAACATGCAAAAAAAAGAAATACTCCCCTCCTCCTGGGTTCTTGAAGCACCACGGGTCCACTATACCCATCTTTTCAATAAACCCACCCAGCTCGTTTGCCATTCGTATTCTACCCATTACCTGGGGCTCGACTTATCTACCCTTGGCTGTGGGACACAATTAAAATCTTCTTCCATAATCAACTGGTGCATGGCCAAGTCCGGGATTGCTGCAACCCCCTCATGAAACCTACATTATCCCAGTTTGGTGCATACATACATACACCACCGACGTCCCTTATAATACCCCACTCACAATCACATTTTTCCCACTCGGTCCCTCACTTCCTTTGCGCCCACAAACCCTGTTTTCTTACTCACCAAAATTGCAACTCCCCGCGACTTTGAATCAAACCCCGAGTGAAAAACCTGACCCACCCACCCTTTCCTTAGCCTTACCTGGTTCTTCTCCTGCAGAAAGACCACCTCCGCTTTCAAGCTCCTGAGATGCCCAAAGACCCAAGATCTTTTGACTGGTCCATTGAGCCCTCGCACGTTCCACATTATCAGCTTTACCGGGAGCTTGTGCCTCCATTCCTCTCTACCGTCCTCCATCTTCCCCTTTTGGTTCTAACCCCGTTAATGTCACCCTATACCTGGCCCATCCAAGATGGCTCCTTTCTTCACCCCTGACCATATTTCTTCTCCCACCTCGCTTTGTCGCGTCACCCTCCCTATCGCACCCCCGTCTCCCTCCCCCTCCACCCACCCTTCCCCCTCTCCCCCCCTACGGCCACCACCTTCGGCTTTCTCCCCCACCTCACTTCCGTTCACCAGCATGGCATCTCCTGCCCAAAGGCTTCTCCCACTGACCTCCCCCACCCTCACCTCTCTGTTCAGTGAAGAAAGCTCCCCGCTAACCTTACCCTCGCCCACCCAAACAAAGACTCATCTCGAACCACAGGTCACCTTCCCCAAGAGCAAACAAACAGGAAAAAAAACCCACACAGCTCCAGAAGGCAGGAGGGAGGAAGGGAACAGCCATCCCTACATAAACTTTTCACCCATGCTACCCTTTGTCAACCCAACAATAAATAAAAAACAAGAACAAATCCCTCCATATCAGAGGAACAGACCCTCCACTCCCTACCGGTACTCTACCCGTATTCCCAATTATTTCAAAGTGCCAGCACCTCAGTCTCGCAAAATTGTTCAGGTCAGCTCTCCCCCAGTTTATGCTCCTTGATAAAGTCATTGACCACTTCTTGGATCTCAAAATAGTCTTCCCGGCCTTCATACTGGACTCCTCAACGACTCTCCCTCAGACTGATCTGTTCCCTGTAAGAACACTATTCACGACATCCTATGCTGGTCTTGCTCATGTATTTGCTTTGTTTGGCCCCTTGTTCTGCACTGTAACCAATCACTGTTTGTCGATGTACCATTTGTCAATGTACTCTGTCGATTGTTCTTTTTTTGTCTACTATGTACGTACTGTGTATGTAACCTTGGCCGCAGAAAAATACTTTTCACTGTACTTCGGTACATGTGACAATAAATCAAATCAAATCAAACAAATCAAATCAATCTACACCTCCCACTGCCTTGGGAAAGCGGGCAGCATACTAAATTACCCCTCCCACTGCGTTATTCTCTCTTCCTACATCTTCCATTGGGCAGAATTTCCAAAAGTTTGCGAACACACACCTATAGATTCAAAACAGCTTGTACCCCGCTGTTACCAGACTCCTAAATAACCCTCTTATGGACTGAACTGATCTCACTATGCATCTTCTCTACAGTTGTAGCACTATATTCCGTACGCCTCACCCGATGTTTATATCTGTGTATTTACATTGTGTATTTATCATATGTCCTATTTTGTTTTCATGTATGGAGCGATCTGCCTGGACTGTAAGCAGAACAATACTTTTCACTGTACCTTGGTACACGTGACAATAAATCTAAATCTAAATCTACAATCTAAATCTACAGGTATTTTCCCCTTGATACATTTGGATCATTGCAATATAGTTGTAAGGTAACGTACATGAAGATTCATGTGCTGTACATTTCCTACCTGTAGTCTTCTTATTCCAATAATGGTCTCTGAGCAGGCAAATAAAGGTGAATGCTATCTTTAAGTTTAGGCATAGGCAACCTGAACAAAGATATAGTTTACTTTTATTTCTTATTTGTTTAACATAATTTTTCATAACTGTGATGCATGTGGTAGACAACTCTAAACTAGGTCAGATCTATAGTGTACAATCACGACACGTTTAATTTCAATACTGTTCTTAAAGTGGTAAATTGTCCTGGGGTCCCAAACAGGAGCACATTCAGACAAGATTTTACACCAAACTGTATTAAGTAACATTAGGAAAAAATGACAAAAAGTTTAGTCAAAGTTTTAAGGAGCTACTTGAAAGAGGAGAGAGAGGGAGGAATGAGGAGTGGTTTAGGAAGAGCATTCCAGCGCTAATGGCCTGGGCAGTTGGAGGAACAGCTGCTAATGCTAGAACAATGAAAATTGAGGATGAGGAAGAGGCCGGGGTCAAGAAAGCACAGAGTTCTTCAAGGGCTTGAAGAGGATATAGAGATAGGGAGGGATGAAAGCCATGAAGAGTGTTGAAAATGGTGACCATGTTAAAATTGAAGCGTTGCCAGACGAAGAACCCATCATGCAGGTTAGTGAACACAGGGATGTTACGGATGCCTGGTCAGCTCTCAACAGTGGCTAGGAGACTGGACCAGATGCCATAACGTTCTAATGTTTTAATGTGGTGCGGAAAGTTTGAACAGTTCCATGAGTGATTATATAAGAAATAGGGTGTGGTTATTTTATAAACAAACTTTATTAAAACAAAAGAAAAGAAAACAATGTTTAAACATTTACTTCAGCTCTAACACTAACAGATTACATGGAATTTCTAAACCTTAACACACTAGTTTCCATTCGACAACACTATAACAGAACATACAACTCTCATGCCACTTTCACAGGTAGTCAAAGGCAATACTTGCATTTATGAAGCAACTTTCCTTCTGGTAAGGACATTCAATCTGAACCCTTTTCCAAAGCCTGCCTTAGTGGCAACTTTCATGACCTCTTTGCTCAGATTTTAAAGCCTTCTCCTCGAACTGTTCAAAAATGCATTTCTTCTCTCTCTCGTTAGGATGCAGAGCTGGGCTGAGAAGTGGCAGATGGAGTTTAACCCTGAAAAGTGTGAGGTTGTCCATTTTGGAAGGACAAATATGAATGCGGAATACAGGGTGAACGGTAGAGTTCTTGGCAATGTGGAGGAGCAGAGAGATCTTGAGGTCTATGTTCATACATCTTTGAAAGTTGCCACTCAAGTGGATAGAGCTGTGAAGAAGGCCTATGGTATGCTCGCGTTCATTAACAGAGGGATTGAATTTAAGAGCCGTGAGGTGATGATGCAGCTGTACAAAACTTTGGTAAGGCCACATTTGGAGTACTGTGTACAGTTCTGGTCGCCTCATTTTAGGAAGGATGTGGAAGCTTTGGAGAAGGTGCAAAGAAGATTTACCAGGATGTTGCCTGGAATGGAGAGTAGGTCTTACGAGGAAAGGTTGAGGGTGCTAGGCCTTTTCTCATTAGAACGGAGAAGGATGAGGGGCGACTTGATAGAGGTTTATAAGATGATCAGGGGAATAGATAGAGTAGACAGAGACTTTTTCCCCGGGTGGAACAAACCATTACAAGGGGACATAAATTTAAGGTGAAAGGTGGAAGATATAGGAGAGATATCAGAGGTAGGTTCTTTACCCAGAGAGTAGTGGGGGCATGGAATGCACTGCCTGTGGAAGTAGTTGAGTCGGAAACATTAGGGACCTTCAAGCAGCTATTGGATAGGTACATGGATTACGGTA
Organism: Scyliorhinus torazame; assembly: GCF_047496885.1. Taxonomy (NCBI): domain Eukaryota; kingdom Metazoa; phylum Chordata; class Chondrichthyes; order Carcharhiniformes; family Scyliorhinidae; genus Scyliorhinus; species Scyliorhinus torazame. Next base: position 99,773,925 of record NC_092715.1, read on the forward strand.
AAATGATATAGTGTAGATTTATTTGTTCTTAAGGGCAGTACGGTAGCATTGTGGATAGCACAATTGCTTCACAGCTCCAGGGTCCCAGGTTCGATTCCGGCTTGGATCACTGTCTGTGCGGAGTCTGCACATCCTCCCCGTGTCTGCGTGGGTTTCCTCCGGGTGCTCCGGTTTCCTCCCACAGTCCAAAGATGTGTAGGTTAGGTGGATTGGCCATGATAAATTGCCCTTAGTGTCCAAAATTGCCCTTGGTGTTGGGTGGAGGTGTTGAGTTTGGGTAGGGTGCTCTTTCCAAGAGCCGGTGCAGACTCAATGGGCCGAATGGCCTCCTTCTGCACTGTAAATTCAATGATAATCTATGATTAATCTAGGACAAAGGTTCGGCACAACATCGTGGGCCGAAGGGCCTGTTCTGTGCTGTATTTTCTATGTTCTATGTTCTCCAAGCTTCGCACACACCCTCAAACAAAGCTCCCTGAGGTGGCCAGACTTGAATCCCTAATTGTTATCTTAGCTCATGGCCCACTCCCGTTTATAAAAAAGAACTGAGCTATGCCATTCATATGCAACTAACCTTCCCTTGACAGACAAATAGGTAATCAAATTCTGTGATCGGATAATGGCTGGTCACACAAAGTTGTCCAAATGACACTGGATCTTGAGTGGATCATCCTGGCTGAACCGGGGCATTCTGTGTATTCCCACTAACGAGGTTACGTCTGAATGGGGCAAGGTAACTCAGGCTGTGGGTGTATCCCTCTGACTCTGCTGCTAGCAGTATTTTAACCCCTAATTTCCCTGCTTACATCTAGGACCCCATTTCTGGCCCCAAGTTCCCAATATCTCCCGATCATCACAACAAGGGTGAATAGTGAATGTAGCTTTGTGTGAGTTAGAATATAGCCAGCACATTTCATGCAGGGTCAGGTTCAAAACAGTGTGCTATCATTAATTGAACTGTGAAGCATTGCCTCACAGATCATTGCACATAAACAAATGAAGAATCAATGCAATGAACTTGGAGCATATTCTCTCTGACTGTATATTCTCTTCATAAATTGCTGCTTTGTTAAAATGACCTCCTCCTCCTTTGAGCTGAATGATCTAATCCTACGACCCAGCAAGTGTTCCAGCTGAATTAATTCTCATTCTTGCACCATTTAGTTTGCTATGTTGAGGTCAGACTGAATTCAACACTGAATAAGTTTCTGCCTGCAACAATTTGGATTGCAGGAAGCATGAGCTGGAAGCAGACTCAGCACAAAATAATTGTTCCCATGTGCTGGATATATTGTGGTGGAGGAGGATCTATGAGAGGTCCAGGAACGAAAGGAATAAGAGTCAACAAGTTACAGAAGCTGCATTCCAATTGAGATGGAATATTTACTTGACAGAAAGCTGCTGGGACTGTCAAATATATGCCACATACTCTTCGTACCCCAGTAATGGTTAGCATTTGCCTCAGTTTATCTGCCATTAGCACCTTCCAAGCACTTAAACAATACCTTGGGAGTCAGCAACCTTTCTATATACTATTCCATTAAGGAAGTAAGTAGTCATGGTTCTGTATCACCATGCATCCCAGTGTAACAAGAACCCCAAATGTAAATCTTTGCTCATGAAGATGATAATAATAATAATCTTTTTAGTGTCACAAGTAGGCTTACATTAACACATATATAAAGTTACTGTGAAGTCACCACACTACGGCGCCTGTTCGCGTACACTGAGGGAGAATTCAGATTGTCCAATTCATCTAACAAACATGTCTTTCAGAACTTTTATGACGAAACCGGAGAACCCGGAGGAAACCCACGCAGACATGGGGAATACGTGCAGACTCCGCGCAGACAGTGACCTGAGCCGGGAATCAAACCCAGATCCCTGGCGCTGTGAAGCAACAGTGCTAATCACTGTGCTACCGTGCCACCCTGAATGCACAGGGTCTTGTTGCCGACTTCTTCCACTGAGCTCTGCAATTAGGACTATCCAAACTACCTTCCATTGCAGTGTATATGCTCTTCAGTTTAATGTGGCTGCTGCAGTAGCCTCTATTTAAAAGTACGCTCAGTAAGCTATGTATCCGCAAAACAACTGTGGTAGAGGAATTGAGACCTTAGGGAAGCATCCACCTGAGCCAACTGATCTCTTGTGAGCTATCACCACCAATGCTACTTCCCCCTCTCCAGTGTTCATTGTCTCTTCTGCAATCCACATATCTTTTTAGTGCGGTTCTGCACTATGTGCCTTTGATAAAGTTACTCTCAACTGTCCAAACTCCGTTCCCTACCTACTGACTCCATCCCTCTCACTAGCAATTGTCTGAGATTAAGCTGGGCCTAGGTAGGGTCCTTGATCTGAAGACTGGTGCAGACTAGACGAGCCGAATGGCTTCCTTCTGCACAATAGGGATTATATGAAATACAGAAAGCTAGCACACAGGTGGAGCAGGCAATCAGGAAGGCTAATGGAATGTTAGACCTTACTTCAAGGGGGTTGGAGTGTAAGAGCAGGGCAATCCTGCTGCAACTGTTTAGCACAGGGCTAAATCGCTGGCTTTGAAAGGAGACCAAGGCAGGCCAGCAGCACGGTTCAATTCCCGTAACAGCCTCCCCGAACAGGCGCTGGAATGTGGCGACTAGGGGCTTTTCACAGTAACTTCATTTGAAGCCTACTTGTGACAATAAGCGATTTTCATTTCATTTTCATTTTTCATTTTCAACTGTACAAAAGTACTGGTGAAACCACATGTGGAGGAGTACCGTGAGCAGTTTGGTCCCCTTATTTAAGGAAAGATATTATTTCATTGGAGGCAGTTCAGAGAAGATTCACCAGCATGGTCCCCAGTATGGAGGGATTGTCTTTTGAGCAAAGTTTAAGCAGGTTGGGATTCTACTCATTGGAATTTAGAAGAACGGGAAGTGACTTCATTCAAACATGTAGGATTCTTCAGGGGCTTGACAGGGTAAATGCTGAGAGGGTGTTTCCCCTCATGGGAGTGTCTCAAACCAGAGGGCATTGTCTCAGAACAAAGGGGTGCCAATTTTTTTTTTTTTTTAATTTAGAGTACCCAATTCATTTTGTCCAATTAAGGGGCAATTTGACATGTTCTATTCACCTACCTTCAACATCTTTGGGTTGTGGGGGCAAAACCCACGCAAACATGGGGAGAATGTGCAAACTCCACACAGACAGTGACCCAGAGCCGGGATCGAACCTGGGACCTCAGCGCCGTGAGACTGCAGTGCTACCACTGCGCCACCGTGCTGCCCTAAGGGGTGCCAATTTAAGACTGAAATTAGGAGATTTATTTTCTCGGAGGGTTAGAACAAAGAACAAAGAACAAAGAAATGTACAGCACAGGAACAGGCCCTTCGGCCCTCCAAGCCCGTGCCGACCATACTGCCCGACTAAACTACAATCTTCTACACTTCCTGGGGCCGTATCCTTCTATTCCCATCCTATTCATATATTTGTCAAGATGCCCCTTAAATGTCCCTATCGTCCCTGCTTCCACTACCTCCTCCGGTAGCGAGTTCCAGGCACCCACTACCCTCTGCGTAAAAAACTTGCCTCGTACATCTACTCTAAACCTTGCCCCTCTCACCTTAAACCTATGCCCCCTAGTAATTGACCCCTCTACCCTGGGGAAAAGCCTCTGACTATCCACTCTGTCTATGCCCCTCATAATTTTGTATACCTCTATCAGGTCGCCCCTCAACCTCCTTCGTTCCAGTGAGAACAAACCGAGTTTATTCAATCGCTCCTTATAGCTTATGCCCTCCATACCAGGCAACATTCTGGTAAATCTCTTCTGCACCCTCTCTAAAGCCTCCACATCCTTCTGGTAGTGTGGCGACCAGAATTGAACACTATACTCCAAGTGTGTCCTAACTAAGGTTCTATACAGCTGCAACATGACTTGCCAATTCTTATACTCAATGCCCCGGCCAATGAAGGCAAGCATGCCGTATGCCTTCTTGACTACCTTTTCCACCTGTGTTGCCCCTTTCAATGACCTGTGGACCTGTACTCCTAGATCTCTTTGACTTTCAATACTCTTGAGGGTTCTACCATTCACTGTATATTCCCTACCTGCATTAGCCCTTCCAAAATGCATTACCTCACATTTGTCCGGATTAAACTCCATCTGCCATCTCTCCGCCCAAGTCTCCAGACAATCTAAATCCTGCTGTATCCTCAGACAGTCCTCATCGCTATCCGCAATTCCACCAACCTTTGTGTCGTCTGCAAACTTACTAATCAGACCAGTTACATTTTCCTCCAAATCATTTATATATACTACAAACAGCAAAGGTCCCAACACTGATCCCTGTGGAACACCACTGGTCACAGCCCTCCAATTAGAAAAGCATCCCTCCATTGCTACCCTCTGCCTTCTATGGCCTAGCCAGTTCTGTATCCACCTTGCCAGTTCACCCCTGATCCCGTGTGACTTCACCTTTTGTACTAGTCTACCATGAGGGACCTTGTCAAAGGCCTTACTGAAGTCCATATAGACAACATCTACTGCCCTACCTGCATCAATCATCTTAGTGACCTCCTCGAAAAACTCTATCAAGTTAGTGAGACACGACCTCCCCTTCACAAAACCGTGCTGCCTCTCACTAATACGTCCATTTGCTTCCAAATGGGAGTAGATCCTGTCTCGAAGAATTCTCTCCAGTAATTTCCCTACCACTGAAGTAAGGCTCACCGGCCTGTAGTTCCCGGGATTATCCTTGCTACCCTTCTTAAACAGAAGAACAACATTGGCTATTCTCCAGTCCTCCGGGACATCCCCTGAAGACAGCGAGGATCCAAAGATTTCTGTCAAGGCCTCAGCAATTTCCTCTCCAGCCTCCTTCAGTATTCTGGGGTAGATCCCATCAGGCCCTGGGGACTTATCTACCTTAATATTTTTTAAGACACCCAACACCTCGTCTATTTGGATCACAATGTGACCCAGGCTATCTACACCCACTTCTCCAGACTCAACATCTACCATTTCCTTCTCTTTGGTGAATACTGATGCAAAGTATTCATTTAGTACCTCGCCCATTTCCTCTGGCTCCGCACATAGATTCCCTTGCCTATCCTTCAGTGGGCCAACCCTTTCCCTGGCTACCCTCTTGCTTTTTATGTACGTGTAAAAAGCCTTGGGATTTTCCTTAACCCTATTTGCCAATGACTTTTCATGACCCCTTCTAGCCCTCCTGACTCCTTGCTTAAGTTCCTTCCTACTTTCCTTATATGCCACACAGGCTTCGTCTGTTCCCAGCCTTTTAGCCCTGACAAATGCCTCCTTTTTCTTTTTGACGAGGCCTACAATATCACTCGTCATCCAAGGTTCCCGAAAATTGCCGTATTTATCTTTCTTCCTCACAGGAACATGCCTGTCCTGTATTCCTTTCAACTGACACTTGAAAGCCTCCCACATGTCAGATGTTGATTTGCCCTCAAACATCCGCCCCCAATCTATGTTCTTCAGTTCCCGCCTAATGTTGTTATAATTAGCCTTCCCCCAATTTAGCACATTCATCCTCGGACCACTCTTATCCTTGTCCACCAGTACTTTAAAACTTACTGAATTGTGGTCACTGTTACCAAAATGCTCCCCTACTGAAACATCTACCACCTGGCCGGGCTCATTCCCCAATACCAGGTCCAGTACCGCCCCTTCCCTAGTTGGACTGTTTACATATTGTTTTAAGAAGCCCTCCTGGATGCTCCTTACAAACTCCGCCCCGTCTAAGCCCCTGGCACTAAGTGAGTCCCAGTCAATATTGGGGAAGTTGAAGTCTCCCATCACCACAACCCTGTTGTTTTTACTCTTTTCCAAAATCTGTCTACCTATCTGCTCCTCTATCTCCCGCTGGCTGTTGGGAGGCCTGTAGTATACCCCCAACATTGTGACTGCACCCTTCTTATTCCTGATCTCTACCCATATAGCCTCAATGCCCTCTGAGGTGTCCTCTCGCAGTATAGCTGTGATATTCTCCCGAACAAGTAGCGCAACTCTGCCTCCCCTTTTACATCCCCCTCTATCCCACCTGAAACAGATTCCCCCCAGCCATGCTAGATACCACCACCAAAATATGGAGGAGGGACGGAGGCACACTGATGGTCGGGGACATCTACGTAGGGCGCAGACTGGTGACACTGGACGAACTGACGAGGAAGTGGAAACTATCAAGAGGACAGGAATTGAGACACCTCCAAATAAAGCACTTCCTCCGCAAAGAGCCAGTAGGGTACCCCGGGGTCCCAGAAAGCACACTACTAGAGGACCTGATAGTCACAAGCAACGAGAAGGGGGGGCTATGTGGGAAAATATACGGACAGCTAATGGACAGAGCCCGAACACCACTGGACGGGACCAGACAAAAATGGGAGGACGAACTGGGGACAGAGGTGGGATGGGGACACTGGAGCGAAGCACTGAGCTGGGTGAACTCCACCTCCTCCTGCGCAAGGCTAAGCCTAATGCAGCTCAAAGTGGTGCACAGAGCAACCTGACCAGAACCCGAATGAGCAGGTTCTTCCCGGAGGTGGAAGACAAATGTGAGCGGTGCCAGAGGGACCCGGCCAACCACACCCACATGTTTTGGGCTTGCCCCAAGCTTGCTGGGTTCTGGAAAGCCTTCTCCGAGGCAATGTCCAAGGTTGTGGGGGTGAGGGTGAAGCCATGCCCAATAGTGACAATCTTTGGGGTATCGAAGCAGCCAGAGCTACACATGGGGAAAGGGGCCAACGCCCTCGCTTTCGCTTCCCTAATCGCACGCCGGAGAATCCTGCTTGGCTGGCGATCGGCAGCACCACCCAAAGATGCAGACTGGCTCGCTGACCTCTCGAAATTTCTCCAGCTGGAAAAGATTAAGTACGCCATCCGAGGGTCAGTGGAAGGTGTCCTGGATACTTGGTGATGTGTTGGGTGTTCTGGATCACATACAGGTCACCAACACTTGAAATAGTGCAACACTATTTTATGGAATCATTAACAGTTCAAACATACTTAGACCGTGGGTTAATACGATACTAGCTTTAACTAAAAACCTCTGCCTTGTCCTAACCAATCGATGCACTCAGCACATGGTGAATGTCTGTGTTGCAGGCTGTGAGCTCTGTGCTCCTAACTAGCTGCAACTCGAATGAGCGGGAACTCTGATGCTCCCTGTTTTTATAGTGCGTGTGCTCTCACTGGTGATTGGTTGTGGTGTTGTGTATGTTGATTGCTCCCACTGTGTGTCCATCAGTGTGTGTCTGCACTGTGATATACTGGTGTATATTATGACACTTGGGGGCTGCTCGTCGGCCTGTTCCAAAACCTGTTTGAGGCCAGCAACGAGGAGTAAGCCAGGGAAAAAAAAAAGATGAAGAACCAATGGACTATGCAACCTGGAGTGGGGGGGGGGGGGGGGGGAAGAGAAAAATGGGGAAACCACAAGAGAAGAGGAAGGGGAGGAGGAAGGGGGGATATTATAGACCAGTCCAGAGGGCAGCAAAATGTACATTGTTAGTCAAATGAAGGACAAAACAAACCTCTCTGTAAAATAAAGCAAATTAGCGCGGGCAAGAAAAATGTAATGTATATAAGTAACAACTGTTTATAAATATGAGAAGAGCCAATAAAAAGATTTTTAAAAACATAAAGGATTTGACGGTTCGAAATGAGTCAGCAAATGCAAAGACAATAGTTATTGTTTTACTTCGTCAAAAGTCATCTGCTGCGGCGGGTCCCAAAAACATTGTTGGCCCTTCTTTAATAACTGGGACAGCAGGGCCAACACTGTTGCCAAGTTTGGGATGAACCTACCATAATAGTTTATATGGCACAAGAAAGAATAAAGTTCTGTTTGATTCTTTGGCACGAGGCCTGCCGGATCGTCCACTGGGTGCAACCCGTTTTTGTCCACCCTGTAGCCTAAGAAGACTACCTCGAATCAACGTAGGACATTCTCTAGGTTTTCCATGTGCTTCCAGTCGGATGAACCCGTGTTCAACACGTCATCCAGATAAACTGTTACCTGTGGTAATCCTCGGATGATATGCCCCATCACTCGTTGGAATATGGCACATGCTGAAGAAACTCCAAAAGGCAGTCTGGTGTACTCAAACAACCCCCTGTGTGTCTTGGTGGTTACGTACATTTGTGAGGCTGGGTCCAGAACTAATTGTAGATAAGCATGGCTCATGCCAAGCTTGGTGGACCTCCGTCCTCCCCTTAGCCATGCGTATAGATCCTCAATCTTGGGCACCAGGTAATGGTGCAGGTGGGACGCTCGATTGGTTGTCATCTTATAATCTCCGCAAATACAGATGGAACCGATTGGCACGACCAGTCGGTTATGACTGGCACGACCCGCGCAGCCCAATCCGCGAATTGCACCAGGTGAATGATTCCCAACTGCTCCAGACAGACCAATTCCGCATCAACCTTTAGTTTCAATGCATAGGGGACAGGACAGGCCCGTAAATACCGTGGCTGGGCCTTGGAGTCGATTGAGATATTGGTGGAGGCACCTCGGATGGTACCGAGTCCTACTTCTAAAATCCCCGGGAAGAATGCCAATATGGCGTTGGGTACATATGGAACACTGGTTGCCAGTCCAGCTGGAGACATTTCAACCAATACCGCCCCAGCAAATTTGGGCCTGAACCACTTGATGGGTGCCACCCGTGGTGCCAAGATGCAGAAAAGGTGGTGGGCCACTTCCAGCTGGTTGTCCAGTATGTCTGCCCTCTGGGACATTCATCGGGGTAGTGGTGGCAGGCAGGCAGGCTTCCTCACTGGCGTCCATTCCGTCAGATTCTCCTGGTACTGGTGCGTCCCTCGTGTAGGTCGTGAGTCTCTGGTGTGTGGGAGTTATGGCGTCCCTTGCCGGGAAAGTTTTGAGTACGCCTCCAATGACGGGTGTCCTGAACTACAGCATGGGAAGGGGGTATTCCGCACCTTGCTGGGTGTTCTAGATTTAGGACAGCCGTTCCTCAAAGCTCCTGGACACCGCGTTCAGCACCCTCCCGGCACAAAGCTATTTTGGTTGCTTTCTTCAGATGAAGATGTGCTCTCCCCAACAAGCATGCTTGGGTCACATCACGGATGCCGCAGACCAACCAGCCTCTTAGTGCCTCTGATAATGTCGGGTCAAACTCACAGAACTCGGCAAGTTTCTGTAACCGGGCCAGAAATTCTGAGGTGATTCTCTGGCCTCATTGCACTCTCGCTCAAGTGTAATGAGGCCGGTGAATAGCGGGGGAGGTCAAAAATGAGAACTGTGCCAGGTGCCAAACAGTTTGCGATGCAACCAGCCCGCTCCCGTAGGCAAAATCTGATTTGATGTAGCATGGCAATAAATCAATTATCACCACTTAAGCCCCATTTCGATACAATCAACGAGAGCGACCCCACATCCAATGGCCTCCTGTCATTCAGCGGCCTCCCCAGCAAGTGCTCACGCTGGCACGGATTAGTACTCCTTTTGAAAAACGTGAACCTGGCGGAAGGGCTTCTGTGGGGAGTCAAGGACATGAGTAGCCATCTTTGCTCACAGGCTTAGAACCCATGGGCGCTGGGATTGAGACCCCAATGCTCGGCAGCGGGGGTAAGCTCAGTTGGGGTTGGGGGACCCTCAGCAGGGGTGGGCCGCCATGGAGGGGTGAAGGAGGAAGCGTTGGGGGGAGAAAGCGCTCACGGCATCGCCATGCCAACTGTTGGATCGTGTGTACCAGCGACCCTTGTCCTTGCATGTCTGCCCCACCGATCACCCATACCCCCATCGACTGCTGAGGCCTCTGGAAGTACGGCTGAAGGCTATTGCTGAGAACGAATTGACAATCGTGGTTAAGTGAGCACTTCACACAACCCAAGTGAATTCCCATGGGTAGGGGGGCCATGTAGAATCTGGGTCTCATTGCCTAGCATCCCAATCACATCCAGATGTCTGGTCACTGTGCTTGAACACTGCGGGAGACAACACCACACACGGAACATCCGAACATCCAGGGGAATGGGGTACAGCTCCGGGACATGTCCACGGCCTGAGGGTGGGTGGGGTAGAGGGAGAGATGGGCAAAGGGTCCGGAGGTCAGCCCACATTGCAGAAGAAAGTGACAGGGGCATCATAATAATAATCTTTATTGTCACAAGTAGGTTTACATTAACACTGCAATGAAGTTACTGTGAAAAGCCCCGAGTCGCCACATTCCGGCGCCTGTTTGGGTACACGGAGGGATAATTCAGAATGTCCAAATTATCTAACAGCAAGTCTTTCGGGACTTGTGAACCAGGTGGGTTTTTGTGACAATTGACAATGATATCATGGTCAACATTAGACTTCTAATTCCAGTTTTTTTTTATTGAATTCAAATTTCACCATCTAAAGTGACGGGATTTGAACCAGAGTCCCCAGAGCATTACTCTGGGTCTCTGGTTTACTAGTTCAGTGACAATACTACTACGCCACCGTCTCCATTGCTGGCGCCATCTCTTGTGCCTGTAGCCTCTGGGACTCCTTTATGTGGCTATGGATCTGCTGGAGTGACGCTGACATCTCCCGCTGAATATCCGGGCTGCTCCCTATTGTCTCCATCAGCTCCGGGTAACTCTGTGCCAGAGGCTCAGCATCAGGCTGGGAACCAGCTGGGTCCTGGGATACAGTAGCCCTCCAGCTGCTGTCTCGCCTGGGGGTTCCTGCCTCCACCTGAGGTACATCAGCGGTGGTGTGGTCCTCACCAGATTGTGCCCCAGAAGTCTGATCACTAACATTTCCACCGAGGTGTGTGTATCTGCGCTGGTGGAGGGTGGGGTTGACAGCTGAGCCACGACTATAGTGGCATCCTCGGAGCTCTCCTCTGAGCTGTTCTCCTCGGAGCCAGGAGAGGGCCGTCGCCGTCGGCTGGAGGATCTGCGGGAGAATTGACATGTGGTCAGTGGGAGGGATGGGTCAGTTAGTAAGGCAGTCATTACTCATATTTGACAGGTCCCCCGGGTGGAGTCTGATGGCTCCTCACCTCTGCGGCATCCGCCAGCCTCCCTGTGGCTGACCAATCTGTCCTCGGCCACCCCGGTCACCTCTAAGGCCCGCTCCTCGAAAGAGGTGAGGATTCTTATGCCCGGCACCCCACCGCCAGTCTTGACGGTTGTGGGAAAGCTTTTCCTGCAGGAGGCATCGTTAGCGATACACATGGTTCACAGTGGTGGTGGTGGGAGGGGGAGGATGGTGTGCAGGCGGGGCTGGAGGGGTTGTGGATGAGGGGGTAGGGGAGAGGGAGGTCTGGGGGGTCGCATGAGGAGTTGGGGGGGGGATGCTCCCTTGGGGGTGGGGGTGGGTGGCATTGGTGTCTACTCACTCATTCTACCCAGTGTAGGTCATTGACCTTCTTCATGCACTGCTGGCCAGTCCTCTTGGTCAAAGTACTCGAGCTTACGGCCACAGTCATCTCATCCCAGGCAGCACTGGCTGCCTTGTGGCTGATTTTCCGCGACCCTCCAGGGAACAGACATCCCTCGGCATCCAGGAGCCTCCCCAGGTCAGCTTCACTGAATCTTGGGGCCAGTCTCCTGGGTGCCATTCTTGTGAGCTGGCTGAGGTTGGCTGAGCAAGTGCAGTATAAGTGCTGCTCAATCTTGTTAGTGGGGGGCTGCCAATCGTGGTGCTGGCGAGCCTTCATTTGCGGCGAGAAACACGTGAGGCCTCATTCAGTGGACCAATTAACGATGAATGGTATTTGCATCCTCGCTGGGCCGAGCACCGGGAAGCTCGCGGCAATTTCCGCTCGCTACCACGCTTAAAAATTTTTCCCGGAGAATTGCGCCCTCAGTTACAGTTCCTCCCTGGTTTTGGCAGCCATGTGGAATCGAAAACGGCAGACAATTAGCGATGGTTTTGGATCAAAATGGCTGCTTACCGGGAAAACTAAATCCGCAAACTGGCGGGTGTCGGGTGAGTCTGGAAAAGTCAAACTTTTAATGATGGTGTAGGTCTGTGTACCGCAGACTGCCAGGAGAGTCATCATCTATCTGTCGTCCCCGACAATGTTGATACAAGTAGTGCTTTTGCTCAATGTATTGGGTCCAGTACCCAATCTCGGCATCAAACACCTCTAGCTTATTGATTAGTGGCATTCCCACAGCTTGGGTGGAGGCCTCCTGAGGCCTAATCGAGGTGGGCCTAGTCCTGAGGGAGTGGTGTCTCCTGCAGCTCCACTTTACCCTCGTCGCCAGTTTAACTTCTCAGGCAAGCGATCACTCAGAAGCAACAACTGTAGAAAAACGAATGTTTATTTATTTTATATATTTAGACCTCCTACTCCCCGAAGGGGCGCCTGCGTCTGGCCCACACTTCATAGATTCATAGAATCCTAGAATTTACCGTGCAGAAGGAGGCCATTCGGCCCATCGAGTCTGCACCGGCCCTTGGAAAGAACACTCTAATTAAGCCCACGCCTCCACCCTATCCCCGTAACCCAGTAACCCCACCTAACCTTTCTGGACACTAAGGGCAATTTATCATGGCCAATCCACCTAAACTGCACATCTTTGGACTGTGGGAGGAAACTGGAGCACCCGGAGGAAAAGCCACACACACATGGGAAGAACGTGCAGACTCCGCACAGACAGCGACCCAATTTGGGAATCGAACCTGGGACCCTGCAGCTGTGAAGCAACTGTGCTAACCACTGTGCTACCGTGCTGCCCCAACTTGGACTGGGGTATTTATTGTGATATGTGAACTATCATCTATGTATATAACATAATGACCAAACTGTATGTAAACATTAGTGCCTGTATATATATAGATTAGTATTCTAGCATCCGACCACAGGTGGCGTGACATTAGATAAATGTCACTGGAAGACACCACATGGTGAGACAAGACGCATTCTAGCATCTGACCACAGGTGGCGTGGTGACAGGAGTAGCTCCCCGGAAGACAGGCCAAATGGAGACAGGATGTATTATCCTGGACATCACAGACAAAGACAAACTGGAACGCAAGCACAGAGTACAATTGCATATCAAGCTGCTCCTGAATCAACAGTAATTAATCATTGAATTTACAGTGCAGAAGGAGGGCATTCAGCTCATCTAATCTGCACCGGCTCTTGGAAAGAGCACCCTACTTAAGTCCACACCTCAACCCTATCCCCTTAATCAAGTAACCCCACCTCACCTTTTTCTGGACACTAAGGGCAATTTATCATGGCCAATCCACCTAACCTGCACATCTTTGGACTGTGGGAACAAACCGGAGCACCCGGAGGAAACCCACTCACACACGGGGAGAACGTGCAGACTCTGCACAGACAGTGACCCAAGCCGGGAATCGAACCTAGAACCCTGGAGCTGTGAAGCAACTGTGCTAACCACTGTGCTACCATGCTGCCCATAACTGTAATAATACTTATACATAGTTGTTTGTATTTAACCGTCGTATCCAACTGTAATCTTACATCATAGAAACCCTTTAGTGTTTTAGTTAATTAATAAACAGTTTTGTTCATTTACAAAGCCGTATGTTCTCTGGTCACTTCAACTACAAAGACCTCGCCATCCGTGCATACGGAGAACATTACATGGTACCAGGGGTGGGGTGTCCAATGGATGCAGTTAGGAAAAACTAGATACAGCAAGAAAAATCAAAAAGGACAATCAGAGGCTCAACAAGAAAGAGATAGGCTGTGAAACTCTAGACGACCAGGTGAAGCGAGATGGAATGCATGTGGCCAGGTTACCCATCACTGAGCTAGACAGTTGAGCTATAAAATGACATTGCTGGGGTGATATGATTTACCAATTCGGCAGTTACGGCAAAGACACATTGCACCTGCACTAACAACCTATCCAAGATGGTGCCTGGTGAAGCCTATATCAGAAGTCATATTGGTAAGATATGAACACCGTTTTGGACCAAGAAGAGCCCCTGTAGCACCAAAATAAATGGGTCCTGTGCAACCAAATTAGGTGGCAAATATCTCCTTTCTATGATCTTTTCTCTCATGATAACTAATTTAGCATTTCCTATCACCTAGACCTCTAATATTTGGAATTATTTGTGTTGCTTTTGTCTGAGAAACCTCAAAGGTGCCAATATATTTAGAAGGAAAGTTCAAAGAAGGCAGAAGATGGTATTTCAAATGTGGTCTTAACAATGATCCAGTTCAGGTTAGAATAAATTGTTTTTTACTTATATTTTCAAACAGTTGAATTGCAGCATAGTACAGGATTGATTTCAATGTTTGCTGCTTCTTATTAGTTGAGTTAAACATTAAAAACAATAATGTATATTGTAGCACTCATCATGAGACAGAAAAAGGAATGAAATTTAACTTGATTCTAAATTAAAAAGAGCTGCCTTTAAAAAGCAGTTCAACACTGGACTTGATGGTGAAAACTGGCACCAATAGTAAAGTTTAACCAACACAACAATTAAACAACAGCATCACAATATTAAAAAGTTTATATACTAAGCAGATTAAGCAATATCCACACAACAGGCCGTCTGGCAACCAACAGAAAACTCAGCTTGAGTAATAGAAAGAATATACAGAATTACTCAACCACCAACAAAGTGTGCTAGGCACAGAAGATGAAGAACTGCCTCATAGCCGGTGAGCCATGGGTTTTGTAGGAATGGTCAAGTACTTTCCTTGTAATCAGGCCATTAAAGCTGTTCAAGAGATTTTGAAAAGAAAACATTCAGAGGCAACATGGTTGGGTTGGAGATAAATCTAGATATGGGTTGAGAACATAAAGTGGACGCTAACTATAGAACATGATACAGGTCAAGTATCCTTTATTTGTAAATTTGAAAACTGCACACATCCAAAAACCACGCTTTTTTGAAACCTCATCGACCTTAAGAACAGGAAACCTCTGACCTGAGCCGACAGGAATCTCGCTGATAGGAACCTTGCTGACTGCACCCAAATTTAGTGTGGGAAGTCTTTGACCAAAGCCGACACGAACCTCGTTGGCCGCACCCGAGCTTTAATGTGGGAAATCTAGTTGTTTTTCTGCACTGTTTACCTTACGAGCCTTCTCTTACAAGCAGAATCGCAGATGGTGCCACAGTTGGGAACCTATTACAGGTACCCTGATTTATTATTCAGTAGCATATCTAACATTTCTAGCCATTTTATTGACTTTAGACTATAACTAGCCTCGGCCTAGGCCATTGTAACGGAAGTAGGCCTCGGCCTCTATGCGGTACCTGGAACCAAATTTATCTAACATCCAAAACACAATTGGACTCAAGGGTTTTGGATAAAGGACACTCGACTTATACTGCTGCCAAATTAACATTCCGTTATGACAGTGAAACATCCCTCCTTCAATTTCATGATTGACTTTCCGTGGAACTTCACCAATATTTAATGTTATATGGGACCATTTTAAAATGTTTCCAGATTGCTGCAATGACAGTTATTTTATTATTTCAGTGGTACGTTAGCTATCACTGAGTAAAATAGGTTTTACATTTTCTGTTCAGCTTTTAGAGTTCCACAATGTTTCAAATTAATCTTTTTAAAAAAGTTTTGTACTTGCTCTATTTATTTGTCTGTATTTCTTGAGGCACCCACCTTGGTAAACCGTCTTGAAAATGCATTGTTGGGATTATGCGCTTGTGTAAAAACTGCATCTCTAAACAATTTTCTTTAGTTTTCTTCAGTGTCTCTTGTACCTTCGTATCCCTAGTGGTTGATTGAAGCACTCACAGTTACAGGAATGTGGAAACCTAGCTGTCCGGCCACAACAGTAAGTCGTGCACTGAGGAACATAGTGGCAAATATTCATTCTTAAAACACTTTTTATGAAAACTTTGACCTCAGTGAAGGCCTTCGGCAAAATCTGTCACAATTCCTGTCCAGGTTAAATAAAGACTTTTATTCCCCATTCTGACAGTCAAGGGCTATACATATCTGAAGGAATTAGCTGAAGATAGTATGAAAGGATAAGTGGTACTTAATTCTGACATATGCCTTCCACCTAATAGTGAAACATTAAAGGGTTCTTTTGTATCTGGGGAGAAAGGATTGCTATGCAACAGCAATGACATCACAGTGCAAAATTCCATTTGATGTCAATGCATTTGAATAAATACATATTTGGTGACATCATCTGATAAGTCACTGGAATATGGTGATTACATCATCCTCAACTTGTAATGATATGCATGCAACACTGTCAATATCCTAAATTTTGTTAAATTTCCTGTGATTGACTCTCCCAATGACCTATTCTTATGTGTAACCATGTGGTTCAGGAAGGTCTAACGTCCATCGCCAGTCT
Organism: Scyliorhinus torazame; assembly: GCF_047496885.1. Taxonomy (NCBI): domain Eukaryota; kingdom Metazoa; phylum Chordata; class Chondrichthyes; order Carcharhiniformes; family Scyliorhinidae; genus Scyliorhinus; species Scyliorhinus torazame. Next base: position 99,790,216 of record NC_092715.1, read on the forward strand.
GCGCAAATTTAATTTATCTAATCTGGGACAGTCTTAAGAGCAACACATTAACTTCAGTATTAGAATCATAGAATTTATCATAGAATTTACAGTGCAGAAGGAGGCCATTCGGTCCATCGAGTCTGCACCGGCCCTCAGAAAGAGCACCCTACCTAAGCCCACACCCCTACCCTATCCCCATAACCCAACAACCCCACTCAACTTTTTTTGGGACACGAAGGGTAATTTATCATGGTCAATCCACCTAACCTGCACATCATTCGACTGTGGGTGGAAACCGGAGCACCCGGAGTAAACCCACACAGACATGGGGAGAACATGCAGACTCCGCACAGACAGTGATCCAAACCGTGAATTGAACCTGGGACCCTGGAGCTGTGAAGGAACTGTGCTAACCACTGTGCTACTGTGCCTCCCTTAGGAAGGGTTTCTTGTGTTTGATAGAAATCCTCCGACTGTATTTAAACACCAGGCTCATTCTTGATGCTCTTCACTGTTGAATAGATGAGGACACTCATTGTCAAAACACACTCTCGTTGTCACTGAAGAATTCTGTTATCTTAGCCAAGTAACCATTAATTATGTACAAGAAAATTCAAAGCTTTCAGACGCGAAGTGTGCGGTGATGCATTTTGGTAAAAGGAATAGGAAGAGGCTATATTGACTTATTGTCACAGTTTGAAAGCGTGTGCGGGGCAGAGGGAGGTGGAGGTTCATTTGAATAATACGCCTTTGAAGGTGGCAGGACATAATGTGAGAGTAGTTGGCAAATCACATGGGATCTTGGTTTCATAAATAGAGGTACAGAGTACAAAAACTGGCAAATTATGTGGAACCTTTACATAGCTTTGGTTAAGCCACAACTAGAGTATTTAGTCTTGTTCTGGTTGCCATACGTTAGGAAGGATGTGAGCACTGGAGAAAGTTTACCAGATTGTTTACAGGAACAAGGTTAGTTTAGAGAAACTGGGACTGTTCTCAGTGGAGCAAGAAAAGCTGAGGGGAGATTTGGTAGAGGTGCACAAGGTTGCAGCAGGTAAATCACAGTGCCACAGGGATAGAACAGGAGAATGGAACTGACTGAATTGGTCTGGCATGGAACTTTTGGGCCAAATGGCCTCCTTCTGTACTGTAAGTACTTTGTGGGAAGAACGTTATGTGCTCATCTGCCCCATGGATTGATGGGTGGGTGATGGGCATCTGGGAATTAGTGGGTGGGATGGCAGAATTGCTGTGCCCATCACCTTCCTGCTGCTGTAGATATTTTACCAGCAGCGGGTGGGCACCTTTCCATGTGGAGAGACTACCCAGTAAAACCTGGTGACCTCCGTGAATAATATGTTTTGCTAATGGCTCTTGGGGGCAGGGCATGCTGTCTTAAAAGCAGCTCCAATTAACCGCTAGCTCCATATAAAATCTTGTGGCTTCCAGGGCTGGGGTAGGCAGTGTTGCCTTAACTTCCCAGCCAATGGATGGGGCCATCACCACCCTGTAAGGACCCAGCCTATGAATCCATGAGAGGACAAGCAAGAGTAAATAAATAATCAGAAAACTCATGATAAGCCCTTGTTGTCCATTAGAAAGTAAGGGGTAGAATTTTGGCTCTCCCAATCTCATATGCTAACTTTGCAGAAGATCGATGGGCTCACTGCAGGTAGAGTGCGAGTGTCCATTTCCACTTTTCCTCTCGGGTTGTTGACAATCATCCTTGACCCGAGGACAAGAGAGGCAAACTACCGTCCTAGAGTTTCATTTGTGGCCACAGAAATGCCTGTCTATTCCCCTTATAATTAAATCCCCTACAACTATTGCTTTCCCACACATTCTGCTTCTCCGCTGTGCAGCAGAGCCAACCATAGTGCAATGAATTTGGCTGCTGCTTTCTCCTGAGAGGCCATTTCCCCCAACAGTATCCAGATGTGAGTGTATCTGCTTTGCAAGAGACTGGCCACAGGAGATTGCTGCATTGCCTGCAAGTCCTATTGCTCTGCCTGGTGGTCACCCATTCAAAGAACCTGGAGTGCAGAAGGAGGCCATTCACACCATCAAGTCTGCATTGGCCCTTGGAACTGTGAAGTAACTGTGCTGACCACTGTGCTACCGTGGCCCTTTCCTTCCTGTGGAGTCTTAGCTTGCGGTGTAACCAACTCTCTATACGTGCTATCCACAATGCTCTCTGCCTTGTGGATCCTCTGCAGTGTCCCCAACCGCCACTCCAGCTCTGAAACCCAGGCTTCCATGAGCTGCAGCTGGAGACACTTGCAGCACACATTCTTGCTGCAGCACGGGAAATGTTCCCGGCTTCCCGCATAGAGCAGGAAAAGCACACCATGACTTTGAGCTCTCCTGCAATGGCTTACCACTTTAAATTATACCTTTTGGAAGATACTGAAAAGCAGATAATATCAATTACTCTAGAGCCCTTCTTCCCTAGTCCTCGTGAATATAGAATATAGCTCTTACACAAATTATAGACTACAAAATATAGACCTTACAAACAATAAGCGATAAAAGTAGTCAATACTTATTCAATCATACTCACCCAACCAGCTTCTTCCACTTGCCCGTGTCACTTTTGAATCCAGATGATACTTCAGAACCTCCAAACTTCAAGGTAGCCCTCCGCACTCAGTATCGCTCTTTCGTGCACTCTTTTATCCTCCTGGCTCCATCCCCAGTCGCGCTCTTTCTCATGCTCTTTTTTCTCCCCAGCTCTGCTCACTCACCTTATGTTACTTTGTTTACAAAATTACCTTATTTCACTTTGATTTAATTTAACTTTACTTCCTATTGCTCGTGTTCCATACTGAAATTAAAGGAACTACTTCTCTAGAAATGATCTGTTTTTCTAGTTAGAGGTAGTCACACTTCATGACTTGAGCACAAAAGCCAGTGCTGACTGTGCAGTCTTGAGGGCGAGTGCTACATCAGTGTTGTCTTTTGGATGAGATGTTAAGAGAGAGCCTTTTCTGCACTCTCCGTTGGATATAAATGATCCCATGGCCCTGTGGCTCTGTTTTGAAGAAGGGCAGGGGAGTTATCCTCAGCGTCCTGGCCAATATTTATCGCTCATTCATCATTACAAAAACAGATAATCTGACCAGTATCATATTTAAGTTTGTGGGAGCTTTCCATGCTCAAATGTGCAACTATGTTTCCTACATTATAGTGTAGACATTGAATTAACTCTTCCTGACCAGTACGGTCTCTAAATCAAATTAATAGCTATATTGAAGAAATGTGTCTTTCTCATTCATCTTGGAATGGCCGATCTAAAATTCTGCTCAGCGTGTTATTGGTAAAAAGTCAATTTCCTGTTTCTGCCAAAACATACATTTTCTGTTGAGGTGTTAGGTTGTGATGACCATTGCTGAGCTGTGACTAGTTTATGACTACACAGTGAACTTGATCATGGAGGTGAGGGGAAGCTTCATCATTCTCATGCTGGTTGCAATGATAGTAATGTTAGTCGGTCAGTTAAAGCCATAGATCTCAGCTATGAGCTGTATGGCATTTTTCTTCCCATCTCCAAAATAAAGTAGAAATGATGGTACCCTTAAGAACTAAGAAATCGAGGGCAGCATGGTGGCGCAGTGGTAGCACTGCAGTCTCACGGCGCCGAGGTCCCAGGTTCGATCCCGGCTCTGGGTCATTATCCGTGTGGAGTTTGCACATTCTCCCCGTGTTTGCGTGGGTTTTGCCCCCACAACCCAAAGATGTTCAAGCTGGGTGGATTGGCCACGTTAAATTGCCCCTTAATTGGAAAAAATGAATTGGGTACTCTAAATTTATTTTTAAAAAAGACCTAAGAAATCTAAATCTGAAAAATCTTGGTGAAATGATGGTATCTGAAATCTAATAATAAAGATGTTGGTAAATCTTGAAGAATTTATTAAGATCAAGATATGAAAGTATGAAACGTACCAAAGTGTCTCTCAGAGTTCAGGATCCAAGTAAAACTTGTTTCCCTGTAACCTTGGCAGCTGGCTCTGTTTCTTTACTCTTTGTCATTCCCCCAAGACGTTCAGGTGAAACACAGAATTAAAAAAAATATATTCCTTCACAGGATGTGGGTGTTGCTGGCTAGACCAGCATTCATTTCCCATCCCTAATTGCCCTGAGAAGGTGGGGGGGGAGCTGCCTTCTTGAACGAGTGCAGTACATGTGGCGTACGTACACCCACAGTGCTGTTAGGAAGGAAGTTCCAGGACTTGACCCCACGGCAGTGAAGAAACAGTGATATATTTCCAAGTCAGAGTGGTGTGTGACTCGGAGGGGAACTTCCTAGTGGCGGTGTCCCCATGCACCTGCTGCCCTTGTCCTTCTAGGTGGTAGAGGTCACAAGTTTGGACTGTGGTGTTGAAGGAGCCTGGTGACTTTCTGGTGCTCATCTAGTTGGATAGGTGCACACTGCTGCCAGAGTGTGTCGGCCATGGAGGGAGTTAATGATTAAGGTGGTGTCAATCAAATGGGCTGATTTGTCCCACATCAAGATTCTTGAGTGTTAGAACCATAGAACCATTGAGCTCCTACGGTGCAGAAGTAGGCCATTTGGCTCATCGAGACTTAATCGACCTTCTGAAAGAGCACCCTAGCTAATTCCACTCCCCAGCCCTATCCCCATAACACCTAACCTTCACATCTTTTGACACTGAGGGGCAATTTAGATTGACCAATCCATCTAACCTGCACATCGTTGGACTGTGGGAGGAAACCGGAGCATCTAGAGGAAACCCATGCAGACACGGGGAGAATGTGCAGACTTCACACAGACAGTCACCCGAGGCTGGATATGAACCCAGGTCCCTGGCGCTGTGAGGCGGCAGTGCTAACCACTGTGCCATCCCGCCATCCTTCCATTGCTTCCTTCATACAAATTTCAAAAAGGGATGCGCTGAAAGGGAATACCAATTTGCTGCACTGTTTTGAAATAGTTTACTTGAGTTTCAGCAATGCTTCAAATAAAAATAATTTTTATTGACTTTTCTGCAAATTTACATGGACTTTTTGGAGCCCAATGCAAATCTGAACCAGAACATTGCGAGCCACTATGGCTTTTAAAAAAATATTTTTTATTCTCCTTTTTCACATTTTCTCCCAAATTTACACCCAACAATAAACAATAATCAGTAACAAATGCAATGTCAATTCCCATATCAATAACAACGATCCCATCCTCCCACCAAACACCAAACATTGGTCCGCATGTTAACAAACAAATGACAAAAAGGAATCAGGAATCACCCATAGTAACCATTAACACACACCGCCCCCCTCCCCCCAACCCTCCCAGCCCCCAACACCCCTAATGTTCGATGTGATCCAATTCTCAAAAGTAGCATAATGAATAACACCCATGAATTGTAGAATCCCTCCATCCTTCCCCTCAGTTCAAATTTGACCTTTTCAAGCGTCAAGAATTCCAGCAGGTCCCCCCGCCACGCCAGGGCACAGGGTGGAGACGTTGATCACCACCCGAACAGGATCCGCCTTCGGATGATCAACCAGGCGAAGGCTACAACATCTGCCTCCGCACCCGTTTCCAACCCCGGCTGGTCCGACACCCCGAATATGGCCCGGGTCCAGTTTCACGTGCACCACTTTAGAGATTACCCGAAAAACCTCCTTCCAGTAATCCTCCAGCTTTGGACAGGACTAAAACATATGAACGTGGTTTGCTTCCCCCCACCCCCCGGCAACGTTCACATACATCGTCTACCCCCTCAAAGAGCCGGCTCGTCCTCGCCTTTGTAAGGTGAGCTCTATACACCACCTTCAGCTGTATCAACCCCAACCTCGCACACGAGGTGGAGGCATTCACCTACGGAGCACCTGACACCAGAACCCCTCCTCCATATCCTCTCCCAACTCTTCTTCCCACTTTGCCTTGATCCTTCTAGCGGCGCCTTCTCCTCCTCCCAAATAGCCCCGTAAACCGCCGATACTACCCCCTTCTCCAGTCTCCCTGTCATCAGCACCTCTTCCAGCAATGTGGAAGCCGGCTCTACTGGGAAGGTTTGTATCTCCTTGTTGGCAAAGTCTTGAACCTGCATGTATCTAAATATTTCCCCCTGCTCCAGCCCATACTTCGCTCCCAGCTCCTTCAATCCCGCAAAACGACCCCCAAGAAATAAATCTTTTAGTGTCCCAATTCCTTTCTCCTCCCATCTCCGAAAATTTCCATCCTACTTCCCTGGCTCAAATCTATGGATCCCCTGAATCGGCATTTCCCTTGACCCCGCCCCCAACCCGAAGTGCTGTCAAAACTGTCTCCAAATTCCCAACGAAGCTATTATTACCGGACTTCCTGAGTATCTCCCTGGGGCCGTCGGGAGTGGCGCTGTCGCTAACGCCTTCAATCCTGACCCCCTACACAAACTCTCCTCCATTCTGACCCATTGGGAGTCAACCCCTCTGACCCAGCTCCGTACCTTCTCCCCATTCGCCGCCCAGTAATAATACATCAGGTTCGGAAGACCCAAACCCCCTGCCTGCCTTCCTCTCTGTCGTAGCACCTTTTTAATTCTGGCCACCTTCCCTCCCCATATGAACGAGGTAATCATCCCTCCAATCTCTCTGAAAAATGCCTTTGGCAGGAAAATAAACAGAAATCGAGGCAGCACATTTATTTTAACCACCTGTACCCGACCCGCCAGTGACAGAAGGAGACCATCCCACCTTGCCAGATCAGTTTTCGCCCTCCCCACCGAACTAGAAATGTTGTGCTTACAGAGCACCCCCCCCCCCCCCCCCCCAATCTCGAGCAACCTGCACCCCCAGGTATCTAAAGTGAGTCCCTGCCCTACGGAATGGCAGTTCCCCCCCCCCACCCCTGCCCCCACCCCTGACCGAGACACCACAAAATATTCACTCTTGTCTAGATTTAATTTGTGCCCTGAGAAAGACCCAAACACCCAAAGCAACTCCAGTGTTCCCCCTATTGACACAATTGGTTCCGACACGTATAAGAACAAGTAATCGGCATATAAGGACACTCTATGCTCTATTCCCCCCCCCCCCCGCACTATCCCTTTCCATGCCCCCGAACTTCTTAATGCGATGGCCAATGGCTCAATCGCGAGTGTAAACAGCAGGGGGGACATAGGACATCCCTGCCTAGTCCCATGGTGGAGAGGAAAGTATTCTGAGCTCATGCTATTTGTGAGGACGCTGGCTCTCGGCTCCTTATATAATAACTTTACCCAGTCCACACATCTGGGTCCAATTCCAAACCGCTCTAGAACTGCCATCAAGTACCCCCATTCTACCCGCTCAAATGCTTTCTCAGCGTCCAATCCTACAAGCACCTCTGTTACCCACTATGGCTTTTAATGTGCCACCAAGTTGGATTGTCTTTAATTGTTTTTATTTTGAAAATATTTTATTAAGGCATATATAATTTTAACAACAATTTTCAAGAGGAAAAAACAACAGAACAAATAACACCCACCCAACCAACAACCAAACCCAGCCAAAGTGGCTTACATACACAGTTCCCCAGTCCCCCTTTCCCACTAACTAGTTCCCACCTCAACCAACCCCCCATGCCTCCCTCTTTCCCTTTACGCACCCCCCCCACCACCGCTTATATTTGCAGACAGCTTAATTTTCCCCAAAGAACAGCTGCCACCTCTGGGCGAACCCGGGAATCGATCCTCTCAGGGTGAACTTGATCTTCTCAAACCTGAGAAACCTGGCCATGTCACTGACCCATACCCCCCCCCCCCCCCCCACTCCAGCCAATAAGGTCCGTCTCTGGGCTTCCAGGAAGGCAAAGGCCAAAACATCAGCCTCCCGCGCCCCCTGGACTCCTGAGTCTTCCGACACACCAAAAATCGCCATCACTGGACTCGGAAACATCATACCTTCAATATCGTGGACATGACATCGGCAAATCCTTGCCAGAATCCCCTAAGCTTCGGACATGCCCAAAACATGTGGACATGATTTGTGGGCCCTCCCGCACACCGCCCACACCGATCCTACACCCCTTCAAAGAGCCTGCTCATACAGGCCAAAATCATATGCGCCCTGTGGACCACCTTGAATTGTATCAGGCTAAGCCTGCCATATAACGAGGATGCGTTAACTCTACTCAGGGCATCCTCCCACAATCCCACCTCTAATTCCTTCCCCAATTCTTCTTCCTATTTTCGCTTCACCTCCCCTATCGGGGTTCCCTCCCATTCCATGAGTTCTTTATAAACTTCAAAGACCTTCCCCTCCCCCACTCCCGTTTTCGACACTACCTTGTATCCCCTGAGGCAGTAGGAGCGGAAAGGTCGAAACCTGCCTCCGTGCAAAGTCCTTCACCTGCAGGTAGCAGAACCCATTCCCCCCCAGGCAGCTCAAACTTCTCCAATTCCTCCAAGCCCGGAAAACTGCGTTCAATAAACAGGTGCCCTAACTGCTCGATCCCAGTGATGCACTATCAATTACGACGAGACGAGAGTAGAGAGTAATCGAGGCTTTACTACAAAGAGATGTGTGGCTTCCTACATCTTCTACCGAAATGGCTGCAGTTCGGAGACTACACACATTTATACTCAGCCTACTGGGCAGAGCCAGCAGGTAGGGATCGACCCCCTTACCTGTAGTACAAGGGGCCTTACCGTAATACCCTCATATGCAGTGCAGTATATACAACATAATGCAACAGTGGTGACTCCCACATTCACCCCCTGTTAAAAATGAGTCCAGCGGGGGTGGTGGAAAACTATTTGCATACAGGTTGTCAGTAACATTTCAGAGAAGGTTACAAATTTAGACGGTCGGGCGCCGCAGTGCTGGTGGCGAGTCAGGCGTTGGCTCGGTCGTCGGTGACTCCGGGAGCGTGTCGACATCCTCTTCATCCCCGTGTGGGACCAAAGGGAGGACGGATTGTCCTGGAGCGGGGGCTGTGATGGGGTGTGCTGGGGGAAGGGAGGGTGGCGCCGGGGCAGAGGGGGGGCCCAGCTGGTGCCAGGTCCCTGAGGGAGACTGTGTCTTGGCGGCCATCGGGTACGCTACGTAGGTGTACTGTGGGTTTGCGTGGAGTAGCTGTACCCTCTCAACCAACGGGTCCGCCTTGTGGAGCCATACGTGCGTGCGGAGGAGAACGGGTCCTGGAGCTGCCAGCCACGTTGGAAACGAAACCCTGGAGGTGGACTTCCTGGGGAAGGCAAAGAGACGTTCATGGGGGGCTTCGTTAGTCGCCGTGCACAGGAGCGACCGAATGGAGTGAAATGCGTCAGGGAGGACCTCCTGCCAGCGGGAGGCCTGGAAATTTCTGGACTGTAGGGCCAGCTGGACGGCCTTCCAGACCGTCCCATTCTCCCACTCCACCTACCCGTTTCTCCGGGTTGGTCGTCCTGCTCGAGGCAATGCCCCTGTTGAGCAGGTACTACCGCAGCTCATTGCTCATAAATGAGGATCCCCGGTCGCTGTGGACGTAGGCGGGGAAACCGAACAGAGAAAGATGGTGTTGAGGGCTTTGATGACGGTGGCATACGTCATATCGGGGCATGGGATGGCGAAGGTGAATCTGGAATATTCGTCGACTACATTGAGAAAATACGTGTTGCGGTCGGTGGAGGGGAGGGGCCATTTGAAGTCCATGCTGAGGCGTTCAAAAGGGCGGGAGGTCTTCACCAGGCACGCACGGTCTGGCCGGTAGAAGTGCGGTTTACACTCCGCACAGACCTGGCTTTCTCTGTGATAGCCCTGACTTCCTCGATGGAGTAGGGCAGATTGCGGGCCTCAATGAAGTGATAAAAGTGGATGACCCCTGGGTGGCAGAGATCGTCGTGCAGGGTCCAGAGTCGGTCCACTTGTGCGCTGGCACATGTACCTCGGGTCAGGGCATCGAGGGGCTCGTTGAGCTTACCGGGGTGATACAAAATCTCGTAATTAAAGGTGGAGAGCTCAATCCTCCACCGCAAGGTCTTATCATTTTTGATCTTACCCCACTGTGTATTGTTAAACATGAAGGCAACTGACCGTTTGTCAGTGAGGAGAGTGAATCTCCTGCCGGCCAGGTAATGCCTCCAGTGCCGCACAGCTTCAACGATAGCTTGGGCCTCCTTTTCGATGGAGGAGTGCTGAATTTCGGAGGCATGGAGGGTGCGGGAAAAGAATGCCACGGGCCTGCCTGCCTGGTTGAGGGTGGTGACCAGAGCGACGTCTGATGCATCGCTCTCGACTTGGAAGGGGAGCGTCTCGTCGACCGCGTGCTTCGCAGCCTTGGCGATGTCGGCCTTGATACGGTTGAAGGCCTGGTAATCCTCGCCGTTAGCGGAAACCGGTGGAGTGGATGAGTGGGCGGGCCTGGTCCTCATAGTTAGGAACCCGCTGGGCGTAGTACGAAAAGAACCCCAGGCATCGTTTGAGGGCCTTGGGGGAGGGGGAGTTCCATGAGGGGGCGCATGCGATCGGGGTCGGGCCCTAGAACTCCGTTCTGAACCACATAGCCGAGGGTGGCTAATCGGTTCATGCTGAACACACACTTCTCCTTGTTGTAGGTTAGGTTGAGGAGTTTGGCGGTGTGGAGAAATTTGGAAAGGTTAGTGTCGTGGTCCTACTGGTTGTGGCCGCAGATAGTGACGTTATCCAGATACGGGAAAGTGGCCCGCAGTCCGTACCAGTCAACCATTCGGTCCATCTCCCGTTGGAAGACCGAGACCCCGTTAGTGACGCCGAAGGGAACCCTAAGGAAATGGTAAAGGCGGCCGTCCGCTTCAAACGCGGTGTACGGGCAGTCCGCCTTGCGAATGGGGAACTGGTGGTAGGCAGACTTCAGGTCCACTGTCGAGAAGACCCGGTACTGTGCGATCTGATTGACCATATCAGATATGCGTGGGAGGGGGTACACGTCGAGCTGCGTGTACTGATTGATGGTCTGACTGTAGTCAACGACCATCCTGTTTTTCTCCCCCGTTTTCACCACTACTACTTGGGCTCTTCAGGGGCTGTTGCTGGCCTCGATGATACCTTCCCGCAGCAGCCGCTGGACCTCAGACCTGATGAAGGTCCTGGGCTCTGTACCGTCTGCTCCTGGTGGCGACGGGTTTGCAAACAGAGAAGGCGGGTCGACCTTAAGGGTCATGAGGCCGCATACAGTAAGTGGTGATAGGGGCCCGCCAAATTTAGGGTTAGGCTCTGGAGATTGCACTGGAAGTCCAGGCCGAGTAGCAAGGCAGCGCAGAGGTTGGGGAGGACGTAGAGCTGGAAGCCGCTGAACTCTACGCCCTGGATGGTGAGGGTGGCGATGCAGTACCCCAGACCGCCACGGAGTGGGATCCGGAGGCCAGGGAGATTCTTTGGTTAATGGGGTGTACCGCGAGGGAGCAGCGCCTTTCCTTTGCCTTCCTAAAGCCTTGCCTTTACAGGAGCAGCCCTTTGGATTTCGGCGGCAGCGGTGCGCAGGGGCCCTCTGGGAGGTGAGTACTTACTTTAAAAAGCCTTACCTGGTCCCGTGTCTGTTCTTCTTTTCTGTTTTATTTGTTTTTATATAAGGCGGGAACCGGAAGTTCGACCCGCGGACCTCTGGGAAGTACCCCCCGCCCCCCCCCCCCCCCCCCCCACCAATAAATTCTGGTGGAGAGGAAACCCGAGACACTACACGTGTAGTGTCTCCCACCCGCCCTCCTCCTCTAACCTAATAATAAGACCCATTGGTGTAAGGTAAGTGCCATATTATATTATTATTATATTATTAGCATTGTGCAGGTCAAGGTTCGGAGGTGGAGGAGCAGTCTCTTTCAGCGAGAGAACCTGAGAACATCTAAGACACTCAGAAGGTAAGAAGATAAGTAAGTGATTTTTACTTATTTTTACTTTTATACCTTTTTTCAAATTGTGTGTGTCGGGGGGAAACTGAAGTGACATCACAGAAAAGCTGTGGCCAGAGTGGCTGGTTGGGATTCTATCCTAAATTTTAAAAAAATTTGAGTATTTGGTAACTAATTAAACATAATAACTTAATTATAATTTAGAGGGATATCTAAGCCAGAGATCGGAGAGTATTATAGTTAGCTATCGCATTTCTATTAGAAATCTAGTGCTAGGAAACATAGTTGACAGTAACTTTGAAATTTTTAAAAAAGTATTTAAAAAAAAAAGACAAATTTTAATTTTAATTTTAATTAATTGACGCAATGTCAGTTAGAGGGGTGCTGTGCTCTGACTGTGAGATGTGGCAGGTCCGGGAGGCTTCCAGCGTCCCGGATGGCTTCATCTGCAGAAAGTGCACCCAACTGGAGCTCCTCACAGACCGCATGGTTCGGTTGGAGCAGCAATTGGATGCACTTAGGAGCATGCAGGTGGCGGAAAGCGTCATAGATCGCAGTTATGTAAATGTGGTCACACCCAAGGTGCAGGCAGAGAAATGGGTGACCACCAGAAAGGGCAGGCAGTCAGTGCAGGAATCCCCTGTGGTTGTCCCCCTCTCGAACAGATATACCCCTTTGGATACTGTCGGGTGGGATAGCCTATCAGGGGAAAACAGCAGCAGCCAGAGCAGTGGCACCACGGCTGGCTCTGATGTTCAGAAGGGAGGGTCAAAGCGCAGAAGAGTAATAGTAATAGGGGACTCTATAGTCAGGGGCGCAGATAGCCGCTTCTGTGGACGTGAAAGAGACTCCAGGATGGTATGTTGCCTCCCTGGTGCCAGGGTCCAGGATGTCTCCGAACGGGTAGAGGGAATCCTGAAGGGGGAGGGCAAACAGGCAGAGGTCGTTGTACATATTGGTACTAATGACATAGGCAGGAAGGGGCATGAGGTCCTGCAGCAGGAGTTCAGGGAGCTAGGCAGAAAGTTAAAAGACAGTTCCTCGAGGGTTGTAATCTCGGGATTACTCCCTGTGCCACGTGCCAGTGAGGCTAGAAATAGGAAGATAGAGCAGATAAACACGTGGCTAAACAGCTGGTGTAGGAGGGAGGGTTTCCATTATCTGGACCACTGGGAGCTCTTCCGGGGCAGGTGTGACCTGTATAAGAAGGACGGGTTGCATCTAAACCGGAGAGGCATAAATATCCTGGCCGCGAGGTTTGCTAGTGTCACACGGGAGGGTTTAAACTAGTATGGCAGGGGGGTGGGCACGGGAGCAATAGGTCAGAAGGTGAGAGCATTGAGGGAGAACTAGGGAATAGGGACAGTGTGGCTCTGAGGCAGAGCAGACGGGGAGAAGTTGCTGAACACAGCGGGTCTGGTGGCCTGAAGTGCATATGTTTTAATGCAAAGAGCATTACGGGTAAGGCAGATGAACTTAGAGCTTGGATTAGTACTTGGATCTATGATGTTGTTGCCATTACAGAGACCTGGTTGAGGGAAGGGCAGGATTGGCAGCTAAACGTTCCAGGATTTAGATGTTTCAGGCGGGATAGAGGGGGATGTAAAAGGGGAGGCGGAGTTGCGCTACTTGTTCGGGAGAATATCACAGCTGTACTGCGAGAGGAACCTTAGAGGGCAGTGAGGCTATATGGGTAGAGATCAGGCTTAGACGGGGCGGAGTTTGTAAGGAACATCCAGGAGGGCTTCTTAAAACAATATGTAGACAGTCCAACTAGGGAAGGGGCGGTACTGGACCTGGTATTGGGGAATGAGCCCGGCCAGGTGGTAGATGTTTCAGTAGGGGAGCATTTTGGTAACAGTGACCACAATTCAGTAAGTTTTAAAGTACTGGTGGACAAGGATAAGAGTGGTCCGAGGATGAATGTGCTAAATTGGGGGAAGGCTAATTATAACAATATTAGGCGCGAACTGAAGAACATAGATTGGGGGCGGATGTTTGAGGGCAAATCAACATCTGACATGTGGGAGGCTTTCAAGTGGCAGTTGAAAGGAATACAGGACCGGCATGTTCCTGTGAGGAAGAAAGATAAATACGGCAATTTTCGGGAACCTTGGATGACGAGTGATATTGTAGGCCTCGTCAAAAAGAAAAAGGAGGCATTTGTCAGGGCTAAAACAGACGAAGCCTGCGTGGAATATAAGGAAAGTAGGAGGGAACTTAAGCAAGGAGTCAGGAGGGCTAGAAGGGGTCACGAAAAGTCATTGGCAAATAGGGTTAAGGAAAATCCCAAGGCTTTTTACACGTACATAAAAAGCAAGAGGGTAGCCAGGGAAAGGGTTGGCCCACTGAAGGATAGGCAAGGGAATCTATGTGTGGAGCCAGAGGAAATGGGCGAGGTACTAAATGAATACTTTACATCAGTATTCACCAAAGAGAAGGAATTGGTAGATGTTGAGTCTGGAGAAGGGGGTGTAGATAGCCTGGGTCACATTGTGATCCAAAAAGACGAGGTGTTGGGTGTCTTAAAAAATATTAAGGTAGATAAGTCCCCAGGGCCTGATGGGATCTACCCCAGAATACTGAAGGAGGCTGGAGAGGAAATTGCTGAGGCCTTGACAGAAATCTTTGGATCCTCGCTGTCTTCAGGGGATGTCCCGGAGGACTGGAGAATAGCCAATGTTGTTCCTCTGTTTAAGAAGGGTAGCAAGGATAATCCCGGGAACTACAGGCCGGTGAGCCTTACTTCAGTGGTAGTGAAATTACTGGAGAGAATTCTTCGAGACAGGATCTACTCCCATTTGGAAGCAAATGGACGTATTAGTGAGAGGCAGCACGGTTTTGTGAAGGGGAGGTCGTGTCTCACTAACTTGATAGAGTTTTTCGAGGAGGTCACTAAGATGATTGATGCAGGTAGGGCAGTAGATGTTGTCTCTATGGACTTAAGTAAGGCCTTTGACAAGGTCCCTCATGGTAGACTAGTACAAAAGGTGAAGTCACACGGGATCGGGGTGAGCTGGCAAGGTGGATACAGAACTGGCTAGGCCATAGAAGGCAGAGAGTAGCAATGGAGGGATGCTTTTCTAATTGGAGGGCTGTGACCAGTGGTGTTCCGCAGGGATCAGTGCTGGGACCTTTGCTCTTTGTAGTATATATAAATGATTTGGAGGAAAATGTAACTGGTCTGATTAGTAAGTTTGCAGACGACACAAAGGTTGGTGGAATTGCGGATAGCGATGAGGACTGTCGGAGGATACAGCAGGATTTAGATTGTCTGGAGACTTGGGCGGAGAGATGGCAGATGGAGTTTAATCCGGACAAATGTGAGGTAATGCATTTTGGAAGGTCTAATGCAGGTAGGGAATATACAGTGAATGGTAGAACCCTCAAGAGTATTGAAAGTCAAAGAGATCTAGGAGTACAGGTCCACAGGTCATTGAAAGGGGCAACACAGGTGGAAAAGGTAGTCAAGAAGGCATACGGCATGCTGGCCTTCATTGGCCGGGGCATTGAGTATAAGAATTGGCAAGTCATGTTGCAGCTGTATAGAACCTTAGTTAGGCCACACTTGGAGTATAGTGTTCAATTCTGGTCGCCACACTACCAGAAGGATGTGGAGGCTTTAGAGAGGGTGCAGAAGAGATTTACCAGAATGTTGCCTGGTATGGAGGGCATAAGCTATGAGGAGCGGTTGAATAAACTCGGTTTGTTCTCACTGGAACGAAGGAGGTTGAGGGGCGACCTGATAGAGGTATACAAAATTACGAGGGGCATAGACAGAGTGGATAGTCAGAGGCTTTTCCCCAGGGTAGAGGGGTCAATTACTAGGGGGCATAGGTTTAAGGTGAGAGGCCACCCCCCCCCCCCCACCCCCCCCCCGCTGGACTCTTTTTTAACAGGGGGTGAATGTGGTATTACCAGGTATTACAGTACCCAAGAGGCTGAAGACCATTGGTTAAACCTAGGAGTTTACCATTGGCTGTTGGTATGTAGCTCCGCCTTGACTGGCGGGGTATAAGAACCGGTGCTGTCCCAGCAGCCCTCATTTTCTGTACCGAAGCTGCTGGGGAACAGTTCTAGTCGATTAAAGCCTTCTGTTATGTTACAACCTCGTCTTTGATTGTAATTGATCGTGCATCACCCACTTTGCCAATATCCCATATTTTCAAATCACCCTTCACCCCTTCTACCAGATTGGCCAAATTCAACTTGTGCAGCAAAGCTCAATTCTGGGCCACCTGCATTCCCAGGGACCTGAAACTGGACCAAACCGCAACTTCTCCAGGCCAGTTCCCTGTCCCTAAGAGCTCACCAGAAACACCTCACTCTTTCCCACATCAAATCTGTACTCCCAAACTTACTTAACACCTCCATAATCCTACTCATACTGGAGATAGGGTCTGTCAGTTATAACAATAAGTTGTCTGTTGATGACCTTCGCATGATCGCCAGCTGCTCAATTGCCAACACAAAAAGTAACGGAGAAAGTGGACCCCTGTGCAAATGAAAATATGCTGAGCTTATTGTCTTAGTGAGAACACCAGCCATGGGGCCCGTTACAACAGCCTAATCCAGGCAATGAACCTGGGTCCAAACCCAAACCGCCACAATACTTCAAAAACATACTCCATTCAACCTGGTCAAGCGCTTTCTCTGTGTCCACGGAAATTATTACCTCCAGCTCCGAACCTGATGCGAGTGACTACATTCAATAACTTCCTGATATTGGCCGCAAATGGTCAGCCCTTCACAAACCCCGTCTGTTCCACAGCTATTACCCCTGGCAAACAATCCTCCAAGCACATTACCGGCACCTTAACCAGTAACTTTGCATCGACATTTAATAGTCCCCACACTCCTCTGGATCCTTATCCTTTTCAAGATGAGAGAGATCGAAGCTTGTGCCAATGTGAGTGTCAGCTCCCCCCTGGGCTAACAAGTCATTGAACATTTCCATTAGATGAGGCTCCAGCTCCTTTGCAAATTTTAAAATGTAATTTCTCTGGGAACCCGTCTGGGCCCAGAGCCTTCCCAGACTGCATGGAACCCATGCACCTCATCACTTCCTAGATGTATATCTAAATCTAAGGAAACTTTACCAACACTTTCTTAATGAACTCCACATCATCCCAGTTAGGAGCTTACACATTCACTAACACCACAGGAACTCCGTTCAACCTTCCTCTCGCTATCACTTATCTTTCCCCCAAATCCCCCACTACGTTACCCACCAAAAATGCCACCCTCTTATTAATAATCACTGCGGCTCCCTTCATCTTCGTATCAAGTCCCGAGTGGAACACTTGTCCCACCGATCCTTTTGCATAATAGCTATTCTACATAAAGCAGCTGCCATCCTAGTTGATGGAAAGAATTCCTGAATACATGTTTCAACAGAATGCATTTAGGCATGATATCTTGCATGGCCAAATGTCATGACTTGGCATGTGTGTTGTCCCCTCTCCAAATGCAAATATTGATGAAACATCAATTTGTTTGAATCATAGAATAGAATCATAGACCTGGATTTTTAGGATGGTGGGGGTTTACAGCAGGGAACATATCCCCTCCGACTCGTTGATTGGCATAAAGTGGGCATTCCGCATTCTCTCAGGAGGAATTCCCACCTTGGAGAGCTGCCGGCCAAACTGATTAGGTTTTCCAAATGACCCTCTTAATCAGAATTTCCACTCCACTTTCAACAGCGAACCCAGTCCAAGATTTTACATCATCCCCTTTTAGATTTGTGCTGCCCATTTGTATTGATACGATCCCTGTGCAGAACCACTTTCCCAACATAGGTTTTTAGTATTATCATTAGAGGGTTTTAAGGTGACATGTGGTAGTTTCTCTTGGTAAACATTTTCTGGTACCAACGAAACTGCTGCTCCAGTGTCCACTTCCATTTTCATCAGTTGTCTGTCCAGTAAAGGAGTGACCCAGTAACAGTTTGTTGTGCCTGAAATGGCCAGAAATGAACCACAGTTCATCATCTGACCGTGACTCTGGTCCGTTTACATGCCCTTTCTGTATCACATGGATCCTTTTCCCTCTATTTGGTTTTCCACTTGATACACTTGTTTCTTGCTTTTTATAGTTCATCTTTGGAACTTGTTGTTTCTTTACCCAAAACACACATGTGTCGCTTTTCACCACAATTCCTGGAAATTGCATCTTTGCACCAGCAGTCTACTGCTGCGTGCCCAGCGTTTGCACAATGGTGGCAATTTTGAACCTATGTCTGTGTTCAAGTATCAGTCGTCATTTTATAGATTCTAGTGCTCAAACTTAATTGTTAGATTGTGACTTCTTTGTAATCATTTTAAATTATTTTTTTAACATTTCCAATTAAGGGGCAATTTAGCATGACCTACCCTGCATATCATTGGGTTGTGGGGCTGAGACCCACATACACACGGGAGAATGTGCAACCTCCACACAGACAGTAACTCGGGGACGGGATCGAACCCGGGTCCTCGGCGCCGTGAGACAGCAGTGCTAACCACTGTGCCACCATACCGCCAGAGATTGTGACTTCTAAAGCCTTCTTTACGTTAAAGTTCCTTTCTATTAACAGCCCTTTTTGGATAGCTTCACTTCATAGTCCACGCACTACTCTGTCTCTAATCGTGTCGTTCAAGACATCTATAAATTCACAGTATTCAGCTAATTTCTTCAAAGTAGCTACAAACTATGCGACTGATTCACCTTTTTGCTGCATTTATGGAAGCTGAAACTCTCGGCGACGACCAAAGCTTTAGGTGAGAAATGGCCCTGCAATATCTCCGCAATCTCATCATTTCCAGCTTGGTTTTTCTGGCTGCACCAGACATTGCAGGAGATTGAATGTTTTCCCTCCCATTGTACTCAGGAAACTTAGGACTACAATATCTGCCACAATTCTATTTGTTTGGACAAAATAATCAAATCTTTCAGTATATGAGCTCCATTACTCGGTATTCTCATCATACAGTCCCAGGCACCAAATATTCCCATTCTCCCCCCATCATCGGCAGCTTTGGTGCAGCAAAGTTTTTAGCTTCTTAATCCTTTTCAAATGTCTGCGCACAGATCGATGATTTTCTATATTTTTATTTACTTGTCCGGGAGTCTGCCAGTGCGGTTCCGACTTCCTTGAAGCCATTTTGTTTTGCGGTATTTTTAAAGGAGAGACTTGCAGACACCAAAGGTACAAAAAAACAAGAGCTTTATTGGAAAGGTGTTTACTGTACTGGCTGTTAGGATAGACTGCCTGTTTGCCCGTGCACTTGGCCGATGACATCATAAATACATCACATGATCAGACTCTTAAACTGACCTTGTTCAAACTAGAAACAAACATGGATACACTACAGCACAGAAACATTACACTAAATCCACTTAAAACTATACCTTATTTATAATGTTTACCCATACAAATATAAAAATCCCTTAAAACTACGTGTTTTCTGAAGACATATGCCTTCTCAACCACCATATCTGCCTTACCTGCTACCTTCAAAGATATGAGGACATGTGGACACATCTCAGGATCCTCCCATTTTTTGTGGGCTGTGTTTGCTGCCAACAGCTTGCATACACAGTTCTGGTGTTTTGATCTGTGATGCTATTGCGAGCTACAGAGTAGACAGTGGCCCAGTGCAAAGGTGCCTATCAAACTGTTATTGGAGATGCAGGTCAGTGTTTCACAAATTCTGCTTCTTTAACTCAAATTCCTCATCTCTCAGTTCTATTGGATATTTTAAGAACTTACACAGAATTACATAAAATATTCATATTCATAATATGATATTCATAAATATACATATAACCTTTCAACCTGGTGACAAAATACCCACATTTTCGGATATCTGGGATCATCCAGGTATCCAACGTGGCTGGAATATCGGCAAATCAGATTAATTCGCAGAATAATTTTAAACTTTAAGGCAATGTTTTAGAATACTCATTTATAAAATTTGATGAATCATACCAGGTGTGAGAGTGTGTTAATCAGCTAAAATCCACAAACCTCACCATTACATATTTGAATTCTTCATTATCAATTGGAAGCAAGATTAAATTATCACTCAAGGATGAATTAACTATTTCCAGTCAACGAGTCTCAAATCAGATTAATGATTCAATTGAAGAAAGCTCAAACTTGGAGGTGAAGTAACGAGATGGGCACAACGCAGTGATATAATTGGTTTTCTGCGTATGCGCAGACCAGTGCGCACGCACTGATGGGTGTCAGTGGTCACCTTTTGGCCATCTTGTCTTGGCAGGAGACGCAGTGTTTATTGCACATTCCTGTGGCTTGTTTGACTCCCCAAATGTATCATCTCACACATCAAAGGTGAACTTTTGAGGCATGGGCCTTTACATTTCTGCTGCTCATCACCCCATAGAAGGTTTGTCGTGTTGAAATTTTGAATCCTCCCCTTTGTGGCTGCCTGATCAATGTTATAATGGGTGCATCGAGGGAGCACCGGAGACTGACCCAGGTGAAGCCAGGCAGCACGAGGCCTACAAAAGGACCAAAAGGAGCAGCAAGAGGAGGGAGAGTGCCGAGAAAGCAGCAAGAGATCTAAAGAACTGACCTGGGCAAAGCCAGGCAGAGTGGTGCCTACAAAACTTTTAGAAGGAACAGCAAGAGGAGCGGGAGTGTTGAAGGAGCAGCTATAGCATCAGGGACTTGACCTGGGCAAGGCCAGGCAGCGCGAGGCCTACAAAAGGCCTTCGTCAAAAACAAAGAGGCACTCATCAAAGACAGAGAGGCAGACAACGCCCACTGAAGAGAGCACTTTGAGGACCCCCTCAACCAAGACACAGTCCTAGATGGATGTGCCCTCACCCCCATGCTGCAACACACTCTCCGCCACCACCTCAGCACAATGCCAGCCCGCAGTGAGGTTGAAAAAGCCATCTGACAACTGAAAACCAACAAGGCCTCCAGCGCAGATGGAATCCCCGCTGAAGTACTAAACTACGGCAGAGAGACACTCTTGACATGAATGCACAATCTCATCACCCTTGTCTGGGAGGAAGTGAACATGCCTGGAGGTCTCAGAGATGCACTAATTGTGACCACCTTCCAGAAAGGAGACAGGTCCAACTGCAGAAATTGCAGAAGGATTTTCCTTCTGTCTGCCATGGGAAAGGTAATCGTGAGAATCATCCTCAACTACCTCCACCTAGTGGCTGAACAGCTCCTCCTTCAGTCTCAATGTGGCTTCCATTTGTCAAAAGGCACAATGTATATGATCTTCAACTGGTGAAAAATCCAGGAAAAGTGCAGGATGCAGCACCAACCCTTGTACATGGCCTTCTTCGATCTCGCAAAAGCCTTCATGATCAAAGGCCAATCGTGAGGGATTATGGAACAACATTCGACAAATTTGGCTGCCTGCAGAATTTGTCACCATTCTCCGCCTGCTCCATGATGACATGCAAACTGTTATCCTCACCAGCGTATTCACCACAGACCCAAAGCGTGTGCAAACTGGGGTCAAGCAGGGTTGCGTCTCTTCTCCATCTTCCTCGCAGCAACACGCCACCCTATCACCCTGAAGCTCCCCGCTGGAGTAGAGCTAACATACAGGACAAGTGGGAATCTGTTCAACCCTGACTCCTCTCGGCCAGAACCAAGACCACCCCAACATCTGTCATTGGGCTGTAATATGCAGATTCTGCTTGCATGTGTGCACACTCAGAATCCAAACTACAAAGCATTGTTGACACGTTTACTAAGGCATAGGGACTGGTTTAGCACTGGGCTAAAGAGCTGGCTTTTAAAGCAGACCAAGGCAGGCCTGCAGCATGGTTCAATTCCTGTACCAGCCTCCCCAAACAGGTGCCGGAATGTGGCGACTAGGGGCTTTTCACAGTAACTTCATTTGAAGCCTACTTGTGACAATAAGCGTTTTCCATTTCATTTTCATATGAGTGAGTGAGCTTCAGCCTAAACATCCGGCAAACAAAGGTTCTCTATCAGCCTGTTCCTGCCACACAAAACTGCCCACCGACCATCAAAATCTACAGTGAGCCCCTGGACAATGTGGATCACTTCCCATACCTCGTGAGTCTCCTCTCGGCATGAGCAGGCATTGATGATGAAATCCAGCATCGACTCCAGTGCACCAGTGTAGCCTTCTGACACCTGAGAGACAGTATTCGAAGACCGAAATCTCAAATCCAGTACCAAGCTCATGGTCTACAGAGCAGCCATGGTCCCCATTCTCCTGAATGCACCAGAAACGTGGACAATGTACCTCAAATCCCTCGGGAGCTTTCACCAATGACAAGCGATCACTAGGAGTGTAGGGGAAATACTACAAGGACACTCTGAAAGCCTCCCAGAATAAATACAATATCCCCACTGAGACATGGAAACCACTTGCCCTAGATCGGACAAACTGGAAGAAGCAACGGCGAAGGTGTTAACCACCTTGAGCGTGACCGAATGGAACACGTGGAGGCCAAATGGAAAGAGCGCGCAGAATCCCGAACGTCTCACCCAATCGTCTCATCAATCATCGGCTGCCCTACCTGTGGCAGAGTCTGTATCTCCAGGATTATTCAGCCACCGCAGAACCCACCCTCAGGGAGTGGAAGCAAGTCATCCTCGACCCTGAGGGACTGCCAAAGAAGAAGAATTACAATGGCAAACTGCAAACATAAAATCCAGACTATGGGTTTAATCATCATTCTATTTGTTGACTTGTGATTATTTTATCTCTGCTGCACACGGCTATATATTTGTCGAGCATTTTAAGTTGCACATTATTCCCATTAATCAAACATATTACTCCTTGTCAAGTGGTGTTGGCTTAAAAAAAAAAATCCTGATAAAGTAGCTGGGTGGGGTAGGGGAGAGCAAGCTTAGTAGTATCAATAGTGCAAGAGAGTTTAGCACAGCCGGTACAAATAAATTGGTCACCAGTCTTGACCCCTTAATGCCAAAAGCTGAATGGCATCAAAAATAAATCTTCTCAAAGGTTTGGCACAGTAACACAATACGCTGCTTCAGTGTGTTGTGAGAGTCTTTGGTACTTTGCAGACTTGTGCCTGCGATTACTCGTGTGAAAGGGTTTTTGAGTGCAGCCTATTCACGTGTATCTCCTGGAACAAGATCAAAAGAATAATTTGAAGAGATGATTACCTTCCAGGCCCTTGGCCAGGAAATGGTGTCTGCAGTAGGGAGACCCAACGAGGACAAAAGAAAATATAATAGAATGACATTAACAATTCAACAAGCAAATGATCATTTCCATTACTTAAATGATTTTAAAATGGAGGGAGCTGCTAATGAGCCTTAGATAAGTTATTTTCATGTGTTTAACTTACATATATTAGAAAAATGAATATGTCTTTCATGTCATTGGACTTAACATTGGCCAGGACCAGAAGGTAAGCTCGGGGAATTGTGATGTAGGATTACCCCACACTCATTGCTCCTAATTCCAGTAGCATACAATCTTCGTGGTTCTTGTTACTTAACTGCTGATTGCAGCATGCAGCTAGTATCAAGCCATCTGTTGAGTGACTGCATGCCTGAGGTGGAGAGCACAAGTTAAAGCTAGCCTGAGCTACAAAAATCCAGCCTGTGCCTCTTAAAGGGGAGGTGCATTGTGGCTGAGGCAGGTCCTAGAAGTCATTCTAAAAGTGATTTTTACTTGAGGAACAACATAATGCAACATTTGTACAACATTGGGAAGAGAGGACTAAGGTATTCCAACACTGCATTGCACTGGAGGTGTTGCTGCAGGTGGTAGACAGCAGAAGAGTTATGATCCAGTTACATGGAACGAGAAGGACCTCAAGAGGTACTGGGATGGATGGTTGTCGCGATCAATGCAAGACATATGGAGGAATCTGGCACCAACTTGGCACAGTGCTTTTGGCAGAACTTGTAGTAGTGGCCAACTCCGTTAACAATTGTGGGTGCAACCATGATGCCATGTCTGATGGCCAATGTCCCAGCTTCCATTGCAGCACAAACAGAAGCCATTCCATGCCTGGGTGCTGCCATGGAGCTCAGATTGCTCTCATGCAAGCTCAACTTGCTGCTACACAAGCTCAGACTGCTGTCATTATGGCTGAGGTGCCATGCTCAAAGGAGCTTACAGTGTGTCACAGAAATCCAACAATCTGTCCTCCAATAGATAACTAGAATTGCTAAGATACTGTCCTGGGGAGTTGTGGTGGCTCCCTGGAGCAGAAACCTGCTATCCTCTCTCAGATAGCAGCATTCAACCACTGCCAATCTTCCAGCGCCCTTGCTGTTTCCTGTCAGCCAGCCAGCTGAAGTTACTGGTGCTCATGCCAAGATGATGCAGTCTGAAGTTGGGCCTTCTACAGTTGTTTTAGGTTGTCCTGCAAGATCACTGGCAAAATCATCCACTGAAAATCAACATTCTTCTACAATCATGCTGCAGCTGCAGCCACTGGCGCAGCCCAGCATAGGAGCACTGGGCCAGGCAAAATCACATGGAAGACAGACACTAAGGAAGTGTGAAAGAGTGATTAGTTGATCATGTGTGTAATATGAAATGTTGGTTTATATATTTGGTTTGGAAAATGTATTTGGTACATTTTTACATTTTGTCTAAACGGCCACTGTGATGGCTTCGGGAAGTTAAGGTGTGGGACTATTGGTGAATGAGGATTAGGGTTGTGTTTACTGGCATTGAAATTGCTCAGAAGAGACCTACTTGGAGGAACTTTGTGAATGGACACAATTCTTTAAGGTTAGGTGGATTGGCCATGATAAATTGCCCTTAGTGTTGGGTGGGGTTACTGGGTTATGGGGATAGGGTGGAGGTGTTGACCTTGAGTAGGGTGCTCGTTCCAAGAGCTGGTGCAGACTCGATGGGCCGAATGGCCTCCTTCTGCACTGTAAATTCTATGATATCTATGATATCTATGACACGCAACGGCAAGATGAGGGCCAGAAAAGGAGCCTGAGAAAGGAGCTCAAGGACCGATCCCGCCTCCAGGAAACACCTGCTAATATGTAGTCGAAGATGCGGCTCTAGGACCAGACTCATAAGCCACGCAAGGACCCACAGAACCCATGACCAGTAACACGGAGTTTCTTAGGTGGACAACACACTCGGGAGTGAGTGATCACCGAAGAAGATTGTAATTGGATGAGTGAATCACAGGAACATGACCAGAAAGGGGTTGCTTTGGTTGCTTCCTCCCTTCCCCTTCCCTCTCCTCTTCCTCCCTTTCTTCATCCACCTTTTCTTTCCCCCCCTCCTCTTCCTCAGCTGGTTGCTATATAGCTGCTGGCTGAGTCTTCATGATGGTGAGGTTGACCTCTGCCACCCGGGGGTCACCCGGCCCGCCCATTACATCAAGGCCCGCAACCTGCCCTACTCCACCGAGGAGGTCAGAGCTATAACCAGAGACTGCAAATCTGTGCGGAGTATAAACCGCACTTCTATCGACCGGATAAGGCCCACCTGGTAAAGGCATCCCGGCCCTTTGAACGCCTCAGTATCGATTTCAAAGGGCCCTTCCCCTCCAATAACCGCAACACATACTTCCTTAACATCATAGATGAGTTCTCCCGTTTCCCGTTTGTCATATCCTGCCCCGATATGACCACTCCCACTGTCATTAAAGCCTTGCATCGTGTCTTCACCCTGGTTGGTTTCCCCAGTTATGTCCACAGCGACAGGGGCTCGTCGTTCATGAGCGACGAACTGCATCAGTACCTGCTCAGTAAGGGCATCGCCTCGAGCAGGGCTACCAGTTCTCACCCCAGGGGAAACGGGCAGGTGGAGAGGGAGAACTCGACAGTCTGGAAGACCGTCCTATTGACCCTGCCGCCCAGGAATCTCCCAGTTTCTCACTGGCAGGAGGTCCTCCCCGATGCGCTCCACTCTATTAGGTCCCTCCTTTGCATGGTCACAAACCAGATTCCTCATGACCGTTTGTTTGTTTTCCCTAGGGGAGCTACCTCAGGGGCCTTGCTCCCGCCGTGGCTGATGACACCGGGTCCAGGCCTCCTCCGAAAACATGTTCGGAGCCATAAGACTGACGCCCTGGTCGAGAGGATCCAGCTCCTGCACTCCAACCCACACTATGTGTACGTCGAACACCCCGATGGCCAGCAAGATACCGTCTCCCTCCGGGACCTGCCCCCCGCAGGTTCCACACCACTCCCACTACTGCATCCCCCACACTATGTCCCATCCAACCTCCCATGTTCAGCGCCCCCACCCTATATGGTTCCCGCGCTCCCTCCCACCCGCCGCACCGGTCCACAGGAACGAAGCTCCGGAAGAGCCGCTCCTGGAGTCCACGCCTGTGCCCACTCCGGACCCACTTCCACAGCCACCCGAAGCGGTTGCAACACCAGTGCTTCGGCGGTCGCAACGTACGATCCGGGCACCGGGCCGACTGAATCTATGAGCCCGTCACCTCCGCCGGACTTCATTTTTAAACAGGGGGTGAATGTGGTGAATGTATAATTACTGATAATTCACCAGTGCACTGTGTTATGTTATTAACCCTGTGGGCTCTACCTATGGGCCATTGTGTGGCTTCACCCACAGGGGATATGTTGGGGCATGTACGGGCTCTGCCCATGGCTCCACCCATGGCTCCACCCCCTTTACACAAAGTATAAGAGTTGCTGATCTGCGGGGCCGCCTTCAGTGTTGTACCGGTCACAGGCAGGCTCAGTTCTAAGCTGATTAAAACCACGGTTTACTTCTCCACGTGTCTTCGAGTGAATTGATGGTCGCATCAAAGGGCAACTTAGCTTGGCCAATCCACCTAACCTGCACATCTTTGGACTGTGGGAGGAAACCGGAGCATCTGGAGGAAACCCACGCAGACACGAGGAGAACATGCAGACTCCGCACAGACAGTGATCCAAGCCGGGAATCGAACCTGGATCCCTGGAGCTGGGAAGCAACTTTGCGAACAAATGTGCCTTGCGAGGGATCTGCTCATTCTCCAAGAAATTTGGTATTCTAAGGGGAATGCCTACTACTGCACTCATGTCTCGGAGCAACTGGCTTGCGCAGGATTCTTGAAGTCAGGAAGAAGTCCTTCAGCATCAGCCCCTGTAGAGATTAGCAACTTTAAACAACTCTGAAAACCACCAAACACTAATTCAGTCACAGCAAGAGTCAGTAGAAATTAATTTGCAACTAACCTGAAAGTAGTTAATGGTCCCTTTAAATGGCAGAGGTAAGGGTTCTTCCTCATGCTGCACATGTGTTGAGTGGTGCAAGATTAAGAGAGGGTATTAGCTAAAGCATTTAGCCCCAAAATGGCATCAAATTAGTGTATGTGTTGATTGGCTTCATGGTCTGCCTACTCCAAGGACTCCTGGTTATGATTTTGGTTAATAGGGATGAGTCATAGTGTACCAGCATATCTTTGACCTGATGGAATGTATTCTCCTGGTTTATACCCCAACACCATGCTTGGGCCTGTTTCAGCAGATGCCACAAAGGCTTCATGACTTGTGCCATATTTGGCACGAATCCTGTGAGCTGATTTGCCATGCCCAGGAATGTTTGGAGATGTGGAATGGATGACGGGGTTGGAAATTCACTGGTTGCCTTTGTTTAACAGAGACCCGCCATTGTTGCTCACAACCAGCAGCACGGTAGCATTGTGGATAGCACAATTGCTTCACAGCTCCACGGTCCCAGGTTCGATTCCGGCTTGGGTCACTGTCTGTGCGGAGTCTGCACATCCTCCCCGTGTGTGCGTGGGTTTCCTCCGGGTGCTCCGGTTTCTCCCACAGTCCAAAGATGTGCAGGTTAGGTGGATTGGCCATGATAAATTGCCCTTAGTGTCCAAAATTGCCCTTAGTGTTGGGTGGGGTTACTGGGTTATGGGGATAGGGTGGAGGTGTTGACCTTGGGCAGGGTGCTCTTTCCAAGAGCTAGTGCAGACTCAATGGGCCGAATGGCCTCCTTCTGCACTGTAAATTCTATGATAATATGACCTAAAAACTGAATGGAGGCCATAGAGAATTTGCACTTATCGTTCAGTGTTAACCTACTTTCTAAAAACAGTTCAAGAGAGCCTTTAGTCTCATATTGTATTCCCCGATAGTCATTCCATGGGCAAGGACAGCATTCATATTTTTAGGCCTTGTAAGATATCTGACATTGTGCTCTGAAATATTCTCAGGTGCTGAGGTAATGCTGAAGGGCAAAGGATTGAAGCAAAATCTGACAAATGGGGTGAAAGAAGTTATCAGAGACTTTGATTTTCTTGAATAATGGTACCTGTCGGAAGCCACTGTCGGCATCCAGTTTCAAGAATGCTGTACTCTTAGAGAGCTTGGTCAAGCTGTTGTCTATCAAGGACATCAGGTGGACTTCCTTCACCACAGACTTATTGAGTTGTATTCGATTTACATGGGGCGGCATCGTAGCACTGTTGCTTTACAGCGCCAGGGTCCCAGGTTCGATTCCCGGCTTGGGCCACTGTCTGTGAGGAGTCTGTATGTTCTCCCCGTGCCTGCGTGGGTTTCCTCCGGGTGCTCCGGTTTCCTCCCACAGTCCAAAGGTGTGCGGATTAGATGGATTGGCCATACTAAATTGCCCTTAGTGTCCAAAAAAAGATGAGGTGGAATTACTGGGTTACGGGGATCAGGTGGAGGTGTGGGCTTAAGTAGGGTGCTCTTTCCAAGGGCCGGTGCAGACTAGATGGGCCGAATGGCCTCTTCTGCACTGTGAATTCTATGATTCTATGTGATCCTCTGTATATTTAAATGTTTTTGTTCTGCACATTTTCCCAAAGTGCCCCAGCCTTTTACAGTGGAAACATTGCAGGTCATTGTTCAGGCCTTTTAAGATTCTTGGAACCACAGCTCTGCCATAGCTTACCACCATCTTGAGTTTTAATTGTATACGGCCTTCTTTGCCCTGGAGTTTCTATCACATTTTGCTGTTTAATGAGGTGTACCATAACTGGGGGTGTTCTGTACTATGATTTATCTTTCCCCCCTTAATATGGATCTGTTTGCTGACAAACCTCAGATTGCCTGACAACTTGTATTACCTTCTCCAAATTTGATCTTCTTGGATTGAAGCAAGTCAGAAAGAGTATTGCCAGTCACCCCAATGGCTATGCAGTCTTATGCCAGCTTAGACTTAAGATACACAGCCTTCTGCCAACCTATGCAAATAATTGATGTTGGCCTCCCTAGGTTCTCCAAGCTATTGAACCCTTCTACTATACTTTGCTCTTTCCAAAATGTTGTTATTCCGGAGATTAAAGTAACTGTCAAAGGATTTTTTGACTTCTTCAGATTTGTCAGATGATTCATGAATGCCTTGTGTGGCTATCGGATCGTCAGCAACTGCACCCATTGAATACAAAATGCATTAACTTGCTCAGACACTGATTTATTATTTAATCGTGATGGAATTCTGTATCTTAAAAATCTCCTCCATAGTACCCAATTCTGTGTCTATTCTGGCCCTTCCATCTGCCCAAATGGTTCTGGCAAAGTGGATCCGCTGATGTTTTCAGCTCAGGAGGGCCTTGCATTAAATGTTTAAATAGGTGCTGCAACAATTGGAATTTTTCCATACTGATTGATGTTTTTTAGGTACCCACCCCAGTTACAAAGTTGTAGCAAACCTTCTCCGAATCACAGGAAAAAATATTAAAATGATTATTAAGGCCAGTTAGTAACTTTGCAGTCGCTGGAGGATTGAATTTTTTCACCACACAGTCGCCACCTGTCATGACGCCACCTTGAAGCTTTTTAAAGCCTTTTTAAAAGTTTGCTCACCCTTCCATTATCGGCATGCTCTGCTTTTTGACCAGGATTTTCAACCAACCTCCATGTGCTATGGCGGTGTCCTTCTTGAGCTGCACAGTTGATTTATTCTCTGCCCCTCAGCCTCCACATCTGTCCTGGAGCTTTTCTGGTGATTTCCAGCTGTTGAATCAAAGTCTTGAGTTTTGCTGCATTTATTTTCAGGTCAGACTGCAGATTTTCCTATTTTCATTGGGGGTCTTTCACCTGTTGCCAACATGTTGTCAATGTGGTTACTCTGTCAGGAAGAGTTATAGGCCGAAATTCTCTGGCCATTCTCTGCTAATGGGATTCTCTGGTTCCGCCAGCAGTGCACCCCTGCCCTGTTCCGATTCTGGGCGGGATTCTTTGGCCTCACAGCCGCGTGTTTCTCGGTGGCAGGAGGTGGCACACTATTCACTGGCGGCGGGATTCTCTGCCCCTGCTGCTGTCAATGAGAATTCCCATCGAAGCCACCCGGGAACCTGTGGGCGGGGGTGCGCTGCCAGCCGGAAGAGAGAATCCCATCGCCAGCAAAATGCCAGAGAATTCCAGAAAATATTTCACAAACTGTCAAAATTAAGCTGAAACAGATTAACATTATTTGAACCTGAAGGTGTTATCTACCCTTGGTGCTCTCCATCTGTGGTAATAATTATGTTTTAACTGGTAGAGTTTATGACGTTATTTATTCATCTATGGACTTTACTATTGTTTATTTGCAGGCATCATTGTGGCGAATGGCGTAATCCTGCATTCAACTTGCATGGTTAGTATTGTGTGGTTCAAACTGAGCTAATACTGCACTTTGTGATTTGAACTTCAGTGACATTTAGAATTATTTTACTATGTCATAGGGCAATGTCTGTTATATCTACTTATGATAATGCACGATCCAATCCATGAATCCACTTTATGAATTCATTCACACCCAGAGAGAAATTACACGTGAGGCAGAAGCTGAGAACAAGTCTCAATGTGTAGTTAGAAGTTCCTGAGGTGTGATGACATCATGCAATTTCTGCCTGCCCTTCTTAATTCGCTGCACAGGAAATGACGGACCGAATCATGTAAGGTGAGCAAGTGTGTGTTTACTGCCAACGTTACGACTATAGTTTCAGCACTATTAAGGGAAACTACTGAATTTGTCTCAATGAGTTGCTTACAAAACAGAAGTCTATTTTTATAAATCTTATTCTCAAATAAAATGATACATTTTTAATGAAAGTCTATTGGTCGGAGTTTTCCGGCCGTTCGCGCTGAAGGGATCTTCCAGTCCCACCGCCGCAGGCTCATGCCCGTCACGGGTTTCCCAGCAGCAAAGGGATCAGAAAATCCCGCCACCAACCAATGATGGGCCGTCTCTGCCGCCACAAAACACACAGTGGATTTTGTGGAAAGTCCCGCGTATCCCTAAATGAACCACTTATTCTGAGCTTGAATATATTACATGCTTTATAATTATAACTTTGCATTTTTGATTCCAACACAATTTAAGGTAAAAATTGTAAATCAAACCTTTTCATTGCAAGAATTGCCCACAATAAAGGATATACACAGCTTGATGGAATACTGTCACTATTACGCCTGACACATTATTGTGACAATATACATAATTGTGATGACAACATTTTCGTGGTGTAACAATTTCAATTTGAAACAATGTAATTTTGTTGTGCGAGAAAAGATGAAAAGCATTTTGACAGACATTTTGGATGATTTCTCTTTCACATAATCAATGTGTGGGATTTTCTCCGTCGGGGAACGCGATCGGGTGGAGAATCAGTTTTGACGCTGAAATCGTGGCGGGCGCCAGTTTCATGCCAAATCGTCAATGCATTGCACTCCGCACGTTGAGTAAACTCCATTAGCATATCTTTAGCGGGCCTGAGCTGATGATCTCCGAGGCCTCCTCGATTCTCTGCCTCCACTGGGGTGAATTCTCAATGGCGAGGTTCACTTGTGCTTTTAAAAAGTGTGAAATTGGCACTGTCGCTGATCATAGAATCCTTACAGTGTAGAAGGAGGCCATTTGGCCCATTGAGTCTGTACCGGCCCTGGGAGGGTGATGGGGGAAGAGCTGTGGGGTCGGGGTGAACCCCCATGGGACTTGGGTGGTGCCCAGGTATGGAGCGACAGTGCCGTAGCCTGCAAGGCAGCCATCTTGCTGCGCACCCCACTGACCAACGATCCTGGTCCCTGGTTCTGCAGTGACACCAGCCGTATGGGTGTCCCCACCTCACCACCACTGCACCCCATTCTGCCCCATACAACCCCCCTCAACCGGCCGGCACCCAACCTGCGCGGCATCACGCAGCCCAACCAAGGCAACGTCCACAGTAGCCCCTATGAGGGGGAGTGGGTGCTGGAGGGGGACCACGAAGCGCACTACTGGCAAGGGCAGTACCAGCCAACGGTATCCCTGGCAGTGGGTCATGTGCCAGGGCCAGAGACCCCCTCAGTGATGGGCACCGACCGGGCCAGGGTTGCGGAGAGGAGGGGGACATGACTGACAGTGCCATCCGGGGCCACCGTGTACCCCGTTGGACCTGGTTGGGCATGGGTATATGCACCATGCTAACATGCCAGCTTTTCACCCACTGCAGACAATGGATATTGGAATACAACCAGCAATGGTGGCCTTCCTCCTAGTTGCCCTGGGGGATGCCCTGTGGCTGTAAGAGTGGAGCTGCTCGAGGAGGAGGAAGTTACAGCAGCGGAGCGTGCCCCAGAGAAACAGTGCCCCAATGTACCGAAAACAACCTCTCCCTAAATCTTGGAAACACCAAGGAACTAATCATTGATTTCATGAAGCGTAGCACGACACCACCACCACCCCCGTCTGCATCAATAACTCCGAAGTGGAGATGGTCGATAGCTTTAAGTTCCTAGAGGTCACCATTATCAACAGTCTGTCCTGGTCCACTCACGTTGATGCAACAGTCAAGAAAGCCCAACAACGTCTCTACTTCCGACGGAAGTTAAAGAAATTTGACTCTCACAAACGTCTACAGATGTGCCATAGAGAGCATCCTGTCCAGCTGCAATACAGCCTGGTGTAGCAACTTCTCGGCCCAAGATCGCAAGAAACTGCAGAGTGTGGTGAACTCAGCCCAACGTATCACACAAGCTTGCCACCCCCACATTGATTCTGTATACACCTCCCGCTGCCTCAAGAAGGCAGACAGCATTATCAGAGACCCCTCCCACCCAGGCATTGCCTTCTTCCAGACCCTTCCATCAGGCAGAAGGTACAGAAGTATGAAGACCCGCACATCCAGACATAGGAACAGCTTCTTCCCCACAGCTACCAGACTCCTCAACGACTCTCCCTTGGACTGATCGGTTCCCTGTAAGAACACTATTCACGATGCCCTATGCTGCTCTTGCTCATGTATTTGTTTTGTTTGGCCCCTTGTTCTGCACTGTAACCAATCACTGTTTGCCGATGTACCATCTGTCAATGTTTTCTGTTGATTATTCTTTTTGTCTACTATGTACGTACTGTGTATGTAACCTTGGCCGCGGAAAAATACTTTTCACTGTACTTCGGTACATGTGACAATAAATCAAATCAAATCAAATCAAATCAACAGGAGACAGCTGCTGAGGATGGAGAGCCGGCCGCCTGTCATTCGAGGACCTGCTGGACCGGGCATGCTGTCGAACACTCCAGCTGAGCAGAGCCACAGTGCAGCATATTTGACAGATCATGGCGCACCTGGCACCACGGAGGAATAGGGGAGGACACCCGCTCCCAGTGGCTGTCAAGGTGAAGGCCACACTGAGCTTTTACGCCATGGGGATCCTTCCAGGTGCTGAGTGGGGACCCTGCTGGAATCTTACAGCGCTAGGTGCACAGTTGCATCCACTCCATCACGGAGGCCCTAAATGCCCAGTCGGCACAATACATCCTCCAGGATGTCCAGGTAGTGGGGTTCCCCGCCATCGCTGAGATGCCCCGGGTCCAGGGGGTGATCGACGGGATGCACGTTGCACTACGTGCACCTGCTGATGACAGGCCGCACTGCACAAACCAAAAGGTGTACCACTCGATGAACATGCAGCTGGTGTGTGACAATCAGATGAGCATCATGCACTTCTGTGCCCGATACCCAGGCAGTGTCCACGACCCCTTCATCCTGGCACTCTTGACGATCCCCGGCCTCTTCGAGGCGCTGGCACTGCCCCCCCATCCCATCCTCAAATTGGGGGTTGGCTCCTGGATGTCAGGGCTAACTGCTGCGGCTGTGGCTGACGACACCTATCTGGAGGCCACAGACTGACGCGGAGACCTGCTCCAACGATGCCCATGGCGCGACCAGGGACTTAATCGAACGGTGCTGGGGCCTCCTGAAGTTGCCCTGCAGGCGCCTGGACTGTTCTGGAGGGGCCCTCCAGTATGATGCCAGCGGCCTGCCCAATCCTCCACAACATTGCGCAACAGAGGGGCGACGTGTTGGAGAAGGAGGATGAACGCTAGTCCTCGTCCGCCGAGGAGGATGTGGGGTGGGCAGGACATGGGGTCTGGGCAGGCATGGGAGGCCACACAATGTGTGTGGCAGGGCCAATGTGCATGGTGCGTTATGGTCACCTCCAAGTTCACCAACTAATTGGGAGAACTGGCCTGGGGTACAGGCCCAACCCCCCCCCCCCCCTCTTGCAACCCCCGCCGTGACACATACCTGTCGCACTATGGGGTGGGTACCTGGGTTGGCAGTAACAGCGAGTATGGTCCCTTTGGTCCAGGGGATGGAGGATGATGACATCCCACTCTGCAATGATCTCTGGTGCTCAGCATCGTTTGACAACGTCGGACTCCTGCCCGGTAGCACTTTCCACCGTCCACCTGGGTGAACCCGGCATGTGAGCTGACCATTCCATCACAGGGTCCCATTGAATCCCTGGGGTGGCGAGGTTGGGGACAGTGGGACACTGGAGGTGTGAGTACCGGCTGAACTGCAGTCCCTGAGCCAAGCCCAACCCCAACATCCGCCATTTATCCCCTGCCTCCCACACCTCCTCTCTGGCCAGCCCCGACCAGCCCACTCCTCACATCCTTCTGACAGAGCAACGAGGCAGGTTGTAACATTGTGAACAGGTCTTTAATGTGACAACATAGATACAGAATTGTGCCCTAGCCCCTAATGCTATATTGTGCCCTGCACCCGTGCCAACTTAACTGGTGTCTAATTTTCTGCCCTTACGGTCCCTTACGGTGTGATGTTCTTTGATTTCTAATGAGGTTGGCTTCTAAGTGTAGTGTCTCACAAAGAGAATCAAGGTATGTTTTGAACAAAGCTAATTTATTTACACTACAAAATAAATAGATTTGTCTTGCTTGCTAAGATATTAACGATTACAGATTGACTAAAACTATGATACTAACTACAGAGCCCCTGATAAGACGATTACCCCACTATCTCGCCTAACAACCTACTCCCTGAATCAAGAGTGTCACGTGATCCACATGTATGTGCTTGATCGCCATCTAGTGGTTGGATGTAGTTACAGTAAATTGTTAACCCTTCATTATCCTTACAATACACATATTGTCACATACACTACACCTAGGTAGATCCCCAGACGGTACATCAGGCATGGAGGCGGCCTGCTGTGGTTCCCGCCCTGCGACCTGGGTCTCTGTTGGCGGGCGTCTTCGAAGGCAACATGGTCTAGATGGGCCCGGCTGCTGCTCGGGTGTCCCAGGTGGCATAGTGCCACCCTATTCTGCCCGCTGCCCACCAGATGCATCAGTGACAGGGCGGGGGAAGTCTGAGGTTGTGTGGTGTTCCCCTGCGGGAGTCACTGGCATGGGTCCCATCACCTCCTCCTCCATTGGGGTGTGCGATGGCACCTGGGCTATTTCATGGGACGAGGGTGTGAGCAGAGCTAACCTCTGAGGCTCTCCCGCCACCTGTTGATTACAATCTTGGAGGCCGCTGTCGTCTCAACCAGAGTCTGCGTGCTCGCAGCAATGGAGCACAGGGAGTGGACCACCTCCATCTGGGACTGTGCCACATCAGGCTGTGACTGTGCCACCACCTTCTGGGACTGGGCCACCAAGGGCAATTTTGGACACTAAGGGCAATTTAGCATGGCCAATCCACCTAACCTGCACATCTTTGGACTGTGGGAGGAAACCGGAGCACCCGAAGGAAACCCACGCATACAAGGGGAGACTGCGCAGACTCCGCACAGACAGTGACCCAAGCCGGGAATCGAACCTGGGACCCTGGAGCTGAGAAGCAATTTTGCTAACCACTATGCTACCGTGATGCCCATATATGCGGCTGCAGTTTGTCAGCCTCCTGAGTGTCAATCGCAAAACCAGCACCGTTTCTCATTGGAATCGATTGTGTTCCACGTGGCGCCGATGCTAGCTCCTTAACAGTCACTGAATCGGTCCAGGTGCGCCCCCAGTTTAGCTGTCTTGGAAGTCCATAAATCCTGCCCCGGTGTCAAAACTCTGGGCGGGATTCTCCGGTCGCCAACGCTGAAATCGCGTTCGGCGATCAGCCGGAGAATCGCCGTTGCCGATGAAATCGGGGGCGGTGCCGCTTTTGCAATGCCCCACCCCCACCAAAACGCCGTTCCCTGAGGCCCACCCCCAATGCTACCCCCCCCGACCGGCCGAGTTCCCGAAGGTGTGGGTCTCTCATGGTCTTACCTGTCGGGAACTCAGCGTGGCGGCTGCGGACTCAGTCCAGCGCCGCCACAGTCGCGGGAGGGGCGCGGGCAGGGGAGACTTTGGCAGGGGCTCGGGCACTGATGGGTGGCGGTCCGGGGCTCGCGAGCCGGCCAAAGGGGGAGACACTATTTTGCAGTCGGGCCCGTACAAAATGGAGGATCGGTGGCCGTTTTGTGCCGAATCTTTGGTCGCGAAAGGCTACCGTACCCGCGCCGGCGTCAAGACATAGCCTGAGAATCGGAGAATCCAGCCCTTTGTCTTAGGAATGGCGAATCCAGCCCAATATACTTTATGGAATGAGGAAAGCTTTACGGTGTAATCTTATTCACTTTACCTTTATACCCCTTTGAAATTTAGTTTGGAATTTTGTACTTTTGGAACCAGTTCATGAGCACATTCCAGGTTTAATCTTAGGTGTAGCACTGAGAAGGTATTGCACTGCCAGAGTTGTTGTTTTCCACACAAAATATTAAACTGAAGCCTGTCAGTTGGTATGAAAGATTCATTGGAGCAGCACGGTAGCATTGTGGATAGTACAATTCATTCACAGCTCCAGGGTCCCAGGTTCGATTCCCAGCTTGGGTCACTGTCTGTGCGGAGTCTGCACGTTCTCCCCGTGTCTGCGTGGGTTTCCTCCGGCTGCTCCGGTTTCCTCCCACAGTCCAAAGATGTGCAGGTTAGGTGGATTGGCCATGCTAAATTGCCCTTAGTGTCCAAAATTGCCCTTAGTGTTGGGTGGGGTTACTGGTGTAGCCACCTGGGGTGGCCAAGTCCAAATTTAAAATGGAGAACAGCAAAGGCTGAAAGGAAATTCAGCCAACACAGGCAGAAACCAGCAGGTGCCAGTTACTGTGTATTAAACTCTGCAAAAGCCCAGACAGCATTGATACAAGCAGCCATCTGCATAATAATGTAGCAGCCATCTACATACTAATGAGCGATCCCCGGGAACAATCGCAACATTTGGGACAAACAAAGCTGAGCCAGACTCCCCAGCGCCAGCAGGAGCCAACACAAAAGAGGTTAACGGACACCTCAAGACCGCCCATCGATCAGGGGGCTGCTCCAGTATTGGAGAAATCGAACCAAGCGATTGGAATGCAGTCCAATCACTTGGAACCAGGTACAGGGTCCGCCCCGAAAGGCGGGAAGCCCCTGGGGACTATAAAGTTAAGCCCCCAATTTCAAATCGTTCTTCTTGACCGGGTCACTCAGCAACGCGAACTAACCTTGACCGTGACCGGTGCAGCTGCCGCCGATATCCAGTAAGTCTTAAGTCAACGCTCGTTACGAGATAGGTGCTCCTAGCTACCAATCTGTACCAACTTCGAATCCTGCAGACTCAGTACCTGAACGAAAGGCTATTTGTTCCCCTGACCTGGTGGGCCAGTCCAAAGCTAAGTATAGGCCTGTTAGTCGTAGAAGTAGCTTAGACGTAGAATTTGTGCATGAGTAGCGATTACTGTGTATCATAAATGTGCTTTGATTTGAATCTTACTAATCGGTGTATTGAGTTATTGATCATTACTTGAACTTGAACCTCGTGGCGGTATCATAAAGATACCTGGCGACTCGAGAGCAAAGGTTATAAAACAGGGCCAATTGAACCAACCAAAAGTTAGCAACACTGGGTTATGGGGATAGGGTGGAGGTGTGGACCCTAGGTAGGGTGCTCTGTCCAAGAGCCGGTGCAGACTCGATGGGCCGAATGGCCTCCTTCTGCACTGTAAATTCTATGATATTCCTTGGCACCATTAAAAATAAGTATAAGAGTTCTCCGAGTATTGAGACCACCTTTATTCTAGAAACAATTCCTGGGTTATAATGACTCCACTTCAAAAGTGCTCTATTGGTATAAAGCCTTTTCGGATGTTGTGCAAGGCACTATGTAAATGAAGCTTCTTTCTTTAAATGCATTGTTATGAAGATGTATTATATAAAATGTTAATTTATAATGTTAGCAGCTGGACATGTATATGTATTGAACTTTTTTGAAAGAATGCATTTCCTAAGCAAAGGGCTTGCTTACAACAACTACTATGTTGCATTTGCAAAGGACACAAGCTACCTTTAGTGAGACACAGAGTCTATGAGGCTCTCAGAGAGAGGTTATGTGATCCAGCTCTTGGTGAAAATGTACTGGATTTAGGATAGTAAGATGGAGACTGCCATTGGGCAACAATGTTACTCCATTTCTTCTGAAACATCTCTCATCACAGCTGAGCTGTTTGTGGTTTGAAACCACACCAGAAGACTTTATTGCTGCAAACCAAGAGTTCTTAAAGGAGAATTCTGAATCAGCACCACAGCCTCCAGTGAGAATCCCAAGAACCAGCAGCTACAGTGGACTGGGACCTTTCAGCTGTGAACAAGTATCTGGATATTCTCCGAATAATGCTTTTCTGAAGTTATTTGTTTCTTGGCCAAGGTTTTGAAAAATACTATGCAGAGTTTGCGTGGTTGGGAAGATTTTTTTTGCATTAATGGGTAGTTGGAGATATTTGTACCTTTAAACCTTTTGTTAATAATTTCTGCATTTTTACCTGAGTGAGTTTTAGCAATGAAACTAACTGCTTGCTTGTTAACTTCAGGAACCTGGCTATCTTATTTCTTGCACTGAGCTATGCACAGTTAAATGTATATATATTGAATTGGCAATATC
Source organism: Scyliorhinus torazame (assembly GCF_047496885.1). NCBI lineage: Eukaryota > Metazoa > Chordata > Chondrichthyes > Carcharhiniformes > Scyliorhinidae > Scyliorhinus > Scyliorhinus torazame. The sequence goes on from NC_092715.1 coordinate 99,829,107, forward strand.
AGCTCCCTTTAAACCAAGTTATCAAGTCAGGAGTGAGACAAAGAGAGGAGTCAGTTCACCCTTGTTAACCTAATTGTAACAGCAGGCTTTCAAAATTAATTCTAAGAAATCTGCTCATTTCAAACTGCATCTTTCTCTCTGATTTTGCTAATCGGCCCTTAATGCAGAGAAAAAGAAGCATTGAACAATCTGCATTTGTATAGTGCCCGTAACATAGTAAAAAGTCCCAAGGTGCTTCCCCAGAGTATAATGTGACAATAATAGGCTCCAGCCAAGGGAGATGAGAAACTAAGTTTAATTGATGAGGTAAGCTGTAAGATGTGTTTGGGAGGCGGAGAGAGAGTTGGTTATGTGGAATACTTTAGGTAGGGAATTTCAGAGATGGCACTAGGCATGGCAAACAAAGGTGGAATGAAGTAAGTGCAGAATGAATAAGAGGCTACAGTTGGGAGATTAGGACTTTGTAATAGGGTGTTGAACAGGAGGAGGTTGCAAAAATAGGGAAGGGAGATGGCATGCAGAGATTTGAGGGCAAAAACACAAATGTTTAAATTGATGTGCTGGGGACTGGGAGCCAATGTAAGTCACAGGGATGATGATGCTTCAGCTCACCCTAGCCCAGAACCAGTGTGCTACAGTCCTCTGTGTGCATGCCCAACACTTGAAACTGCAGACAAGTCCAAAGAAGAATTTTACTCCAACCTCAAACATTCCTGAGTCCCAATGGGTGACAAGCTGATCCTCCTTGGTGACTTCCATACCAGAGTTGGAAAGGACACAGACCTCTTGGGAGGTATAATCGGCAGATCGAGGGCAGGGAAATCAACACCAATGGTACCTTTTCCTGACAAAATGCCTGGAACATGGCTTTGTCAGAGTGACAAGTACAAAACTTCATGCTAACACCCTCAGTCCATGCACTGGCGCCTGCTCGACTATGTCATTATCTGAGCAGCGAGCTGCAAAGACGGGCTTATCACCCATACCATTATAGGAGCCAGTGAGAAAGAAGTTCTACAGACGGCTGAAGCCTGACGTCCAGCAAAAATCCCGCAACATAAAGAACAGATGGTGGGTGGAGAAAGCACAGGAGATACAACAATTAGCTCCCACCCACGACACATGAGGTTTCTTTAAGCGCAATCAAGACCACCTGTGGCCCAAGTACCCAAGGTCCAACTCCATTGCTGGTCAGGGATGGAGAGGTGTTCATCAGGAACAGAGAGCCAATCAGCGCCAGCGCCTGCTGGAAGGAGGACTTCGAAAACCTCCTTAACAGAGACTCTGTTTTCAATGCGTGTCCTTGACTCCATCCTGCAATAAGGTACCCACCACCATCTCAGAACTACCCCACCTCAGCATGAAGTAGAAAAGACCATCAACAGCTAAAGAACAACAAGGCATCAGGAACAGATGGAATAACTGCCAAAGCATTAAAATGTGTGGAGAAGCACTATTGACGCGATTACAAACCTATTTCCCTTATCTGGATGGCGGAGAACATGCCAGGAGATCTCAGATATGCCATAATCATGACCATCTTCAAGAAAGTTGACAAGTCTGACTACAGTAACTACAGAGGAGCTTCCCTGCTTTTGGCTACAAGGTCAGCGCAAAGGTCCCCTGTAATCGCCTTCTCTCGAGAGCTGAAGAATTCTTCCCAGAGTTGCAATGCACTTTACATCCACTAAGGGGCACAATGGAAATGATCTTCACTGCACAGAAACTATAAGAGAAAACAGCACCAACCCTTGTACATGGCTTTCTTTCTTTTTTTAAAAATAATTTTTATTAAAGGTTTTCATAAAATATCAATAACAAAATGAGAAAGAAAAAAGAACCCAACAGGGTTAAGTACAAAACACAATCTAAAAAAGCAACCCCCCAAGCCCCTCCCCCCACGTACATAAATAATAAATTAACATTAACACCCCGACTTAAGACAACAGGTGTATACACCCCCTCAGACCCTCCAGTGTAAATAACATAAACAAAAATAAAGTAACCCCCCCCCCCACAGCTGCTGCTGCCATTGACCAATGTCTATCATTCTGCCAGAAAGTCTAAGAACGGTTGCCACCGCCTAAAGAACCCTTGTACCGACCCTCTCAAGGTGAATTTCACCCTCTCCAATTTAATGAACCCCGCTATATCGCTGATCCAGGATTCCACGCTTGGGGGCCTCGCATCTTTCCACTGAAGGAGAATCCTTCGCCGGGCTACCAGGGACGCAAAGGCCAGAATTCCGGCCTCTTTCGCCTCCTGCACTCCTGGCTCCTCTGCCACCCCAAATATTGCAAGCCCCCAGCCCGGTCTGACCCTGGATCCTACCACCCTCGACACCGTCCTCGCTACGCCCTTCCAAAATTCTTCCAGCGCTGGGCATGCCCAGAACATATGGGTGTGGTTTGCTGGACTCCCTGAGCACCTAACACACCTGTCCTCACCCCCAAAGAACCTGCTCATCCTTGTCCCGGTCATGTGTGCCCTGTGCAGCACCTTAAACTGTATGAGGCTGAGCCTCGTGCACGAAGAGGAAGAATTCACCCTCCCTAGGGCATCTGCCCACGTCCCTTCCTCAATCTCCTCTCCCAACTCCTCCTCCCACTTACCTTTCAGCTCCACCACCGAGGCCTCCTCCTTCTCCTGCATCACCTGGTAAGTTTCCGAGAACTTCCCCACTCCCCCCCCCCCCCGAGAGCACCCTGTCCTGTACTGTGTGTGGCAGTAGCCGCGGGAATTCCACCACCTGCCGTCTGGCAAACGCCCTTACCTGTAAGTACCTGAAGGTGTCCCCCGGGGGGGGGGGGGAGCCCGTACTTCTCCTCCAGCTCACCCAAGCTCGCGAACTTCCCGTCCACAAACAGGTCCCCCAACTTTCGTATCCTTGCCCTGCCCCACCCCGAAAACCCTCCACCTGTACTTCCTGGGACAAACCGGTGGTTCCCCCGTAATGAGGTCCATGCCGAGGCCCCAACTTTCCCGCTATGCCGCCTCCACTGCCCACAAATTTCGAGGGCCGCCACCACCACCGGGCTCGTGGTATACCTCCTTGAAGGGAGCGGCAGCGGCGCCGTTGCCAGCGCCCCCAGACTCGTACCCACACAGGACGCCGTCTCCAGCCTCTTCCATGCAGCCCCCTCCATCACCCACTTGCACACCATCATCGCATTGGCGGCCCAGTAGTACCCACAGAGGTTGGGCTGCGCCAGCCCCCCCATCTCTACTCCGCTCCAGGAACACCTTTCTCACCCTCGGAGTCCCTCGCGCCCACACAAACCCCATTATACTCCTGTTAACCCGCCTGAAAAAAGCCTTCGGGATAAACATGGGGAGGCACTGGAACAGAAACAAAAACCTTGGGAGCACCAAGTCATTTTGATTGACTGCACCCTACCCGCCAAGGACAGCGGCAACGCGTCCCACCTCTTGAACTCCTCCTCCATTTGCTCCACCAGCCTTGTAAAGTTAAGCCTATGCAGGGCCCCCCAGCTCCTGGCCACCTGGACCCCCAAATATCTGAAGCTCCTCTCCGCCCTTTTTAGTGGGAGCTCACCAATCCCCCTCTCCTGGTCCCCTAGCTGAACTACGAACAGCTCGCTCTTCCCCATATTGAGCTTGTACCCCGAAAAGTCCCCAAATTCCCTAAGGATCCTCATTATCTCTGGCATTCCTCCCACCGGGTCCGCCATATACAGCAGCAGGTTGTCCGCATAAAGTGACACCCTATGCTCCTCCCCACCCCGCACCAACCCCCTCCAGTTCCTCGACTCTCTCAGTGCCATAGCCAGGGGTTCAATCGCCAGTGCGAAGAGCAGGGGGGACAGGGGACACCTCTGTCTCATCCCTTGGTGCAACCGAAGGTACTCGGACCTCCTCCTATTTGTGACCACACTCGCCATCGGGACCTCATACAACAGCCTAACCCACCTGACAAACCCCTCCCCAAACCCGAACCCGAACCTCTTCAGTACCTCCCACAGGTACCCCCATTCTACCCTATCGAAGGCTTTCTCAGCGTCCATCGCCACCACTATCTCCGCCTCCTCCTCCCTCGCCGGCATCATGATAATGTTCAAAAGCCTCCGCACATTCGCGTTCAACTGTCTCCCCTTCACAAACCCCACCTGGTCTTCATGGATGATCTGCGGCACACAATCCTCAATCCTCGTGGCTAAGACCTTCGCCAGCACCTTGGCATCTACATTTAGCAAGGAAATCGGTCTGTAAGACCCACATTGCAGGGGATCCTTGTCCCGCTTCAGGATCAAGGAGATCAGTGCCCGGGACATCGTCGGGGTTAAAGCCGCCCCCTCCCTTGCCTCATTAAAGGTCCTATACATGGCTTTCTTTACCATACAATAGCTTTTGACACCAACAATTGGGAGACATTATGGAGCATCCCCTCCATTTTGGCGGCCGCAAAATATTTGTCACCATCCTCTGCCTACTCCATGATGACATGTAAGCTGTGATCCTGACCAATGGGTCCACCACAGACCCAGAACAAGTGCAGCCTGGGGCCAAGCAAGGCTATGTTATTGCACCAACAATCCTCTTGATCTCCCTTGCAGCATAAAACAAGGGCGAGGATTTCAGCAGCAGGCGGGCTTGAGGCGGAGCTGCATTTGAGCAATGTCTTTTGTGAGAAAGGGGAAACAGGGGAGAATCTCATGTCAGGGTTACACAAGACTCTGAGTTTGTAAACTATCAGGTCAAGCTGAGGCAAAGGTCAAAGGAGAAGGATAGAATTAGATACTTAGGAATGGGGTTGTGGCGAGGCTGAAGACAATGCTTCCATTATTCCCAATGTTCAGTTGGTGGAAATGTCAGCTCATCCATTTCATTTCATTTCATCCAGGGCTTGATGTCGGAACAGCAGTGGAAGGATTGAGAATGGTGTTGCTGCAGCAGAATTGGATGTCCTGGGGGTTCAAAGGTGATGGTACTTTTTGGTTGAAGGATGAATTTTGAGCACATCTTGTGTCTGAATATACCAAGGTTCAGAGGACATGGATATGTGTGGTGATTGCAGTCATGATGTGGCTGAGCCCTTCTCTTTCCCAGACTATTTATGGAATAAAAGTTATCCCCTGGCTGATGCATTACTGTTTGGCAGGACCACTGTCACCTATCCTAGCAAGTACACACCCTGGACTGTGTTAGTGGTCAGTGTTGGGCCCTGCACCCGCGGTAAAATGCCTGCTTTGGAAAAAATAAAGTGATTTGGAAAAAAAAAGGTATCTGCAACAATAGAAGTGTTTATATTCACTGCTGTTGTGTTAGTCATTTCGGTCACCAGTTCTAAACAATGGTATCAACTGACAGCCGCAAGCTGCCCTCCGCTCACACGTTAGAGGACAAACAGGGGATCCTGATGCAAGGACGCTGTCACAATTGTCCTTTTATTTAAATCCTTGTCCTGATGCCTCAAGAAACCTCTCTCTCTCTCTCTCTCCACCCGATCCTTGTCCACATAATGGATTAGCAGCACTTTATTCTTGTTTGATTGAAGGCAGAACTGGTGGCCGAGACTCGGCACCCGTTTGCCAGCAATCCAATGTGTGGGATATAAATCTTGTGGCCATTGGATTTGCATTGAGTGAACGGATTTAAATCTAATTCCTCTGCCTGATGTGCTTCACTGACGTCAGGACTCAGGAGCCTGTGAGTGGACCGGGGTTTGTGGCGAAATACTGGGGGTTGTCCGGTGCACTGTGATCGCCGCTGTCTCTGCCAGGCGTGTCCACGCAGCAATATCAGTTATTTCCTGGGCTAATAACAAGTACACGGTGAAAGTGACGAGGAGAGTAAAGTTCACCGCCTCCTATCACTGCCTAATGAAGCTGCTGCTGCTGCAGTTTCTGCTGCCTGCTCAGGGCAAAGAGCCATAGTCGCTTCAGCTCACTTCTAGTTTCTTTGTTACCCTCATCGCAAGGACTATGAATAACTCGCTCTACTCGCTCCCCGTTTTCAAGTTGCCGAGACTGCACTGAATCATGTAAGTCGCACGTACCGCTTCGGTAACTGGTTGGGAGTTTTTATTTAGTTCATTTCTCTTGCATCCAGTGCTAAAGTCAGCCGAGGAGAGGTTGATTTGCAGGCAAAGACACCACCACACAGCCCCCACCAGAGCTGCGTTAGCGTGTTATTTATTGCACGGGAGGATTTTCAGCCTGATGCGAGTTCATTGACTGAATGTGTAACTTCCTCCTACTTTGTTTAGGTCGGTTCGTATCGTGGCTCTGGGGAATGAGAAAGCGGGCTTTGAAGACAGCCTGCAGCAGCCCGATCTGATCACCACCTATTTCGGCAGACATGCTGTTATTCGGCACATTGAAGAGAGGCGGTTGCTCAGCTTTCCCACCAACATCACATTTCCTGCCTTCGCCGAGTACCACGCTTATGTCTTCGGCAGAGTCCAGGTGCTGATACACGACTGTCCCAACTGGGTAAGAGAGCCAAAAGTTACCATGATCACAACACCCCCTTTGGTCTTGTACAATGGGACACGTTTAGGTTTCCCCCTTAATATCGATCGATTGCTTTGGGAATCGAGTTGATCATCTATTTAACTGAGACCATAGTGTGAAGGGGCGGATTTGAAGTTTGCAATTTCAAACCATGCAATTTTATTAGAAACTCATTAATGATATGGGACACTTACCATCCCTTTGGCTTGGTTTTGAAACTTCTAATTTTTCCGTTACATTGTCCATATACACAAGCTTTATGTCCAGTACATGACCATGACACTGTAATGCGAAAACAAATCATAACACCACCATCTTATCTGTAAGTTTTCAAAAATAAATGGAAATGTCTGTATAATTTTCTGGCATAGCCAGAATTCATATAAGGACAAAAAAACACTATCCCCATAACAATTCGTCTTTAATTGATCTCAGGAGGCACCTATTTGGACCCCATTCCCCAAGTGCTTGTACAGTTTATTGAAGTAGCATGGTGTAACACCATTGGTGAACAGAATCCATCATTGAAAATAGGTATGATAACTGTGCTTTCAGTTCTAATTTGCCTGTGAGCAATGGTGTTAGAGATCAGTTCCTGATATTGTAATATTTTGTAATATGCATCTTATTAATATGCATTATTAGCAAGATTTAATCTTTATTAGTGTCACAAGTAGGCTTATATTAACATTGCAATGAAGTTACTGTGAAAAAACCCTAGTCGTCACATTCCGGCGCCTGTTCAGTATACTGAAGGAGAATTCACAATGTCCAAATCACCTAACAAGCACTTTCAGGACTTGTGGGAGGAAACCGGAGCACCCGGAGGAAACCCACACAGACACGGGGAGAACGTGCAGACTCCGCATAGATAGTGTCAGAAGCCAGGAATCAAACCCGAGTCCTGACGCTGTGAAGTGACAGTGCTAACCACTGTGCTACCGTGCCACGATTTCAGTTCTGGACATATTTTAAAGCAACTTTGATTCAGAAATGAGCTCTCAGATATTGAAATTGCTAAAGTTACACCCAGTGTTAGTTCTAATATTCACAAGAATAAATAAATTCTTAATTACGAAGCTGTGAAAGTTGAAGAAATGCTTCCTCCATGTATGTTAATTGTTATATTTATTTGGGGTAATTGTGCCTCCCCAGCTTAAGTAATTGGAGTACAGACAGTGCTGTTAAATATCCAGATCACTTGTTCTTGGAGTGAATATTTTTAAAAGTAAACCAGTCAGAATGTACAGTACTGTTTCAGGAACTGCCAGGGGCACCTATTATTAGTTTTGTGTTAATGAAGTGCAAGTTTCATGTAACAAATTGCAGGATCATTTCAATGACGGTCATTGTGTGAGTGTGGTTTCCTATTAGCAACAACCTAGTCAGTAGCAGTGTTAAGCAAGCTTTTTCACCAAAAGGAAAGAGTATTGATATTAGAGGCAGTATGTGAACAGAATATGTTTTGATACACTGCTAAGGCTGGGCAACCTGGCATGCTGGTAGACATCAGATCTGGTAAGTGTGTACGCAGGAAGATGGGCAGAACAAAATTCTGATCACAAGACCGTCCTTTGCAACAGCAGGAGCCTGACATTTGGGAATGAAATGAAAAAAGCTCTACCTCAGCGGAAACAAAACAAAAGCTGCAACGTTTTAAATAAATAATTGAGTGCTGAAAGAATATAACTGAAAGGTGAGGATGCAGATAGTTGAATAAGAAGTATATTCAAGAACTGGGTCAGTTATGGCATGCTTGCAAATTAATAAATAGTTCATCACTATTGCCAAAAGAGAATTTTTAAAAATGAGCATGAATGTAAGGAAGTATTTTCAATGCATAACTTTGGTTTTTCTGCTGCAGACTTTAAAAATTCTTGCATGATTTTTAGAAATCTTTATTTTAATGCCCTCCTTTATAGCTGTAATGAGAGCAAAGTTAAACACAATTTCAAAGCAGATGACACCTATTGGTCTCTTCCAGCCAAACAAAAAATGCAGATCCCATTGATTGAATGTGGTTTCTTAGAAGGAGCTTAATTAACCGCAATTTGAAAATCTGAATATATCCATCACATTGGTCATGAAAAAATGAAAGTTGTGATATTTTGCACTTCTGCAGAAATGTCCTCATACGTAATCAAATTAAGTGACAGAACTGATTAGAATGAGGTGCAACTGGGTTTTTAGTGGCATACTAAGTTCATAATTACTCCTGAACAGCCTCTGTGATCCCAAAAGACTAATTTTCTATATGTGGAGTATTAAATATGATAAAGTGTCTGAGAATATTTCAGTATGATTGGCCTCTTACATCTGCTTCATGACATTACTATTGCTGAATGCCTGGAGAGCCCCTTGATTTGGCAACAGATTCCAGCTGGCAACAGGAAAGCAGAATTTTGTGCCACCAAAATCACAGGTCTTTGAGGAAGCTTTTGGCCCTGGTCATAGAATCATAGAATTTACAGTGCAGAAGAGGCCATTCGGTCCATCGAGTCTGCACTGGCCCTTACAAAGAGCACCCTACTCAAGCCCACACCTCTACCCTATCCCTGTAACCCAGTAACCCCCACTTAACCTTTTAGGACAGTAAGGGCAATTTAGCAACGCCAATCCACCTAACCTGCACATCTTTGGACTGTGGGAGGAAACCGGAGCACCCGGAGTAAACCCATGCAGACACGGGGAGAACGTGCAGACTCTGCACAGACAGTGACCCAAGCTGGGAATCGAACCTGGGACCCTGGAGCTATGAAGCAACAGTACTAACCGCTATGCTACCATGCTGCCCCAGGGGTCCAGCTGGTGCTGGTCCAGCAAGACCTCCTTAATGGGCAGCACGGTGGCGCAGTGGGTTAGCACTGCGGCCTCACGGTGCCGAGGTCCCAGGTTCAATCCCGGCTCTGGGTCACTGTCCGTGTGGAGTTTGCACATTCTCCCCGTGTTTGCGTGGGTTTCGCCCCCACAACACCAAAATGTGCAAGCTGGGTGGATTGGCCATGCTAAATTGCCCCTTAATTGGAAAAAATGAATTGGGTACTTTAAATTTTTTTTTTAAACCAACCTCCTTAATGATTCTCCTGTCAGTCATCAAGGAATGGCGGGAGGTGCTATTTACAATCAATGGCAACAGGAGGCCCTCCTGCCTGACCCTCCTGCCTGGATGGAGATCACAGTGAAAGTTAGCAATTGTGGGGTCCACCAAAGATCCTGGGTCTAGTGCATGAAAAGGGAGTCAAATTCTCTTGGAGGTCAGCGGAATGTCGTGGAGTTACGGCCACAATCCATGATCTTACTGAATGGTGAAGCAGATTCAAGGGGCCAAATAGCCTACTCCTCCTAAATTGCATGTTCATATGCTCTTCCACGTCAGTAGTGAACACCATCACTCCACTACTTGACTGCAAAATTCTGATCAACAATCAAAGGTTGATTTTGCTGAGGGACAGATTTTGAGCATGTTGTTTACACTAGGTAACCATTTCAACATTTTTTATGTCTGTACTCAAGATTTGGAAAGAATAGCTCGTCTTCAGTTATCCTGAAATGATGGCAATAGACCTTTTCCTTGTACCCCTTGCTACGTCACGTCAGAGAACATTGAGTCAATTACTTAATATGGGGCCAAGTCAGATAGGTGTGATGTTCCTTCAACGAGTTGCCTTCAAAAATCCTTTCATGGTTACTATTTCAGGTGCATAAATTATTAGACTTTAAAAAAATTAATTTTCATGTTTCCTAATGGAAATTGAACTCATAACTTTCTGGGTTGCTGGTCCAATCTCAAATCCATTACATTAATCGACATGTACAGCTTGCATAAGACTGCCTTCACAGCTAGACCTTGGCTTTGAACAGCCTGAATTTCAGATGACCTAATGGCGAGGAAAACACAATTCTACTACCACATTAAAGATTGAATGATACTTCCACATTAGACTGCATACAGTGAATCCCAAGTCATGGGTGCAGTAGGAATTAGATAAGGCAGTGTGTTAACAGGGACATACAGTTGGATGAAAACTCTGGAATTTTGCATAATTTGTGGAACAGAATATTAGTAGAATGTTATTGCTGATGATTAACTTGGTGGAGTGAGTTTGTGAGCGGGAGGATTGTGCATGTTCTACCGCAAAAGCAGATATTTCTAATGTTCCCTCTCTTCTCACTGCACTACTGGGGCTTGGATGAACGTGTAACCAAGTCCTTCGCTTCCTCTAACATCTTTCATCATGAGTACTAAAAATAATCTTGGTCTTGATTAACTATTTCAGAAACATGTAGCAGGCCTTTGCATTTGCCTATAAAAGACGCAACGAGGTCCAATTGCTAAAATCATAGAATCCCTGCAGTGCAGAAGGAGGCCATTTGGCTCATCGAGTCTGGGATCTGGTGCTGTGAGGCACCAGTGCCACTGTCCCACCGTGGAGGCACCTAACATCAGTAAATAAGTACTATTCCAGCCAGTCTGCAAAGCAGTTAGAACATTCAATGGTAAATTGTGCTTTGATTTTTCAACAAGTTGTGTCACACCTTGGTAATTACGCATCCCTTTCTAAAACAAAGTATGATACCAAACCACATATGAACATATTGGGTTAAATGACCAAAGGCAGGTTTAAGGAGTGTCTTAAAGGAGGAAAGTAAGGTAGAGGGGCAGAAAGTAAGGAGAGTATCCCAGAACTTGGGACCTAGTCAACTGAAGGCAACTGAGCAGCAATCAAAAATTGGGAATACAGAATTTATGAACCAGGACTAACATGGGAGAGTTAAGGGTCCAGAAGAGATTAGAGATTTCTGTGAAGTGCAATTTCCACATTTTGTTCATGAAAATATAAGATAGATTGTGGAGGGAGGTAGCATAGTGGTATTGTCGCTGCACTTGTAATCCAGAGACACAGGATAATGATCTGGGAACGCAGGTTCGAATCCCACCATGACAGATGATGGAATTTAAACTCAATAAAATATCTGGAAATAAAAATCTAATGATGACCATTAACCATTGTCGTTTGTCGTTAAAAACCCATCTGTTCACTAATGTGGGTAGCACAGTGGGTAGCACTGTTGCTTCACAGCTCCAGGGTCCCAGGTTCGATTCCTGGCTTGGGTCACCGTCTGTGAGGAGTCTGCATGTTCTCCCCGTGTCTGCGTGGGCTTCCTCCGGGTGCTCCGGTTTCCTCCCACAAGTCCTGAAAGACGTGCTGTTAGGTAATTTGGACATTCCGAATTCTCCCTCTGTGTACCCGAACAGGCACTGGAATGTGGCGACTAGGGGCTTTTCACTTCATAGCAGTGTTAATGTAAGTTTACATGTGACAATAAAGATTATTATTATTAAATGAAATGGCCTAGCCAGCCACTCAGTTGTATTCAACTGCTACGAAAACACAAAGGAATGAAACTGGGCAGGCCACCAGGCACCAGAAATGACAATGGCAAACTCAGCCCTACCGACCCTGCAAAGTCCTTCTTACTAACATCTGTGGGCTTATGTCAAAGTTGGGAGCACTGTCTCACAGACTAGTCAAGCAACAGCCTGACGCAGTCATACTCATAGAATCATACCTTACAGACAATGTCCCAGACACCACTACCACCATTCCTGAGAATGTCCTGTCTCACCGGCAGGACAGAGCCAGCAGAGGTGGCAGCACAGTGGTATACAGTTGGGGAGTCCTCAACATCGACTCTGGACCCCATGAAGCCTCATGGCTTCAGGTTAAACATGGACTAGGAAACCTCCTGCTGATTATCATGTACCATCCACCATCAGCTGCTGAATCCGTACTCCTCCATGCTAAATACCACTTGGAGGAAGTACTGAGGTGGCAAGGGCGCAGAATATGCTCTGGGTGGGGGATTGCAATGTCCATCACCAAGAGTAGCTCGGTAGTACCACCACAGACCGAGCTGGCCGGATCCTAAAGGACATAGCTGCTAAACTGGGATGCAGCAGGTGGTGAGGGAACCAACAAGGGGGGAAAACATACTTTACATCATCCTCAATCTGGCTGCTGCAGATGCATCTGTCCATGAGCGTATCGGTGGAAGGGACCACCACCCAGTCCTTGTGGAAGCAAACCCCATCTTCATATTGTGTTGTGTGGCACTACCACCAAGCTAAATGGGATAGACTTCGAACAGATCCAGCAACTCAAGACTGGATATCTATGAGGCGCTGTGGGCCATTAGCAGCAGAATGGTATTCAACCTCATCCCCCACTCTGCCAATACCACCAAGCCAGGGGATCAACGCTGGTTCAATGAAAAGTGCAGGAGAGCATGCCAGGAGCAACATCCGGCATCCCAAAAAATAAGGTGCCAACCTGGTGAAGCTACAACACAAAACTATGTGTGTGCCGAACAGCATAAACAGCAAGTAATAGACAGAGCCAGGCGATTCCACAACAAACGAATCAGATCTAAACTCTATAGTCCTGCCACATCCAACCATGAATGGAAGTGGACAATTAAAAAAACTCACTGGAGGACGAGACTCCACAAATATCCTCATGCTCAATGACGGAGGAGCTCAGCACATATGTGCAAAATACAAGGCTAAGGTATTGGCAACAATCTTCAGCCAGAAGAGCTGACTGGATGATCCATCTCGGTCTCCTCCAGAGGTCGGAGCATCACAAATGTCAGTCTTCAGCCAATATGATTCACTCCATGTGATATCAAGAAATAGCCGATGGCTATGGACCCTGACAATATCCCGGCAACAATACTGAAGACCTGTGCTCCAAAATGTGCCGCACCTCTAGCCAAGCTGTTCCAGTTCAGCTACGATACTGGCATCTACCCGGCAGTGTGTAAAATTGCCCAACTATGTCCTGTACATAAAAACAGGACAAATCCAACCCAGCCAATTACCACCCTATCGGTCCACTCTCCATCATCAGCAAAGTTATGGAAGGAGCCATCCACACTGCTACCAAGCAGCACTTTCTCAGCAATAACCTGCTCATGGACGCTCAGTTTGGTTTCCACCAGGGTCACTTAGCTCCTGCCTCATTACAGCCTTGGTTCAAACATGGACAAAAGAGCTGATTTCCAGAGGTGAGGTGAGAGTGACTGCCCTTGACATCAAGGTAGCATTTGGCTGAGTATGGCATCAAGGAGCCCTAGCTAAACTGGAGTCTATGGGAATCGGGGCGGAAAGCGCTCCATTGGTTGGAGTCATACCTGGCACTAAGGGAGATGATTGTGGTGGTTGGAGGTCGATCATCTCTGGTCCAGGACACCACTGCAGGAGTTCCTCAGGGTAGTGTCCTAGGACCAACCATTTTAAGCTGCTTCATCAATAACCTCCCTTCCATCATCAGGTCAGAAGTGGGGATGTGTGCAGCACCATTCATGACTTCTCGGATAATGAAGCAGTCTATGTCCTGGACAATATCGGGCTTGGGGCTGACGAGTAGCAAGTTACATTCATGCCACACAAGTGCCAGGCAATGACCATCTCCTACAGGAGAGGATCTAACCACCGCCCCTTGCCATTCAATGTTATTATCATTGCTGAATCCCCCACAATCAACATCCTGGAGGTTACCATTTAAAACATTAAAAAAAAAATTTTGAGTACCCAATTTAGTTTTTCCAATTAAGGGACAATTTTAGCGTGTTCAATCCACCTACCTTGCACATCTTTGGGTTGTGGGGGCGAAACCCACGCAAACACAGGGAGAGTGTGCAAACTCCACCCATTGCCGGGATCGAACCTGGGACCTCGGCGCCGTGAGACTGCAGTGCTACCACTGCGCCACCGTGTTGCCCTCTGGAGGTTACCATTGATCAGAAACTGAACTGGATTAGCCTTATTAATACTGTGGCTACCAGGGCAGGTCAAAGGCCAGTATTTCTACGATGAGTTACTCACCACCTGACCCCGCCCCCCTCTCTCAAAAGCCAACCGATCATCTACAAGGCACAAGTGATGGAATATTCCCCACTTGCCTGGATGAATGCAGCTCCAACAACACTCATGAAGCTCAACACCATACAGGACACATCAGCCCGCTTGATTGCTCCTCCTTCCACAAACATTCCAACCCTCCACCACTGCCCCACAAGGGGAAACCTCATTGACCAGCTGGTGAAACGGAGAATCCCGACGGCATGCCGCACCAGAAATCTGGTGTGGCGGGATGGAGAAAGCGGCCCCATGTTTTTGCAATATCTGACCAGTGCCTTAAATCATTTTGCCAAGAACCAATAAAAACAGATCCGTTAATATACTCTGCATTATCAACCACGTCCATGCTATTGAGCTCCAAAAAGTAACAGTGTGGCTATGCTCTTAAAGATCACACTATTGTGACTTATCACACACAGAAATAGGATCCCAGAAAAGCAGTATGACGATATTTCATCCACTTCAAATCTCATGGCATCAGTCATCAGGAAATACTGGCCTGGACTTTAGTGGAGGAGATGGGAAGGTTGAGTTGGGAAAATTTCCCGACCTGGCACACCCGACTCCTTTCAAAAATGTTCTTGTTGGGGAGGTGGGGCAGGGTTGGGAACATGCCTGTTGCCTCTGTTGGCAGGCCTCAGGCAGAAACAATGAGGGGGTGGGGTAGATGGTAAGGCCAGCTGGCTAAAACGCTTGCCTCCATTTACTGCAATGGCAGCTCAATTTTAATAATGAATGTCAGGCCCACATGCCGTGTTCATATTCCTCATACTCCACATTCCCCTCCAAGTCCCTTCACACTCCATACATCCCCCATACATCCATCATAGCCACTGAGCAGTATCCACTGAGGGCAGACCTCAGGAGCCATGTCTTTGAAAGGGAGGGGGAAAATAATTAAACTTCTAACAATTCAGTAGAACTCTCACTCAAACATACTTCTTACTGATATAAATTCAATTTTTAAAAAAATCCCCTTAAGTGGTCAATTGTGAAAAATACCCTATTTCACTGGCCATATCAAAAGCAGATACCCCTTTAAAACCTCTTAAAACTGTCAATCAAGATATAAACACAACCCCCCCCCCCCCCAAGTTTTTGAAACTTAACCAAGCATTCACAGTGCTCTCATATGGAATAATAAATATTGAGAAATGTAAACAATGGAGTCGATTAAAACTGAAAAGCCCAATGGCCTTTATTTTCTCAGCTACGCCACATGTTCTGTCAATCAAAACAGCCTGGGAGTAGAGGGGCTTTCTTTTCAATAATGAAAGCTGCTGAAGACTTTCCAATTTCAAAGGACTCTGGACATTTAAATCGGTTCAGATCATTACGTTCGAGGTCGCAAGCAGTGTTTACTTCAGTTTTAAATGCTTAAGAGTGTTCTTCCCAAGTACTCTAATACATCTGAATGCTCACACAATGCTGATCAATGGTCAGCTTACCTTTGCAGGGTAGAGCACAAGAATCAATCACTGCAGTAAAGTCACATCTTGCTTACAATACAAGATCTAACCATTGAGGGGAAAAACTCCCTTTCGGCAGCACGGTAGCATTGTGGATAGCACAAATGCTTCACAGCTCCAGGGTCCCAGGTTCAGTTCCGGCTTGGGTCACTGTCTGTGTGGAATCTGCACATCCTCCCCGTGTGTGCGTAGGTTTCCTCCGGGTGCTCCGGTTTCCTCCCGCACTCGAAAGATGTGCAGGTTAGGTGGATTGGCCATGATAAATTGCCCTTAGTGTCCAAAATTGCCCTTCGTGTTGGGTGAGGTTACTGGGTTATGGGGATAGGGTGGAGGTGTGGGCTTGGGTAGGGTGCTCTTTCCAAGAGCCGGTGCAGACTCGATGGGCCGAATGGCCTCTTTCTGCACTGTAAATTCTATGAAACCTTTTTTGGTAGTTCAAAGGTTGTCAAAGAGAATTTTCAGAGTACATAATAAGAACATAAGAACATAAGAACTAGGAGCAGGAGTAGGCCACCTGGCCCCTCGAGCCTGCTCTGCCATTCAATGAGATCATGGCTGATCTTTTGTGGACTCAGCTCCACTTTCCGGCCAGAACACCATAACCCTTAATCCCTTTATTCTTCAAAAAACTATCTATCTTTATCTTAAAAACATTTAATGAAGGAGCCTCTACTGCTTCACTGGGCAAGGAATTCCATAGATTCACAACCCTTTGGGTGAAGAAGTTCCTCCTAAACTCAGTCATAAATCTACTTCCCCTTATTTTGAGGCTATGCCCCCTAGTTCTGCTTTCACCCGCTAGTGGAAACAACCTGCCCGCATCTATCCTATCGATTCCCTTCATAATTTTATATGTTTCTATAAGATCCCCCCTCATCCTTCTAAATTCCAACGAGTACAGTCCCAGTCTACTCAACCTCTCCTCGTAATCCAACCCCTTCAGCTCTGGGATTAACCTAGTGAATCTCCTCTGCACACCCTCCAGTGCCAGTACGTCCTTTCTCAAGTAAGGAGACCAAAACTGAACACAATACTCCAGGTGTGGCCTCACTAACACCTTATACAATTGCAGCATAACCTACCTAGTCTTAAACTCCATCCCTCTAGCAATGAAGGACAAAATTCCATTTGCCTTCTTAATCACCTGTTGCACCTGAAAACCAACTTTCTGCGACTCATGCACGAGCACACCCAGGTCTCTCTGCACAGCAGCATGTTTTAATATTTTATCATTTAAATAATAATCCCTTTTGCCGTTATTCTTACCAAAATGGATAACCTCACATTTGTCAACATTGTATTCCATCTGCCAGACCCTAGCCCATTCACTTAGCCTGTCCAAATCCCTCTGCAGACTTCCAGTATCCTCTGCACTTTTTGCTTTACCACTCATCTTAGTGTCGTCTGCAAACTTGGACACATTGCCCTTGGTCCCCAACTCCAAATCATCTATGTAAATTGTGAACAGTTGTGGGCCCAACACTGATCCCTGAGGGACACCACTAGCTACTGATTGCCAACCAGAGAAACACCCATTAATCCCCACTCTTTGCTTTCTATTAATTAACCAATCCTCTATCCATGCTCCTACTTTCCCCTTAATGCCATGCATCTTTATCTTATGCAACAACCTTTTGTGTGGCACCTTGTCAAAGGCTTTCTGGAAATCCAGATATACCACATCCATTGGCTCCCCGTTATCTACCGCACTGTTAATGTCCTCAAAAAATTCCACTAAATTAGTTAGGCACGACCTACCCTTTATGAACCCATGCTGCGTCTGTCCAATGGGACAATTTCCATCCAGATGCCTCGCTATTTCTTCCTTGATGATAGATTCCAGCATCTTCCCTACT
Organism: Scyliorhinus torazame; assembly: GCF_047496885.1. Classification (NCBI taxonomy): domain Eukaryota; kingdom Metazoa; phylum Chordata; class Chondrichthyes; order Carcharhiniformes; family Scyliorhinidae; genus Scyliorhinus; species Scyliorhinus torazame. The sequence goes on from NC_092715.1 coordinate 99,846,829, forward strand.
ACCGAAGTTAAGCTCACTGGCCTATAATTACCCACTTTCTGCCTATCTCCTTTTTTAAACAGTGGTGTCACGTTTGCTAATTTCCAATCCGCCGGGACCACCCCAGAGTCTAGTGAATTTTGGTAAATTATCACTAGTGCATTTGCAATTTCCCTAGCCATCTCTTTTAGCACTCTGGGATGCATTCCATCAGGGCCAGGAGACTTGTCTACCTTTAGCCCCATTAGCTAGCCCATCACTACCTCCTTGGTGATATCAATCCTCTCAAGGTCCTCACCTGTCATAGCCTCATTTCCATCAGTCACTGGCATGTTATTTGTGACTTCCACTGTGAAGACCGACCCAAAAAACCTGTTCAGTTCCTCAGCCATTTCCTCATCTCCCATTATTAAATCTCCCTTCTCATCCTCTAAAGGACCAATATTTACCTTAGCCACTCTTTTTTGTTTTATGTATTTGTAGAAACTTTTACTATCTGTTTTTATATTCTGAGCAAGTTTACTCTCATAATCTATCTTACTCTTCTTTATAGCTTTTTTAGTAGCTTTCTGTTGCCCCCTAAAGATTTCCCAGTCCTCTAGTCTCCCACTGATCTTTGCTACTTTGTATGTTTTTTCCTTCAATTTGATACTCTCCCTTATTTCCTTAGATATCCACGGTCGATTGTCCCTCTTTTTACCGTCCTTCCTTTTTGTTGGTATAAACCTTTGCTGGGCACTGTGAAAAATCACTTGGAAGGTTCTCCACTGTTCCTCAACTGTTTCACCATAAAGTCTTTGCTCCCAGTCTACCTTAGCTAGTTCTTCTCTCATCCCATTGTAATCTCCTTTGTTTAAGCACAAAACACTAGTGCTTGATTTTACCTTCTCACCCTCCATCTGTATTTTAAATTCCACCATATTGTGATCGCTCCTTCCGAGAGGATCCCTAACTATGAGATCCTGAATCAATCCTGTCTCATTACACAGGACCAGATCTAGGACCGCTTGTTCCCTCGTAGGTTCCATTACATACTGTTCGAGGAAACTATCGCGGATACATTCTATAAACTCCTCCTCAAGGCTGCCTTGACCGACCTGGTTAAACCAATCAACATGTAGATTAAAATCCCCCATGATAACTGCTGTACCATTTCTACATGCATCTGTTATTTCTTTGTTTATAGCCTGCCCCACCATAATGTTACTATTTTGGTGGCCTATAGATTACTCCTATCAGTGACTTTTTCGCCTTACTATTCCTGATTTCCACCCAAATGGATTCAACCTTATCCTCCATAGCACCGATGTCATCCCTTACTGTTGCCCGGATGTCATCCTTAAATAACAGAGCTATACCACCTCCCTTACCATCCACTCTGTCCTTCCGAAAAGTTTGATACCCTCGGATATTTAACTCCCAGTCGTGACCATCCTTTAACCATGTTTCAGTAATGGCCACTAAATCATAGTCATTCACGATGATTTGCGCCATCAACTCATTTACCTTATTCCGAATACTACGAGCATTCAGGTAAAGTACACTTATGTTGGCTTTTTTACCTCTGTTCTTAATCTTAACACCTCGATCAGTAACCTCTCCTAAGTTATATTTCCTCTTAACCTTTCTCCTAATTTTCCTTGTCGTCGAACCCACATCTTCCTGTAACAACCTGCCGCATCGCTTACCATTAATGTTTTCACTTCCCGTTTTATTTCTTTTAGTATTCCTGGTCCTATTCACTGAGCTCCCCTCAGTCACTGTACCTTGTACTGTCGCCCTTTTTGATTTTTGACTATGGCTTCTCTGCCTTACACTTTCCCCCTTACTGACTTTTATTTCTGTCCCTGTTTTACTACCTTCCAACTTCCTGCATCGGTTCCCATCCCCCTGCCACATTAGTTTAAACTCTCCCCAACAGTAGATGCTGGTTTCTTTGATTCTGCACTTAGGATTATGGTTCCCCTATCTTTTCATGCTTTCTCTAACCAACAGTGAGCTGTGCCTGTTCACAGAAACCCTGATTACACTGAAATTGCAATTAGGGTTTAAATTGTCCAGCCTGATAATGGAGCCGGCAAGGCAGGATTGCCTGTGGGCTGGCCACCCACGCCCTTATACCATGCTGGCAAAAGTAGCCGGAAACCCTCACAGCATCAAGGTCCTGGGTTCGATCCTGGACCCGGGTCATTGTCCGTGGGGAGTTTGCACATTCTCCCCAAGTCTGCGTGGGTCTCACCCCCACAGCCCAAAAAGATGTGCAGGGGTAGGTGGATTGGCCACGTTAAGTTGCCCCTTAATTGGAAAAAAAGAATTGGGTATTCTAAATTTATTTTTAAAAAATAGCTGGAAACAGGAATGGGGATGTGAATCCCAGAACCAGATTCCGCCCACCGTTTTTAAAGACTTCCCGGGTGGGCCCAACACGGCGAAAATCCAGTCCAATATGCTTAGATAGGAGAAACCTCGTTTTACAATTTCAAGCTAAAACCAAGAATAATAAAAAGATCAAATTGCTAACTGCTGTCAACCGTGATGGTGGCTTCATTTAATAAGCTGTAAATTAATTTTTAAAGTTTTGGAAAGAGTTGTAAAATTGTGAACAGTTCAGACATTTGAAAAGGCTTTGAAAGACTGAGGGTAAATCAAATGTGACTCCAGAATGGAAGGAAATGGAGCAGTGTGTATTTGGGGAAAAATCCAGCAGGAAAATTGGACCAACAGTAAAGGTCTGAAGTTATTGACCTAATTCGAGAAAATTCAACCAGCCTGAGCTTCCAGTAGGAGCCTGTACTCAGTGCACCAAAGATATAAGTCTGCAAAATATCGAATCAGTTGTCTGACCTACATTCTCCTTCACAGTAGTTCCCAGCTGAAGACACAGCATTGGTGAATTTAAGTTAACAACTGTGTTTTGAGGAAAGCTATTCTTTAGTGTTATCCTTAGTGCAGCAACACTTTTTATTTGTTTTTAATCTTCTCATCTCTGTTTTCAAATCTCTCTATGGCCTTGTTTGTTATTTCTGTAATGTCCTTCAGCCGTACAGTGCTCAGATCTCTGTGCTCCTCCAATTCTGACCGCTTGTGCATTCTCTATTGTAATTGCCATTAGCTGTTTCCAGCTGCCTAGGCTCGGTTCTCGAATTTTCCCCTTGAACTTCCTCATCTCTCCTTTTCTTTCCTTTTAAGATACTCTCGTTTAAATCTACCTCTTTGACCAAGTTTTTGGCCACTGCCCTGATGCCACCTTATGGCTTTTGATTTCAAATTTGAGTTGGTAATGCTTCTATGATAATGCTTGGGAGATGCCTATTTTACTGTGATAATGGTGTTGTGTAAATGCAGGCTTTAACTGTTGTTGGTTAGAGCAGTTTAGGAGGTCAAAGTTGAAAAGGTCAGATAGAAGGAATTGGTGAGGATTATACCTATTAATTTGAGTTTTAGCTCTTTGTTTAACTAAAAACGAATTTCCTTTTGACATTTTCTTATTGTAGATAATCTGACAAGTGAAAGTACGATAAAACAGAAGATACTGGAAAAACTAGTGTGTCTGGCAACATCTGTGGAGAGATTAATGGAGTTAACGTTTTGAGTCCATATGACTCTTGAGAGCTGAAGAGTCATACAAACTCAAAACATTGGACGAGATTCTACATTTGGGAGACTAAATGTTCTCCCACTGAGGAGAATTGCTAACAAATTACATTCACCTTGGGAGTGTAAATCGAGAAGCAAATCACTGTTCCTCGCCATGGCAAGGAATAGGTGGGATTCCTATCGGGCCACCATTTTGAGCGGGTGGCCCAATATGAAATGAAAATCGCTTATTGTCACAAGTAGGCTTCAAATGAAGTTACTGTGAAAAGCCCCTAGTCAGCACATTCCAGCCCCTGTTTGGGGAGGCTGGTACGGGAATTGAACCCGCGCTGCTTGGCCTGCTTGGTCTGCTTTAAAAGCCAGTATTTAGCCCTGTGCTAAACCAGCCCCTTGTGAAATCCTGCAGACAGCCATCACCCCCCTGCACCCTGCCCCAAAGCAGCCTCCCCCAGTCCCTGGACTCCCTAAATAGAGGGATCCCACATAGAGATCCCCATAACAAATGAAAACCCCCCAGAAAAAAGACCCCTGTCTCGAAGCTAGTGAGACGTCCAGACATAGGCAATGAAAAAAAATTACAGCTGTAACACTTACCTGGAAGCTCCACGTACCCATTCCTGAAAGGAAGACAGTTGTGACCTTTGTTTAAACCCCTCTGATGCATTAGCTGCAAGCCATTCATTAATTTCTAATGATGGGTTGTGATTGACAGCTTCCATAAAACAGCTGCAGCCTTGATTCATTAATTTCTCTTCATTGCTGAGTGACTCCTTAAGTGCTGAAACACCAACCATATCAAAGAGACGTAAGTGCATTCCAGTCACTCAAACGTGTGGTGAGTTTAGAACAAGCTTCGTGCCCGCACGCCAGTGGGGGTTGGACCATTGCATTCGCCAATCTAATTTTTAGATTCTCCGCCGCATTGGGGACCCCACTGCGGGCGGCGGAGAATCCAGGTGGTTAATTCTGTTTCTTGATTCAGAGCTGCTGGATTTTGCAGCATTGATTAGTTTTATTTCAGATTTCCAACATCGCATTTTCTAGTTTTATTTCAGATTTCCAACATCCACAGTAATTTCCTTTTAATTAAAGTGTGATGTTCTTTACTCCCAAGAACACTTAGTGGTTTGCAGTCCAAAGTCCAGACCAGGTTTTCCAAATTACACTATTAAACAAAGATTTTGCTCCACTTTTAACCACAAATCCAGTCCAGGATTTTACACCAACCCCTTTAGGATTTATTTGTCTTGACTGCTCACAATTGCTTTAAGTCTTGATTCCCCAACTATATTAAAATTACATCAAACATTCCATCTACTTGCAAGTGTCTCTTTAAATCAGAACACTTTGTTTACTTTGCCTTGAATACTTCTGAACCTTGGTCTCTATTCCCTTCCGTCAGACTTCTTGGACACTTCTCTTCCATTTCTCTTGTTTCCTTAACTAGTTACTGTTCGGACCTCTGCACTTGTTTTCTTAACCTTTTCTTCATGGTATGGCTTTTCTTCTAGCAAAGTTGAGAGAGCTGTTCCTTCTCTAGCCTTCTAAAAACAACCATGTTTTGCAGAGCTGAGTTGCCATCTTTCAGATGATCTATCTTCAACTGCAATCAAATTAGCTAAACTAAAACTTAAAGTTTCTTTACCTTGCAAAGCAACCACTGTTGGTTTATTTATTATTCACGCTGTAGCTCTCTCTAAGCGCAATAGAAGCACAGAGGAAACTTGACCAACTCCCTCACATACAAACAACTTTGTCCAGCATAAATCTAACGATTGGCTCCAGGCACAGAAACATTAAATTAAACCCACTTAAACTAAACCTTGGGCGAGATTCTCCGACCCCCTGCCGGGTCGGAGAATCGCCGGGGGCTGGCGTGAATCCCGCCGCCGCTGGTTGCCGAAGTCTCCGGCACCAGAGATTCGGCGGGGGGGGGGGGGGAATCGTGCCGCGCCAGTTGGCGGGCCCCCCCCGCTCAATTCTCCGGCCCGGGTGGGCCGAAGTCCCGCCGCTAAAATGCCTGTCCGGCCGGCGTAAATTAAACCACCTACCTTACCGGCGGGACAAGGCGGCGCGGGCGGGCTCCGGGGTCCTGGGGGGGGCGCGGGGCGATCTGGACCCGGGGGGGGTGCCCCCACGGTGACCTGGCCTGCGATCGGAGCCCACCGATCCGCGGGCGGGCCTGTGCCGTGGGGGCACTCTTTCCCTTCCGCCTCCGCCACGGTCTCCACCATGGCGGAGGCAGAAGAGACTCCCTCCACTGCGCATGCGTGGGAAGCTGTCAGCGGCCGCTGACGCTCCCGCGCATGCGCCGCCCGGAGATGTAATTTCCGCGCCAGCTGGCGGGGAACCAAAGGCCTTTTCCGCCAGCTGGCGGGGCGGAAATTCGTCCGGCGCCGACCTAGCCCCTCAATGTTGGAGCTCGGCCCCCAAAGATGCGGAGGATTCCGCACCTTTGGGGCGGCGCGATGCCCGTCTGATTTGCGCCGTTTTGGGCGCCAGTCGGCGGACATCGCGCCGTTTCCGGAGAATTTCGCCCCTTATTTCTAATGTTTACCAATACCAATATAAATCCCTTAAAACTACCTTTGTTTTTCAAACATGTCCATCATTACTTTAGATGCCCCATGAAATTTAAATATCTTGACTGTTTTTAGCAGTCATTTAGGTGTGTGAAATTTCTGGTAATCTCTCCCATAGGATGCTTAATGGGGCCAATTCCAGCTATCTAATGTTAATGATAGAACAGAGAACATAGAACATTACAGCGCAGTACAGGCCCTTTGGCCCTTGATGTTGCGCCGACCTGTGAAACCACTAAAGCCCATCTACACTATTCCCTTATCGTCCATATGTCTATCCAATGACCATTTGAATGCCCTTAGTGTTCGCGAGTCCACTACTGTTGCAGGCAGGGCATTCCACGCCCTTACTACTCTCTGAGGAAAGAACCTACTTCTGCCATCTGTCTTATATCTATCTCCCCTCAATTTAAAGCTATGTCCCCTCGTGCTAGACATCACCATCCGAGGAAAAAGGCTCTCACTGTCCACCCTATCCAATCCTCTGATCATCTTGTATGCCTCAATTAAGTTACCTCTTAACCTTCTTCTCTCTAACGAAAACAGCCTCAAGTCCCTCAGCCTTTCCTCATAAGATCTTCCCTCCATACCAGGCAACATTCTGGTAAATCTCCTCTGCACCCTTTCCAATGCTTCCACATCCTTCCTATAATGCGGCGACCAGAATTGCAAGCAATTCTCCAAATGCGGCCGCACCAGAGTTTTGTACAGCTGCAACATGACCTCATGGCTCCGAAACTCAATCCCTCTACCAATAAAAGCTAACACACCGTACGCCTTCTTAACAACCCTCTCAACCTGGGTGGCACCTTTCAGGGATCTATGTACATGGACACCGAGATCTCTCTGCTCATCTACACTGCCAAGAATCTTACCATTAGCCCAGTACTCTGTCTTCCTGTTATTCCTTCCAAAATGAATCACCTCACACTTTTCTGCAATAAACTCCATTTGCCACCTCTCAGCCCAGCGCTGCAGCTTATCTACGTCCCTCTGTAACTTGTTACATCCTTCCGTACTGTCCACAACTCCACCGACTTTAGTGTCATCTGCAAATTTACTCACCCATCCTTCTACGCCCTCCTCCAGGTCATTTATAAAAATGACAAACAGCAGTGGCCCCAAAACAGATCCTTGTGGTACACCACTAGTAACTGGACTCCAGTCTGAACATTTCCCATCAATCACCACCCTTTGTCTTCTTCCAGCTAGCCAATTTCTGATCCAAACTGCTAAATCACCCTGAATCCCATGCCTCCGTATTTTCTGCAGTAGCCTACCATGGGGAACCTTATCAAACGCTTTACTAAAATCCATATACACCACATCAACTGCTTTACCCTCAACCACCTGTTTGGTCACCTTCTCAAAGAACTCAATAAGGTTTGTGAGGCACGACCTACCCGTCACAAAACCGTGTTGACTATATCTAATCAAATTATTCCTTTCCAGATGATTATTAATCCTATCTCTTTTAAACCTTTCCAAGATTTTGCCCACAACAAAAGTAAGGCTCACTGGTCTATAGTTACCGGGGTTGTCTCTACTCCCCTTCTTGAACAAGGTGACAACATTTGCTATCCTCCAGTCTTCTGGCACTTCCTGTAGACAAAGATGACTTAAAGATCAAAGCCAAAGGCGCAGCAATCTCCTCCCTAGCTTCCCAGAGAATCCTAGGATAAATCCCATCCGGCCCAGGGGACTTATCTATTTTCACACTTTCCAGAATTGCTAACACCTCCTCATTATGAACCTCAAGCCCTTCTAGTCTAGTAGCCTGAATCTCAGTATTCTCCTCCACAACATTGTCTTTTTCCTGTGTGAATACTGACGAAAGATATTCATTTCGCATCTCTCCTATCTCCTCGGACTCCAAGCACAACTTCCCACTACTGTCCTTGACTGGCCCTACTCTTACCCTAGTCATTCTTTTATTCCTGACATAGCTGTAGAAAGCTTTAGGGTTATCCTTGATCCTACCTGCCAAAGACTTCTCATGTCCCCTCCTGGCTCTTCTTAGCTCTCTGTTTAGGTCCTTCCTAGCTAACTTGTAACTCTTGAGCGCCCTAACTGAACCTTCATGTCTCATCTTTACATAAGCCTCCTTCTTCCTCTTGACAAGTGTTTCGACTGCATTAGTAAACCACGGTTCCCTTGCTCGACCACGTCCTCCCTGCCTGACAGGTACATACTTATCAAGGACACCCAGTAGCTGTTCCTTGAACAAGCTCCACATTTCCATTGTGCCCATCCCCTGCAGTTTTCCTCTCCACCCGATGCATCCTAAGTCTTGCCTCATCGCATCATAATTGCCTTTCTCCCAGATATAACTCTTGCCCTGCAGTATATACCTATCTCTTTCCATCACTAAAGTAAACATAATCGAATTGTGGTCACTATCACCAAAGTGCTTATCTACCTCCAAACCTAACACCTGTCCTGGTTCATTACCCAGTACCAAGTCCAATATGGCCTCGCCTCTCGTTGGCCTATCTACATACTGTGTCAGGAAACCCTCCTGCACACATTGGACAAAAACGGACCCATCTAAAGTACTCGAACTATAGCGTTTCCAGTCAGTATTTGGAAAGTTAAAGTCCCCCATAACAACAACCCTGTTGCTTTCGCTCCTATCCAGAATCATGTTTGCAATCCTTTCCTCTACAACCCTGGAACTTTTCGGAGGCCTATAGAAAACCCCTAACAGGGTGACCTCTCCTTTCCTGTTTCTAACCTCAGCCCATACTACCTCAGTAGACGAGTCCTCATCAAACGTCCTTTCTGCCACCGTAATACTGTCCTTGACTAACAATGCCACCCCTCCCTCACTTTTACCATCTCCCTGATCTTGCTTTAGGGGTGGATTCTCTGCAGCCTGCTGCCAGTAGCAGGTTCCCCAATCTGGTGGAGATTCAACCATCGGCCTAAAGAGATCGGCGCAGGGCACCAAACCTGTTCCGGTCCCCCGCCGGTGGCGGCAGTGAGCTACACTTCCTGTGTTGGTGGCAAGATTCAAACAGGTTATTTACATTCATAACAGGCTGGAAGCCCAGTTCGCCAACCCCCCCCCCCCCCCCCCTCCCCCCATGATACTCCAGGCTTTTCAGTCGGGAGTCATGTGGTGTGTATTTGAGCAGGTATTTTCAAGTGTGGCCCTGACTGGAGGGCCCCGCAGTTGGTCAAGTGCATCAGTGCAGAATGTAGGTGCCCCCATGACTCTGGTTTAGAGGCTGGTTTAGCACAGGGCTAAATCGCTGGCTTTTGAAGCAGACCAAGGCAGGCCAGCAGCACGGTTCAATTCCCGTACCAGCCTCCCCGAACAGGTGCCGGAATGTGGCGACCAGGCGCTTTTCACAGTAACTTCATTTGAAGCCTACTTGTCACAATAAGCAATTTTCATTTCACTTCTATTGGAAGTCCCCCCCCCCGCCCCCCGCTCTCCTTCAAGTGCTTCCTGCTGTGGACAATAGCAAGAGTGTTTATAAACATTTTAGTCAGCATGAAAGCAGGGTAATGGAAATACATTCAAACGTGAAGGGAAAGATCAATAAACAATCCACCAAACAATTGGAGTAATAAAACTGTCAATCACTGGTTTATGCAATGTATTGCTGTATGAGATGGAATTCAACATTTGCATTTCAAAGGCTGTCGGTGTCTGGCTTCCCGCTCAAAATTGCGGGCTGATACCAGGATTCTGACAGAATTCCGTGAGTTTTCCTCCATGCATAAATTTGCATGGGAAACGCGAGGGAATCCCTCCTAGGCACCGCTCCTAGTGCCAGCAGAGACTAGGAGCAATTCTACTCCAGTGGGAGCACTGAGAATCCTGCCCTTGATCATTTTCTCAAAAACCTTTGACCTGGAACCATAACGTTTAAATGATGACCTGTGGAAGGTGCTTATTTGCATTTCTTTTGCCTACAGATCCTTAAAGTCACAATTGTTTGAAACTGAGCTTTAGCTTCATGTACAGTGATTTTGTTGATTGCTTTCTATGCTTTTCAAAATACGTAGCATTTGTAATTAATCTAGTTGGGAATTATCTTAATTATCACTTTTAAAACTTGTGGAGTATCATTATCTTTTCAAATACCATTTATTGCTGTGAATTAATCTTGCTACATGAAGGGTATTTTACTTTCTTTGATCAGGGAATACCAATATAAAGTCTGCTTATTTTTCTGACTCAAGATGTTTTGCAGAGTCTGAATTGAATATTCTCCAGTGATGACACACTCCAATCAATTTTACCTTCCACTTTATAGATTTCTTTCAGTTGTTGCTAATGAAAATAAGCCAGAAATGTAAGAATGCAGGGCTAACAAAACTATAAATCGAATCATTTTAATTTCTACTATTCATTCTCAAACCAAATCTACCACATTTCAGGAACTAAGTTCAATAGTACCTGGAATAGGTGCAGGGATTGTAAGGTGTGATTAACTCCTACCCATTGATTACGATGCAGACAGTAAGCCAATTTTGTGTGCCTACTGATTTCAATAATTTCAGCATTCAGCCAGCAGTAGTCATGCTATTGATTCGCAGGTTGCATCAGCATGGGGCTAATATTGTCAGTGGCCAGTTAGTGGGGCCTCTGCCAGCAGGTGGCGATGGTGGAGAAAGTACTGAGCAAGGGAACTGGTTGGCCACTGTGGGCCCTTATGTGACAGGGAGCAGTGTCTTTGGCAGTCTAGAGGGGAGTGGCAGAGCCTGATACCACCCTTTTACCTTTGTTTACATATTTACTTTTAATCTCCCCTTTGAATGCCTCCCACTGCTTTTGGACTGATTTACCTTCAAATAGCTGTTTCCAGTCCACTTTTGCAGAATCACGCCCCAGCTTAGTAAAATTGGCCTTATCCAAATTTAGAACTTTAACTCCTGTTCTATTTATGTCCTTTCCAGGAATTATGATCGCTCCCAACAAAATGCTGTTGCACTGCCACTCCTTCCACCAGCCTAGTTTCATTTCATAAATCTCAGTCCAGATCCACACCCTCTCTTGTTGAGCTTGCTACACACTGGCCAAAAATGTTCTGAATACACCTCAAGAATTCTGTCCCCTCCATATTTCTTCCACACTAAATCTGTCTCCGTTAATATTGGGGTAGTAAAAATCCTCTACTATGACATAGGTGGAAGGGATGAGGTCCTGCAGGCAGAGTTTAAGGAGTAAGGATAAAAAGCAGGGTGTAATCTCCATATTATTCCCAGTGCTACACACCAATACAGCAGGTGAATGTGTGGCTGGAGAGATGGTGCAGGAGGGAGGGCTTTAGATTCCTGGAGCATTTCAACCTGTTCTGAGGGAGGTGGGACCGGTTCAAGCTGCATGCTTTGTACCTCGGGGCACAGACAGATATCCTTGTGGGGGAGGATTGCTGGTGCTGTTCAGCAGATTGGAACCAGAGGGTGAATTCAGATGGCACAAAATGTTTATTGTTTTTGCACTTGTCCCAGAGATTTGCTTATATATTTGCCCTTCTATCTCACTTTGACAGTTTGAGGGTATTTTGTTCACTCACAGTCGTGTGACTGTACTGTTTTTGTTCCTTAACTCTATCCATAAAGCCTCATTTGATGATCCTTCTAATAAATCATCCTTCCTCACAGCTGTAATTGTTTCTTTGACTAAAATTGCCACTCCCTTTTTTAATCCCTCTCTAGTTTGCCAAAAAACCCTGAAACTAGGAACATTGTACGAGTAACATAGGAACATTGAGCTGTCCTTCTTTAAGTCAGGTTTCTGTAGTAGTGATGGGCTGACAAGTGGCAAGTAACAATCGTGCCACATAAGTGACAGGCAATGACCATCATCAAGGTGAGAGAATCTAACCATCTCCCCTTGACATTCAATGGCATTACCATTGCTGAATCCCCCACAATCAACATCGTGAAGGTTACCATTGACTAGAAACTAAACTGGACTAACTATATGAATACTGTGGTTACAACAGCAGGCCAGAGACTAGAAATCCTGCAGTAACTCACCACCTGACTTCCAAAGCCTGTCTGACATCTACAAGGCTCAAGTCATGAGTGTGATGAAATAATCTCTACTTGCCTGGATGAGTACAACTCCAACAACACCAAAACCTCCCTCCACCACCGGTGCACAATTGCAGCCATGTGTGCCATTAGATGCACTTCAGGAGCCCACGAAGGCTGCTCCTTCCAAACCTACTACTAGCATCTAGAAGGGCAAGGGCAGCAAATACATGGGAACATCACCACCTGGAAGTTCCCCTCTAAGCCATGCACCATCCTGATTTGGAAATATATCGCCGTTCCTTCACTGTTGCTCGATCAAAATCCTGGAACTCCCTCCCAAACTGTACTGTGGGTGTACCTACACCTCGTGAACTGCAGCAGTTCAAAAAGGCAGTTCACCACCTTCTGAAGGGCAGGGATGGACAAATATTGCTGACCTAATCAGCAACGCCCACACCTAATAAATGATTTTTTAGAAATCAGACTGCCCAAGTTCTATCTTTGCCCTTGGCATATCTGCTTTATTTGCTATACTCTATGCATTAATGTGCTGGCTTAGCTCAGTGGGCTAGACAGCTGGTTTGTAATGCAGAACAAGGCCAGCAGCGCGGATTCAATTCCATTACCAGCTTACCCGAACAGGCGCCGGATTTTGGCAACTAGGGGCTTTTCACAGTAACTTCATATTTGTGACAATAAAAGATTATTGAGCACTGTCAAACTCCATTTTTCTTCTAACCTTTATTTTCTCTGCTTTTCAGGCCCATTCACCAATTTTCTGCCTTCCGTTTCAATTTCTGATTTTGTGCCATCTGAATTCACCCTCTGATTCCAATCTGCTGAACAGCACCAGCAATCCTCCCCCACAAGGATATCTGTCTGTGCCCTGAGGTACAAAGCATGCAGCTTAAACCAGTCCCACCTCCCTCAGAACAGGTTGAAATACTCCAGGAATCTAAAGCCCTCCCTCCTGCACCATCTCTCCAGCCACACATTCACCTGCTGTACTAGTGTGTAGCACTGGGAATAATATGGAGATTACTCCCTGCTTTTTATCCTTACTCCTTAAATTCTGCCTCATCCCTTCTACCCATGTCATTGGTAGCGATATGGACCATGACCTCTGGCTGTTCACCCTTGCCCGCCAGAATGTTATACAGCTGCTCAGCAGCATCCATGTGAGGACCAGAATGGGAAAAGGTGGTACCAAAGTGGTATGGCAGAATATAGACCCATTAATTTTAAGTACTTTCCATTTCTATGATTAAAGCTCAGAGCCTAATTGAAAGTATGGGATAGGACATGTCTCGATTCTCAGAGATTAACTGTGATTCACCCCTAAATCTGGAATAATGCTCCTTAATGGTCATCATGAGACTATCATCGATTGTCCAAAAAAACATGTTGCTCACTGATGTTCAGGTAGGAAAGTACCCCCCCCCCCCCATACTACTCCCACAGACTTTTAGCATTTTAAACAACTGAACAAAGCACCACAAGTGGTCATTAATTGTCCACTTAAATGCCTTAATTGGGGACAGGGAAGGCGGGCTTGCCTAGGCCTCATCCGCACCACTGTAAAATTGCAGACAGCAGGGCAGTGGAAGACCATCTGAGGAATTTCACAGGCCCCTGCCTGCCTATAATCCTGCCGTTGGGGTAACCGTACAATCAAAGTTACAGCCAGACAAAAAATCAATCAGCGGCTAACCTATAAGTAGGTGATGATCCTTTTAAATAGTGCTGGTGAAGAACCTTCTTGCTGCTAAATGTGTGTTCAGAAGTGCAAGGTTAAGACAGGCTATTAACTGGAGCATGGAGCTCTAAAATTGCATCACTGGTGCCAAATCAACATTGTGCACTGAATACTGTCATGATATGCCTGTTCTATATTCCTCTGGAGGCTGTTCACTATGCGAGTGCTAATGTCCTCACTGATATGGCAGCTGACACGATTCACCACCAAAGGGTGCACACATGCCATTTTGAAGTTCCGTCTTTCCATTGTTCCCATGTTTAATATTAAATCTTAATTGTTTTACTTCAGTAGCCACAAAAGTTCATCTATTTCCTAAACACATAAAGCAGTATCACCATTTAATACTATCAAAAATGCTCAGACACCAGGTTGCCCTTTCATTTGCAGTTTGGGGATCATCTCCTCCAATATTTTGAGCTGTCTGTTCTCTTAGATGATTGCCAGGGAATTCTACGGCCTGTGCTTGTTTTGAGGAAGGAGAATGGTGAGCAATACAGGCACTCAGCTGCTTTAAAACAATTCTGATGGTGATGTGATCAGTTAAACCTGTGCATAATTAAGTTAGTAATGCTGATTTGCCATAGATTCTGTGGGTAAAGATGAAAAAATGTCTTAGGGTGGAACAATGCATAGATCGATTCTAACTTCCCAATTCCATTTTGATTTTTCAGTGTTACTCACTAAAAGCTCTCACCATTTCTTTGTTAGGATTTATTCGACAATGACTGGTATAGATCACGGAATGTAGTTGGGCTGGCAGACATCATTGTCCTAAAATATTCCGTCAATGACAAAACCTCATTTCAAGAAGTAAAGGATAATTACGTGCCAATGATTAAGCGGATACTTAACCAGTGGACAGTTCCAGTAATAGTTACTGCTGTTGGTACAAGACAAAATGGTGAGTAATGAAGGTTGCCCATATATCTTTCAAATAAATAGTGGCAAAATAATGTATGATGGTGTTAAGTGTATTTCCTGTAACAGTCATTCTTCCAACGTGATGATTCATGTGCATAAAATGATTCAGCAAACAAGCCACAATCTGTTCAAATGTTCCTTCTAATTGTGCTACTGTGCCACTTTACCAGTGTTTGCAATGTCCAGCTCAGTAAAGGTATGCTTCCTCATGATGACAAACATTCTATGGTGTTGTACAAAGCCAATCACCCCAGGATGGTCTCTAGTTTGCCAGGTAGAATGTGTTAGCTGATTTCAGTCAAGTTGGTTGTGAGTGCTGAATTGGCCACATCTCTGGGCTAAGAAGGGTGGGAGGAGAGGGGAGTGGGGGGGCTGGTGTAGTACATGCACCTATATTAGAAAATAAGAGCCACTCTCGCATAACAGACCAAATTAGATTTAGTAATAAATAATGTGCCTGAATTTAGCAGGGAGATGGTAGCATAGTGGCAATGCCATTGGATTAGTAATCCAGAAGTCCAAGGTTTAGGAAAACAGGTTGGTATCCCACCATGGTAGCTTGCAGAATTTAAATTCAATTAATAACCCTGAAATGAAAAGCTAGTTTCAGTAATCGTGACCATGAAACCATTGTTGATTGTCGTGAAGATCCATTTGATTCACTATTGCCCTTTAGGGAAGAAAAATCTGCTATCCTTATCTGCTCTGGCCCACATGTGACTCCATACCCACAATAATGTGGCTGACTCTTAACTGTCCTCTGAAATGCCAAGCAAGCCACTCAGTTGTAGGGAAATTAGGGATGGGTAACAAATGCTGGTCATGTCAGTGACTCCCACGTCCCACAAAAGAAAATGAATAAAAGTGAATTAGTCAATAATATGATGGTAAGGGAGCATTGACCTATAGTAATCATAACATGATTTAATTTGATGTTGGGTTTGAGTAGAGGCGGTTTGAGTCATGAGCTAAAATTAAGTTCATGTAAGGCTGACTTTGGAAAGGTGAGGGAGGAATCGACCAAAATAGAAAAAAAAGTAAAATACTGCAGATTGTGGAAATCTAAAATAAAAACAAACAATGCTGGAAGTACATAGAACATAGAAAATACAGCACAGAACAGGCCCTTCGGCCCACGATGTTGTGCCGAACCTTTGTCCTAGATTAATCATAGATTATCATTGAATCCACAGTGCAGAAGGAGGCCACCCGGCCCCCCGAGTCCGCACCGGCCCCCGGAAAGAGCACCCCACCCAAACCCAACACCCCCACCCAACACCAAGGGCAATTTGGACATTAAGGGCAATTTATCATTGGCCAATTCACCTAACCCGCACATCTTTGGATTGTGGGAGGAAACCGGAGCACCCGGAGGAAACCCACGCAGACACGGGGAGGACGTGCAGACTCCGCACAGACAGTGACCCAAGCCGGAATCGAACCTGGGACCCTGGAGCTGTGAAGCAATTGTGCTATCCACAATGCTACCGTGCTGCCCTTGAGAACAAATAAATCTACACTATATCATTTAACCGTAATCCATGTACCTATCCAATAGCTGCTTGAAGGTCCCTAATGTTTCCGACTCAACTACTTCCACAGGCAGTGCATTCCATGCCCCCACTACTCTCTGGGTAAAGAACCTACCTCTGATATCCCTCCTATATCTTCCACCTTTCACCTTAAATTTATGTCCCCTTGTAATGGTTTGTTCCACCCGGGGAAAAAGTCTCTGACTGTCTACTCTATCTATTCCCCTGATCATCTTATAAACCTCTACCAAGTCGCCCCTCATCCTTCTCCGTTCTAATGAGAAAAGGCCTAGCACCCTCAACCTTTCCTCGTAAGACCTACTCTCCATTCCAGGCAACATCCTGGTAAATCTTCTTTGCACCTTTTCCAAAGCTTCCACATCCTTCCTAAAATGAGGCGACCAGAACTGTACACAGTACTCCAAATGTGGCCTTACCAAAGTTTTGTACAGCTGCATCATCACCTCACGGCTCTTAAATTCAATCCCTCTGTTAATGAACGTTAGCACACCATAGGCCTTCTTCACAGCTCTATCCACTTGAGTGGCAACTTTCAAAGATGTATGAACATAGACCCCAAGATCTCTCTGCTCCTCCACATTGCCAAGAACTCTACCGTTAGTAGAGTTAGTAGAGAACTCTACACTGCAGGTCAGGCAGCATCAGCGGAGGCAAGCCGAAACGGGCAGGATTCACGCAGTATTGAGCAAACTGCGGAGGCTTTAAAAATGGGAGGTGTTATGACCCGATGTGAACTGGCTGTACTCTGTTCAATGTCCTTGGTGGGTGACAACAAATGCTTCAGTTTCTTTTTCACCAGGATATGCCTTTTCCAAATCAGAATGTATTTAACAATTTAAGCTGTGAACAATAAGGAGACAATCAAAGGTTTTCTTGAGTCAAAGAAAGCAAGTTTATTAACCACTAAATCCAAGAAAAATAAAAACGCAATGTCAAACATTCGGTCCACACACAAACGGCCACACAGCCAAAGACAGGTACCAGAAATAATGAGTGTTAGAGTTCAAATAAAAAGATAAAAGAGAATATACAGTTATGTGTCCTTTGGATGTCCTTAAGTTAGATTTTAAACATTGTGGTTAATTTAGGTTAGCCGGTTACTTGGATGCGGCCAGATGTTGAAGATTGCAAATTATTACAAGAACTTGGTTTGCTGGTAGGTTTCTGGCTTCTCGAACCAGGTGACATGGTCATTCCAAAAGAGAGAGAAGCAGAGAGCACAGCCATCAGCTAGTTTCCTCTGCGAGAGATTTTCTTCACACTGCCCATGTACTTGTAATCTCCCACCAGTTGCTGACACCCTTGCCTTGAAATACTTCACCCATTGTGTATTTCCAGGAGGTTTTGGGTGTGTTTGCCTTTGGCAGCCATTGTTTCAATATCCAGTATTTTGAAAGTCTCTTCCTTAGACCAGTGTTCTTCAAACCTTTTTGCCCGGTACTCATTTTTACCAACTGGACATTCTTTGCGACGCACGCCGCCCAAACTTCACAACCCACGCCACTTGAACTTCACAACCCACCATTTTCAATCACCTTTAATGTGACAGGTGAGCCTTCTTGGGCCTCACAATTTCACTTGCTTTGTCATTCAATGTTACATTTCTGCTAAGGACTCCAGCTGATGATTTAAGATCTCACTGCATCCGTTGAAAAAAATCTTTTTTGTCTTCTAGACCATGTTTAGTCTTGAAATGCCTTCTTAATTTTTGAGGGTTTTAAACTTTCATTTGCCAGTGTTTCACTGCATATAATACACATAAACATTGCATCCTGATTTGTAATGGCACAATTAAAGCCATACCTTAAACCAATCTTTATACTACTTTGTTCCTGTTTTCATCTTCTTCTTCATGGGTTGTTCACCAGAGGCCCTAGAGCTCACATCTGCACTGCTGGCAGTTACAAAATGGAGGAATCTCTCTCATGCCCAGGGCAAGTGACGTCAGTGTACGGGGCGTGTGACCTGCTCTTTGCTGCCGCTTCTGGAGAGAAGTCTCCATTGATTATATAAAAAAAACAAAGAATCTGCTCCTGGGTCAGTACGCTGACGTCAGGAGGAGGCAGTCTGCCTCACTGGACTCCGGGCCTGCTGAGGGGGCATGCATGCACGGGACAGCTGACATTCTGAAAGCTGTTTGTGGCCGACATTTTTAAAAGCCGGTTGCAGCCGTTGGGCACTCCTTCCCGCAATTGGGAATGTCACAACCGATGGCTCTGCGTCCCACGGGTTGCGACCCTCACTTTGAAAATGACTGCCACAGACAATTTCAATGGGTTTCTCATTTTCACCTTGGAATGTGACCTTGCATTTTTAAGCAGTTGCTCTGTCTCAGTTCAAATTACAAATCTTCCAGTCAGTTTAAAAAATATATTTTTATAAATAAAAGGGAGTAGCCTCATGAGAGGAGTAAGTCCTGATTCTGGATTCTCACCCCACTGCAGGTTCTGGAAAGTTTTGACCATCCAGGATAAGGATGCCGATAGTGAGCTCTCATCCTGAACTCCCAGTTTGACCAGTTCCACTATGGTGGTAGGCATCTCATACCCAATCGCACCCCCCACCTTGCAATTTTCATGGAGGTGGGCAGCTTCTCAAGGGCACATGGTTCACAACCCTCAGAGGACTCACTCTAGACTCAAAGTCTAGATTTCGGAACCTTTTGAAAAGTATGTTTCAATAGTCTTGCCCATGATCATCATGCCCTTTCCATGCTGCCTTCATGTTCCTTTACAACCTCCATGGCCCCTCTGTGCTTTCTATGAACCCTCCATGCCACCTTCGGCCTCATAACCCTTATATGTCCTCCATCGCCCCCCCCCCCCCCCCCCACCCCATTCCCCTTCCAAGCCCTTCATATCCTTTCTATTGCCTCTGCACATCCTTCGTTGCTACTCGTCCAGTATGCATGAAAAAACCAATGAGCGACAATCATAACAATCGCAAGTCTCAAAATGCATTGAAAATAAATGTCCGCTCAAAAATCTGCTTAAAACAAATTGCAGTTCCGCAAGCCTCTAAATGTATCAATAAATCAGAGCAATTGCAGAATCATTCACACCTCATAATCTTGTCCAAATAAGCATACAGATATTGAAAGGAACAGGTCAAAAGGAAGAATAGTTTATTTTAACCTCAAAGGTATCAATCAGTCAACGCAAATACTCCACCTCCACCTGTGAAAACAGACCCCCCACCGGTGAGCTAATCCACAAGTAAGTCTTGCAGCTAAGCATCCATAATGATGCCATCTTCGAACTGTATCAACAGGAACAGATGGTCAGACATCTGCTTCACCCGAAGATGATTTTAAATGTTTGAGTGAGCTTCATGACAATCACTTTAATGAGCTCAGCAGGGTATCTGTTTTCACTGGCTGAAGTGGAGTTTGTTTTAATAGGTTGAAGTGGAGTGTTTGCTTTGATTAACATTTTTATGTGGTTGTAACAAATTATTGTTACTTTTGGACTGTTTCTCAAAGTATCTGTATGTTTATTTGGACATGATTAAGAAGTTTTGAGTGAGGTAAAATGTTTGTTATTTATGCTAAAACGGCTGTTAGTCACTTTTATAAGGATGGCAGAGCAGATTTTTGAATGGGCATTTTTAATGCATTCCAAGGCTTGCAGTATTATTATATATTTTAGTTATACAATGAATACTGGGTGAGTGGGGATGGAGGATGCAAGGGACCATGGAAGAGGCATAAGAGCACGGACATGGCATGGGGAGAGAATAGTGTGAGGGCTAGAGAACCTAATCACTTTTAATAGAATTAGAATGAAGTCCTAGAGGACTAAGGTGGGCCTTCACACTAGCCCACCTTGGCATTTGCCTGCCTCCATGTTGGGTGAACTGGGGCGTCATTCTCCGCCGGCGGGAGTCTCCGTTCTGCCAGCGCCCGGGGGTTTCCCGACGGCGTGGGGCTGCCCCACAATGGGAAACCCCATTGACCGGCCGGTGTTACGGAGACTCCCGCCGGCCGGTCGGCGCAGAAATGTGGCGGGGCGGGTAGGAGAATTTCGCCCCTGGACTTGAACATTTAATTAACCTTTGTAACCCAGTTTTTACCTTCAGCTGAAGATTCCGGAACTGAAAGCCATGTAACTGATGTCACAGCTGCAATATTGCATTCTGTTCTGGACCTCAGGAAGAATGTAATGGTCTTGGTAGATTCATCTGAATGTCAGGACAAAAATGGATTTTAATTACGAGGACTGGTTGCATAGATTTGGTTTGAGTTCTACTGAATAGAGAATATTAAGGGATGGTGTAATTGAATTGTTTATGAGGGTCAGAGGAGTTGGTCGGGTCTATAGAGGGAAACTCCTGAAGATTAAATTTTGCAAGAATTATTGTGCTGAATTGTCAACCAGAATCTTTGGTCAATACAGTTTCAAAAACCAAATGCAGAGCACCATTTTGATGTTGAAGAATCCCTGGTATATAAGGTATGGCACTGAAATGTAGAAATAATGATTGAAAACATGTTATTATCAATGTAATAATATATTGAAAGGCAAATCCAATTAAAACCGCTGCATAAAACGTCTTTAACAGAGCTCTTTGTCAATCCAGGGAAAAGTATTAATCTCTTCCGATCTGAAAATTTAAGATTGTAAGGATCTAGCCAAATCTGAAATGCTTATACAAAGATAAGAAAAGTATTAAGTACAAACTGACAGTTTTATATGTCGTTTTACTAATCCCGTCAGTGACAGCAAATTAGATTAAGGTTTGGCAAACTGCTGCATGGTGTTAAGTTTTATTTCGATTTACACAAGTCTTTTCCTTTTCATGCCACGAGTGAAACCTTACAACGGGTGTAACTTAAGACAAAATCTAATTATTTAGAGACATAAAGTGAATATTGAATGGACCATTGTGTTTAAATTACGGTGGACGTGCTGTCTATTAGCACATCGGACAGCCTATGATTACTGATAGTGACATTTTAACTAAGCTTTCTGATAAACATTACCACCTGCAGATGTAATGGTAGTGTGGAAAAGAAAATTGGACGGTATGTAAAACAGGCTGTTATTCACTGTCACCTGGGGCGAGATTCTCCGACCCCCCGCCGGGTCGGAGAATCGCCGGGGGCTGGCGTGAATCCTGCCCCCGCCGGTTGCCGAATTCTCCGGATGGGCCGAAGTCCCGCTGCTAAAATGCCTGTCCCGTCGGCGTAGATTAAACCACCTACCTTACCGGCGGGACAAGGCGGTGCGGGCGGGCTCCGGGGTCCTGGGGGGGGCGCGGGGCGATCTGGCCCCGGGGGGTGCCCCCACAGTGGCCTGGCCCGCGATCGGGGCCCACCGATCCGCGGGCGGGCCTGTGCCGTGGGGGCACTCTTTTCCTTCTTTTGCTTTTTTAATTTTATATTGTTATAAGCCAGGGTTTAAAAACTCCAAAGTGTATTATGGAGTCCACCTGACCTACAACCTTTTATGTTGAATTTGGTTAGGATGAGCACAAGAACCTTCCTTTCAGATGTTATTCAACAGATTTCTTAGCTGATTTTAATCAGAAAAACAAGCTTTATTCAAAGAAATTAGTTAACATTTGTATAACACACACTGCAAGAATTTTT
Source organism: Scyliorhinus torazame (assembly GCF_047496885.1). Lineage (NCBI taxonomy): Eukaryota > Metazoa > Chordata > Chondrichthyes > Carcharhiniformes > Scyliorhinidae > Scyliorhinus > Scyliorhinus torazame. The sequence continues at coordinate 99,868,807 of NC_092715.1, forward strand.
ATCAATTACAAACATAAAGACCCCACACAGCTACAGTAATCTATGTATAACCCTTAATGAATTCCCCCTTAGCTGTTCCAATACAATAACAAAATCCAATTAAAACTAGAAACCCCTTTTCAAAGACGTGGCCCAGACCACTGTATTCTCACTTGACTAATACCGTTGTTACTGAAACTCTATTCCACTTTTCAACCAGCAGATTTGTATTCCTTCCAGAAAGCAATTATATCTCCAAGGCCACCACCAAGGTGATTTTTTACTGGAACAGTTTTTTTGAAATAAAAACAGAGAAAGACAAAAAATACTTCTTTTCTCTTTGAGTCTACACCAGTCAAAATCAAAACTGAAAGTAAAACTCACAGAGCCACAGCTCAGCTCCATCCACACAATGACATCACTGAAGCCATGTGATAAGACAAAAACCTTTCTTAAAGGGACACTCCCATGACAATATACATAACAAAAACAGTTAATAACAAACTCCCCTCTACACACACACCCCTCCCCCAGAAAGCCAAAAACAACATCCCCTTGCCCTAACAACTGACGGTGACCAGCTCTTTAAAATACAAAGTAAACGGCTGCCAAAACCTTTCAATTGCCCCCCTCACGGTGTACTTAATTTTCTTGGGATAGAAAAGCCCCATAAGATCCCCCAGCCATACAGAGGCACTGGATGGCGAAGCTAACCTCCACCCCAGCAGCACCTGCCTTCGAGCAATCAGCCACGTCCCTGTCTGCAGCTCCGGCAGGTCCGATACCCCAAAAATGGCCCTGAGGGGACAAGGCTTCCAATTCAATTTGTAGGATCGCCGACATGGTGCCAAAGAAGGAGACCCAGAAACCCATGAGCTTAGGACACGACCAGAACATATGTAGATGGTTAGCTGAACCCCTCCCACAACGCTCAGTCATCCTCCACTCCGCAAATAGTCCGCCCACCCTGGATTATGTCAAATGGACCATATACACTACCTTAAATTGTATCATGATGACGTTGCGTTCACCCGACACAGAATCTCACACCACACCACTCCTGCAACTCAGACCCCAACTCTTCCTCCCACTTGGCCTTCACCCCTTCCAAGGATACCACTTTCTCTGCTATAAGCCTCCCATAAACCCCCGAGGTACTCCCTCCTCCATCCCTGCCAGTGACTAATTCCTCTCCAACAACGAGGAATATGGCACCACTGGGAATGTCAGAGATCTTCTTCGCGAAAATGCGCACATATAAATATCTAAATACATCCACCTGTGAGAGTCCAAATTTCTCCACCACCCCCTCAAAGCTCACACAGTATCCCTCCAAAAACAAAATCTTCATCACAGCAACTCTCTTCTCCTCCCATCCCCTGAACCTAGTGTCCAGCCTCGCTGGCTCGAACATGTGGTTCACACAAACTGGCATCAATTTTGATATCACCCCCAATTTAAAATGCTGACAAAATTGTCTCCATATCTACAATGTGGAGGTCCGGAGAAAATGGTAGAGAAGCCATGACCAGCACTCTTAATCCCGACTCCCTACTCAAACTTGACTCTATCCGCACCCAAAAAGCCTCCGGATCCCCACACCAACCCAACACCAAATCACTCCAGCAGTGCCAATTGTGGTGATCAGAATCGTTGCTTATTAAAGAAGATCATCTGCATACAAGGACACCCTATGCTCACCCCCACCCCTTACTATCCCTCTCCACTTATCTGAAGCTCTCAGGACAATGGCCAAAGGCTCCACTGCCAGCGCAAACAAGAGGGGGGAATTAGGGCACCCCTGCCTCGTTCCCCTGTGCAACAGGAAATATCTCAAGCTCGCATTGTTTGTCCGAACACTAGCCTTGGGTTTGTTATGTAACAACGTAACCCACACCACAAGCCCTATCTTGAACCGTTCCAGTTCTCCAAAAGAAAATCCCCATTCTACCCTATCAAAGGCATTCTCAATGTCCATTGCCACAATGCCCTCCTGCTCCATCCCCTCCGCCGGGGATAACACCACATTTAAAAGTGCCCCACGTAGGACGACAAGCACCTTCCCTTCACAAACCCCGTCTGTTCTTCCCCAATAACCTATGGGAGACATCCCTCCAGTTTCACTGCTAATACTTCAGCCATAATCTTAGTATCTACATTCAATAGTGAAATAGGGTGGTACAACACAGTGGCACAGTGGTTAGCACTGCTGCCTCACAGCTCCAGGTTCAATTCTGGCTCTGGTCACTGTGTGGAGTTTGCACGTTCTCCCCGTGTCTGTGTGGGTTTCCTTCGGTGCTCTGGTTTCCTCCCACAGTCCAAAGATGAGCAGGTTAGGTGGATTGGCCATGCTAAATTGCCCCTTAGTGTCCAAAAAGATTAGGTCTGGTTATTGGGATGGAGTGGAAGCATGGGCTTAAGGAGGGCGCTCTTTCCAACGGCCGGTGCAGTCTTGTTTGGCCAAATGGCCTCCTTCTGCACTGTAAATTCTGAAACCCACACTCCAAATGGATGCTTGCAACGTTGTCTCTGGAAGAGACCCCTGAGCCACCGAGTCCTCAAACCTCTCCACCAGCAGCGGCACCAATCGATAAGAAATGTTTTATATAACTCCATCGGGAACCCATCCGACCCTGGCGCTTTACCCATCTGCCAGTTGCCGTTCTGACCTCCACCCCCAGCAACTCTTCCATCTCTTCCTGATCCTCCTCCTCCACCTTGGGACGCTCCAAACCCTCCAAAAACCTCAGCATATCCAACACCTCCTCCAGCGACTCTGACCTATGGAGTCTTATAGAACGCCTCAAACGCCCCATTAACTTTACCTGGCACCGACTAGCCTACCATCCAAACTGATCACCCGGGAAGCCACCTGCCGCCTCAGATAACCAGCTAAAACCTATTCGCTTTCTACCCATACTAGTACACTACTCCCTTTGATTGCTGCAATTGCTGCACTGCCTTCTCTGCATTTCCTTCTCCATGGATAGCAGATCAAATTGCATCTGCAACTTCTTTCTATTAGCCAGAATCTCTGGCGTCAGGTCACTTGCATACCTATACCTGCCATCCACCTCCAACATCTTGTCCACCAACCGCTGGCACGTCTCTCTCATCTCCCTACCCTTATGTACCGTGTGCGAAATTATCTCCCCTTGAACCACTGACTTCAAGGCCTCCCACAGTATCGAGGGCGACACTTCCCCGTTCTTGTTGAACCCCTTATATTCATCAATCACCTGAGCCACCTTCACAGATTGGGCTGGATTCTTCCGCCCTGCCATTCGCAAGAATGCCATAGGCAAGACACCGACAATGGAGAAATCCATTGACCTCGGGCGGGATTCTCCAGTGACTGGGTGGGCGCGGATGGAGAATCCCGCCTAATATCCCAAATCCGCCAACAGCCCCACATCCAAACTCCATGCTGATCGCTGGGCCATCTCCAAAACCACATCCACTAGATACGGAGCATGATCTGATATCACTATCATGGAATATTCCGCATTCCTCACCTCTGGCAGAGGGCTCTCCCTATCACAAAAAGTCTATGCGAAAAGATGCACTGGAGAGAAAAAAAAGAGAATTCCCTGTCCCTAGTGTGTAAAAACTGCCATGGATCCGCTCTAACCATCTCCTTCATGAACCCTGCAAGTACCTTTGCCGCCCACAAGGGGGCCAGTGGCTTCGGCCTGGACCAATCCAATTTGTGGCTCCACATGCAGTTCAGATCTCCCCCAATATCAACTGGTGTGTATCGATATCTGGTATCACAGCCATATCATAAACTGCACATCATCCCAATTTGAGGCGAACACATGCACCAAGACCACCAATTTACCCTCCAATGTCCCCATAACGATGACGTACCTGCCACCCTGGTCCGCTACCTCCTTCTCCTTCTGGAACCAAACTCTTATTATTGAGTATTGCCACCCCGGGCTCTTCTATCAAAGCCCAAGTGGAACACCTGGCTAACCCAACTTTTATAAAGCCTAACATGGTTCCTTACCCCAGGTGGGTCTCCTGCAAAAGCACCACGTCATCTTTCAAACTTTTTCGGTGAGAGAAAACTCTCACCTGTTACTGGGCCTCTCAACCACACACATTTGTTTATTTGTTAATTGTCGCGTGTACCAAGGTATAGTAAAAAGTATTTTTGTGTGAGCAGCTCAAACAGATCATTTAGTACATGAAAAGAAAATACATAATATTTGTATTTGTATTGTTCTATGTTCTATAGTGAACTCGCCAACATTGAGGGCATTTAAAAGTTTATTGGATAAACATATGGATGATAATGGCATAGTGTAGGTTAGATGGCTTTTGTTTCGGTGCAACATCGTGGGCCGAAGGGCCTGTACTGCGCTGTATTGTTCTATGTTCTATAATAGGGCAACCCAAGGTACACAATGTAAAAACATCACCGGCATCGGGTGAAGCATACAATGGTGAAGTATTACTCGGGTCAGTCCATGTAAGAGGGTCATTTAGGAGTCTGGTAACAGCGGGGAAGAAGGGTTTTTTGTCTCTGTTCGTATGTATTCTCAGACTTTTGTATTTCCTGCCTGATGGAAGAAGTTGGAAGAGTGAGTAAGCCAGGTGGGAGGGGTCTTTGATTATGCTGCCTGCATTCACAAGGCAGCGGGATGTGTAGATGGAGTCAATGGATGGGAGGCGGGTTCGTGTGATGAACTGGGCGGTGGTCACGACTCTCTGAAGTTTCTTGAGGTCTTGGGCCGAGCAGTTGCCATGCCAGGCTGTGATGCAGCCAAATAGGATGCTTTCTATGGTTCACCTGTAGAAATTGGTAAGAATCAGCGTAGACATGCCAAATTTCCTTAGTTTCCTGAGGAAACAAAGGCGCTGTTGTGATTTCTTGGTGGTAGCGTTGACGTGGGTAGACCAGGACAGATTTTTGGAGATGTGCACGCCGAGGAATTTGAAGCTGGCAACCATCTGCACCTCGGCCCCGTTGATGCAGGCAGGGGTGTACACAATACTTTGCTTCCTGAAGTCAATGACCAGCTCTTTGGTTTTGCTGGCATTAAGGGATAGATTGTTGTCGTTACACCACTCCACTATGTTCTCAATCTGCCTCTGTATCCTGGCTCATCATTGTTCGAGATCTGGCCCACTATGGCCGTGTCATCAGCAAGCTTGTAGATGGAGTTGGTGATGTGTTGGGTGCTCTGGATCCATGGAACACATACAGGCCACTGACACTTAAAATAGTGCAATACTATTTTATTAAGCTAGAAACTGTTGAACATACTTTCACTGTGGGTTAACATGATGTTAGATTAAACTAAAGACCTATGCCTGTCCTAACCAGTCTATGCACTCGGCACATGGTGAGGATCTGTGCTGTAAGCTGTAAGCTCTGTCCTTCTGAGAGGCTGCATCCCAAATGAGCGGGAAAAATGATGCACTCTGTCTTTATAGTGAGTGTGCTCTAACTGGTGATTGGCTGCGGCGTTGTGTGTGTTGATTGGTCTTGCTGTGTGTCCATCAGTGTGTGTGTCTGCCCCCCTTTTATAAAAAAATCTACGTGTGTGGCAATAAATAATGTGTGGTGATAATGTTCCTAACTACGTGTGGGGTGCGAAGACATATTTACAGGACTATGTACATGAGAACTAAGCTATTTACATGGGAAGATGCCTGGTGCAGAGAAGCAGTACGCAACAAGAGTAACGAGATCAACACTATATACAAACCAGGGAAACGATCAAACAAAGCAACGAAACAATTCAGAGAGTCCATAAATTCGAAAAGTTCATAAATTTAGTCTCTGAGGTGGACGACGAATTCTGGTTGACTGCCTCAAGGGTGGGTCGCGAGCCGCCGGTTCAGGAGTGGTCTGGAATGCGTCACAGTCAGGGGGAGGCAGAGTGACAGGGAGCTCTGCATAGTCCGTGGCAGGGTCAGCAGGAAGGCGAGGCGACACTGGAGGATCACGTGGCGAACGTGGAACGAGATGAAGAGTGCGTCGATTGCGGCGCAGAATAGAGCCATCCGGTAGATGAACCAGGAACGAGCGGGGGGGCCACCTGCCGAAGGACAGCAGCGGTTGCAGACCAGCCACCATCCGGAAGATGGACGCGGATGTTGTCATCTGGAGGAGAGCCAGGAGATCAGCTGCACTGGAGTCATGAGCCACCTTGTGCCGTGCACGAGACAGCTGCATCCGGCGAAGGACCGGAACGTGGTTGAGGTCTGGGACATGGATGGACGGCACCGTCGTCCTCAGGGTGCGACTCATGAGTAATTGGGCTGGCGACAGACCAGTGGACAGTGGGGTGGAGTGATAGGCCAGCAAGGCGAGGTAGAAATCAGACCCAGCATTGCCAGCCTTGCATAGGAGCCGTTTGACGATTTGTACTCCCTTCTCTGCTTTGCCGTTGGATTGGGGGTACAGGGGACTGGATGTCACATGGGCAAAATTGTACCGCCTGGCAAGGTTGGATCATTCTTGGCTGGTGAAGCAGGGGCCATTGTCCGACATAACCGTGAGCGGGATGCCGGGTCGAGCAAAGGTTTCTTTACATGCACGAATGACTGCCGATGAGGTGAGGTCGTGCAACCGTATCACCTCCGGGTAATTCGAAAAGTAGTCCACGATCAGGACATAGTCTCTACCCAGTGCGTGGAACAGGTCGATGCCCACCTTGGTCCATGGTGACGTGACCAACTCATGGGACTGCAGGGTCTCACTTGGTTGGGCCGGCTGGAAGCGCTGACAAGTGGGGCAGTTGAGCACTGTGTTGGCTATGTCCTCATTAATGCCGGGCCAGTACACTGCCTCTCGGGCCCGTCGGTGGCACTTTTCCACGCCAAGGTGGCCCTCGTGTAGTTGTTCCAGGACAAGCTGGCGCATGCTATGCGGGATGACAATGCGGTCCAGTTTTAGAAGAACCCCGTCTACTACCGCCAGATCATCTCTGACATTATCGAATTGAGGGCATTGGCCCTTGAGCCACCCGTCCATTAGGTGGCGCATGACACGCTGTAGCAAGGGGTCAGCCGCCGTCTCGCGGCAAATTTGGATGAGGCGTTCATCCGAGGCAGGTAGATCGGAGGCCGTGAATGCCACATGGGCGTCAACCTGGCAGACAAATCCCGCTGGGTCACATGGAGTGTTGACTGCCCTGGAGAGAGTGTCAGCAATGATGAGGTCCTTGCCTGGGGTGTATACCAACTGGAAGTCGTATCGCTGGAGTTTGAGAAGAATACGCTGGAGGCGAGGCCTCATGTCGTTCAAGTCTTTCTGTACTATATTGACCAGCGGACAATTGTCGGTCTCGACGGTGAATTGAGGAAGTCCGTAGACATAATCGTGAAACTTAACCACACCGGTTAGAAGGCCCAGGCACTCCTTTTCTGTCTGCGCATAGCGCTGCTCCGTGGGGGTCATCGCACGTGACGCATATGCAATGGGGGCCCATGATGAGGCCCCATCACGTTGACGGAGCACTGCCCCAATGCCGGATTGACTGGCATCGGCCGAAATTTTGGTCTCCTTTGCTGGATCAAAGAAGGCTAAGACCGGGGCCGTGGTCAGTTTCGCCGTGAGTTCCCTCCATTCGCGCTCATGGGCAGGGAGCCATTGGAAGTCTGTCGTCTTCCTGACCAGGTTCCTGAGAGCCATGGTATGAGAGGCGAGGGTAGGGATGAATTTCCCTAAAAAATTGACCATGCCCAGAAATCGGAGGACCGCCTTCTTGTCCTCTGGTGTTTTCATAGCTGAAAGCAGCTACCTTGTCCGCATCCGGCTGCACACCCAATTGGGAGATGTGGTCCCCGAGGAACTTAATTCTGTCTGACCAAAAGAGCATTTGGCCCTGTTGAGGCGGAGGCCATGCTCATGTATACGTCTGAATACGCGCTGGAGGCGACTAACATGCTCCTGCGGGGTGGTGGACCAAATGATTATGTCATCGACATAGACGCAAACACCTTCAATACCTTCCATCATTTGTTCCATAATCCTATGGAACATTTCTGATGCAGAGATGATCCCAAACGGCATCCTGTTGTAACAATATCTTCTAAAGGGGGTGTTGAACGTGCAGAGTTTCCTGCTGGATTTATCGAGCTGGATTTGCCAGAATCCTTTTGAGGCGTTGAGTTTGGTAAAGAGCTTGGCGCGAGCCATCTCACATGTGAGCTCTTCGCGCTTGGGAATTGGATAATGCTCTCTCATAATATTGCGATTTAGATCCTTGGGATCATGCAAATTCTCAATTTGCCGGAAGGCTTTTTTACACATCCCATGGAACTGACCCAGTCGGTTGGTTCCGTGACTTTGGAAATCACTCCTTGGTTCTGGAGGTCCTGCAGCTGCTGCTTGAGGCAGTCCTTAAGGGGTGCTGGGACACTGCGAGGTGCGTGCACCAGAGGCGTGGCATTCGGTTTTAATAAAATCTGGTAGGTGTACGGGAGCGTGCCCATGCCCTCGAAGACGTCAAGGTATTTGTTAATAATGGCGCGAGCTGCGCCCTGAAGTCAGTGTCCTGCAGGAGAGAGAGAGTGAACTCTCTGAACTAGGTTAAACAGCATGCAAGCCTGCGCTCCCAGCAGGGAGGCTTTCGAGGAGCCCACAATTTCAAAGGGAAGGATGGCTTTGCGTGACCTGTGCGTCACTTCAAGTTGGCATGAGCCGCTGGCAGCAGTGGCATTGCCATTATAATCTAATAGCTTGTAGGCTGATGGGAGGATGGCTGGTTTGCACAAAGGCTTTGGAGGTCAGACCACGCAATGAGTTTGGCGGAGGCACCAGTGTCCAGGCGGAATCGTATTTGGGACCGGTTGACCGTAAGGGTGGCACACCACTCATCGTCCGGATCGATGCTGTATACCGATAGAGGCTGGATTCTTTGCTTTGGGGACACCCTGTTTTTTGTAATGATCCTGACTCGAAAAGGCGCCCTCGGGTCCTCGGTGTCAATATCGGGTAGCAGGTCCGAATGGGGCTCGGTGAGCGTGGGTTGAATGTCCCGGACATTCCTGCGAGGCAGCCTGGAGCGATGAGAGTTGGCAGGCTAAGCTGATCTGCATAAATCAGCATAGTGGCCAAGTTTGCCACATCGCAGACATCGTTGGGATTTGGCAGGACATTGCTGCTTTAAATGGGCGGAGCCACAGTTGCCGCACATTGTAGCGTCAGTATGCTCGCTGCGCCACCGCGCAAGCGCAGCGCGTCCGTACGTGGTGTGCACCTGCGTAGTACGTTCGTCGACGTCACCGTCCCCTCGTTCGGTGCACACAAGCGCGGGAGTCAGCGAAAAGCGCCCGAAATGGCCGCCCTCATCCAGGTTGAGGCCCTGGAGGTGCTCGATTGCTTGGACACGTTCTGCCTCGTGGGGACCTTGCCGCGCCATTTCAGCCGCTTGAATGTGGGAATACCGACTAGTGGCGTATTCATGCATCACGCAGGTCTCGATGGCAATCGCTAGGGTGAGCTGCTTTACCTTGAGGAGCTGCTGGCGTAGGGGGTCCGACTGAACACCGAAAACGATCTGGTCGCATATCATAGAGTTGGAGGTGGACCCGTAATTTCAGGACTGCGCAAGGATGCGGAGGTGGGTGAGAAAGGACTGGAAAGGTTCATCCTTACCCTGCAAACGCTGTTGGAATACATAGCGCTCGAAACTTTAATTCACTTCGATGTCGCAGTGACTGTCAAACTTAAGGAGGACCGTCTTGAATTTTGATTTACCTTCACCATCAGCAAAGGTGAGAGAATTGAAAATGTGGATGGCATGGTCCCCGGCTGTGGATAGAAAGAGAGCGATCTTCCTGGTGTCTGAGGCAGGTTCCCGGTCTGTGGCTTCAAGGTAGAGCTGGAAGCGTTGTTTGAATATCTTCCAGTTGGCCCCTAGGTTACTGGTGATGCGGAGCGGCGGCGGCGGGCGGACGCTGTCCATTTTGCAGAATGGCTGTAAGCTGGTGGCAGGCAGATCACTTGCAGGTAGGTCTAAGAAGTTCTAACATCCCTCAACTACTGGTACCATGATGTGTTGGGTGCTCAGGATCTGTAGAACACATACAGGCCACCAACACTTAAAATAGTACAACACTATTTTATTAAGCTAGAAACTGTTGAACATACTTTCACTGTGGGTTTACACGATGTTAGATTAAACTAAAGACCTATGCCTGTCCTAACCAGTCTATGCACTCAGCACATGGTGAAGATCTGTGCTGTAAGCTCTGTCCTTCTGAGAGGCTGCATCCCGAATGAGCGGGAAAACTGATGCCCTCTGTCTTTATAGTGAGTGTGCTCTAACTGGTGATTATGACAGTTGGAACCAAATTTTGCCACACAGTCGTGGCACAATTCCACGTAGCCAATCGAATCAGGGGACTCCGACCCCCCCACCCCCCCCCCCCCACCCCCCGATCTGTTGAGCTTCAATGATCTGTTGAGCTGCTCGCAGAAAAATACTTTTCACTGTACCTCGGTACACGTGCCAATAAACAAATCCAATCCAACCCTTCAAGTCAGCCATTTCCAACGTGAGAACAAAGCCAGAGCCCACCAAAGATGGCCCCCTACCCCCTCCCCCCTAAAATAGGACAACTTACCACCCCAACACTGTCAGCACTCTGACCCCCCTCATCCGAAAAATCCAACGACCACTTCCTCTCAAACTGCTGCCTCTCTCCTCCAAACCCTTCCCCCACCTTTCTATGCTCAATGAAGCCTGCCTAAACAGGTCCCACAAGCTGCAGCCCCTCCCCCCACTTCGCTCCTGTTTACTAGCCAATCCAACTCAGTTACTAAGGCAGCCCCCAGCCGGAGCCTACCCTACCCAATCAACCAACCAAGACTCAAGCCAGACCCCTAACCAAAACCCCAAAAAGCCCCCATCCCCACCTTCCACCATCCAATGTCCCCCTTAATACAAAAACCAATACAAATATAGAATAAAAGCAAAGAACCAACCCCCGAAGCCAACATGTATTAATTTTAATTGTCACCAACTATGTACAAACATTTGCTTGAAGAAACAAGGTAAACAAAAACGATACATACATACACAGTTACTATCACAACATTCACATACAAACCCATCCTACCCACCAGTCAAGTTCCATGCAAGCCCCTTCTGTCCAGTCCAATTCCTTCAGCTTTGATAAATGCCTCCGCTTCCTATGTCGTCACAAATGCAATCTTCATCCTTGTGTGGCGCCCTCGACCTCACGGGTTAACCATGCCAAACCATATCCCAGTCTTGTAAAGCGCTGGCTTCGTCCTTTTAAAGGCTGCCTGTCTCCTTGCCAATTCCACCGCAACATCTTGTTGGTGCAGATACTGTATTAGTGACAGTCAGCACGGTTTTGTGAAGGGGAGGTTGTGTCTCACTAACTTGATAGAGTTTTTCGAGGAGGTCACAAATATGATTGATGCAGGTAGGGCAGTGGATGTTGACTATATGGACTTCAGTAAGGTCTTTGACAAGGTCCCTCATGGCAGACTGGTACAAAAGGTGAAGTCACATGGGATCAGAGGTGAGCTGGCAAGATGGATACAGAACTGGCAAGGTCATAGAAGGCAGAGAGTAGCAATGGAAGGGTGCTTTTCTGATTGGAGGGCTGTGACTAGTGGTGTTCCGCAGGGATCAGTGCTGGGACCTTTGCTGTTTGTAGTATATATAAATGATTTGGAGGAAAATGTAACTGGTCTGATTAGTAAGTTTGTGGATGACACAAAGTTTGGTGGAATTGTGGATAGCGATGAGGACTGTCAGAGGATACAGCAGGATTTAGATCGTTTGGAGACTTGGGCGGAGAGATGGCAGATGGAGTTTAATCCGGACAAATGTGAGGTAATGCATTTTGGAAGGTCTAATGCAAGTAGGGAATATACAGTGAATGGTAGAACCCTCAAGAGTATTGACAGTCAGAGAGACCTAGGTGTACAGATCCACAGGTCACTGAAAGGGGCAACACAGGTGGAGAAGGTATTCAAGAAGACATACGGCATGCTTGCCTTCATTGGCCGGGGCATTGAGTATAAAAATTGGCAAGTCATGTTGCAGCTGTATAGAACCTTAGTTAGGCTACACTTGGAGTATAGTGTTCAATTCTGATCGCACACTACCAGAAGGATGTGGAGGCTTTAGAGAGGGTGCAGAAGAGATTTACCAGGATGTTGCCTGGTATGGAGGGCATTAGCTATGAGGAGAGGTTGAATAAACTTGGTTTGTTCTCACTGGAACGAAAGAGGTTGATTGGCGACCTGATAGAGGTCTACAAATTATGAGGGGCATAAACAGGGTGGATAGTCAGAGACTTTTTCCCAGGTTAGAGGGGTCAATTACTAGGGGGCATAGGTTTAAGGTGCAAGCGGCAAGGTTTAGAGATGTACGAGGTAAGTTTTTTACACAGAGCATAGTGGGTGTCTGGAACTCGCTACTGGAGGAGGTGGTGGAAGCAGGGACGATAGTGACGTTTAAGGGGCATCTTGACAAATACATGAATAGGATGGGAATAGAGGGATACGGACCCCGGAAGTGGAGAAGATTTTAGTTTAGACGGGCAGCATGGTCGGCACAGGCTTGGAGGGCCGAAGGGCTTGTTCCTGTGCTCTACTTTTCTTTGTTCTTTGTTTTTTGCCTTCCCACCACACCTCCCGATTCTCCTTGGCCTGCTCCTTTTACTGATATCTGTAAAAACATGCTGTCACCGCCCGCGATGGTTCATTTCCCCTGTTGCTTCTTCCAAAACGATCAGTGGGCCCGTTTCAGCTCTAGGGGGACCCTAATCCTCCTCCCCCATCAACCTCTTAAACATTGACTCAAAGTATTCAGCCGGCCTCGGGCCCTCCATCCCCTCAGGCAACCCCATGATCCTGAGGTTCTGCTGCTTAGACCTGTTTTCAAGGTCGTCACTCTCAGGCGCCTGTTACATTTCTCCATCCTCCGCAGCTCAGCATCAAAATAGGCCAATTGATTGCCGTGTCCAACAGCGCCTCCTCCACCCCTCTCAACCCCTCGCCATGCTGCCGCTCAGTCTCCAACGCCTTTCCCACCCCCTCCTTCTGAAGGTCTCCATCATTTCCCTCACATGCTTCTCAAAATGCTTGCCGAACTGTTTCTCAAATTTGATAGCCATCACCTCTGCCAGCTTGTCTACCGTTATAGGTGTGGGCCCACCCAATGCACTTGCCTCCGCCATCTTAGGTCCTCCTGGGCTCCACACCTTACTTGGCTCTTCCGACTGGCTACTGCTTCCACCTTTCTTCATTATCTTTTTTTCTTGAACGTTTTGTCATCCTTGGACCAAATACACATGAATAAGACAAGCCAATTACCCCCAGGAACTGCGTAAAAAGAACCAAAAACCAACGTCCCTGGCGGGAGCTACCTTTCATGCCAACATCGGAAGTCCATCCATAGTGTTTTTAATGACCTGGAGACCCTGGAACCACTCAAATCATGTCATGTAAGATATGTTTAAACTTAGCAAATCTTTAAGTAGCAATATGATAAACTTGGTTTCACATTCACAGGTCTACAAGCATAACAAAAATGATGGAGGCGCGTGAATTCTAGATTTACATTCCAGACTCAGTTTAACATTTGACCTCCATTTTCTTCGACGACCTAGGCTGACATGTTTTACTGATTCCAAATCAGGCTATTGGATGCATCTCCAGATCATATACAATAAAGTAAAATTCATACAAGAGGGATTGTACACAAATGCTGAGATTTATTGTGAGGTAGTGCCCCACTCACCGGCTGGAAAATCAGGGGTAAGCCATCATCTGGTGACCCTGGAAGCCACAACTCTATTTTACTTCGTTCAGGCAGTTAATTTGCTGCAGTTCTGGCTTCCATCCCTCTGAAACAGGATGCCCCACCTCCAAGAGCTGCTGCCCAAGCAAAGGGATGACAGTCCTAGCAACACCACTGAAAACAATGAACACTGCTGGGACTGCTGCATTCCCTGGACCAGTTACCATCAAGGAGGCCTGGAGTGCAAGTGGGGGAGGGAGCTCACGGGGTTCAGTCAGGCAGGCCCCTGCCAGGGAGGTGGAATTGATGACAAGGGCAGGGGACTCCTCCAGCGGGTTAGCATTTGCCACTTGTCGGGGAGGGGCAGGTCCTTCTGTGGACCACAGGGTACCCGATTAGGAGGAGCGCCTGTTCCCCACTATCCTGAACCTGTAACGGGGCTGCCAAGTTTAACATGGTGGCTTTAGCAGCTGGTGAAGTGCACATTCGCTGCTGGTGGAAAGATGACCTCAAGTGGCCATTTAGTGGACACTTTAAGGGCCTTAATTGGCCTAAATGTGGGCGGGGGCTCCTGACACCCACCCCACCATAGGTAAAATTTCAACAAAAGCAGAAAGGTGATGGGCATGGAAGCCTTTGTTATCCCACCCGCTTTTATGCCTCTCCCCATCGCCGACTCTTCCCAGTCCACCCCAGGGATGGGGGAATTACATAAAACTTTGCAAAATAATCCAAACAAAATGTCCTTTCTGCTACAATGCCAGAAATAATTGGACCAGGCACACACACACGTAATTCAGTTGCCATTTTAAAGTTATATATTCTACCCTCATTTTTAAATTTCCATCATAAAAATGTACGTTCTCTTATTACTATTACTCTTAAGGAAAACTACTTATGCAAATGTAATTATATTCTTCTGCCACTGGCAAGCGAAGTGAGGAAGAAGAGGTCACAAAGAGTCTCTTTTAGGGGCAGTAATGTGAAGATATGATGAAACTTCTTTTTAAAATTCATGATAAAATGTTATGTTAATATGGCATACTCTCCCATCCAACAAGCTTCCCGTCCAACAAACTAGTCATTAATTTGGTGTGAAATCAATCAGAAATAGAGGCCGGTATTCTTTGATCCCGCGCCGGGTCAGAGAATCGGCAGGGGGCACGAGAATCGCGCCACGGCACTTCGACGCCGGGTTGCCCATTCTCCGGCGACGGGAGAATCGGCGGCAATCGCGGCCACGGGGTCGCCGCCGCGCCGGCCATGGGCCGTTGAAAGCGGCCACCCCGCGCCTCGACGGGCCAAGTTCCCGCCGAGTTCGGCCTTGTCCCGCCAGCGTGGGTTACGCATGGTTCTACCGGGCGGGACCTCCGAGTTCTGGGTGCGGGGGTCGTCCTGGTGGGGGGGATCTGACTACAGGATGGGGGGCCTCCACGGTGGCCAGGCCCGCGATCGGGGCCTACCGATCGGCGGGCGGGCTAATTCCATGGGGGGCCTATGTTCCTCTTTGCCAGGCCCCTGTAGGGCTCCGCCATATTGCCCGGGGGTCGGCGCGGAGACGGCAACCCAGGTGCATGCGCGGTCCCGTGCCGCTTTTGGCGCCGGCGTCAGAACTTGGCCGCGGGATCAGAGAATCCCGGCCAGAATGTGGACAGGGGAATGATCAAGTTATTTATTTTCACAGACAACAGAATAAACTAGAAGGTGAAACTTTCAATAAAATTCTCGATAAATTGAAAATCAAAATTGTGAAGTAAAAGTGCAAACTTGAAAATAAACATTAACAGCTGCAGACAGAATATGAAGGCTCTGAAAACATCCAGAGGGAGACTCTGAAAATATCAGCAGACTGAGCGTATAATGCCATTTAGCAATTAGTTTATATTGGCAAAATGCATTATATTAGGAATTTATTTTGGTAGTTCTGTGATGACTTTGGCAGGCATCCTCGGGAGGGCCAAGACCTGGGAGGGCCTATATCTGTGGGGGGTCGCATTGTCCTTGGTGGGAGGAGGGAGTGTCGATGACCCTAAAGCTCACTTTGAGATCGGTGCACCCTTTCAAAATGGCGCACCAAAATCTGAGGAGCTGGTCTAGCTGGCGAGTTTAGTTCCCCACGGCAGAAAGAAATTCTCTGTGTGATTCAGCTGCCGTGTTGCACCCAGTGTGGCGCTTTCCCATGCACTCTCATGGATTGTACTCCATGGAAAATATCCCCCTCAGCTCAAGGGACTGCAAGAAGAAGTTAAAAGGAGAACCATTTGTCTAGTATGTCTTGAACCTTTGTGACATCTCAAAGAACTTTATAACCAACGATTATTTTTAAAGTACAGGCACTGTTAATATGCATGCAGCAAAGTTCCAAAAAGAGCAAATGATTGATGTGACAGTCAGACCATGGGGTTTCTGCTCGCTTCTGCTATTTTTTCAGTGCAATTTGGCTAAAATTGATGCAAGAGATTGTGGACTTTTAAACACAATTTATATCCTGCAAGAACGTGAGTTTCTTTTGCACTAGTTTTAAAACATGATGTGGAAATAGCTCCATCCATATTGACTATGCCCAATCACCACTTCGAGTTTTCTGTTTGTCTGTAGACCTTCATGTAAGCTTTAAAAATTAAGCCAGACTTTTGGATGCATGGACACTAAAATGTACATTTTAAAGATTCTAAATGTGATTTTTGTTCTAATTTTCTAAGAACCTTACTAATGGGTTTCCTCTGGGTGCTCCGGTTTCCTCCCACAAGTCCTGAAAGACGTGCTGTTAGGTAATTTGGTCATTCTGAATTCTCCCTCTGTGTACAGGTGCCGGAATATGGCGACTAGGGGCTTTTCACAGTCACTTCATTGCAGTGTTAATGTAAACCTACTTGTGACAAGAAAGATTATTATTATTATGAAACCCAATGGCCATGATTCTCCCGAATAAAAACACACCTGCAGGAAAACCAGAGGGTTTCCTGTTGGGGCTGGCAGCACTGCTGAGATGTGATTCAATTCCACTTTGAAACGTTTTTGGAAAAGGGCGGATTTGTGCTGGCCTTCAAAAGGGCAGGGCCTAAACTCACTGACAGGTCCTGCTCCTCCAAGATCAGGGCGCCATATTTAAAGGGTGCCCCAATCTCACGGTAATATTGCAGCCCTCCTCCTCCGCCTCAAGTGAGTGACACTCTGTTATGGTCTCACCAAATGTACCCTCCCTGCAGTCCTTCCATTCTTAAGACCCCACCCCCTCAGCTCCCCCCTCCCCCATTCATCCCTGCCCCTTGGAAGTGCCAACCTGGCACCGTGGATTCTGGGGAGGGGGCAAGGGGGTGAGTACCCTCTAGACCAACCTCCAAAGTGCAAAGGGGGATCCTTCAGTGAAGGTGGCAATCGGGGGGGGGGGGGGCTTGGACTGGGCCGTAGGGGCTCAGGTCGGGGGTCCTTCTGGAATGAGAGTCGTTGGCAGGTCTCCCATCTGTGGCCTTGAAAATCATTAAACTGTTTTTCAGCTTGTCAAACTGTAGTTAAAAGTCTTCCCTTGGTGTGTTGTGGAAGCCTTTGCAGTCAGAACAAACAAACAGCCTCTTTCTAAAAAGAAACTGGTTGGAAAGAGCACCTGCTGAAAAGAGGAAGCACATTGGAGTTAATGAATGGTGAAGAGCTATAAAAACAAACAAAGCCTCCTCTCCTTTGAAATAGCTTGAACCTGTCAACTAAGAGGTTTGCAAAAGGTAATGAACCATAAAATTGAATATAAACAATGCTGTTCAATGCTTTTAGGCTTTGCAGCATGCGCAGAGGTTAGAAAACATTAACGGCCATGAAATTGACTGTGAAAACATACTTCCAATGGTTTCTACACATCAAAGTAAGATTTACACCTTCATCTCACAGATCATTGAACTTTGATATGCTGGGAGAGACTTCAAAGAGACATCACCTCCTTGCCCTCCCCTCATTCGATGGTGCCAGGCCCCCGCTTGTCAGGAGCTGCACTAAATCATGCACCCAGGACTCCAGGCTGGCTGGGGGGAAGATCCCAGAAGGCTGGTGAACTGGGCTCCCTGCCCAATAATTACATTCAAATTAATGCAAAATTATGAGTTGGCATGTTCTCTCCTTGAATGAACCTGATCGGGATCAGCGGGAACCTGATCGGGGCTGGAGGAGCAGGCGGAGATCTCGCAACAAGTTTGACTCCCGGCGAGATTCCCGTTTTAGCCTTATGCCCTATTCAACGGGCAATCGCCATTTTAGCCGCGGGCTAGTGGCACCGGAGAATCGTCCCATAACTAGAAAACAATTCCTGAATTTTTTGGCTTGGTTTAAGCTATTTCAAGCGATATTCTTCAAATTAGCACTTTTAAATTTATGAAGAAAAATGTTTTTAAAGAAAATGTTTTTAATTAAAAAAATACTAGTTAAAATGCTGGTTCTTGGGCTGATTTTGCAATTGGCAACATGCAAGTAAGTTAGTGGGGAAAGCATTTTTCAAAATTGATGTAATTTAGACCATAAAACCATAAGACATAGGGCAATCAAGTCCATTCAATGAGATCATGGCTGATCTGATATTAGCCTCAACTCCACTTTCCCTCCATATCCCAATAACCCTTGATTCCCTTACTGATTAAAAATGTCTCTCTCAGTCTTGTAAGAAGTCTTACAACACCAGGTGAAAGTCCAAGAGGTTTGTTTCAAATCACTAGCTTTCGGAGCGCAGTTCCTTCCTCTGGTGAATCCTGAAAAGCTAGTGATTTGAAACAAACCTGTTGGACTTTAACCTGGTGTTGTAAGACTTCTTACTGTGCCCACCCCAGTCCAATGCTGGCATCTCCACATCATCTCTCAGCCTTGAGCAGGCTTAACAACCCAGCCCATACAGCTCTCTGCGGCAAAGAATTCCACAGATTCACTACCTTCAGAGAAGAAATTCCTCCTCATCTCTGCCTTAAATGGGTGACCCCTTACTCTTTGATTCTGCTTCCTGGTCCTAGACTCTCCCACAAGAGGAAAGATCCTCTCAGCATCTACCCTGTCAAGCCCTCTTGAGAATCCGGTATGTCTCAATAAGGTTACCTCTCATTCTTCTAAACTCTAATGAGTACAGGCCTAACCTACTCAACCTCTCCTCATGAGAAAATCCCTCTATACCCAGGATAAACCTAGTGAACCTTCTCTGGACTGCCTCCAGTGCCAGTTTATCTTTCCTTGGATAAGGGGACCAGAACTGTTCACAGTATTCCGGGTATGGTCTAACTAGTGCCTTGTATAGTTTTAACAATACTTCCCTATTTTTCTAATTCTCTTTGGGGGAAAAACGGCCAACATTCTATTTTCCCCAATTACCCGCTGAACTCGCATGCTAGCTTTTTGCATCTGATTTGCCAAATGTACCCAAAATAGAAACTCTATTCCTTTGTTTTTGCTGGGGCTGATTGACAGCTGTTAGCCAAACTACCCTGCTCTTCTTGAAATAATATCTCATATATCCACCAGAGCAGGAAGACATGGCCCTGGTTTAATGTTTTATCTGAAAAGCAACACCTCTGATAATGCAGCACTATCAGGGGCCAAATAATTGTATAAGATGGCTAAAAGCATAAAGAGAAAAATAACTGGGTGGATGTGAGTTTGTGTTCAGTATATCATCAAATCTAAATAGTATTTTAGATGTGGGTGAACAGTTCCTTTGCATTGATCATGCGGAAATTAGGTTTAACACTATATGGGAGGCTCAGAGCAAAAATATGATAGTTTATCTGGATGAACTGACTTTGGAACTGAGATGAGCTACAGAGAAGATTTAAAAGGAAGAATGAAGAGATTAAATAACAATTTTTAGAATTCAAATTCTATCTTAAGACATGCAAGGATGAAATAGGTCATCACAAGGCCAAAGCAGGAGAATTCTGCCAAGTCAACATAGGCCATAAATAAGAAAGATAAAATAGCGAACTAAAGAGGACAGATATAACAATAATAATAATAACAATTAAGAAGTTACTGTGAAGAGCCCCTAGTCGCCACATTCCGGCGCCTGTTTGGGTAAGCTGGTGCGGGAATTGAACCCGCGCTGCTGGCCTTGTTCTGCATCACAAACCAGCTGTCTAGCCCACTGAGCTAAAAAAGATATAAAAGCCGTAAGGAGGTTGGGAGTCATCGATACATCAGTTAGGAATAACTAAAACCAGTATAACGGAGTAAAGGATGAAAGAAAGCTCTAATGTATATAGGAAGAGGAATCCAAATAAATATTTTAGCTATTTTAAAGGGTGACAAAAGGACTTAAGTATGGATTGGCAAAGTTCACGTGTAAATTGTTAACTACATTCCTTGTATGTAAAGTAACCAATTTCATATCTAAGTAAAAAGAATGCCTACCAAAGATGTATGCAAGCTGTCAGCATTCAACAATAAGAAGTTGTTCTATATAGTTCCTTTAATGTAATAATACATCCCAACGCGCATCACCGGGGCATTGTAAAACAAAGACTGCGATTCTCCCCAAAAATTTCCAAGTTCATTTGTGGCGGGTTTTTCAGGGAGTTTCCTGTCGGCTCTGCCGGTGTGTTCTCCACCGCTATTCAATGACACTTGGTCACTTTTTGGGGCCCTGGGGAGTTTCTTACTGGTTTAGCCCACACTTTGAATTTTTTTTAGCACTGGGGAGCTGAACTCAGAGATTGGGCCGCAATTTTGAAAGGGTGCTCCGATCTCCAAGTGAGCTTGTGGGCACCCTGCAACCCCACCCATGGGCAATGTCACCCCCCACAAACATGGACACTACCCCACATCCCCCAAGTGAGGACACCCCGCCATGGGTCCCTAAGGCCCCCCCCCACTCTTCAGGGCCCCCCCCAGCCCCCTTACATCACTCCCACCCTTCCAGGACTCCATCCATCACCCCATCCAAACTCCCAGATGCACCTACCTACCTGCCCTGCACGTCCCACCCTTAAAACCCCTCCCCCACTCTCATTTCATGGACATAATCCCCCCTTGGGCCTGGACCCTTGACAGTGCCACCCTGGCACTTGGACACCTTTGAACTGCCTCTCTGACAATGCTCCTGCCAGCTTGGCAATGCCATCTGGGCACCTTGGCAGTGACAGAATGACAGTGCCAATGTGCCCACGTTTCAGGGTGGGCTAGGGAGCCACCCTGCACTATCCCTTACCACCCAGGTTTCTCCGATAGTCCGGGAGACCCCCTGGGTGCCGTTCTGCCAAGTCCACATTTGTGTGGACCACTGCTGAACGACACCTGGCTGCAGCCTCGCTGTGAAATGGGTGGATCCCGTGAGGCTAGAGGATCCTGGATAAGTGTGCCAAAGTCGGTTTAAAACTGGCTTCAGCGTGCGACGTTTGGTCACATCCCTTGTGGCTGTGGTTCTGACTTGGACACTTTGTGGGTGAGACCACAACACGGCCGGCAGATCACGCTGAAAATATGTCAATAAATCACGTAACGGAGACGAGGACTGGTCACCAAAGGCTTGGTCAAAAAAGTAGATTTTAAGGAATGCCTTGGTGGAGGAAGTCAAGGTAGAAAAGCAGAGAGGCACATGGAGGATATTCCTGAATTTAGAACCGAGGTAGTTGAAGGCGTGGCCACAAATGCTGGAGGGATTACAATTTGATGTCTAGACGAGGTCGGAAGTAGAGGATTGCATAAACCTCAGAGTCGTAGGAGATTACAGAGATAGAACATAGAACATAGAACAATACAGCGCAGTACAGGCCCTTCGGCCCAGGATGTTGCACCAAAACAAAAGCCATCTAACCTACACTATGCCATTATCATCCATATGTTTATCCAATAAACTTTTAAATGCCCTCAATGTTGGCGAGTTCACTACTGTAGCAGGTAGGGCATTCCACGGCCTCACTACTCTTTGCGTAAAGAACCTACCTCTGACCTCTGTCCTATATCTATTACCCCTCAGTTTAAAGCTATGTCCCCTCGTGCCAGCCATTTCCATCCGCGGGAGAAGGCTCTCACTGTCCACCCTATCCAACCCCCTGATCATTTTGTATGCCTCTATTAAGTCTCCTCTTAACCTTCTTCTCTCCAACGAAAACAAGCTCAAGTCCATCAGCCTTTCCTCATAAGATTTTCCCTCCATACCAGGCAACATCCTGGTAAATCTCCTCTGCACCCGCTCCAAAGCCTCCACGTCCTTCCTATAATGCGGTGACCAGAACTGTACGCAATACTCCAAATGCGGCCGTACCAGAGTTCTGTACAGCTGCAACATGACCTCCTGACTCCGGAACTCAATCCCTCTACCAATAAAGGCCAACACTCCATAGGCCTTCTTCACCACCCTATCAACCTGGGTGGCAACTTTCAGGGATCTATGTACATGGACACCTAGATCCCTCTGCTCATCCACACTTTCAAGTACTTTACCATTAGCCAAGTATTCCACATTCCTGTTATTCCTTCCAAAGTGAATCACCTCACACTTCTCTACATTAAACTCCATTTGCCACCTCTCAGCCCAGCTCTGCAGCTTATCTATATCCCTCTGTAACCTGCTACGTCCTTTCACACTATCGACAACACCACCGACTTTAGTATCGTCTGCAAATTTACTCACCCACCCTTCTGAGCCTTCCTCTAGGTCATTGATAAAAATGACAAACAGCAACGGCCCCAGAACAGATCCTTGTGGTACTCCACTTGTGACTGAACTCCATTTTGAACATTTCCCATCAACCACCACCCTCTGTCTTCTTTCAGCTAGCCAATTTCTGATCCACATCTCTAAATCACCCTCAATCCCCAGCCTCCGTATTTTCTGCAATAGCCTACCGTGGGGAACCTTATCAAACGCGTTGCTGAAATCCATATACACCACATCAACTGCTCTACCCTCGTCTACCTGTTCAGTCACCTTCTCAAAGAACTCGATAAGGTTTGTGAGGCATGACCTACCCTTCACAAAGCCATGCTGACTATCCCTGATCATATTATTCCTATCTAGATGATTATAAATCTTGTCTCTTATAATCCCCTCCAAGACTTTACCCACTACAGACGTGAGGCTCACCGGTCTATAGTTGCCGGGGTTGTCTCTGCTCCCCTTTTTGAACAAAGGGACCACATTTGCTATCCTCCAGTCCTCTGGCACTATTCCTGTAGCCAATGATGACATAAAAATCAAAGCCAATGGTCCAGCAATCTCTTCCCTGGCCTCCCAGGGAATCCTAGGATAAATCCCATCAGGTCCCGGGGACTTATCTATTTTCAGCCTGTCCAGAATTGCCAACACCTCTTCCTACGTACCTCAATGCCATCTAATCTATTTACCTGGAGCTCAGCATTCTCCTCCACAACATTGTCTTTTTCCTGAGTGAATACTGACGAAAAATATTCATTTAGTATCTCGCCTATCTCTTCAGACTCTACACACAACTTCCCATCCCTGTCCTTGACTGGTCCTACTCTTTCCCTAGTCATTCGCTTATTCCTGACATACCTATAGAAAGCTTTTGGGTTTTCCTTGATCCTTCCTGCCAAATACTTCTCATGTCCCCTCCTTGCTCGTCTTAGCTCTCTCTTTAGATCCTTCCTCGCTACCTTGTAACTATCCATCGCCCCAACTGAAAATTCACACCTCATCTTCACAGAGGCCTCCTTCTTCCTCTTAACAAGAGATTCCACTTCTTTGGTAAACCACGGTTCCCTCGCTCGGCACCTTCCTCCCTGCCTGACCGGTACATACTTATCAAGAACACGCAGTAGCTGATCCTTGAACAAGCTCCACTTATCCAGTGTGTCCAACACTTGCAGCCTACTTCTCCACCTTATCCCCCCCAAGTCACGTCTAATGGCATCATAATTTCCCTTCCCCCAGCTATAACTCTTGCCCTGCGGTGTATACTTATCCCTTTCCATCCTTAACGTAAACGTCACCGAATTGTGGTCACTGTCCCCAAAGTGCTCACCTACCTCCAAATCCAACACCTGGCCTGGTTCATTACCCAAAACCAAATCCAATGTGGCCTCGCCTCTTGTTGGCCTGTCAACAAACTGTGTCAGGAAACCCTCCTGCACACACTGTACAAAAAACGACCCATCTAATGTACTCGAACTATATCTTTTCCAGTCAATATTTGGAAAGTTAAAGTCTCCCATAATAACTACCCTGTTACTTTTGCTCTTATCCAGGATCATCCTCGCCATCCTTTCCTCTACATCCCTCGAACTATTTGGAGGCCTATAGAAGACTCCCAACAGTGTGACCTCTCCTTTCATGTTTCTAACCTCAGCCCATACTACCTCGGAAGATGAGTCCCCATCTAGCATCCTCTCCGCCACCGTAATACTGCTCTTGACTAGCAGCGCCACCCCTCCCCCTCTTTTGCCTCCTTCTCTGAGCTTACTAAAACACCTAAACCCCGGAACCTGCAACATCCATTCCTGTCCCTGCTCTATCCATGTCTCCGAAATGGCCACAACATCGAAGTCCCAGGTACCAACCCATGCTGCCAGTTCCCCTACCTTATTTCGTATCCTCCTGGCATTGAAGTAGACACACTTCAAACCACCTACCTGAACACTGGCCCCCTCCTGCGACGTCAAATCTGTGCTCCTGACCTCTATACTCTCAATCTCTCGTACCCTAAAACTACAATCCAGGTTCCCATGCCCCTGCTGCATTAGTTTAACCCCCCCCCCAAAGAGCACTAACAAATCTCCCCCCCAGGATATTTGTGCCCCTCAGGTTCAGATGTAGACCATCCTGTCTGTAGAGGTCCCACCTTCCCCAGAAAGAGCCCCAGTTATCCAGAAATCTGAATCCCTCCTGCCTGCACCATCCCTGTAGATAGGCAGGAATGAGAGATGTGAAAACAAAGATGAAGGGCACGATTTTCCAGAAAGATTTCTAAGTGCTGTCGCAAGCAGGAATTGCTGTGAGCTTCTCGGCACTCGGCCCAGTGAGGCCGGCAATGCAATTCAACATTAATTGGTCCACGTAACAAGATCCCACGGCGTCTCGCCGCAAATGAAGGCTCGCCAGTTGATTTGCTGGCACCACGCTCGCCAGCCCCCCACTAACAAGGTCTAGCAGCACTTAAGCTGCAATTGTTCAGGAGAATCCCCGGGGGGTGGCGCGAATCCGACCCCGCCCCCCAACGCGGGCTGCCGTATTCTCCGGTGCCGTTTTTCGGGTGGGGGTGGGACTCACGCAACACCGATTGGGGGCGTTGGCAACGGCACCCCCCCCCCGGCGAATCTCCGGACCCAGATGGGCCGAGCGGCCGTCCGTTTTCGGCCAGTCCCGCCGGCGTGAATCACTCAACTCACGTTACGGTGAGACCTGGCAGGAAAGTCGGCGGGGGCGGTCCTCGGGGGGGCGCGGGGGGATCCGACCCTGGGGGGGGGGCCACACGGTGGCCTGGCTCGCAATCGGGGCCCACCGATCTACGGGCGGGCTTGTTCCGTGGGGGCACTTCTTTCTTCTTTCTTCCGCGCTGGCCCCTGTAGAGCTCCGTCATGGCCAACGTGGAGAAGAAACCCCTCCGTGCATGCGGCAAAATATGCCACACCGGCTGCTCCACCAGCTGTAGACGCCGGATGATTGGTGCCGGTTCTCCCGTCAGCGTGGGGACTTAGTCCCCAGAAGGGAGAATCCCGTCCATGGTGTTTCCTCATCATCACTGTATGGTCAGCTTATAGCTTGCGGGTTTGAGCGAGGCAATAAATACCAGGAGCTGATTTCTCCTCCCCCGACGGCAAAATCGCATTCGGCGACGGCCGGATAATCCCTTTCGACGCCGAAATTGGGAGCGGCGGCAGTTTTCGGATTCTCTGCCCCCTGAAAAGCAGTGCACCGCGCCACGTATCCACGGCCTCAGCCCATTGCCTGAGGCCCGTCCCGCGATGCTCCGTCCCGACCGGCCGAGTTTCCGACGGCGTGGGTTACGTGTGCTCACACCATTCAGGAACTTTGCGTGCGGCTGCTGACTCAGCCCAGCACCGCCACAGTCGGGGGAAGGCCGATCCGTGGTCAGGGGGGGGGCTTCATTCGGGGCTGTGGGCACTGTGGGCGGGCGGTCCGGGGCGCGTGACTGGCCGAAGGGGGCATTAATTTTGCGGTCCAGATCCACAGGCTGAGTCCTCCATGAAGCACGCCACGGCTGCTGCAGGCCGCCATTGTGCGCATGCGCGGCCACGGAACCAGAAATGGTCTGGGCCATATCGGCAGCTAGAGCTGCGAGCTCTACGCTGTCTCCCTGCTAGCCCCCAGCGTGGGGACTTTGTCGCCCAAACGGAGAATCCAGCCCCAGGATTGTGATATGGAGGTGGATTCTCCTTTGCCCAACGCCAGTGTCAGGATTCCTGATCCAGTAGAGAATGGAGCATCCCCTGAAAAACTGGATTAGCGCCAGGCGCTAAACCCATTGAGTTGCTCCAAACCCCTGCCGGCGGTGGCAAAGAGCTTTCCGCGAGTGTGATTTGGTGCAAGTATTTAAAAGTGGGGCCCAGGTGACATGGCTGTTGAAGAGGAACAAGGCGGTGCGCAAACCATTGAAACGTTTCGGGCTTACTGGGGGTGTAAGTCTGGACCTCTGTGAGTAGCGGGAAATGATGGTGCCAACTATCCCCTGCACCTGAAGGCAAGTGGACTCCTCCAGCTGTACTTGCAAGTGCCGGAAGTTGCTGACACCCCCTCCAGTAAATTGTGGCTGCGCTTCTGCATCTGCACCAATGATGGGATCATTTTTCCAGAAACGCTACATCTATTGGGGTGACAGCTGTTCCCTGGGACCAGGCAGCCCTCTCTGACCATCTTTGCCCTCGGGTGTGCCTGCTTCCACCTGATGTGATGCAGCTGGTCTGTGATGCTCACCAGAGAATGACACAGGAGCCTGATCACTAACATTGCCCACTGAGGTGATGGTCTCTCTGTGATGGTGGATGGTGCAGGTGAAAGCAATTGCTGAGATGTCAATATCTTCCCCAGAGTGGTGCTCCTAGGAGTTCTGAGGGTCTGGATAGAGGCAGGGACCCCAGATGACCCTGCCTCATGTGATGGGGATCTTGTAAGACAAAGGCCAAGGGCTGAGATGTTGGGAAGGACTGGTCTGTGGGAGAGGGGTAACTCACTTGCTATAGGGACATCTGCGTTGCATTGGACTCTCTTGTTTGGTGCATGCTGAACTCCATTCCTGTCATTTCCCTTTCCTCAGCCTCCCCCGCGAGTTGCAGGGCCCTTTCCTCAGAGGGGCTGTGAACCTGAATATCTGAGATGCGCCGTCTCGTCTTCTGGTGGTCCCGGTGATCATGGCCTGCCTTATCCTTGGGGACACAAAGGACATGGTGAGGCGCGTGTTTTATCCGGGGATTTGCAGCCGGTGGCATGTGTGTGCAAGGCTCCTGGCCAAAGAGGGCAATACATGTGTGAGGGGTTTGTAGAGGGTGAGTTGTAATGGAGATGCAGACAGGTGGGTGCTGTTGGTCTCTAGGGGATTGGGGAAGATGTGAGCTGTGAAGGACAGGAGTGATGCCAGGGGCACAGAGGTGGTTACTCACCGGAGCTGCTCGAAGGAGGTCGTTCATCTTCCTACAGCATTGCGTGCCGGTCTCCTTGGTGAGGCTGGCAGCACTCACAGCCTCTGTCACCTCATCCCAGGCCACATTCAATATTGTGGGCTTGAGTCTCCACCCCCACATTGGGGAAGATGGTGTCTCTCCTCAATGGCGTCCATCGTTCCCTCAATGTCAGCATTCCGGAACCTTGGTTCTGGTCTTTTAGCTGCCATTTTCTTGACTGGAATGACAGTCTGTGCTGAATGGAGCGTGTAAAAGTTGCTCCAGCTTATCAAGCTCTGAATGCGATTCCCGATCCCAGCGAATCAGACACCTGCGGGGTTGGCTCTTGGGCAGGCTGCACCTGGGCTGCGTGCTGGCCCATTTGTATGACATGAATTGCTCCTGACAGGCCTTCTTGCGACAGCGTGGGTTTATCATGATTCTCCTCTGGTAGCAGCACTTGGTCTCCGGGACGGAGAATCCAAACTATGGTTTAAGAGAATACAGAACCTGAGCGCAACAGTGGAGGGGAAACTGGGGGATGTTGCAAATAGCTGTACCAACCTGAATAGAGTCCAATGCATTAAAGGTCATGGCCATGGTCCACTTCAAAGCCACTTGGAATACCATTGTCACCCTGCTTTTTGGCTCACTTGGCTGGTTTGTGTTGCAGAGCAAGGCCAGCAGTGTGGGTTCAATTCACGTATCGGCTGAGATTATTTATAAAGGGCTCCGCCTTCTCAACCTTGCCCCTCGCTTGAAGTATGGTGATCCTCAGGTTAAATCACCACCAGTCAGCTCTCCCTCCTCAAAGGGGAAAGCAACCATGGTCATCTGGGACTATGTCGACTGTACCTTACCTGCTTTGAGGCTGCAGTTGTGGCTGCAGCATGTGGTAAATTTCAGCAAAGACGTCCTTACTAAAGTACAGACATTATTTCTCGTTGAGGTTTAGGTCGTAGAATTGCTCCCCGAATACCGATGGTGCACATATCCTCTTGCTGAGAGTCTTTCTCCACCACCTCCTCTTTCTAGCAGCTCATTCGATGGTGTGTTGCATTTGTTCATTCTTCACGTCATGTTGTATTCCAAGTGGAATATCTAATGCACTGCCAAAATCTCAGAGCAATTGGCTTGTGAAGTCAGAACAAAGTCCTTCAGTCACACCACACCTCACAAACACCAAAAACAATCAGAGCAACAGCCAATAAAAATCAATCAGTAACTAATCTGAAAAATGTTGACCCCTGTAAATAGCACTAGTGAAGTGCAGATTCTTCCTTCTGTTGAGCACATGTTCAGCTGTGAGAGGTTAAGAGCTAGTGTTAGCTGGAGCATTGAACTCCAAAATGGCAGTTTAGCATTAAGTCTATGTTACAAACTGATTGACGTTATGGGGCATGAATCAGCGACCGCATTGCGCCCAGTGCGGATCAGAGCGCACCAGGTGAATAGTGGGAGAGGACAAAATCTATATTTGCGTTGGGCACGAACCATTTTGCGAATCACCCTGCCCACTCCTGATGGCTCACACCAGAAATGACGAGAATATCATTAACCATCATTTTGCATTCATTTCAATCTCATTAACGAGATTGAAGTCGAATGCAGCAGCCTCCCAGGAATTAGCCGACTCCCCAGCAGGAAGTCACGCAGGCGTTGTTTAGTACTCCTTTTCAAAAACATGAACCTGGTGCAATGGCTACAGAGGGGAAATGAGGAGGTGAGTAGCCATTTCCATTTTCCAGCATGCAACTCCCAGGGCACTGAAGTTATTGCCCCAGTGCTCGGAGGGAAGTTGGGGGACGCTTCAGGTGGGTTTGGCCTGGCGGGGGTCGCCATTGAGCTGGGAGGGGGGTGGGTGAGGGGTTGTGTGTCTGAAGCCGTCAAGACATCTTTAGAAACGCAGCCAAAACCAGACTAACTTTGGTCTTGAGTATCGCGCCCATTATCTCCTTACTCTGCGTATTTTCAGCGATTGCTGATGGAGCACTCTTATCAGTATGATAACTTGTATGACTTGCACAAGAAATATGCCGTGCATCAGAAACACCATTTTGGTGGATTGAGCTTTGTCTTTCCAAATGTTCAGTCAACTCCTCCTTAATGATTGATTTTAGCAACTTCCTCACCACAGAGGTCAAGCTAACCAGTCTAGAGTTTCCAATTTTTGTCTCTCTCCCTTTTTGAATAGGGGCATCATATTAGCATATTTCCAATCCACCAGGAATTTTCCAGAATCCATGGAATTCTGAAATATCATAATCAATGCATTGGCTCTCTCAAACCTCTATAGATGTGCCAAAGAGAGCATCCTGTCCGGCTGCATTACAGCTTGGTATGGCAACTGCTCGACCCAAGATCGCAAGAAACTGCAGAGAGTGGTGAACTCAGCCCAATGCATCACACAAGCTTGCCACCCACACATTGATTCTGTATACACCTCCCGCTGCCTCAGAAAGGCAGACAACAATGTCAGAGACCCCTCCCACCCAGGCTTTGCCTTCTTCCAGACCCTTCCATCAGGCAGAAGATACAGAAGTCTGAAGACCCACGCATCCAGACATAGGAACAGCTTCTTCCCTACAGCTACTAGACTCCTCAACGACTCTCCCTTGGACTGATCTGTTCCCTGTAAGAACACTATTCACAACACCCTGTGCTTCTCTTGTTTGGCCCTTGTTCTGCACTGTAACCACTCACTATTTGTTGATGTACCATTGTCAATGTACTCTGTCGATTATTTTTTTGCCTACTATGTACGTACTGTGTATGTTCCCTTGGCCGCAGAAAAATACTTTTCACTGTACTTCGGTATATGTGACAATAAATATCAATCAATTAATCAATTAATCAATCAATCACTATTGCTGCTGCCACTTCCTTTAATACCCTAGGGTGCAGGCCATCAGGTCTCAGAGACCTATCTGCCTTTAATCCCATTAGTTTATTCAATATCTTCTCCCGAGTGATGGTTATTGCACCAAATTCCTCTGCATTAACTGCAGGTTTGGAAATTTTTTATTCTCTTCTACCGTGAAGACGGAAGTTAAATATTGGTTCAGTGCCTCTGCCACCTCTGTGTTCCTGATTATTACCTCACCAGTATTGTCCTCTAAAGAGCCAACATTTACTTTAGCTATTCTCTTCCTATTTATATACTTATACTTATAGAAGCTTTGGTATTGTATGTATGTTTTCTGCTAGTTTCTTTTCATAGTTCATCTTCGCTTTTTTGATTTCATTTTTAATAGCCTTTTGCTGAACCTTGAACATCTCCCAATCTTCCAGCTTACCACTAGCTTTTGCCTTTATATATTCCTTGACTTCCTTGTTTAGCCATGGAACGTTTTTCTCCCTTTTACAATTCCCCTTACTCTCCGGAATATACTTTAATTGAAAGGTATTTAATATCTCGTGAAGAGCTGCCGTTGTTCCTCAATTGTCCTAATGAAATTAGTGAAAAAATGTATTTTGTATTTATATGAAACTCCTTTTTTATTTTAATGAAGTTAAATATTCCCTGTGCCCAAGAAACCAATTTATTATCCTTATCCTTTTCTCAATTCCCTCCATGGCCTCAGCTTCTCAGCTT
This sequence comes from Scyliorhinus torazame, assembly GCF_047496885.1. Lineage (NCBI taxonomy): Eukaryota > Metazoa > Chordata > Chondrichthyes > Carcharhiniformes > Scyliorhinidae > Scyliorhinus > Scyliorhinus torazame. The sequence goes on from NC_092715.1 coordinate 99,899,665, forward strand.
GCCTTGGCTCAGTCACCTTCACTGTTGTGCCTTGTGTTCCCCTTTGTCTTATCACCTACCTGGCTCGCTGATTTTAGATGCCTCACAAAGACTCTTTGTGCTGTACATAGCCATCATTTTCTTCTCCCCTCTTCCAATGGCTATTACCTCGTCATCTCCTGGGCTAGAATTTTATAACCCGTCCTGTTGGGTTCTGAGGTCGGGGGTAGGGGGGTGCGGGCTGTAAAATTCCATGGGCGGAATTCTTTTCAGGATCCTGCCCACCCCAGCCCAGATGCAGTTTTACAATGGGGTGGGCCTCAGATGGGAACCCCACCATCCCCTGTTCCCATTCAGCCTCTATTTTTAGGTTGGCGTGCACTGGTTGGATCAGGTTGCCAAACGAGCCTTCTCCCTAGATCTTTGGTGGGAAGACGGTGACCCCTTTGGATTTGGGGTGGGGCACTCTCTCCTCAGGGACATGGGAGCTCTGGCCATTAATACCACCTGCCCGCCCCGCCCTACCCCGACCCACCCAGGGCACCCATCACCCTTGTGCCCCCGGGACCGCTGGGACTTAGCTGAAGTGTGGACCCGAGATTTGGGCTCAGACACGGCGCTGCAGTCTCTCTTCTGGCTACTGCAGCACTGTGCCCGGAGGGCAATTGGATATCTGACTGCCAGACATCTCTCCAAGGCAGAACTTCTGTCGACCCTTGGACAGAAGTCTCACTTGTTGCCCGTCAATGCTCAATTGAGCATATTATGGCAGCGGGCCTGTCAGAGTCAGTGGGAATGGGTCACTGCAAACTCACAGGGTGGTGGTCGCCGAGCGCTTGCCATCCTGAAAATTCAGGCCCTGTTCTGAAAAGCATGCTGAGATGTCTCTTTCTACACAAGTACTTCAGGTTATTGGAACAATTTGGGTATAACTGATTGTAGTCAATGCAATAATTGCCGACCAGCTAACAATGACGGGTTTATTAAGAAATCTAAACTGTATACATTCTAAACTATATACAGAGTACGATAAATAATGTCTTCATTCCCAGCACTAGGATCACAACTGGCTGCAAAAGCCCACGCTCTGCATTGGATCCCTGTGCTCGTTCCCCATTGGCCGACTGGGTCACATGACCCTCCTCATGCACGGCCTCTTAAAGGGGCTAGCTACTGCATGTCTCTCCTTTTAAGTTTTTTGTTGCATAGTACATTTATAACTTATACAACTTTCAAAACATTACCAATAATGAAGAATTTTTAAGTATATCAGAAACTCAGTCTGTCAGCGGACTTTCTCTTTGGGATCGACGTACCTCAACTGGTTGAGATTCCTCTGTAAAGGTAGCTTCAGTTGGACCTGCTCCACTGGGACTCTCTCTTGGTAGCAGCTCATCACTTTCCACCATTTTCTCGGTTTCACTGGGAGCAGCACTTTGGTCTGCTACTGGCTGATCAGCTGCTTTATTCCTTGGATAAATAACACTATTTGCTGGCACAAGGGGATCAGCCAGTTGCACTGGCCCTTGGGAGCAGTCCCATCTCCATAAGTGATCTATGTGGTTCTTCAAAAACTTGTCCTGCCTGTTTTTTTAAATTTAGAGTACTGATGAAATCTACCCTGCGGTTAAGTGTAGTCTCGTATACACTTCGACTCAGTAGAAATTTGCACTACATGTCTAGGATGCGAAATGAAATCTTTATTGTGTCTATTGATTATAATTGAGAGTTTGAAATCTTCTTGTGGTTACAAATCAAATGTTCTCAAGAAAGCCTCTGCAGAAGGCTTTAAGAGATATAATTTAACTTAGTAGCTTACAAACAAATTGAACTTTCAAAATACACTAATGGTTTCTTGCTCAAAGCAAAACAGCTTGCGCGGACTTAGAGTTTAAAGTGGAAATATGAAAATACGGAATAAGATAGTATATAGCCAAGCATATAGTTTAGAGTGATCCCGGAATGGAAAATGGCTGCTCGGACCTCTTTCTTTCAGGAAAATGTTATCAATCTGAATCCATCTGTTCCTACCCTTGTAATGTGCTGATTGGCTTGGATGAGTCTCAAATATATTTGATTAGATGGTTAGTTGTCAATCAACAATGTGCAACATAGATATGACTATGTTGCATCTTTGGGTGTTTTCTGTGTCTTGGAATGTAAACTTACACTTATTATCAGGTCTGGTATTTGCTAACTGCTATACTATTCACATTTTGAACAATGGTAGATTCATGTTAACTATGGTGCTCATTTTGACCTTCAGTTGAAATTGTTGCATTTGCTTCTGGTTAGGATGCAAATGTTTCGAAATCCATGCTTTTATTATTACGAGCTACACGCTTTTGTAATCTGAGGTTGTGTTTGCAGGCTTATGATGGGACCCATTTTAAAAATTAATTTTGAACTTGGCTTTAGTATTTACATCAAAATGGCTAAATCAATGATCCTTTTACCTATCAGAAATAGCTGGTTTCTTTCCGTCCTCCCTTTGATAGATCGAAAGATTAGGTGAGATGTAGCATAATAAAATAAAAGGAAGGAGAAATGCAATAGGATAGGTAAAAGTGCAAAGAGGAACTCATTCACGTGGTCTTTGATGGTTTCCTTGTTTGAAAACAACCTTCAACAACAGAGCGGGCAAGCTTTCTATTTCAAGCATTACAGCAAAATTTCTTAAAATTCTTAAAGAATTATTATTATACAATAACAATTAATAAATTAATTGAATTTGATTCTACTGATTCAGTATTAATCTTTTAGCAATACATCAGTAATACAGTCAAATAATTGATAGGTTAGTAAAGGTTCAACAATAATATTTGAGTTCTATTTCATTGAATGGTGGTGCAGTGGGATTAATGTGAATCATTCTGATTGGTGTGGCCCTGCGTTTAGTGAATAGTTGGCTAACGCATTTGATCAATAGGAATGTCATGTAGATGATGAATCCTGCTACACAAGAGAAAAAGATTATCTGTACTATGGACATTCCTGTGGGTCCCAACCACCCGCAAAGTTTCTCCCCGATAGAGATATCTGAGGGTATGTCAAGCTTTCTGACTTCTTCTTGAATGTGTGCTGCCAGATCTTTAACTTCTTTTGAATTATCTGGAATAAAAGTGCAACACTCCGCAACAATCTTTTTCGGCTAGCACACAGTCAAGTGCCATTCGATTTTGTAATGCCATGGTTCGAATTGGTCGTATTTCGTCAGAGATTTTATCTAGGGCAGTGGCGGTGTAATCGGCTATGTTTTGTATGATGGTTGTTATTTTATTTAATTCGTTGGCAACTTTTGTCTCCCAATATAAAGGAATAATTTTAGCATAGATTGCATCTCGTGCACTGAGGGCACGTTTATTTATTTGAACGGGTAGTCCTGATAGAAAAGAGAGATGAGGGAAATGACTTAGTAAAAATTGATAAATTGCTTAAAACATTGATATACTGATTAAAAATTGATATCCTGATTACATAATTCAGTAATAAACGATTAATAATAATAATTTCATGTATACAAATAAAATGATCATACAGTAAAATAACTGAAGTTAAGTATATGATTTAGTAATAATTGGTAAAATGATTATCAAAATTGATTATGTAATTAATTCAGTAATAAAATTATTAATAATAATTCACTAATAAATGAAAAGTATGCAGTAAATAATAGTTCAACAATACTGACGGAAATGACGGAGAGCTGGCACTGCATATCCTAAGTAACAAGATTCTGACCAAAATTTTGGAAGCCAGGAGTATGCTTTGTCGGGGACATGCTTAGGAAATCAGAAGCACAGAGGGACTTGGGAGTCCTTGTTAAAGTTAATGTGCAGGTTCAGTCGGCAGTTAAAAAGGCTGATTATTATGTAGGCTTGTTAAAACTCAGCAATGAATTGTTAACTGTCTCTCAAATTTAAAAAAAAACAATAACTGGTTTCTGTACAGAGACAAAAAGTGGCGGGAAATTTGGAATGATGCCATTTGCATCTCTCTCAACATTTTTTTTAATATCTCCCAAATGGACTGGATTGCTGCCAAACTCATCCTTATCAACTGTCTTGGACATGCTGATCTTAAACATAGGCTGATTAATCCTAGCGGCTTTAATTTCTCTTTTTTTTATAAAATCAGAGTTCAAAACAGCTTCCACATTGTATGAAGTTAAATTTCCAAGCTAATTTTAAACATTTATTTTAAAATATCAAACACAATGACTTGTTGAAAATATGACTGAATCAATCTTGTGCTGAATGAACTTGGTTTTCTGTAGATGGATTTGCCGGCTCTGTTAATCTGTGAAAAGCACAACTAACAATATTTGTTAATGTTTTACAATAATTGACAAAGCATCATTCATCAAATGACAGAACAGTTCTTGGCAATAAACTATTGTGTTGTGTAGCTATAGCCTTTTTGGTGATACGTGACTTGGGGCGTATCTCTGTAGCCAGTGGGCGGGTCTTGATCTTAGAAGTCCATTTTGTAATCATGAAATCTGATAGTGCAAAAATTCGCAAAATTCAACACAATAGAGGAATTTCATATATTTTCTGGAATTCTTTATCGGAGTGAGTACAGGGGTCGGATTTGGTGTTACAGGAGGAGGAGCAGAAGTAATTTCTCCTACGATTGATGTGCTATTTTTAGCAGTTGCTGTTTCGGACTGGGACTGAGGTCTGTTACGGTTGATACCCCTTTCACTAGCTGCCAGTCGGGTAGGATCAAGTTTAAAGCTGTGGACAGTTCTGGTCTTAAACCAGCGACAAAAGGGGTTTTAAATGATTCCAATGCACTCATATCACAGTTTACCTCTCTTTGTTGGAGTTCCATTCCAGAAAACTCCTTCCAAACTGTTTCAAACATTTCATCATAATCTGTGAGATCTTTTCCATGGTTTTGAACCCAGGCTGTTGTTTTAATCACTTCAACTCCAAGCTGTTTGGTTCTTAATGGGTTAAGTTGTATTACATTTTGTTTGCCACTAGGCTCATTGTTCAACTGAACAGGCTTCCCTTGTTTAACAATCTCGGAGTCTGTTAAAGCTGCCATGAGAGGCTTTTGAATCGGGGCCAGCAGCATGTCTTGGTCAGTCTCAGAGTGGGATAATGGTTTGTTCTCGGGAAAAAGGGTCCCTGAACCTGGAACGGACAGATAGTCTATTTGGCCAGACTACCCTTTCGGAGTTCTTAAAAGAGTATTCATAGTTTTCATGTCAGTAGCAGCTTGCAATAATGCAGGATCTGATTTTGATACCTCTGGTACATCTTGGGCCTTAGTTAAAATCATTTCAACTCTCACTGTTGGCGGAGCTGTTTGCTTTGGAGGATTGAGCTGAGGTTTTAAAGACAGATTTGAAGGCTTCTGAGCCATTAATTTGTCTGTCAGCACTTTGTTATGACTTTTCATGGTATCCATTTCACTCTCCCAAGTACATTTTTATTTAAGTAATTGGTTGTTTTGAGTTTTTAGTTCATCAATTTGTGATCTTAACTGTTGAACTGTGGAATCAGTTTCTGATTTTAACTGTTGCAATTCACCAATTTGGAATGATAATTGTTGAACTTTGAAGGTTTCATTTTCTAGTAACATTTTAGTTTGTTCACAAGCTTAAATTTTGCAGCTGACAATTGGTCAGGTGACTGCCACTAGTTTGTCTTTGGCAGATTTAAGTTCACAATTGTGTTTTGTGTTTGTAATTGTTTCTTGCTGCTTATGGAGCTGTGCCATTACTGCAAAAGACCATTTCATACGTTTCTTTTTGGTCAATCGTGTGGTTTATCCCCAAACCCTCTTGATGTCGTTAACGGACCACTGTCCTTTAAGGATGTCATATTTTGATTCAATTTTCGTAGCTACTTTAGAGAATCCAAAATGTCTATAAATTGAAGATTTAAGGTCACACAATAAATCGTCAACAGAGACATCTGGTACAGCCCGACCTCCCTTTGAAGTTGTGGGAAGTAGTTCTCTACCCTTGAAGGAACCAGGTCTATTTTAGGACTGTTGTCCGCCATAAATCGTGCCTTAAAACCAAATTTCTTGGTCGTAAACAAGTTTGTGTAATTTGAAGATTACACGATCACAACTATACAGTTGTATTTCATTTAGTTATACGGCCTGCACCCGATTGAATAGCTCTTTCTTTACAGGTCCTTTCTAGAGGGTTCGAAGCACTTGCCGTTGCGGCTTTAAGACTTTTAATGGGTGAAAAAGGATTTTCTTACGCCAGTCTAGCCATTTGACGGATAGATGTCTTTGGGCCTTCCACCCTTCTGGTCTTTCCACAACGGTACGATCTTCGGTCTTCCGATTTCCTCCAACTTCGCGCTCCTCTCCTTTTGCTGTACTATGCCAATTGATTAAAGCTACCCTGCGGTTAAGTGTAGTCTCGTATACACTCAGACTCAGTAGAAATTTTCACTACGCGTCTCGGATGCGAAATGAAATTTTTATTGTGTATATTGATTATAATTGAGAGTTTGAAATCTTCTTGTGGTTACAAATCAAATGTTCTCAAGAAAGCCCCAGCAGAAGGCTTTAAGAGATATAATTTAACTTAATAGCTTACAAACAAATTGAACTTTCAAAATACACTAATGGTTTCTTGCTCAAAGCAAAACAGCTTGCACAGACTTAGAGTTTAGAGTGGAAATATGAAAATACGGAATAAGATAGTAGATAGTCAAACATATAGTATCGAGTGATCATGGAATGGAAAATAGCTGCCTGGACCTCTATCTTTAAGGAAAATTTTATCAATCTGAATTCATCTGTTCCTACCCTTGTAATGTGCTGATTGGCTTGGATGAGTCTCAAATGCATTTGACTGGATGGTTAGTTGTCAATCATCAATGTGCAACATAGATATGACTATGAAACTATGTTACATCTTTGGGTGTTTTCTGTGTGTTGGAATGTAAACGTACACTTATTATCAGGTCTGGTATTTGCTAACTGCTATACTATTCACATTTTGAACAATGGTAGATTCATGTTAACTATGGTGCTCATTTTAACCTTCAGTTGAAATTGTTGCATTTGCTTCTGGTTAGGCTGCAAATGTTTCGAAATCCATGCTTTTATTATTACGAGCGACACGCTTTTGTAATCTGAGGTTGTGTTTGCAGGCTTATGATGGGATCCATTAAAAAAATTAATTTTGAACTGGGCTTTAGTATATACATCAAAATGGCTAAATCAATGATCCTTTTACCTATCAGAAATAGCTGGTTTCCTTCAAGTACCCAATTTTTTTTTCCAATCAAGGGGCAATTTAGAGTTCCCAATCCACCTACCCTGCACATCTTTTGGGTTGTGGGGGTGAGACCCACACAGACACGGGGAGAATGTGAAAACTCCACACGGACAGTGACCCGGGGCCGGGATCGAACTCGGATCTTTGGCATTGTGAGGCAGCACTGCCAGTCCTGCCCTTTCACTTCATAAGATAGTGGCGCCGTCTTAGCCACCACAACTCCTAGGACCCAATTTGGTCCACTTCCCAAATTCTCTACAAAAACTGGATCGTCTACCTCAAATGCTCTTTTTACATTTGCTGAATCATGGTTCCTTTTCTGACAATTCTGCCTTTTCTCACCTTCCCCAAACTACCAGGCTAAACCTGATTCTCCAGCATCGACCCATCAGCAGCTCAGGTAGAGCTATGCCAGTAGTAATATGTGGGGTGGTTCTATAGACTAACCGGAACTTTGCTACCTTGGTTCCTTGATGTGGAGATGCCGGCGTTGGACTGGGGTGAGCACAGTACGAAGTCTTACAACACCAGGTTAAAGTCCAACAGGTTTGTTTCGATGTCACTAGCTTTTGGAGCGCTGCTCCTTCCTCAGGTGAATGAAGAGGTATGTTCCAGAAACATATATATAGACAAATTCAAAGATGCCTGTAAAGGACCTGTAAAGAAAGAGCTATTCAATCGGGTGCAGGCCGTATAACTAAATGAAATACAACTGTATAGTTGTGATCGTGTAATCTTCAAATTACACAAACTTGTTTACGACCAAAAAATTTGGTTTTAAGGCACGATTTATGGCGGACAACAGTCCTAAAATAGACCTGGTTCCTTCAAGGGTAGAGAACAACTTCCCACAACTTCAAAGGCAGGTCGGGCTGTACCAGATGTCTCTGTTGACGATTTATTGTGTGACCTTAAATCTTCAATTTATAGACATTTTGGATTCTCTAAAGTAGCTACAAAAATTGAATCAAAATATGACATCCTTAAAGGACAGTGGTCCGTTAACGGCATCAAGAGGGTTTGGGGAAAAACCACACGATTGACCAGAAAGAAACATATGAAATGGTCTTTTGCAGTAATGGTACAGCTCCATAAGCAGCAAGAAACAATCACAAACACAAAACACAATTGCGAACTTAAATCTGCCAAAGACAAACTAGTGGCAGTCACCTGACCAATTGTGAGCTGCAAAATTTAAGCTTGTGAACAAACTAAAACGTTACTAGAAAATGAAACCTTCAAAGTTCAACAATTATCATTCCAAATTGGTGAATTGCAACAGTTAAAATCAGAAACTGATTCCACAGTTCAACAGTTAAGATCACAGATTGATGAACTAAAAACTCAAAACAACCAATTACTTAAATAAAAATGTACTTGGGAGAGTGAAATGGATACCATGAAAAGTCATAACAAAGTGCTGACAGACCAACTTGGTTCCTTGAGGCACAGGTGATTGTTTCTTCAGGCCAGCCTTGAATGTCTGAACAACACATTCAGCTAACCCATTGGATGAGGGGTGATATGATGTGGTCAGAATATGTTTTATTTTATTCAACACTATGAACTGCTGGAATTCTGCACTTGTGAACGCCGTTCCATTGTCCATGACAAGTACTTCTGGTACGCCATGGGTGACATTGACGCAGTTTCTCAGCTGTGGCATATGAAGTTGCGAACTTCCTTTCAAAGACCTCCATCCATTTTGAATGGGCATCCACTAGCAAAAGGAGCATAATGCCCACGAATAGGCTAACATAATCTACGTGAATTCTTACCCTACCATTTCCAGGGGTCCAAGGGAGCTGCAGCTAGAAAATTCTGGTATAGCTGGCATTTGTCACATTGTTTCACAACCCTTTCTATATCCGCATCGATCCCTGGCCACAAGATGTAGCTGCTTGCTAGCATTTTCATTTTGGACATGCCTGAATGGGCACTATGACATTTTTCAGGCAGCGATTCCCTCCCTGGTACCACTCTCGTTCCCCAAAGGATGACACCATTCTCACAACTAAGCTCATCTTTCCTGAGCTAATGATGTTGATCCCCAAATTTCTTTCTCTGTCAGTCTGGCCTCAATAAAAGTTGAGATGGATTCGCACGTAAAAAGAAGTTATTTATTTAGCTTGCAAGCTTGAATCATCTTACAGAAACGTAAGAGACATCCAGCCTCTTACACCCCAGAAAACGACTGAACTAAAAGACAAAGGGATCTCTGCAAAATCAATTCAAATGCTATCAAGTTTCACATACTCGACGGACATAGGTCAGCCTATGTCCCTCCTGACCTGTTCGATCTATTCTGATTGGCTCACTTCCAATCCCTTTCTCTGGCCCCTATCAATGCAGCATCACTCTCATAGACACACCTCTTCCTGCTTTTTCCATGCGGTCTCAAACCCCTTTGTCCCTAACTGCCAGAATCAAAGTGGCTTATTTCTACATTACATTAACTAGTAACTCTAAAGTAACTATTTTATATCACATTCGTCAATGAGGCTTCATTTTCTCCAAAGCTTTCTCATTCCGTCATCCATGCAGTATCATATGTTTAACCTTCAATAACAATGGGTCTCTATTAGTCCAGTAGTTAATTTGCTGTGCCATCACAGACAAAGAGTCCAGAAAGCTTAAGGCAATTACAATCATTTGCAGTACTAGAGGGGTGGCGTGCTTTCTGATAACAGCAGGCATTGCATTGGCTATGTGAGCCCTCGGCTGATGTTCGAAGGTATATTTGTGCCAATAAGAACTGTGCCCGACATTGTATCTTATCAGAAACAATTGGTGGAATTTCTTTGTCTTCCCTGAAGAGCCCTAAAAGTGGTTTGTGGTCTGTGATGAAAGTAAAATGTCTCCTGTCAATGTTTGATGAAACTTTTTTTAATATTAGCCAGGCTTTCTTTTTAGATTTGGGAGTATCTTCTTTCTGTGTATGTTAGAGTTCTTGACACGTGCCCAATGGGTCTCTCAGACCCATCCTTCAATGTATGGTATAACACAGCCCCGACCTCATATGGTGATGCATCGCATGCAAGTGCTACCTTCTTAGAGAGGTCAAAATGTATTAATAAGTATTAAGATTGGAGTGCCTGCTTAATTTGGTTAAAAGCCTTTTACTTTGGTGCTTTCCAACCCCATCTCTGGTGCCTCTTTAACAGCACATGCAACGGTGCCTGCAATGTTGATAGACTTGGGAGGAATCACTCATAATAATTGATCAATCCCAGGAAAGATCTGAGTTTTGAGGTGTTCCTCTGGGCCAGTGCCTCCTTCATTGCTCTCACTTTGTCTGCCATGGGGTGTAACACCTGTGCATCCAACCGATAATCAACATAAACCATCTCATTTGCTTGGAATGTGCACTACTCTCTTTTTAAGTGCACTCTAGCCTCTTGAAATCTCTTCAAAACTGCAACCAAATTGGCCAGATGTTCCTCTTCAGTGGATCCTGGGCAAACCCGACAACAAACCCTCCATAGTCTGCTGGAAGATGGCACAAGCTTGTTGAAACCCCAAAGGCAGACATGTATATTGGTATAACGCCCTATGGGTATTCATGGTGCCATATTCTATAATGCATCATCCAATTCTAACTGTTGATCAGCATGGCTCATGTCCAACTTGATATATGTCAAACACCCAGCCAACTTGGCATATAGATCCTTTATTTTGGGGATAGGGTACCTATCTAGTTTTGTGGCCTGATTTATTGTCAATTTTTAATTTCGCAGATACGGATGGTCTTATCCGGTTTGACTACCAGCACAATTGATGTTGCCCATTTGGCGAGTTGTACGGGCCTGATGATGCCCAAGTCTTCCCATCATTTTGATTCTGTCTCTACCTTCTCAACTAGTGCGTAGGGCATAGGTCTTGCTTCATAAAATCTCGGGGTGGCATCCGGGTTTACATGGGTCTTTGCTTGCAATCCTTTGATCTTTCACCTTGGATTATTTTTACGATTTTGTGCAGGCCTCCCTCTTTCAATTCAAAAATTTCCAGCCAGTTCAACTTGATCTCCTAGAGCCCCATTAAATTTGGTCTTTGGCCCGACACCACTCTCAATGATAGCTGTGCAGACTGCTGTTTATAACTCACTGGGATCATGGTCACCCCTACTATTTCTATGGCCTCTCTGGTACATATAGCTAGTTTAGCTGCAGTATTTTTAACCTCAAGGATTAAACCACTTCTTGTAGATACCGGAAGGTCTGTTCGCTCATGACATTTGCTGGTGCCCCCATGTCCACTTCCATCTTTAGTGGCTGGCGGTTCACTAACAACACCACTGAGACGGGGGTTTCTTTGCCCGCTTTCACATTATTCAGTGACAAAATGCTCCGTTCACCCGCTCTGTTAATACTGGGCAGGTCCTACTTGTTTTTACACCTATGCCTCAAATGTCCTTTTCTTCCACACATGAAGCACTCTGCTTTTCTAAATCAGCACATTTCTGGGGAGTGACTTGCCCGCACTGATAGCACTGTGCTTTTCCTAGGCTGTTGTTTAAATCTTCTATACATTGTTGCTCTTCCAGATTCTCTCAACTTAAATCGGTGCCCCCACTCCTGGCATCACTGCTGTTCACAGCTTCACACCCTAACTGGTGCATCTCATCGCTTTGTGTACTTTCCAGCTCCTGTTCACCCTTCTCAAAGATGTCTATCATTGATGCCATTTCCAGCATCTTTTTAAGAATTTAACTCCGATTCAGCTAACAATTTGTTCTGTATAGCAATATTGTTACACCACATACCAATTGGTCTTTCATTCAATGCCGATCCAAAGTCACAATGCTGCTTGATTTTTCTTAGCCTTGCTACAAACGCCGCAATGGTCTCACCTGGGCTTCTCCCCGTGGAGTCAAATTTGTCCCTTTGTAATGTTACTGAGGGCTTAGAATGGTATTGTCCCTCCGCTAGCTCAATGAGCTCCGAAAATGTCTTTGGGTCGGGAGCATCCAGGGATGTTAAATTTTGGATCAGTTTATACTTCTGGGTCCCACATTCAGTAAGCAACGTAACTTGCTTCCAATCCTCATCTATTTCATTAGCCCAGAAAAAAATAGTTTAAATGTTCCATATACTGTACCCAGTCTTCAGTAGCAGCGTTAAAAGCTTCTAATTTTCTGAAGAGCGGCATGACAACTTTTCACTCTTCTGCATGCTGGATTCGATTGGACTTGTTCTGCAACTGAACTTGCCTTCAAAATTCTTTCTTCAGTGCAATCTGAGTCGCTGTTGTTTTTCCTCATCGCCAATGTACTAAATGCAAGAATTGACGATCACCAGTTAACTAACTAACAATGACGGGTTTATTAAGAATTCCAAACTATGTACAGAGTACCATAAATGATGTCTTCATTCCCAGCAGTGGGATCACAAATGGCTGTAAAAGCCCACACTCCGCATCGAGATCCCCGTGCTCATTCCCCTTCAGTTGATCAGGTCACACATTACCCTTCCGATGCGCATCCCCTTAAAGGGGCTATCTACTGCATTGTTGAAAGCTCTTCTTTGGTGGTCGGCAGTTTCATCACTGAACACGACTTAAGAATTATATTTACAAAAATATACTACACAGTTCATATAAAACCTTTTCATATCAGACACATATAAAAACTACTGAACAGGAAAATAACTCTTCACTATTTACAACAGGTTATTTCAGCCTCCTTTTCCTCGGTTAGGTTAAACCCAGGTCCGGATCGTAAAGTCAGAGGCTTGAAAAGCGTTGCACAAGGTCAACAGACTATCATTTTAAATATAGATAATAAGCTTTGTGCTATACCTGATGTGATGCCACAAATTCGTTTGTGTTAAAGGTCCTGACTATTTGCAGGAATAATAAGCAGTTGTTACGCAGCTATTAAATACAGTTTGCCAAAATGTCTCAATTTTACAGAGCTAAAATTTCATCATAGTGAAGTGAAAAATACCCACGATGTTTATTTACAGTTTATGATATATGCCAGGCTTCCATTGAATAAAACTATTACCATAGCATGTATCATGTGATTCCAAGTGCCTTGAGCTCTAAGCTATCATCCTTATTAACCTTTCACCGACTTCATTCTGACATTGAGAGTGCTTTCAGCTAATGACAAAAGAGTATAAAAATGCTAAGACTCAATTTTCCCCTCATAGTTAATTTTAGCAAGTGATTTTTTTTAAATAGTGCCTTAACAGTAGAAAATACTAATAAACTGTGTGATCATGTTCAGTGTTATTCTGAGTATTCTTAAATATCCCAAAAATGAATTAAATATTATTAGCAGAAGGTGTTTGTTTAGGTCTCGATAAGGTGATTAAGAGAAACCTATCCAACACTCCACACTGAAGGCATGATTTAACTAAAGTCCCATAGCGAGCATTTTTAGCCGCATGTTTCCCGGCACTTGCAGCGCCGAGAAACACAGGGCGATAAAAAGGGACTTGTGTTTGATAAGGGGCCTCAATGGGGAACGCGCAGCCGAGACTGCACATAGCCCTGTTTTGTACACCGAGGAGCTCCGCTCGCCGGAGCCAGGCTGGCATCCAGATGGCAGTGTCAGGGTGCCAGGCTGCAGTGCCAGGGTACCACCCTGCCCAAAGGGCATGCACCTGGGGGCCTCCGATCCCCTGGGAGCATCCCACGAGTCGTCATTCCGTCTGGTCCCCGTTTGTGGAGACCAGTATTTAACGACGCTCACCCGAGGTCTCCGGGGTGAAGGAGATTGTGCCTACGCCGTGGGTACCTCGGGAATCTGCTCAATAAAGTGAGACAAGCTGCCTCGCTTTAATGTGCAGATTTTCTAAAAAGTGATTCCGCCCACAATGGGATGGATTCACATCGCAACATCTCACGAGATCGCATTAGAACTCGTGAGATCTTGCGAGCCAGGTAGATTCCGGGAGCGGGGTCTCCTGGCTTTTATCAGCCACGCTGCAATGAGCTGCGTTTCGGGCATAGCGTGGCCATTGAATTGCGCCCTGAGTATTTCACTCCATTTTACCCTGGACTTGAGTGAGCTGAATAACTTTTAAAAATTCTTTTAATAATAATGTTTGTTGTCACAAGTAGGCTTACATTACAATGAAGTTACACATTCCGGTGCCTATTTCCCTCGGCTCCCATTCCACCCTCCAATCAGACTATTAAAGTTCTTGGTGTGCGTTGCCAACCTTCAAATGCTCTTTCCCCCCCCACCCCCTCTCTTGACCTTGCCCTCACCCTCAGTCCCTATTCTCCACATCTCCTATTCCTGCCCCCGGTTCTTACCTTTGAAGTCCAAGGTGCTGTTGCCACCACCGGGAACCTCTTCAGCTGCACCATTGTGTTGACACCCTCTGTGATGCTCCTCAGTGACTGGCCCGTGCTCTGCAACGTCTCAGCAATGCCCATCTGTGACTGAGACAAGCTCCGGAGGGCCTCGGCCATTTCTATCTCAGAGAGGGACAAATCCTGCAGAACCTCTATCAAAATCTGCCTGGTACTGGGTGACATCCCCCAGTGAGTCGGACATTCCCCCGCGACCCTCAGCCATGGTCGTCACCGACTGCGCGACGCCTTGGACACCTTCGCTAATGATGCCGACGTCGTCACCCTAGGAGTTTTGACCTCGGTGCCATGCATAGCCGGCGACATCTCCTGCACCCATAGCCTCTGGGTCTCCGGCAAATGGCAGTGGATCTGCTGGAGTGACGCTGACATCTCCCTCGGAATGTCACGGCTGCACCCTATCGTCTCCATCAGCTCTGGGATGGCCTCTGCCACCGGCTCAGCATCAGGCTGGGACCCAGCTGGGTCTTGGGATCCAGCAGACCTCTGATTGTTTTGTAGCCTGAGGGTTCCTAACACCACCTGATGTGCATCAGCAGCTGTGTGGTGCTCACCAAATTGTGCCCAGAAGCCTGACCACTAATATATCCCACCGAGGTGCTTGTATCTGCGCTGGTGGTGGGTTGGGATTACAGCTATGACGCCTCGATCATGGTGTCCTCAGAGCTCTCCTCCGAGGTGGTCTCCTGGGAGACTGGACAGGGGGCCAGCACCGTCGGTTTGAGGACCTGTGGGAGAATGGACATATGGTCAGTGGAATGGATGGGTCAATCAGTAAGGCAATAACAACTCACGTTTGACAGGTTCTTTGGCTGGGGCCTGGTGGTTTCTCACCTTTGCGGCATCCAGCAGTCTCCATGTTGGTGACCGCTCTGTCTTCAGGCACTCCAGTCATCTCCTGAGCCCGCTCCTCGATGGTGGTGAGGATTCTTATGTCCTGCACCCTACCACCAGTCTTGGCATTTTCCCAATGGTTCTAGCAGAGCTTTTCCTGAGGAGACAGCGAGGGCATCGTTAGCCACACACGTGGTACACAGTGGTTCGGGGAGGGTGCAGGAAGGGTTGGTGGGGGGGTTGGAGGGAGGGTCGGTGGTCACATGGAGAGTTGGGGGGGGGGTGGATGCTCATGTGGGGGCAGAAAGGCCTCGCATTGTGAGGGGGGGGGGGGAGGAATGTGTCTAACTCACAACGGCTGTCATTTCATCCCAGGTAACACTGGCTGCCCTGTGGCTGACCGTCCGGGACCCTCGGGGGAACAGGACATCTCTCCTGGGCTCTGCTGCATCTAGGGGCCTGGCCAGATTTGTATCCCCGAATCTTGGGTCTGGTATCCTGGGCGCTATTGTTGTGAGCTGTCGAGGGTTGGCTGAGCAAATGCTGCTCAACCTTGTTAACGGGCTGGTGAGCACAGTGCCAACGAATTGGCTGGCGAGCCTTCATTTGCGGCGGGAAGCCCATGGGTCTTGTTAAGTGAACCAATTAATGTTGATTAGCGTTGCCAGTCTCATTGGGCCGAGCGCTGGGAAGCTTGCGCCAGTTCCCATTTGCAACCACCCTTGGAAATCTTTCTGGAGAATCATGTCTGTCGTTAACCTTTGGCTTGAACACCTTGGAGAAGTATTTGATGCTTCCCGCTGTGGTTTCAGAGATAATTTCAGTCAACCATCATGTTGGTGTATCAAATGCTTGAAATCTGAACTGAAAACAGGAGATACTCAACAAGTCATTCAGCATCTGTGGAGTGATGTTGAGGTTTCCGGTCAATGGCGTTTCATCAGAAATGGAAAAGTGTCAGAGATGTAACACGTTTTAAGCAAGTACAGAGGCAAGGAAAGCTGCAGGTGGAATGGGGGGGGGGGGGGGGGGGGGGCAGACAATAGGGAAGGTATGTGATATGGTGGAAAGCAGGAGAGATTAAATAACAAAAGGACTCAACAAAGGTTGATGGTAATGGGACAAGTAAAGAAACAAAAGATAGATCTAGATGAGGTTTAAGTGGGAAAGCAAAGTTATCACAGTCATCACCAACGGCTGTTGTTGAAACAAAATGGGGGCAGAGGTCATGATCTGAAACAAATTCACTGTTGAGTCTGAAAGGCTGCAAAATGCTTGTGAAGATGAGATGTTGTTCCTCCAGCTCCATTGAAACAGTGATGCAGTGTCGGAGGCTGAGAGCAGGGAAATTGGAATGGGAGCAATGCAGAGAATTAAAATGGCAGGCGACCTGGAGCTCAAGATCACATGTGGGCCGAATGGTAGTGTTTCCCCCCCCGCTCCTCCTCTCCTACCCTCTCTTCACCCCCCCCCCCCCCCCCCCTCCCGCCTCTCCACCATCACCAACCTCATCTCTTTTATTTCTTCATTTTCCCCTTTTACTGTTTAGCTCCAGCTTGCGTCCCTTGTGGAGCTATCGGATTTTCAGTCTCCTAGCTTGCCGTGTTTGCCTCTGGCACACATTGACTGCTGGGTAGCTCACCAACTGTATTCAAGTTATAATAATAATCTTAGGCTTACGTTAACACTGCAATGAAGTTACTGTGAAAAGCCCCTAGTCGCCACATTCCAGTCCCTGTTTGGTGTCACATGAGAGTACCCTTTAAGAAATGGGTGTTTAAGAAATGTACCTTTAAGAAATGGAGCTGCTCCTGTTCCTGGAGTGATATCAGAGTGTGGGTGAAGCTGAGCTCTACTTCTGCTTTTTTAGTTTCAGTTTGAGAAAGAGCTTGGGCGTGTCTGTCTTTTTGGTTTCATTTTGCAGTGTGTGGAGCTGAAGTCAGACAAAGCAGCTGTATTGCTGTGCTCTCTGCCATGAAGGACTATCTCTTAATCATTTGGTGAATTCAGAATTATAAATGATTTCAGTATTGAATGTAAACCTGATGTGCTCCTGTTTGAAGGTTTGTTAAGTCTTTTGGATGGTAAAAGGACAGCATACAGGTTATTTAGTGTTGTATTCTTTGGGAGGTGTATTTGATTTACTGGTTGCTAAGATATTCACTGTTTGTTTTAAAAAGGTTGACTTGAGTTCATAGAATAAACATTGTTTGTTTTAAAAAACCACTGGGCCATTTTCTGCTGTACCATACCTGTAGAATGAGCCGTGAGCTCCCCATACCACAATCTATTAAAAGTTGTGGGTCAGGTGAACTCCATGACACACTTTGGGGTTCTCTAAACCCTGGCCCATAACAATTGGGGGCTCGTCCGGAATAAAAGTCTATCAATTGGATTGGCTTAGTGAACTTAAAGACAGTGAGGGGTGAGCATATTGTGGTTACTTTTCAGGTGTGGTATTTTAGTTTAAGTGGGGAGTGCGTTGTGGACAATGGCTCTTTCAGAGGCTCAGAAGTTTTTGGGGGTGGAGACGGTCATACACAGTATCTTATGGACAGAGACTAAGAGCAGACTTTTAGATCTGGCAAAAAACATTGCAGTTAACATTACCTGACAAAATGCGAAAAGATGAGGTAATTATGGCGGTGGCTAAGCATTTAAAGTTGCCTGAGATACATTTTCACTCATTGGAAATGGCAAAAGTTCAGTTGCAAATTATACAAATGGAACATGAGAAAGAATTAAAGCAGCTTGAATACGAAAGAGAGAGAGCGGAAAGAGAAAGAGAGAGAGCGGAAAGAGAAAGAGAGAAAGAGGAAAAAGAAAAGGGGAGAGAAGAAAGGAGAAAATAAAGAATAGCCCTAGCAGAACAAAAAGAAAGAGAAAGGGAGATACAGATCAGAGAAAAAGATAAAGAGAGAGAGTTTGAACTTCAGAAAATGGCCATGCTACATGACAGTCAGTTAAAATTGGCAGACGTAAAGGGAAACGTACAGTTGGATGATAGGGATGAGGATAGTGAGAAAGAGCGTCAAAGTCAAAGGCGTGGCGGGGATCTATTTAAATATGTCCAAGCATTGCCAAGATTTGACGAGAAGGAAGTGGAAGCCTTTTTTATTTCATTTGAGAAGGTAGCTAAACAAATGAAATGGCCACAGGACATGTGGGTGTTATTGATTCAAACAAAGCTGGTAGGTAAAGCTAGTGAAGTGTTTGCGTCACTACCGGAGGAGATACCTGGGACGTATGAGGAGGTGAAAAAGTCCATCTTGGGTGCATATGACCTAGTGCCAGAAGCCTACAGACAAAGGTTTAGAAATTTAAGGAAAGAATTTGGTCAAACATACATGGAATTTGAAAGGCTCAAACAGAGTAATTTTGATAGGTGGATAAGGGCTTTGAAAATAGACCAAACGTATGAAGCTCTCAGAGAAATTATACTTTTGGAGGAGTTTAAAAATTCAATTCCTGATGTAGTGAGAACTCATGTAGAAGAGCAGAGGGTTAAAACTGCGAGGTTAGCAGCAGAAATTGCAGATGATTATGAATTAGTTCATAAATCAAAGCTTGGTTTCCAACATCAGTTTCAGCCTGTGAGGGATAGAAACTGGGGACATGGGAAATACTCAAGTGGTAAAAGTAAAGGTGATCTGATGGGAGATAATAAGGAGAGTGTACCTCAGATTAAAAAAGAAATCCAGGAGGGTGGAAAAGAAATGAAAAGTTTCAGATGTTTTCACTGTAATAAACTAGGCCATGTAAAGTCACAGTGTTGGTGGTTGAAGAAAAGCACTGGGAAGGCTGATGTGGTAAAACAGGATAAGACAGTGGGGTTTGTTAAAGTGGTAAAGGAAGCCCAAGTGAAGCGAAGGAGGTGCGAAGGATTGTACAGCCTGATCAAGAGGTGATTGATAAGAAGGTGCCAGATCTCTTTAAAGAATTTACTTGTGTGGGTAAAGTTTACTCATGTGTATCAGGAGGAGCAGGTAAAGAAGTCACAATTTTAAGAGATACGGGAGCTAGTCAATCTTTGATGTTAAGAGATGAGGAGTTATGTAGGTTGGGAAGAATATTGCCAGAAAAGGTGGTAATATGTGGAATTCAGGGTGAGAGGAGTAGCGTTCCATTATATAAGGTAAGGTTGGAAAGTCCAGTGAAGAATGGTGAAGTGGTAGCAGGAGTAATAGAGAAACTATCTTGTCCAGGAATACAGTTTATCTTGGGTAATGATATAGCTGGATCGCAGGTGGGAGTGATGCCTATTGTGGTTGATAAGCCAGTGGAAAACCAGACAACTGAAGTGTTGAAGGACGAATATCCTGGGATTTTGCCGGATTGTTTAGTAACAAGGTCGCAAAGTCACATGTTAAGACAAGAGGAGAAATCAAAGAGTGAAGATGAAGTTGAAGTGCAAATATCAGAAATGATTTTTGATCAGATGATTGAAAAAGAACAAGAACAGGTGGAGGATGAGGCGGATATTTTTAGTTCAGGAAAATTGGCGGAGTTACAACAAAAAGATCTAGAAATAAAACAGATGTATCAGAAAGCATACACGGAAGAGAAATCTGTGTGTATACCAGAGTGTATTACCGTAAAAGTGATGTCTTGATGAGAAAATGGAGAGCTTTACATATGCAGGCGGATGAAAAGTGGGCAGAAATTCATCAAGTAGTATTGCCGGTAGGGTATAGAAAGGAGGTATTGCGAGTTGCACATGAGGTACCAGTGGGAGGTCATTTGGGAGTAAGGAAAACTCAAGCTAAAATACAAAAACATTTTTATTGGCCTGGACTACATAAAGATGTAGTAAAATTTTGTCGATCATGTCACACATGTCACGAGATAGGGAAACATCAAGTAGTGATAAAACCAGCGCCCTTAATACACATTCCAGCATTTGAGGAACCTTTTACAAGGGTCATCATTGATTGAGTAGGACCGCTTCCGAAAACAAAAAGTGGGAATCAATATCTTTTGACTATAATGGATGTGTCTACTAGGTTTCCAGAGGCCATTCCGGTACATAATATTACAGCTAAAAAGATCGTGGAGGAGTTACATAAATTCTTTACGAGATATGGACTACCCACAGAAATACAATCGGATCAAGGATCAAATTTTATCTCGAGGTTATTCAAAGAAGTAATGGATAGCTTCGGAATAAAACAATTTAAATCAACTGCGTACCATCCAGAATCGCAGGGAGCGTTAGAAAGGTGGCATCAGACATTGAAGACAATGTTGAGTGCTTATTGTCAAGATTATCCAGAGTACTGTTTCCAATTAGGGATGCACCAAATGAGTCAACCAAATTTAGTCCTTTTGAACTCATTTTTGGTCATGAGGTAAGAGGACCACTTAAATTGATTAAGGAAAAATTGGTGAGTGAGAAATCAGAACTTACATTATTGGATTACGTGTCAAATTTTAGGGAACGATTAAATAGAGCAGGTGAATTGGCTAGACAACATTTGAAAGTTGCACAAAATGTGATGAAACGGGTAGCGGATAAGAAATCCAAAGTTCGTAGTTTTGCCAGTGGGGATAAAGTTTTAGTGTTGTTACCAGTGGTAGGTGAACCTTTAAAAGCTAGGTTTTGTGGACCTTATCAGATTGCAAGGAAATTAAGTGAGGTGAATTATGTGGTACAAACACCAGATAGAAAGAAGACTCACTGAGTGTGTCATGTGAATATGCTTAAAAGGTACTTTGAAAGGGAAGGAGAGAAAAAGGAGGAGGTTTAATGATTCTAACTCAAAGTGAAGAACCAAATCCAAATGACTGTGAATTTGACATACCTCAAATTAAATTGGAAAATGAGGATGTTCTTAAAAATGGGGAAAATTGTGGAGTTATCTTCCAGAAGAAAAACAAACTGTCCTGAAAGAGTTATTGATATCACAAGTTTGTGGAGATAAATTGGGAAGTACTAAAATGGCTATACATGATGTAGATGTGGGAAATGCTGTTCCAATTAAACAACATCCATACAGACTTAACCCTTTAAAATTGGCACAGGTTAACAAAGAGATTGAGAGTATGCTTAAAAATGGCACAATTGAAGTGGGTTGCAGCCAATGGAGCTCACCCATAGTGATCTGGAATAACAATGCCAGGCTGTTTCGCTGGAGTTTATTGTTACAGCCATTTCATTTAAAAATGGTACATCTGGTAGGACGTGAAAACGTGATAGCTGATGCTTTGTCACGAATGTGATGAACGGAAGCAATTTCAGTTGGAGGAAGAAGAAGGGAAAAAATGGACTATATCATTGTACCTGTTTGCGTGTGTTCTTTTGAAACAAAAAGTATATTTACTGTGTGCATTTCCTAAAGGATTGTGCAAAGGTGAAAAATGAAACCATCTTGAAGTTGATGGGTTTTTTTTTCTTGGGTAAGGAGGTGTCATGTGAGAGTACCCTTTAAGAAATGGGTGTTTAAGAAATGTACCTTTATGAAATGGAGCTGCTCATGTTCCTGGAGTGATATCAGAGTGTGGGTGAAGCTGAGCTCTACTTCAGCTTTTTTAGTTTCAGTTTGAGAAAGAGCTTGGGCGTGTCTGTCTTTTTGGTTTCGTTTTGCAGTGTGTGGAGCTGAAGTCAGACAAAGCAGCTGTATTGCTGTGCTCTCTGCCATGAAGGACTATCTCTTAATCATTTGGTGAATTCAGAATTATAAATGATCTCAGTATTGAATGTAAACCTGATGTGCTCCTGTTTGAAGGTTTGTTAAGTCTTTTGGATGGTAAAAGGACAGCATACAGGTTATTTAGTGTTATATTCTTTGGGGGGGGGGGTGTATTTGATTTACTGGTTGCTAAGATATTCACTGTTTGTTTTAAAAAGGTTAACTTGTGTTCATAGAATAAACATTGTTTTGTTTTAAAAAACCACTGGTCCATTTTCTGCTGTACCATACCTGTAGAGTGAGCCGTGTGCTCCCCATACCACAATCTATTAAACGTTGTGGGTCAGGTGAACTCCATAATACACTTTGGGGTTCTCTAAACCCTGGCCCATAACATTGGGTACACAGAGGGAGAATTCAGAATGTCCAATTTACCTAACAGCACGTCTTTCGGGACTTGTGGGAGGAAACCGGAGCACCTGGAGGAAACCCACGCCGACACGAGGAGAACGTGCAGACGCCGCACTGTCAGTGACCCAAGCCGGGAATCAAACCTGGGACCCTGGAGCTGTGAAGCAACTGTGCTACCGTGCTGCCCCCAAGTTAAACACAATGCTGAATCTATTGAGTGGATACAGATGTTGTACCACACAGTTTGTGCCCATTTTGGGCAAACTTTCAAAATCATTCCCATCAACGCAAACAATACTTGTCAATTCTGATTAGAATCCTTGCCTGTATTAGAATGGTTTTGACTGACTAACAATGCGCTATATTTATTACCATTAGTTAAATTAGTTCACTTTCGGCAGAGAGTGTTTGCTATTTTGGCTACAAAAGAACAGTGACTGCATTTCAAATGTAATTGGCTGCAAAGTGCCTTGTGTGAAAAACACTCTCTGAATGCAGTCATTCTTTTAAAAAGTTGAACTATCATTTTAGCAAACTATGTATTTTTACAAGTCACATACCCAAATGCAGAATACAATAGATACAATTTAGTACGACTAGATGACAATTTTGTACTTTGTCACAGAAAACACATAAGTGACTCATAAGCTATAAAAGTGATAATAACTAAGGATCCTTTTATAATTGGACTGCCAGTTAAAGAAAGGAGGTTACTTCAAACACACAAAACGAGACCCAGAAAGCCTTAATATTTTGATATTAAACTGGTATCAAAAGAAATTATGACTTTTCAGTGAATCAACAAGTAGGCTGATTTATGCATTTATTTCCTACAAAATTACACGATCTCAACTTTTCATTGTAAGAGTTTTAATGTGAAATGGAAAATGTCTTTAAGAAATAAAAGAACCTTTGGGCTAAAACCCCAAGATTCCTGTTCAATTGGTACAAGTGCGTTGGAGTGGAAATTGCATCTGCTCTTGGACCTCCATGAAAATCATGCCCACAATTATGGGTATGAGGTCAGTTAAATCTTTGAATCAGGCCGACTGTTGTGATCGCCATGAGGTGCTGTAACCAAAATAACCAAATTTGCCAAATGAATAAATTACTGGACAAGATTTTACGTTTTAAACTTCTCTTTCAATACAAACTGCACATTGAATTAACAGGAGAAATCATAGTTGGTACAAACTGTAAATTACACATGGAACATTAGCTATCACAAAGATATCTCTTGGAAGTAATACATGGTTCACTCTGCCTGGTCTCCCTTCCAGCCTTACAGTTTCCAAGCAGAATTCTAGTTTCATCTGCACAGGAGGGGATGGCAGCAAGTGATCAGCACTGTTCAGCTATCACAGGTGTGTTTGATAAGCGGCCTTCTTCCTGCCTGGTATACAACCCTTTGCCTAGAGTTCCAGAAAGCTGAAATCCTGCAACCTCTCATTATTTATACTCTTTTACTGGGCAAATCAGGTAGAAGAAACTATAGATTAAGTGCTAAACAATGCAGCTAGAAACATTTGGCGTGACCTAATGGCTACGCTGTGCACAACTCCGAGGCCTCGCGCGAGATTTACCCAACTAGTCACGCCTCGCAAAATCTAGAGGGATCTCACGAGACATCGCGATCTGGATCCGTCCATAATGGGATCTGTATTTTGCAAATTTGCATATTAAAGTGAGCAGCTAGTCTCACTTTAATATGCAAACACCGGATCTACCCAAGGCGTTGGGATCAAATCCCTTCACCTCGGAGACCTTAGGCCAGCACTGTTTAGCACTGGTCTCCACAAACAGGGACGAGGCGGAATGGCACTTGGTAGAGGGGTGGTCTCCCAGGTAATTGGGGGTCTTAGGTGGCTGGGCTCCGACCGTTGCACCCTCGATGGCATGCTGGCAGTGCCTCCTGGATGCCACCCTGGCATTGCCAGGGTGACCAGCTGGCATTGCCTGCCTTGCAAGGGCACTGGCAGTGAAACTCCAATTCAAGCATTAAGTGTATTCCAAAAAATCAAGCGTGTGATTTCACTGCACTTACAAATATTGGGGTTTCACCACTTAGGTCACTGAAGTACGAAGGAGTATGAATGGATCAAAGCTGCAGATAGTTTTTACGAGTTGTCAATCACAGACTGCTACTTGAAAGCTATGAATGGCTTGCAGGCATTGGATCTGTGGGAATCAGATGGAATGAGAGGAATGGACACGTGGAGCTGCAAGGTAAGTATTACAACTATAAAGCTACCCACTGCCCCTGTCTGGACTGCTCTCTAGCTTGCAGACAGGGGTCTCTTTTCTGGGATGGGGTAGGAGAGGTGGGGGGGAGGTCTGTGGTGGGCAATCTTTTAGGCAGGGGGCGACTGCGAGGGTTTCCCCTATTATTGGGGTCTCCCTATTACAGGGGTACCTGAGGGGGGATCTACCTATTACAGGGGTACCTGAGGGGGGAGTCCCCCTATTTCAGGGGTCCCTTTTGGGAGGGGAACTCCTAGAGGATGCATGGTTGGCAGTGCATTGTTGGGTGGGATGTGGCCCCTTGGCCTACTGCGAGGTTCACCATGTCAGGTTCACGATTGCTGAGACCACAAGTGATCCGTGCGCACATGATTCCCGACCATGCATCCCGGGATGGAGAATCCCACCTATTATACCGTTGGATGCGGTTCGGAGACGGCTCACGAGGATGATCCCCGGTGTGGAGGGATTGCCACAGAGAAATATATACAAAGACAGAGTCCTTGTATATATTTGAGGATGAGATGGCATCGGGCAACAGAGAATCCCACCCATGACCTCTACCACCAAGAAAAACAAGGGCAACAGACACAAACACCATTGCCTGCAGGTTTCCCTCCAAGTGGCACATCATCCTGACTTCACTGTCACTGAAGAAGATCCCATGCCAGCAGCATTGTGGATGCTACAAGGACTGCAACAGTTCATGAAGGAGGCTTTCCCCCATATTCTCAGAAAATTCAGGTTGAGTAATAAATGCTGGCCTTCGTAGTGATTCCCATATCCTAGCAATGATTTTATACCATCAGCTGGTATTATTCCAATATCGCGCAATGCATTCAAACAATTTGATGCAGATTTCCATTGGGTGAGGAGGTTTTAGTGTTTCTGCAAATAGTTTGGCATCAGAATAGTGGGATATTATAGGAGAGGAATTACTGAGGGCTATGTTGTGGAAGGAATTTTGGGATTGTTTCTTTAGTATGTCCAGTCAAGTTCCCTAAAGAAGCACCTCCGGCACTTTGCTAAATGTATCGTGTATTTCTGCCTGGTGCAGCATCTTCCAGGTTTCACTGTTTCTCATGCAGAAGCTGTTACAAGACAAAGCAGGCTGTCTGATAACATCCTATGCATCAGCTTAATAGCCCATCCCCTTCCGTGCCAGCATACCATGGCTGAATGTGTGTATCTACAGAATACACTGCATCAAAGTACCAAAGGCAGGAGTTTCTGGATAGCTGGATTACCCAGCCACCATCCGAAGTATCAGTGAGGAATGCATTCCTGCCAATCACAGCAACCATACAGTCATTTAACATTCGCCATTCAGATGGAAGATCGGCTTCGGAGAGCTGCTAGCAAATCTGGTTGGCTGGCAGCTCTATAATCCCAGCGGTGACCAGGACTGGGACTACAGGCAGTCCCCAGTTAGGACCAAGTGAATATGGGGGTCTCATGCTTGTGAGGGGAGGTGGGGTCTACGGGGGATGGGCTGAGAGGGATGGGAGTCTGATAGTGAGACAAAGTGGAGGGAACACCTCCGGGGAGCAGACCTGGCAGGGTGGGGGGTGCCTGATACTGACAGGGAGCCATCGAGGAAGGTGCACCCCATCTTCCTTCCAAGGCCAAAGCAGGGTGATCTATCAGGCTTCCCATCCAGCCCTTGAGCTCCTTGCACCAGTCTCAAAATTAAGGCTGGGTGGATAACGTCCTTTAAGTGATCAATAATTAAGTATTATTATTGTGCCCCTGTAATTTTGCAGACAGTTGAGATAGCAGCGGGAAACCCACACAGGAATTTCTTGCCTGAAAACTTTGCAGTCAGTGCGCTGTCAAATTCTGCCCCAAGACTTATTTAGTAGCACTTAGAAAATCATGACTACCATAATCTAAAAGGACAAAGCTAGTGGATGCATGGGAACGCCGTCACCTCCAAGTTCCCCTCCAAGGCTCACACCATCCCTATCTTAATATATATATATTGTTACTTCTACATTGTCCTGGGGGTAAAAGCCTAGACATCCATATCTTACCACATTGTGGAAATACCTTCACAATGGTGGACTAAGGTAGTTCGAAAAGAAGGATCACTATCAACGAGCAACTGTAGATGGGCAATCAATGTCAACCTTGTCAGTGATATCCATATCCAAAGAATTAGCTTTTTAATTCACATGTTCCCTTTTAACTTTCGAAGGCACTGCTTTTTATCGCTTTTTGAAGTGATAGAAAGATACGTAGAAAATAGAAGCAAGAGGAGGTCATACGGCCCTTCGAGACTGCTCATTATGATCATGGCTGATCATCAAGTTCAAAACCTTGATCCTGCCTTTTCCCCTGTATCCCTTGATCCCTTTAGCCCCAAGAGCTATATCTAATTCCTTCTTGAAATTAGACAATGTTTTTGCCTCCACTACTTTTTGTGGGAGCACATTCCACAGATCCACTACTCTCTGGGTGAAGAAATGTCTCCTTACCTCAGTCCAATAAGGTTTACCACTTATCCTCAAACTATGACCCCTAGTTCGGGACTCCCCCACCATTGGGAACATTCTTTCTGAATCTACCCCGTCTAATCCTGTTAGAATTTTATAAATGTCTATGAGATCCCCTCTCACTCTTCGAAACTCCAATGAATACCATCCTAACCTACTTAATCTTTCCTCATGACAGTCCCACCATCCCAGGAATCAGCCTGGTAAACCTTCACTGCACTCCCTCCATCGCAAGAACATCCTTCCTCAGATGAGGACACCAAAACTGCACCCAATGCTGGAGCTACTAACAGAGACCACCCCCATCGCTCAATGCCCCCACCCCCCGATGTGCAATTATGCCAGCCATTTCAGGTGTGGCTTCACCAATGCCCTATACAACAGCAGTAAAACATCTCTATTCCTATACTCAAATCCTCTTGCTATGAAGGCCAACATACCATTTGCCTTCTTTACTGCTGTACCTGTGTGCCTACTATAGTACAGGGTTTTTCAAACTGTGGATCATGGGCAGATGTCGGGAGGGTCATGGATCCATCGGTCGCAGTGTTCCCGATCACAGGAGAAGTGCCCAACGGCCGCGGCCGGTTTTTAATAAAGCCAGCTGCGACTTGCAGCAGCAGTAGCAACATGGCTCTGAATAGTGAGGATGAGGAGTTTACATGGACCCTCCCACACCCTGTCCCGTCTGAGGTGGGATGATCAAGGCCCGTTATGAATGCTGGGACAAGATCACCAAACTGATGGGATTACCTGCTGAAAGGAATCAGGATGCTGACTGGCTGTTGTCAGGAATGTGGAACAGTCCTTCAAGACAAGAAACAGAAAGTCTACTGTCGCCTGTCAGAAGCCGGATTCTGACATGGACAAGGGCAACCCAGCTTTGAACCTACAAGCAGCCCTGTCTCAAATGAGGGAGCAACAACAGGTTTTTAATGGCCACGGGGAGCCGCTCCACTCCCACTCTACTCTGGATCGCTCCACCAACGCCAGGGCTCTGCCCCCCTCTTTTCTCGAGCTTCTTGAGCCAACCCCTTACTGTGCCGAGGGCGATGAGGCTCCCCTGCTCGGCAACCCCATGGGCCCTGCCCACAGGCAGGCCGAGAGGGCCAATCTGCAGAAGCTGGCATTGGCCAGCGGCGAATTGGAGCAGGCCTCGTCAATGGAGTACAACTCACAGTTCTGCATCAAGATCAAGATCTGTGCCGACTCCCTGCATAGCTTGAAATGGCTGGCATAGCTGCACATGAGGGGTGGGGCATTGAGAGATGGGGTGGTCTCTGTTAGTGGCTCCACCTGCTTTAGTGGACCCACCCTGAATCCGATAGTGCAGTTCACCAGATCTTCAGAGGCACAGTTCTCTGATACATTGGCTCAGGCACATCTTCCAAGTCGATGTGAATGTCCTGCTGTGACCATCTGCCATATTTAATCTTGCCCTGTTAGAGAGCACATGGAGCCTAGATTGCCAATGGGGCATGTAGCAGTTAACTACATTTACAAGGCTTCCGACCACCTGGCCTCGAACAGGGCTAGTGTAAGCTGTATACAGAGTCCCAGGGCCTCTGGTGAACAACCTAGAAGAAACTGAAATTGGGAACAAAGCAGTATAAAGATGATTTCTTGAGGTATGGCTTTGTTAATTGGACCAATGCAAATCAGGATGCGAAGCCCATATGTGTTATATGCAGGGAGGTACTGGCAAATGAAAGGTTAAGGCCGGGATTCTCCGGTATCCGGCGGGCGGGCCGTACCTGCACCAAAGATGGCGTGAACCACTCCGGCATCAGGCCGCCCAGAAGGTGCGGAATCCTCCGCACCTTCGGGGGCTAGTCCAGCGGCGGCAGGGTTGGCGCCGCACCAACCGGCGCCGAAGAGCGTCCGCCGGCGCAAGTTGGTGCATGCGCAGGAGTGCCAGCATGTTCCCAGAACCGCTGGCGTGATCGCTGCACATGCGCAGGGGGTTTCCTCTCCACGCTGGCCATGGCAGAGCTTTACACATGCCGGCGCAGAGGGAAAGAATGCCCTAATGCCACAGGCCCGCCCGCAGATCGGTGGGCCCCGATCGCGGGCCAGTCCACCGTGCCCCCCCCCCCCCCGGGGCCGGATCTACCCCCCCCCACCGAGGACTCCACAGGCCACCCTCAGAGCCAGGTCCTGCCGGTACGGACCTGGTCTAATCCAGCCGGCAGGACTGGCTGAAAGCAGGCGGCCGCTCGGCCCATCGGGGACCGGAGAATAGCCAGGGGGCTGCTGCCAACGGCCCCCAACCGGCGCAGCGCGATCCCCGCCCCCGCCAAAAAAACAGTGCCGGAGAATTCGGCAGCCACCGCCGGAGCAGCGGGGCGGGATTCACGCTGCCCCCCCCCCCCCTGGCGATTCTCTGACCTGGCATGGGGGCGGAGAATCCCGCCCCAGATCTTTCAAAACTTCAAAGGCATTTGAAGACTAAGCATGGTGAACTCAGGGACAAACTCTTGATTTTGTTTTCAAAGGATGCAGCAAGAACTTAAATCATAAACTTAAGTCCTTAGCAGAAATGTGACACTGAGTGACAAAGCAAGTGAGATTGTGAGCACCAAGCAGGCTCACCTGTCCCATTAAAGGTAAGCAAAAATGGTGTGTCATGGTGGTTCATGGTTGGCGAAGGTTGGTCACCATGGGTCCCAAAGGTCGTCTGGTTGATAAAAGTGGGTCCCGGGAGAAAAGGTTTACAAACCACTGCGATTGTACACCTTTGGCACCACCCTATCTTAATTTTCTCTTTCTTGCTATGTTACCTTGGGCAAGTAGTGAAGTAACAAAGTAATGATTCCCCAATATGCTGTGTGTACAAAGCAAAAATATCTGGAAACCAAACAAAACCAGTAGTTTGTTGCTCCATTCCCCAGTTTAGCGATGCTTGTTCAGTTGCAACAGTCCAGTTATATGAGAAGCAAGAATGCAGAAGCAAATGGTTTATTGTCATTTCGTTCAGCCATTAGGCCAGTATTATTGCTCCTTGTTAATTTACTGTACACATGTGTACTTTAGCACACAGAAGCTTATATGGAATGAGGCAGAAATCACTTGGAAATGTGGACAACGCTGCACCCCCAGGTTTACTACCCTACCTTGTCGTTGGTCTACTTCGTTATGTGGGCATTAGCTTTTAGACTACATTACGAGTTTAACACACTGAACTTGCTGCTATTGATCTGATGCAAAACCTTTACTGTAACTCCGAAAAATTTATAAGCTTTGGCAGCCATTCAACTGTTTTCTCGAATGAATACCTCTTGTCCGTGGAAACGGGTGACATGAATATAAATATAATGTGTTCTCGACTCTTGGTTGAGGACTTTGTCAAGAAGTGAGACTTTCCCACGGGAAAGTTAAACGAATAACTTGTTTTCTTACACTACAGGACGCGTACCACATTTTCTTTCAACTGATTCTCTTACATGGCTGGAATGAATAATTTCTGCAATCCAATTTGCACATGCTTATTTCCTCAGCTCATCAAGAACAGTGTTTATATTAACATTTTAATGATTTACTTGCACCTTATGCTTTGAAGTTGTACCACAGCATCTCTTTCTGTATGTTTTCCTTTAGTACTTTCTTTAAATGTTCTATACTGGTAATTATTTGAAAGTTGAGTTCTATTTTGTATTCAGTTGAATAGATGACTCAAAATTCAGTCCCCATTTGTTCTTGTAATCTCTCATGACACATCCAATTCGGTAAAAACACACTCTTCCCCAGTCATGGCATCTAGCGACTTCATTCAACTCACGTGGCCTTTGAACTGCACTGGTCTCAATCGTGATCAAGGTAATCGCCAATAACCGCTTTGTGTCACCCACATCCCTCTGCCCACTTCCAATTCTGTTAATTCTGTATCTGACTCTGGGAAACAAGTCTCTTACAATTACACTTCCAAGGTGCCAACTGCTAAGCCTTTGACCTTTATTTGTCAACATAGTTCTGCAGCTGTTGAGCAGCTCAGTCACTTCCTCTTCTCCAGCATTGATTCCCCGCCTCTCTCTGAATCCTGCCCGCTGTTTCCCACCATGATCACTCCCCCAGTACACCCTTTCTCTCTCTCTGAATCCTGCCGTCTCTTTCCCACCCTGGTCACTCCCCCAGTATACCCTTTCTCTCTCTCTGAATCCTGCCCACTGTTTCCCACCATGATCACTCCCCCAGTATACCCTTTCTCTCTCTCTGAATCCTGCCGTCTCTTTCCCACCCTGGTCACTCCCCCAGTATACCCTTTCTCTCTCTCTGAATCCTGCCCACTGTTTCCCACCATGATCACTCCCCCAGTACACCCTTTCTCTCTCTCTGAATCCTGCCCACTGTTTCCCACCATGATCACTCCCCCAGTACACCCTTTCTCTCTCTCTGAATCCTGCCGTCTCTTTCCCACCCTGGTCACTCCCCCAGTACACCCTTTCTCTCTCTCTGAATCCTGCCATCTCTTTCCCACCCTGGTCACTCCCCCAGTATACCCTTTCTCTCTCTCTGAATCCTGTTGTCTCTTTCCCACCCTGATTACTCCCCCAGTATACCCTTTCTCTCTCTGAATCCTGCCCGCTGTTTCTCACCCTGGTCACGCCCCCAGTATACCCTTTGTCTCTCTCTGAATCCTGCGTCTCTTTCCCACCCTGATTACTCCCCCAGTATACCCTTTCTCTCTCTGAATCCTGCCCTCTCTCTCCCACCCTGATCATTCCCCCAGCATACCCTTTCTCTCTCTGAATCCTGGCTTCTCTTTCCCACCCTGATCACTCCCCCAGTATACCCTTTCTCTCTCTCTGAAGCCTGCCGTCTCTTTCCCACCCTGATCACTCCCCCAGTATACCCTTTCTCTCTCTCTGAATCCTGTCCTCTCTCTCCCACCCTGATCACTCCCCCAGTATACCCTTTGTCTCTCTGAATCGTGCCCTCTCTTTCCCACCCTGATCATTCCCCCAATGTGGTAGTCTGTGTAGAGGTATTACGGTACCTGGTAATGCTGGAACACTGTTGGTAGATATTGTATGGTTCCTATTGGTCAAGCTGTATGGTAGCTCCGCCCTGTAAGGCAAGGTATAAGAGCCCGTGCCACCCCAGCAGCCTTCTTTCTGTACCTGAGCTGCTGGGGGAAACATCTAGCTTATTAAAGCCTTCAGTTGGACTCCAACCTCGCTTTAGTAGTCATTGATCGTGTATCAATTTAATAAGCTAGATTTAAAAGGATGGAGTTCCGAATCAAGCCGGAGTGCCTGCAACTCAGATCTCACGCGGCAAACCCAGCGGCAACCTTCAAGCACTGCCTGGCGTGTTTTAACGGATATCTCGGAACGGCCGAAATTACACCTACGGGAGAACAGAAATTGCAAGTCCTACACTCGAGAGTGAGCCCAGAAATTTACACCCTCATCAAGGACGCGGACGACTTCGATGCAGCAATGGAGCTGCTAAAATGACATTATATTCGCCCGGTAAACCAGGTCTACGCCCGACATCTGCTAGCGACAAGGCGACAAATCCCTGGGGAATCGCTGGAAGAATTCTACCGTGCGCCCCTGGTGTTGGGGAGAAACTGCAGCTGCCCGCAAGTTTCGGCGAGCGACCACACAGAACTTTTGATCCGGGATGCTTTCGTGGCAGGTATGCTGTCCTCCCAAATCCGCCAGCGATTGCTGGAGAGAGACACCCTAGGCCTCAAGGAGGCACGGGCCCTTGCCGGCTCCCTGGATGTGGCCTCCCGAAACACCCGCGCTTATGTCCCGATCGCGCGGCAGCCCCCGGGCAGCGTGGAACCACGCCGCGGCCGACCTCGAGACATTGCCGCTTCTGCTGCAAGACAGCCTGGCAACCCCGGGGGGCCCCGCTGCTATTTTTGCGGGCAGGCCAAGCACCCCGGCAGAGCTGTCCGGCCCGCGCATCCACCTGCAAGGGATGCGGTAAAAAGGGCCACTTCGTGGTGGTATGCCAGGCCCGGGCGGTCGCTGCGGTCTCCGGTGGCGAATGCGGACCGCCACCACAATCCTCTCCACGGTCCCCGTGCAGCCAGTGGGCGCTGCTATCTTCCTCCTCCAGGGCCACGTGCGGCCTCCGGGCGCCGCCATCTTGTCCCGCGGACGCCACGGGTGATGGATGGGCATCGCCATTTTGTGCACCCCCAGCCATGTGCGACCAATGGGCGCCGCCATCTTGGATGGACTCCCAGGACCCCAGCTCGGCTGACCACACACCGCCCGAAGAGAACATTCAACTGCTGCGCGATTAGCCTCGGTGACCCTGGACCAGTCCCGGCCTCGAACACTCTCAACTGCTGCAACAACGGTACTAATCAACGGGCACGAGACGCCCTGCTTAATCGACTCTGGGAGCACGGAGAGCTTCATACACCCCGACACGGTAAGGCGCTGTTCTCTCCTCGTCCAACCCGTTAATCAAAAAATCTCCCTGGCCTCCGGTTCCCACTCAGTTGAGATAAAGGGGTTTTGTGTAGCAAACCTCACGGTCCAGGCAAGGGAGTTTAAAAATTACTGGCTCTACGTCCTTCCCCACCTCTGCGCAGCCACACTCCTAGGGTTAGACTTCCAGTGCAACCTCCAAAGTCTAACTTTCAAATTCGGTAGCCCCATACCTCCTCTCACTGTCTGCAGCCTCGCAACCCTCAAGGTCGATCCGCCTTCCCTGTTTGCGAACCTCACCCCGGATTGCAAACCCGTCGCCACCAGGAGCAGACGGCACAGTGCCCAGGATCGGATCTTTATTAGGTCAGAGGTCCAACGGCTACTGAGGGAAGGAGTCATTGAAGCTAGCAACAGTCCCTGGAGAGCTCAAGTAGTGGTGGTAAAGACCGTGGAGAAGCATAGGATAGTCATCGACTACAGTCAGACCATCAACAGGTTTACGCAGCTGGACGCGTACCCTCTCCCCCGCATATCTGACCTGGTAAACAGGATCGCGCATTACAAGGTCTTCTCCATGGT
This sequence comes from Scyliorhinus torazame, assembly GCF_047496885.1. Taxonomy (NCBI): domain Eukaryota; kingdom Metazoa; phylum Chordata; class Chondrichthyes; order Carcharhiniformes; family Scyliorhinidae; genus Scyliorhinus; species Scyliorhinus torazame. The sequence continues at coordinate 99,933,815 of NC_092715.1, forward strand.
GGATCTTAAGTCCGCCTACCACCAGCTCCCCATCCGCACTAGTGACCGCAAGTACGCTGCCTTCGAGGCAGATGGGCGGCTCTAGCACTTCTTAAGGGTTCCCTTCGGTGTCACGAACGGGGTCTCGGTCTTCCAGCGCGAGATGGATCGAATGGTTGACCGGTACGGTTTACGGGCAATATTCCCGTATCTCGATAATGTCACCATCTGCGGCCACGACCAGCAGGACCACACCACCAACCTCCGAAAACTCCTCCAGAACGCAAAGATCCTTAACCTTACGTATAACAAGGATAAATGCGTGTTCAGCACCGACCGCCTAGCCATCCTCGGCTACGTAGTGCGAAATGGAGTTATAGGCCCCGACCCTGAACGCATGCGCCCCCTTATGGAATTCCCCCTCCCTCACTGCTCCAAGGCCCTGAAGCGCTGCCTCGGGTTTTTCTCTTACTATGCCCAGTGGGTCCCCAACTATGCGGACAAGGCCCGTCCCCTGATCCAATCCACAGTTTTTCCCCTGTCGATAGAGGCCCGCCAGGCCTTCAGCCGCATCAAAGCAGACATTGCAAAGGCCACGATGCATGCCATCGACGAGTCCCTCCCCTTCCAGGTCGAGAGCGACGTGTCTGATGTAGCTCTGGCGGCCACCCTCAACTAAGCGGGCAGACCCGTGGCCTTCTTCTCACGTACCCTCCATGCTTCCGAAATCCGCCACTCCTCAGTTGAAAAGGAGACCCAGGCCACAGTAGAAGCTGTGCGACATTGGAGGCATTACCTGGCCGGCAGGAGATTCACTCTCCTCACTGACCAACGGTCGGTCGCCTTCATGTTCGATAATGCACAATGGGGCAAGATAAAAAACGATAAGATCTTGCGGTGGAGGATCGAACTCTCCACCTATAACTACGAGATCTTGTATCGTCCCGGGAAGCTAAACGAGCCTCCTGATGCCCTGTCCCGCGGCACATGTGCCAACGCACAAGTGGACCGCCTCTGAGCCCTCCACGAGGACCTCTGCCACCCCGGGGTCACTCGCTTCTTCCACTTTATCAAGACCCGCAACCCGCCCTACTCCATCGAGGAGGTCAGGACAGCCACCAGGAATTTCCGCCAAATCTGCGCGGAATGCAAACCGCACTTCTTCAGGCCAGAGAAAGCGCACCTGATAAAGGCTTCCCGGCCCTTTGAACGCCTCAGTCTGGACTTCTAAGGACCCCTCCCCTCCACCGACCGCAACACGTACTCCCTGAACGTGATTGACGAGTACTCCCGGTTCCCATTCGCCATCCCCTGCCCCGACATGACCGCAACCACCGTCATCAAGGCCCTCCATAGCAAGTTTACGCTGTTCGGGTTCCCCGCGTACATACATAGTGATAGAGGGTCCTCCTTTATGAGCGATGAACTGCGTCAATTCCTGCTCAGCAAGGGCATCGCCTCGAGCAGGATGACCAGTTACAACCCCCTGGGTAACGGACAGGTAGAGAGGGAGAACGGAACAGTCTGGAAGACCGTCCTACTGGTCCTACGGTCCAGGAATCTCCGAGTCTCCCGCTGGCAGGAAGTCCTCCCGGATGCCCTCCACTCCATCCGGCCACTGCTTTGTACCACGACCAACCAAACACCTCACGAACGTCTCCTGGTCTTCCCCAGGAAGTTCTCCTCTGGGACCTCGCTCCCGACCTGGCTGGCAGCTCCCGGACCCATCCTGCTCCGAAAACAGGTGCGGGCGCACGAGTCGGATCCGTTGGTCGAGAGGGTCCATCTTCGCCACGCTAACCCCCAGTACGCCTACGTGGCGTACCCCGACGGCTGGCAAGATACGGTCTTCCTACGAGACCTGGCGCCCGCCGGAACCCCACGCAAACCCCAGCCACCAGTCCCACACTCCCTCCCACCGGTGTACCTTACAGCCGCCCCCTTCCCAGGAGGATCGGTTCTTCCGCCGGTCCCGTCTAGGCCCTCCTGCCCACCGACACACCCCGCAGACGCTCCCTTCCCAGCTCAACCGGCTTCCCCACCAGCGCCGTCTACGGTTGTTGAAGCTGCCACAGATAACGAGGCTACGCTCCCGGAGCCACAGACGCCCAAGCCTCCACCGGTGTCACCAACAGAGCTTCGACAATCACAGAGGACGACCAGGGTCCCCGATCGACTGATTGCTTCATTTTAAAGTGTATATAGTTATCTGTGAAATTGTAAATAGTTACGATAATAAGACAAAACGCTGTACGGAGGTATTACGGTACCTCCATAACTATAACTTCTACCACGTTACCATGTTGTAATATCAAGCCACCACCCCCGCAGGACTCCTTTTTAACAGGGGGTGAATGTGGTAGTCTGTGTAGAGGTATTACGGTACCTGGTAATGCTAGAACACCATTGGTAGATATTGTATGGTTCCTATAGGTCAAGCTGTATGGTAGCTCCGCCCTGCAAGGTGGGGTATAAGAGCCCATGCCGCCCCAGCAGTCTTCTTTCTGTACCTGAGCTGCTGGGGGAAACATTTAGCTTATTAAAGCCTTCAGTTGGACTACAACCTCGCTTTAGTAGTCATTGATCGTGTATCACCCAGTATACCCTTTCTCTCTCTGAATCCTGCACCCTCTCTCTGCCACCCTGATCATTCCCCCAGTATACCCTTTCTGTCTCTGAATCCTGCCCGTTGTTTCCCACCCTGATCACTCCCCCAGTATACCCTTTCTCTCTCTGAATCCTGCCCGTTGTTTCCCACCCTGATCACTCCCCCAGTATACCCTTTCTCTCTCTGAATCCTGCCCGTTGTTTCCCACCCTGATCACTCCCCCAGTATACCCTTTCTCTCTCTGAATCCTGCCCGTTGTTTCCCACCCTGATTACTCCCCCAGTATACCCTTTCTCTCTCTGAATCCTGCCCGTTGTTTCCCACCCTGATCACTCCCCCAGTATACCCTTTCTCTCTCTGAATCCTGCCCGTTGTTTCCCACCCTGATCACTCCCCCAGTATACCCTTTCTCTCTCTGAATCCTGCCCGCTCTCTCTCACCCTGATCACTCCCCCAGTATACTCTTTGCTCTTCAAGTTCAAAGGATGTAGGCAAGAATGGATCTGGTTTAGTCATCCATCAGACCTCACATCAAGCACACCTGGGTTTCATTCTCCTATGCTAAAATTATTCCTTACTCCGGGATCACCGTGGAGAGCATCTATTTTTCCATTGCCAGCTGTCTTCTTAAACTACTGTCCCTACTCAATCCTCCAAGTCCAAGGAGCTGAAGAATTATTTCATCACAAAGACTAAGATCATCCATTCAGCAGCCTCTACTATTTCCCCAAATTTCTTTTCCCCCCAGCAAGCAAACCTTTCTCCAGGCTGCGTCTTGGGGGAGAAAATAAAACCTTAAATGAAAAATGGATGCATTTAATAGAAAATAAATTCTATTGGTTCCACACTATTGAACTCCAAATCATTGTGACGGTATTGTTCACTCCTTAGAATAAATCAGAAATATATTTTAAGACCTGTAATGGCACTGAAATTTAATTGCTTTGATTTGGGAATTGCAACAGAAGGAAACAAGTCTTAAATGAATTACAATATGATATGTACAACCTTTAGGGCATTTAAATTGATGGTTAGTGTTAAGGAGATCACAATATGATGTTGTACAATCCCTGATCTCACATATTTTCTTCTCTGATCTCCTATCTCTCCACGCTGCCTTTCCAAGCTCATCTTGTCTGTAAGTTCCATCTCTTGCTTCCTTGACCCCATTACTGCTGGTCACCTAATTTCTCTTCCTGGTCACTAGCTGACATTATCAACGGTTTGCATTCCTTAGGTACTGCTCCAACCTTTCAAAACCACAGTCATCACCATCCTTCCCCACAGAAAATCCATCCTAACCCAAATGCATTGCAAACTATCACCCCCTCTCTAATATCCTCTCAAGTCCTTGAGCATGTCGTTTTATATAATCCTTCACAAGGAGATAAACAAACTGGAGGCGTTAATCCTGTTCTTTTTGTGGGGAAGCCTCTGAGCAGAAAAAAGCTAGCTTAGCTTTTTAAAATTCTTCAGTTGGAATTACTAGAATGAATAATTATAGTATAAACTAATTTGAATACAACAAGGCCAATCTCAAGAATTTACTGCCAAACTTCCACCAACACATCTCCTGTCCCATCAGGGGCGACCACTGCTACACAAAAATCAAGGGCTACTGTTCCATCCCCCGACCCTACTTTGGAAAATCAGACCATAAGACAGTGCTTCTTCTCCCAGAATTCAAAAGGAGAATCCAGTTAAGAAGGTTGGTCCGAGGAAACGGAAGAGCTCCTATGTGACTGTTTGGAGTCAGTGGACTGGTCCATATTTAAAAACTCAGCGACCAACCTAAACGAGTATGCCACCACCGTCACAGCAAATGTGTGAACGACTGCACGCCATAGAAAGTAGTACATACATTCCCTAACCAGAAACCATGGCTGAATCGGGAGATTGACTCCCTACTGAGGTCTGAGGCATTCAAGTCAGGCGCCCCTGACCGAGACAGGAAATCCAGTTACGACCGCCACAAAGTCATCAATATCAGACCAAGCTAGAATCACAGACTAGCGTTAGAGACTCTTGTCGGTTGTGGCAAGGTCCAAACAACATAACAGGCTACATAACAAGCCGAGCAGTATCTCCAGCAGCAGCACGCCCTCCCCGATGATCTCAATGCATTCTATGCTCGATTCGAGCAAGAAACCATCAAACCGCCCTCGACTGCCCCAGAAGCCCCTGATACACCCATACCCACCGTCACCGCTTCCGAAGTCAGATCGGTCTTCCTGAAAGTGAACCCTTGGAAGGCGATGGGTCTTGGCCGTACACTCAGATCCTGGGTGGACCAGCTGGCAGATGTGTTCGTGGACATCTTCAACCTCTCCATACTCCGTTCCGAGGTCCCCACCTGTTTCAAGAAGACCACCATCATACCGGTGCCAAAGAAGAACCAGGCAATGTGCCTCAATGACTATCGTCCGGTGGCCTTGACATTGATCATTACGAAGTGCTTCAAGAGGTTGGTCATGAGACACATCATCTCCATACTCCCAGAACACCTTGATCCACTGCAATTCTCATTCTACCGCAACCGTTTCCCACGGCAGATGCCATCTCCCTGGCTTTACAATCATCCCTGGAGCATCTCGACAACAAGGACTCCTACATGATCTCCCTGCTCCCCCAGCCACTTATATATATCCCCAATTCTTCCCTCCCCTTCCACATCCGGAAGCAGCAGTCACTCCAGCAGGGTGTATTCCGGCAACCTAGGGAACCCCTTCCATACCTTTTGTGTAAAGTCCCTAACCTGGAGATACCTGAACTCACTACCCATCGGCAGCTCTACCCTCTCCCTTTGCTCCTCCAGACCGGCGAACCCTTCTTCCAAATACAAATCCCTCACCTTGACCAGCCCCACTTCCCTCCACCTCCTGTATACACTATCCATCCCCCCCCCCCCCCCCCCCCCCCCCCCCCGCTCAAACCCATGATTCTCGCACAGCGGCGTTAGCACCAACATCCCTTCCACCCTAAAATGCCTCCTCAGCTGATTCCATATCTTTACTGTGGACTACACCACTGGGCTCCCTGAATACCTACTCGGAGCCATTGGCAATGCTGCCATCACCATAGCCCTCAAACTAGACCCCTTACAAGATTCCTCCTCCATCCTAACCCACTCTACCCCTTCTCCGTCCCACCACCGCTGCACCTTGTCCACATTCGCCGCCCAATAATAATGAAGCAAGTTTGGCAACGCCAACCCCCCTGCCTCTGTAGCAGGGTCTTCCCCACCCTCGGCACCTTCCCCTCCCATACAAAGTCAGAGATGATTGTGTCCGAAAAAAGGCCTTTGGTATAAAGATCGGGAGAGCCTGAAAGATAAACAAGAACCGCAGCAGAATATTCATTTTCACCACTTGAACCCTCCCCGCCAACGTTAAGTGCAGTGTATCCCACCTCTTAAGATCCTCCCTGGCCTCCTCCACCAGCTTCATTAAGTTCCACTTATGGAGCCCCGTCCATTCCCTCGCTACCTGAATCCCCAAGTACCTAAACCTATCCCTCGTTACCGTAAATGGCATCTCCCCTAAATTAGCCCACTGTGCCAGCTGATTCACCGGGAATACCTCGCTTTTCCCTCCATTCAACTTGTATCCCGAGAATCCTTCAAACCTCCCCAACAGGCCCATAATCCTTCCCATACTTTCCAACAGATCCGAAACATACAGCAAGAGGTCATCGGCATAGACAGACACCCGATGCTCCCTCTGTCCCCTCATTATCCCCTGCCACTCTGCCGACCCCCTGAGAGCCATCGCCAATGGCTCTATGGCCAGCGCAAACAGCAGCAGCGACAGCGGGCACCCCTGCCTCGTACCCCTGTGTAAGTCAAAGCTTTGTGAGCTCATATCATTCGTCCTTGCCCTCGCTCTTGGCGCCACATACAGCAACCGCTGCATGCCACAAATCTCGACCCAAACCCAAACATTCCCAAAACTTCGAACAAGTACCGCCACTCCACCCGATCAAGTGCTTCCTCCGCATCCATGGGCACCACCACCTTCGGTACCAGAGCTCTCGACGGATTCATCACCACATTCAACAGCCGTCTTACGTTACTCGCGAGCTGCCTGCCCTTCACGAAGCCCGTTTGATCTTCTGCAACCACCTCCGGGACACAATCCTCCATCCTCCCCGCCAACAACTTAGCCAATACTTTCACATCCGTGTTCAATAGTGATATGGGGCTATACGACCCACATTCCACCGGATCCTTCCCTTTTTCTGGGATTAGTGTGATTACTGCCTGCTTCGTCGTCTCCGGCAACTCCCACTTCTCCAGTGCTTCATTAAATGCCCCCAACAGATGTGGTGCCAGGTCCGCCCCAAATTCCTTATAAAATTCTGCCGGGCACCATCCAGCCCAGGGGCCTTCCCTGACTTCTTACCCCTGATACTATCCAGCACCTCCCTCAGCCCCAGGTGCTCTTCCAACGCCTGCCTCTTTGCTTCCTCCATCTGGGGAAATTCCAGCTTTTCCAGAAACCACCCCATGTCCCCCTCCTCTCCTCCTGGGTCTGCCTCATAAAGTCCTTGGTAATACTCTCTAAATGCCTCATTTATCTTCCCTGGCTCTGACACCACATCCCCAGCCCCAGTCCAGTTCCTCAATATTTCCCTGGACGAAGCCTGCCGCCGCAGCTGGTGCGCCAGCATGCGGCTCGCCTTCTCCCCATACTCGTATTGCACCCCTCTTGCCCTACGCATCTGGCCTGCCGCCCTCCCCGGTATCAGCCTGACAAATTGCCCCTGCAACCTTTTCCCCCTCGCCAATCTCTCCACAGTGGGTCCCCTCGAATATTCCCTGTCCACCTCCACTATCTCGCTCACTAGACGGTCATGTTCCGCCCTCCTTTCCTTATTCGCAAGAACCGTAACTGAGATAATTTCTCCCCGGACCACTGCCTTCCAGTGCTTCCCAAAAAATGGCCGCCGACACCTCCCATTGTGATTGAACGCCACATAATCCCTAATCGCCAACTGCACCTTATCACAAAAACCTCCATCCTCCAACAACCCCGAGTCAAACCTCCAGCCCGGCCTCTGCTCTTGTCCCGTACTGAACCGAATATCCAGCCAGTGGGGTGCATGGTCCGAGATAACTATCCCCGCATACTCTGCCCCCTCCACCCCAACCAAAATCTCCCGCATCACTACAAAGTAATCAATCCTCAAATGCACCGAATAGACGTGTGAAAAGAAGGAATACTCCCTTCCCCCGGGTTCTGAAAGCGCCATGGATCCACCATACCCATCATCTCCATAAACCCCCCCCCGCTCCCTTGCCATTCGTACCCTACCCATCGACCTGGGGCTCGATCTATCCACCCTCGGCTCCAGGACACAGTTAAAATCTTCTCCCATGATCAACTGGTACGTGGCCAAATCTGGGATTGCTGCCAGCAACCCCCTCATAAAACCCACATCATTCCAATTTGGGGCATACACATTTACCAACACTATCGGTGCCCCTTCCAATACCCCACTCACAATCACATATCTCCCACCTGGATCCCTCACCTCCTTCACACTCACAAATCCCATTTTTTTGCTCATTAAAATCGCCATACCCCTCGATTTCAAATCAAATCTCAAGGGAAAAACCTGCCCGACCCACCCCTTCCTTAACCTAACCTGGTCCTACACACGGAGGTGTGTCTCCCGCAAAAAGACAACCCCCGCTTTCAAGCTCCTGAGGTGCGCGAACACCCGCCACCTTTTAACCGGCCCATTCAGTCCCCGGACGTTCAACGTTACCAACCTTACCGGAGGCTTGCGCCTCCAATCTCCTCTGCCGTCATCTTCCCCACTTAACTCCTGCCCCTTTAATTCCACTCTGTACCTAGCCCATCCCAGATGGCCCTTTCTTCGCCCTTGACCTAGTCATCTCTCACCCCCTGCCTCTTCGCAGATACCCCTCCCCCCGCTTTTCCCCTTCCCCTTCTTCCCCCCCCACTTCCCCTTTTCCCCCCTCCCCCCGGCCACCCCTCTTGGCCTTCTCCCCCACCACCTCACTTCCGCCCACCAGCGTAACCTGCTCACGTGGCTGCCCCTGCCCAAAGGCACATCCTAATGACCTTCCCCTCCCTCTCCACCCCAACTCCTCATCTCAAAGAAGAAGGCTTCCTACTGGCCTTACCCTCCCCCACCTAAACAAAGACCTCTCCTGAACCCCGGGCAGCCTTCTCCAAAAGCAAACAAACAGACATTAAACACAAACAGTCCCATAAAACAGGAGGGAGGATGAGAACATCCATCCCCACATAAACTTTTCACCCCTACAACTCCTTACAATTTCAACATTGAACAGAACCCCCTCCCCCACAAAAAAATGGTGAAAATCCCCCAATCCCTACACCCACTTCAAACATGCTCCCGACCATTACATAGTGCCAGCAGTCTGGTTCCCAAGCATTGACAACTCAGTTCTCCACCAGTTTATGCTCCTTAATGAAGTCTTCGGCCGCTTCTGGGGTCTCGAAATAATACTCCCGGCCTCCGAACGTCACCCATAATTTTGCCGGGTCCAGCACCCCAAACCTGATCTGCCACCGACCGGTACAGCACCGCCTTGGCCTTGTTGAAACCTACCCGCCGTTTTGCCAACTCGGCTCCGATGTCCTGATAAATCTGGACGTTATTTCCCTCCCAGTCGCAGCTACGCTTCTCCCTGGCCCACCGTAGAATTTTCTGTTTCTCCACAAATTTATGGAGTCTCACAATCACCACCCGCGGCAGCTTCCCAGCTCTAGGCTTTTGCCGCAGAGACCTATGCGCTCGGTCCACTTCAGGTGCCTCATCTAGCACCCCTTCTGCCACCAGTCCCGCCAGCATCCTCGAGATGTACCTCGTGGCACTCACACCTTCCACTCCTTCAGGCTATTCACAGGTTCTGTCTTCTCGAGGTATTCTCTTGCTCCTCAACCTTTGCCCTCAGCGTTTTACAAAAGTTTCCTAGGAGCCCCACCTCTGCCTCCAGAGCCACCACACGATCGCTGTGGTCCGAGATCACTCCTTCGATCTCCCGAATCTGTGACCCCTGCAACTCCAAACACCTCTACATCCGCTCCAAAGTACTCTTCAAGGGTGCCACAGCTTCTGCAATGGCCTTTGCATGCTCCTCATGCATTTCTTTCCCCTATTTATGGAATTCCTCCTTGATAAATGTCATCAGTTCTTGTATCTGGGACCTTACAGCTTGCCCCTCCCCCGCCCACATGCTGGAAGAAACTGTCTGTGAAGCACAAGACTGTTTCAACTTTCCAGCCAAACCTCTCACTGTTTTCTTGCCGGGTCCGGTGATCAGGAGACATACCATTCCAGGGGTAAACTACTCCTCTAACATTCACCTACACCTTGTCATCAAAATTCCACCCGGATCTGGGTAAAAATAGTCCTTTTCTGTGACTTTGAACAGGAACAGCCCTTTATGTGACCAATCACTCCATGGTCACAAGCGGAAGTCATCTACCAGGTTTGCTGATGACACAACCATAGTGGGTCGGATGTCGAAAAACGACGAATCAGAATACAGGAGGGAGATAGAGAACCTCGTGGAGTGGTGTAACGACAACAATGTCAACCTCAATGCCAGCAAAACTAAAGAGCTGGTCATTGACTTCAGGAAGCAAAGTACTGTACACATCAATGGGCCGAGGGGAGATGGTTGACAGCTTCAAATTCCTAGGTGTGCACATCATCAAAAAACTGTCCTGGTCCACCCTCGTCGACGCTACAACCAAGAAAGCACAACAGCGCCGATACTTCCTCAGGAAATTAAGGAAATTCGGCATGTCCACATTGACTCTTACCAACTTTTACAGGTGAACCATAGAAAGCATCCTACCTGGCTGCATCACAGTCTGGTATGGCAACTGCTCGGCCCAAGACCACAAGAAACTTCAGAGAGTCGTGAACACCACCCAGTCCAATACACAAACCTGCCTCCCATCCATTGACTCTATCTACACCTCCCGCTGCATGGGGAAAGTGGGCAGCAAAATCAAAGACCCCTCCCATCCGGCTTATTCAATCTTCCAACTTCTTCCATCGGGCAGGAGATACAAAAGTCTGAGAACACGCACGAACAGAGTCAAAAAACCCTTCTTCTCCGCTGTTACCAGACTTCAAAATGACCTCCTTATGGACTGATCTGATTAATACGACACTCCTGTCAGCTTTACCCAATGCCGGTGTCTATGTATTTACGTTGTGTTCCTTGTGTTGTCCTATTATGGACTTTCTTCTCATGTACTAAATGATCTGTTTGAGCTGCACGCAGAAAAATACTTTTCACTGTACCATGGTACACATGACAATAAACAAATCCAAACAAAAGAACTACCGCACTTTACAGAAGAGTTAAAGTTAATCATGATCAATAGGAACAATGAATACAATGCAGCTGAGAGACTAATTTGTAGGATGAATCTGTGGAGTAGCTCACTGATGGGATATTGCGTTATGAGTATTCTTTAATGAATGTGAACTATCAGTAAGTTAGCAGCAAAGATATTTTTGGCAGTTAAGTGAATTCCTGAACTGTGACTTTGCTGAAATGAGAATCATTGTTCGCTTGGATCTTGGGAAAACTTTACATCCAGTCCAGAATTATTAAAACTCTCTGGTGGCACAATACCTTCAGGTATCAATGTCCTGCAGATTCGAACAGTTAGACTTTCTAATTTAATTCCATAATTTTTCTCTATCTTCTTGGTCAATGGGAGATAGTGAAAGAAATGTGCTTCACAATGTGCCAAGTGTTTCACAAAATGGGATGACCCATTTAACTGCCTCATTCTAGCATACATGTGTTGTGAAAGGCTATTGAGTGGCATGAACATGTCACAGGTCACATACCCACCTAAATGAATGATGCAGGGACATTGGCTGCTTCTTGGGGTGAAAATAAAACCTAAAATGAAAAATGTATGCACTTAACAGTAAATAAATTCTGTTGATTCCACACTATTGAACTCCATAAAATTATGAAGGTATTGTTCACCCCTTAGAATAAATCAGAGAGATTTTTTAAGACCTGTAATGGCACTGAAATTTAATTGTTTTGATTTGGGAATTGCAACAGAAGGAAACAAGTCATGTCTTAAATGAATTACAGTATGACATGTACGACCTTTAGGCATTTAAATCAGTGATTAGTGTCAAGGAGATCATGATGTGATGCTGTACAGTGAAATCTACTGACTTGAAAGAAAGTTAATAAAAATCTCAATTGTGTATTTCTTGCATATATTTGCTTAAATATTATACAAAAATAAGATATTAAGATGCATCTAACTGGACTCTGCCTGCACCTAAGGAGCCATGATGTGAAGATTATAGAATTTACAGTGCAGAAGGAGGCTATTTGGCCCATCGAGTCTGCACCGGCTCTTGGAAAGAGCACATTCCCCAAGGTCAACACCTCCGCCCTATCCCCATAACCCAGTAACCCCACCCAACACTAAGGGCAATTTTGGACACTAAGGGCAATTTATCATGGCCAATCCACCTAACTTGCACATCTTTGGACTATGGGAGGAAACCGGAGCACCCGGAGGAAACCCACGCACACACGGGGAGGGTGTGCAGACTCTGCACAGACAGTGACGCAAGCCGGGAATCGAACCTGGGACCCTGGAGCTGTGAAGCAATTGTGCTATCCACAATGCTACCGTGCTGCCGGCGATGGACTGGGGTGAGCACAGTAAGAAGTCTGACAACACCAGGTTAAAGTCCAAGAGGTTTGCTTCGAATCACTAGCTTCGGAGCACAGCTCCTTCCTCAGGTAATGCCACAGGATCTCTTTCTCCTGACTGGGCTATCCATAGCTGCAAGGATAGGGTTTGGTGCCAGACAAAGTGCGGCCTAAAACGTCCTCAATGGCAGAGCAGACAAAGGAAGACCTTGGGCTGGATTCTCCGATTTTGAGGCTATGTCCCCACGCCCGTGTGGGAATGGTGGCATTTTATGAAAGAATAAATGGCCTAAAACGGCCACCGATCCTCCGTTTGGCTGGGGGCTAGCATCAAGGTAGCGGAGAGCACCCGGCTTTGGCTCCGATACAGCCCAGAGAATTGCCATGCAACATGGCGCCGGCCACTTGCAGACCCGGCCTGCGAAATAGTGCCCTTTGGCCGGCTCGCACACCCCGGACCACCCCACAACAGTGCCCCCAGCCCCTGGCAAAGTCCCCCCTGCCCACGGATCAGCCCTCCCCCAACTGTAGTGGCGCTGTACTGAGTCCGCAGCCGCCACGCCGAGTTCTCGACGGATGAGACCACACGTGACCGATGCCGTTGGGAACTTAGCCGGTCGGAGGCGGAGCATCGGGCCTGAGGCCGTCGGTACACCACTTCGGAGGGGCAGAGCGGCGCGAATGCGCCGCCGCCCCCAATTCGGTCATGAACGAGGATTCTCCAGCCGATCGCCGAACGCGACTTTGGCGTCGGCGACTGGGGAATCCTGCCTCCTGTGTTTCAGCAGCTGCAAAGGCAGACAGAGGTTGCAGCGGCAAGGTAGTCCCAGTCATTGTGGTTGCACACATCAATAAAATCTGACCACCAACCTGTCAGGATTGTATGGACAATGATGGCATCCCAAGTTCCCCGTGCTAAACAATTCCAAGTGCAGGCTTCTACCCGGGTGCATTTTCCAAGCACTGTGGCAATGGAGAAATGGCCATGGGGACAGGACTGTGAATCTGGGAGCCCTTAGTAAAGAAGTTGCATAAAGGCAACAGATGAATGAAAGTCGCTGGATTCCTTTGCTGGGACAGAGGTGCCATTGGGCAGCAGCATCTGTGACAGAGCAGTCCTCTTCAGGATACCTCCCGTTGACCAAAATAGGGAAGGGAGTCCTAAAAATAGGTTGTCTCACTTTCTACTGGCTGTGGGATCACCATCATTGTGGTCAAAAAAAGAAAACAAAGAAGCAAAGAAAACATTTGCAATTATGTTAGAACTCTCATGGATAATCTCAAAAGTGACTGTCCAGAAAGAAGAACTGTGAAGTATCAAGACTCCAAATTCATATCTTCACCCTTAGTGAGACCGGCCTTCTTGGGGAGGAACAACTGAAACAACAAGCAGGGGATACACTTTGTACTGGAAAGGAGAGGCTGACAATGACTCTCATGTCCATGGAGTTGGTTTTGTCATCTGGAAAAGGATCTTGGCCACACTTCCAGTATTCTCCAATTGCATAAATGAAAGACTCATGGCATTTCACCTACAGCTCAGCCGTAACTGATACTCTGCCGTCATTGGTGCATATACCCCGACACTTGACTCCGATAAAGATGCTAAGGATCATTCTATCCCGACCTTGATGAAGTCGACCTGCACATCTCAAAAAAAGAAAAGACCATCCTTCTGGGGGACGTTAATGCCAGGTAGCGGTGATTGCAATGGCTGGAGCAGAACCACAGGGAAAAACAGGATTGGAAAGGCCAATGCGAATGGTGTCCTCCTGCTGACAACGTATGCTCAGCATGATCTCATTACACCAGACACCCTCTTCCACCGGAAGGACAAATGCAAAAACACCATCCCCTAATCAAAGCACTGGCACCTCCTGGATTATGATACTGTTTGGGACAAAGATTGAAATGATGTCTGTATCACTCAATCCACGTGGGGGCCTGATGCCTACTGGGCAGATCATTGACATGTTTGATTTGTGATGAACATCTGCCCAGCACCAAGACGTCACAAGGCCCAAAAGTCCAAAAGGAAGAAGATCAAAGTCTCAGCCTTAAAGCAGCCTGACTGAGCAGAGTAATTCCAAATGCAGCTCACAACCAAGCTGTAAAATCTCAATTTCAGAACAGTGGGAACAAATACAATTAGCTGTCCGAGACGCCTGTGCCCAGACCATTGTGATTGACTATTGTCATCACCAGAATTGGCTCAATGAAAATAATCCTGAAATATATAACCTCTGACCTCATGCGACACCCTGACCCACGTGGTCAAAGGTCAGTGGATGTTCAGTCACACGAAGACCGATAGAAGTAACTGGCAACCTTGAGTAGACATCCTTGAATCAAGGGACAGCTGGTGATCATGTCATCTCTTTTAGCTTCAGTGCGTGACAGATACTTTTATTTCTTTTTGTTATTTGGTCATCGCTGAAATGTATTGTCCAACCCTAATTGCTCTTGAGAATTAAACATGATCAGACAGTATGTTGGGATGCAAAACTATAAAACAGGTTCTTTGGACGTTAAACTGGTAAATGAATTAAATGAAATTAAATGAAATTAAAATGAAATGAAGTGAAAATCACTTATTGTCACAAGTAGGCTTCAAATGAAGTTACTGTGAAAAGCCCCGAGACGCCACATTCCGGGAGCGCCTGTTCGGGGAGGCTGGTACAGGAATTGAACCCGCGCTGCTTGGCCTGCTTGGTCTGCTTTAAAAGCCAGCTATTTCGCCCTGTGCTAAACCAGCCCCATAATGAACAGTAATTCATCACAGTAATTACAAACTTTGCTAGTCTCTCCAAGAATATCTATCAGCAGAATGCTCCTGCAGCATTAGTGAACCTTTGAAACATTATCTTTTACAGTTTCTATAGTAGTTCCCTAACATAGAATCTGGCATATTTGACCATTGTTGGCTTTAGAGTAACTGCTGCCAGAGAGAAGTCAGCTTCAGATTCAATACTTAAACTGATTTGGAGATACTGGGCTTGATTTTTAATCTGGATTTGGGAACCTGATACCTGTATATTGTTTTGGCTCCTCACCCTCCACCATGTCTGCATTGCTGATGTGATGCTATTTTGAAATGGCCAATCACTAATTGGACCAGAGGCAAGCTCGGCTCCCAATTAGTGGCAGCAGCCAATGCAAGGAGACAGAAACCAGCTTTAGATTGAAGTTCCCAAAGCAACACAGCAACCATGACATGGTTTGCTATTGCCTTGCATGGGGGGTTGGCCGGAGGTCACTGGGCCAGCAGCATCTTGGTGCAAATAAGTGGCTAAATGGTCACTCAGAAGGTACTTGGCTCACTTTGTTCGAATCACCCTATTTTTACATTATATGTATTCATTAGCCACATCACATAACAGCTTCCTGCATTGCTATTGACAGCTGATCATTTAAGTGACCCAGACTATTCTCTTTTCCCGATCTCCAATTGGAAAATTTCCTTCTGGCCTTCTCCAGCTCATTGCAAAAGGTTCTGCAAACCATTTGGAGAGAGCAGGTTTCCATCTCTCGCTTTGAGAATAACAGCGTGTTACAGAGGAAGTGTCAGACTGACACGCTATCCGGAGCACTATTTTCTAAACACGTCTGCCCTCGACTTCATCCCCATGGCTGTTTGAGAATTAAACTTTCTAATAGTTCAGGGTTTAAAATCATCCCATCCTGCCTGTGTTAAGCCAAGATATCAAGCTGACTACTGAAGCAAATAACACCTAAGCAGATAGGTGCCAGGAAATTATTCTTGGGATTCTAGGGATAACATTTTATACCCATTCCAAACTTCCTGTTGCAGCACACCTTGTTACTATATTCAGGGCCCTCTTTCTAATTGCATCAGTTTTGGCTATTGTGTCCTTCCATTTATGGGTTTCCTGTCCCCCATTCCCATTTCCAGCAATTTTTTCTGGCACAAGATAGGGGTAGTCTGTTCACATGTAGACTCTTCCCTAGCTGGCTCCATTGAGTGGATGGGCAGTTTAAGCCCCCCTCCCACCTGCCACAATCTTTGTGCAGTCAGGCACCTCAGAGCAGTCATGAAGCATGAGGGATAGCCAGTCCTAAATGGGGAATTTAAAAACACAGTCACCTGCTCCTGGAATTGACCGGCTTTGAACTACACCAAAAAAACTGTTCTATCAGTTTTAATAGATGCTGTATTGTAAGCTGAGTGTGTTTTTACTGCAGTAAATAATTATATAATACGGCCCTGCAAAGGTACATTGTCCATTATATTGATCAGCATTGGGAAAGTGTTATTTTGCATTCCAAATTGAAGAAAACACTGCTTGGTAACTATACTGTTGTCTGAAATAATTTGAAGTGATTTAGGCTTGCAAAATAAGTACATGTCTGCAGCTTTCACGTGGAGAATAAAACAAACACCAGTTCCTGGACTGTATTGATGGCAGGCCATCTGATGTAGCTTAGGGGAAAAAACATAGCTGTTTGTTTTTCCAGTAGTAGTACACTTCATTGTTTCCATATGGAAGTGTTTGTTTTGACTGCTGGGGTCATTATGAATTCTTGCCTGATTTTCGAAACCTAAAGAACCAAAGGCTGGATTTTCCATTGTTGGGATTCTCCGTTGCGCTGGCCGCCCGTGGATTTCCGGATGGCATGGGGCTGCTCACAATGAGAAGCCCCATTGTCCAGCTCGCGGGATGGAGAATTCCACCCTATGTATCTCAGCAGGTGGATGTGTAATAATAATAATAATCGCTTATTGTCACAAGTAGGCTTCAATGAAGTTACTGTGAAAAGCCCCTAGTCGCCACATTCCGGCGCTTGTTCAGGGAGGCCGGTACGGGAATTGAACCCGCGCTGCTGGCCTTGTTCTGCATTAGATGCCAGCTGTTTAGCGAACTATGCTAAACCAGCCCCTTAAACCAGGATAGACAGCTTGATTAATAGTTTTCAGAGATGAATTATGAATTATCTGTCTTTGATATGGTTACTGAATCGATGTTTGTTTTTACAACAGACTGATCACTTGAGGGGGATTTAACTTTTTTTTAAATGACTTATTTGAATAAGGCCTGGAATTTTGACATGGCGGACAGCCTGTCAGTTGTGATGAAAATCCCAGAACTGTCCAAACTTGTTAAGCCCCATCTCTGATCTGGACATTTCCCATCTTCACGTCGGGGGTACTGGAATCAGGCTCGAGTTTCCTGATTTGCAGAGGTAGCTGGCCATCTAATTACCAGCTGCCATCACGGAAGTGGGAGTTTAGAAGAACAGTCATGTGGAATCTGGAGTGTGCAGACAAAGTTTGAACTTGGTGGATTCTTATAGCCAGGAGAGGTATTGTGTCCCTTTGGATGGGTCCGAGGACACCTTTGGAAGAGGTAAGGTGCTATTTGGGAGGGGTAAGGCACCATTTGGGAGATGTAAGGCACCATTTGAGAGAGGGAAGGCACCATTTGGGAGAGGTAAGGCCCAATTGGGAGATGTAAGGCATCATTTGAGAGAGGGAAGGCACCATTTGGGAGAGAGACGACACCATTTGGGAGAGGGAAGGCATCTTTGGGATTGTTAAAGGTGAACATTATTATGCATTATTTACACACAAAATCATCGGCACTATCAAACAGGCTCCGGAATGTGGCGACTAGGGGCTTTTCACAGTAACTTCATTTGAAGCCTACTTGTGACAATAAGCGATTTTCATTTCATTTCATTTCAACTGTTGAAGAACTGTCTAGAAACTACCAGCTATCAAAACTACCCAGGAATTTTCAAAGTCAAAGTTATCCAGGAAGTGTCAAAGCTGTCAGTGAACTGTCCAAGGACAATAAGTAACTTGGCATGGAGGGACTAAGTGCAAAGCTGGCTGTTGAATGGGTTGGCATGAGTTTGCACAAATTCTGCAAAGGGGCTATGGGGCCATGTGGTGGGAGAAAGGTACTAAATAGGAATGGGGAGCATGGGGGAAATAAGGTCATGTACCTTACCTCTGCAGTGGGCAGCCTGCACATTTATTCTGGGGTAGCCCCCACCCCCCTCTGAAAACCCCACCTGCAGGTGGTCATTTTTGAAGGTCAGGTTTGCCAAGCTGGGAGACAAATATCTGGGCCCTGAGTGTTTTTTTCAGGATGAAATAGAAACATACCAGCATAAAAAATAGGTCATTTGCCCTTCAAGCCTGCACCACCATTCAATATGATCAAGGCTGATCATGCAAATTCAGTATCTCATTCCTGAATGGTTTACACCTTATTCTTAGGCTGTGACCCCTAGTTCAGATGTCCCCAACATTGGGAACATTCTTCCCGCATTTAGACTGTCCAGTCCTGTCAGGATTTTATATGTTTCTATGAGATTCCCGCTCATTCTTCTAAACTATAGTGACAAGCCCAGTCAATCCAGTCTTTCTTCATATGTCAGTCCTGCTGTCCCGGGAATTAGTCTGGTGAACCTTCACTGGACACCCTCAATAGCAAGAATGTCTTTCCTCAAAGTTGGTGACCAAAACTGCACACAATACTCAAGGTGTGGCCTCACCTGTATAACTGCAGCAAGACATCCCTATTCCTATACTCAAATTGTCTTGCTATGAAGGCCAGCATACAATTAGTTTTCCTCGCTGCCTGCTGTACCTGCATGCCAACCTTCAGCGACTGTTCCACCATGACATCCAGGTCTCGTTGCACTTCCCCTTTTCCTAAACTGCCACTATATGATAATCTGCCTTCCTGTTTTCGCCACCAAAGTGGATAATCTCACATTTACCCACATTATATTGCATTTGCCAAGTATTTGCCCACACACTGCCACCCAGCATAGTGTCGTTCTCAAATTTGGAGATATTGCATGCAATTCCTTCGTCCAAATCATTAATGTATATTGTGAACAGCTGGGATGCCAGTACTGAACCCTACGGTACCCCACTAGTCACTCCCTGCCACTCTGAAAAGGACCCGTTTATTCCCGCTCTCTGCTTCCTGTCAGCCAACTAGTTCTCTATCCAGGTCAATGTTTGAGTCTGAGCTCAATTCGATTGTTCAAAGTTTATCATGTCCATTTAAAGGAATTGGTTCCTGGGGCCTACCCATCATGGACACTGAGTAAGTGGATCTGGGGTATTTATTGGACATGGGTGAAATTAGAGGATTTGGAGGAAATATTTAGAGGGCTTAGAGGGTCATGGGGATAAGAGTGGACATGGAGGCGGGACATGTGGTAGTGAGGGAGGCATGAGGCATGATGCTTTGGGGGCCTGACTTTCATCACCAGAACTGGACCAATGTCCTAGTAAATGGAGGCAGGCGTTCCATCCTCCCGGCCTTACTATCTGCCCTCGTCTGTTGCTGCCTCTGGAAGCAACAGGCTTGACTCCACCCCATCTCTGCCTCCTTGGTCTGGAAATAGGAGCCTTTTTAATGGAGTTGGCTCTGTAGAGTCGGCAAATCACCTGACTTGACCTTCTCACCTCCTCCGTGTAAATCCAGCCCAGTGAGTTCCAGAAGCATCCCATCTCTGCTCATGTCCTCAGGGTCTAGTTCAGAGCCCAGATAAAAATGTCAGTTCACTACTATTCTCTTGCACAACCCTGATATTCCACTTGCTAGCAACATTAGTCCGTCGGCATTCAAAAATATATTCAGCTGGAGCAACATATTTCTTCATCTCATCTTTGCTTTGAAAAATATACATCAGCAATAGATAAATTCTCCAGCATGAACTTGAATGTGATCTGTTGGGTAACCATGATATTAGAGTTCTGCAGTCTGTGCTCAGCAAACAACATCATATTTCAGGTTGATAATCCTTAGAGAGGAAGAGAGGCAGTGGCAGCTAGCCAACAAAATTTGATACCGTGGAAGTTTCTGTGTACGTTTGGCTAGCATTACGTTGGATAATGTACTGATAGGAGTTCGTCATCTGAGGTGATTTTTTTACCCCGACATTGAGTGCAACCATTATGACAAGAAAATTTGACATTGCGGGCATCATTTTAGAATCATAGTATTTAGCAGCATGTGAAGGAGCCATTTGATATTGCATCCCTGCCAGCTCTTAAAAGCATTATTCACTTTGGCCCAATTCCCTGATCTATCTTCATTTTCTTTGTTAATGTTGTTCTTTCAAATATTTATCTATTTTTTTCTAGAAGCTATTATGCTAAAAGCTATTACTGCTTCCATCACTGTAAAACCCTTTATTATAAAATGAAATCTCCGAACCTCTCCCTTCAATCCTTTTGCAGATGATCTTAAAATGTATACACAAAATTACTGATACAACAACCTTTTCAAGACCGCTGATTATTTGGAACCTCTTGAACTGACCTACTGTTATCCTTCTTTGTCCTCCTTGAATACAGTTCTAGTTTTTTCCTTCTAACTAAAGCCTCTCATCCTGTTAACTCTGGAATTTACCTCTTTACCTGTCCCTTGATTTGACTGTCTTCTGCTCAAAACAAGTTACAGCATACTAAATGACAACCTAACCAATGATTTGAAAAACTTTACTATTTGTGTGCTTTATGCCTCTTTTGTAACACTTCGGGCCCCATATACATTTTGGACAGCTTTTGTCAACTCCTCCTACTGTTAAAGTTTGTTTATCTAAATCCCTAAGTTATTTTGCTGCGGCTTAATATTTTTGCCAAAATAGTCAATAAAAATATATTGAATACCACTAATACTTCCGCACATCACCACTGTATAATGTAGATGAAATATCAAAGATTCTCTTGGCCCTAGGTTGGTGGACTGGGGGTCGGGGGGACCAAAGAAAAGAGCAGAGAACTGTGTCTGCTTGGCGTCCCAACATATGGCCACCATCATGGACGTTAATTGGTGGTGGGCATGGACATCGATTTCTGAGTGGAAACGGGTAGCTGATTAGCGCTTCAAGATCCCACTTATGGACCATTTGGAGGACCCAGTGGCATTTTGCTGGTGATGGAGTGTCACCACCCCCCACCCACACGCTACGGAGTTGAGAGGCTGCTAGCTTAACAGAGGTAGCGTCCCCGTGGTAGCCCCAAGAACGGCCACAGGCATCAAAGGATGCCCCCCATGGCCCTAATGCTGTAAGTGGAGGGGATTCCCCTCCAATCCAAGCACCCCCCCTTAAGGGGGCCTCTCTAAGTGGTGTTGTTGAGCTTCCAAAGCCACCTGTCTTCTGGGCCAGCAGCATCTGGGGCCCACCTGCCGTGCTTAATTGGGCAGCGAGCTCAGAAGTGGACAGTTAGGAGGCCGCCTCCAGGAATATCCCTGCACTGATCCCGCTTCCGGCATGTGTAAGCTCAGGACGCCTGCTTGGCCCTAACGCTGGGGTCCCAAAATCCGATTAAAATTCAGCCCTGTATGAAATGATATATCGCAATCATTTAATGTAAATGATAGTTCCCAGTTACTGCTACAATTGGTTGTACCCATTTGATCTTATCTTCCCACCAAGCTTTGAGTATGCACTAAACCATGAAATGGCCTCTTAATGTCCACTTGTTTGAAACAATTTCACTTGTTTCTGAACTTTAAAGCAGTGAAACCACTGCAGAAGGTTCAGATTCCTCCAACGTGCTTTAGATGACCAGCATTCGGATGTAAAGATGTTGTGGATCCAAATATAGTCATAAGACCAGTAAACAGGGCACAAAGGGCAACTGTCAATGATATTAAAATATCTAAATAAACAGGGTGCTGTGGGACTGCTTCACTGAAGGATTATTCTGGCAATCATACTGCTAAAGAAAGGTAGAGCTTCTTCATGGTTCAGTAAGCCTAAACTGGAGAGTGTGTACTTCGAGATTGCTATCCGAAAGGCAAAAGCCAACGTCACTGAAAAATCGAGCTCCAAAGCATTCTCACAAAGGGTGGGGTGGAATTGTGGGGGAAGGGTGGGGGGGGGGGGGGTGATAGAATTAGAGAAGTTGTGTTTTTTAAAGACAAGAGAAGCATAAGTGAGATGAAGCCATGGCAGCACGGTGGTTAGCACTGCTGCCTCACAGCTCTAGGGACTCGGGTTTGATTCCGACCTTGGGTGAGTACCATAAGACCAAAAGACATAGGAGCAGAATTAGGCCACTCGGCCCATCGAGTCTGCTCTGCCATCAATCGTGGCTGATATTTTTCTCATCCCCATTCTCCTGCCTTCTCCCCATAACCCCTGATCCCCGTATTAATCAAGAACCAATCTATCTCTGTCTTAAAGACACCCAGTGATTTGGCCTCCACAGCCTACTGTGGAAAAGAGTTCCACAGATTCACCACCCTCTGGCTGAAAAAATTCCTCCTCATGTCTGTTTTAAACGATCGCCCCTTTAGTCTGAGATTATGTCCTCTGGTTTTAGTTTTTCCGACAAGTGGAAACATCCTCTCCATCCAGGCCTCACAGTATCTTGTAAGTTTCAATAAGATCCCCTCTCATCCTTCTAAACTTCAACGAGTACAGACCCAGAGTCCTCAACCGTTCCTCATACGACAAGCTCTTCATTCCAGGGATCATTCTTGTGAACCTCCTCTGGATCCTTTCCAGGGACAGCACATCTTTCCTTAGATACGAGGCCCAAAACTGCTCACAATACTCCAAAGGACTAGAGTCTTATATAGCCTCGGAAGTACATCCCTGCTCTTGTATTCTAGCCCTCTTGACATGAATACTAACATTGCATTTGCCTTCCTAACTGCTGATTGAACCTGCATGTTAACCTTAAGAGAATCGTGAACAAGGACTCCCAAGTCCCTTTGTACTTCTGATTTCCGAAGCATTTCCCCATTTAGAAAATAGTCTATGTCTAGATTCCTCCTTCCAAAGTGCATAACCTCACACTTTTCCGCATTGTATTCCATCTGCCACTTCATTGCCCACTCTCCTGGCCTGTCAAAATCCTTCTGCAGCCCCCTTGCTTCCTCAATACTACCTGTCCCTCTACAGATCTTTGTATCATCTGCAAACTTAGCAACAGTGCCTTCAGTTCCTTCTTCCAAATCATTAATGTATATTGTGAAAAGTTGTAGTCCCAGCACAGACCCCTGAGGCACATCACTAGTCACCGGCTGCCATCCTGAAAAAGACCCCTTTATCCCCACTCTCTGCCTTCTGCCAGTCAGTCAATTCTCTATTCATGCCTGGATCTTACCCTTAACACCATGGGCTCTTAACCTATTTAACAGTCTCCTAAAGGCACCTTGCCAAAGGCCTTCTGCAAATCTAAATAAATCACGTCACTAGTTCTCCTTTGTCTAACTTCCATGTTGCCTCCTCAAAGAACTCTTAACAGATTTGTCAGACATGACCTCCCTTTGACAAAGCTGTACTGACTCAGTCCTATTTTATCATGCACTTTAAAATACTCTGTGATCTCACATTTAATAATGGACTCTACCAATGACCGAAGTCAGGCTAACCGGACTATAATATCTCATCTTCTGCCTCCCTCCCTTCTTAAACAGTGGTGTTACATTAGCCACTTTCCAGTCCTCTGGGACCCTTCCTGCCTCCAGTGATTCCTGAAAGATCACCACCAATGCCTCCACAATCTCCTCAGCTATCTCTTTTAGAACCCTGGAGTGTAGTCCATCCGGTCCAGGTGACTCATCCACCTTCAGACCTTTCAGTTTCCCCAGAACCTTCTCTTCATCCTTAGTGATGGCCACTGCACTCACCTCTGTCCCCTGATTCTACTGGAGCTCTGGCATCCCACTGGTGTCTTCCACTGGGAACACTGATGCAAAGTAACTATTCAGTTCATCTACCCTTTCTTTGTTTTCTACTATTACTTCTCCAGCCACGTTTTCCAGTGGTTCAATGTCTATTTTTGCCTCTCTTACCTTTTATATATTGAAAAAAACTCTTGCTATCTTCTTTTATATTACTAGCTAGCTTGCACACATATTTCATCTTCTCTCCCCTTATTGCTTTTTTAGTTGTCCTCTGCTCTCTTTTAAAGGATTCCCAATCCTCTGGCTTCCCACTAAACCTCACCACTTTGTACGCTTTTTCTTTTGCTTTTTGCTGTCCTTGACTTCCCTTGTGAACCATGGATGCCTTGTCCTCCCCTGCGCATGTTTCCTCCTTGGGATGAATTTCTGTTGTGCCTCCCGAATAACCCCCCAAAAACTCCTGCCATTGCTGTTCCACTGTCTTCCCTGCTAGGCTCCTTTTCCAATCAACTCTGGCCAGATCCTCCCTCATGTCTTATTTAATTGTAATACCGTTACATATGATTCCAGCTTCTCCCTCTCAAACTGCAGGGTAAATTCTATCATATTGTGGTCATTGCTCCCTTAGGGTTCCTTCACCTTAAGATCCCTAATCAAGTCTGCATCATTACTCATCACCAAATCCAGAAATACCTGTTCTCTAGTGGGCTCTACCACAAGCTGCTCCAAAAAAAATCTCTTAAACATTCCACAAATTCCTTTTCTTGGGATCCACTACCAACCTGATTTTCCCAGTCCACCTGTATATTGAAGTCCTCCATGATGATTGTGATATTGCCTTTTTTACATGCTTTCTTCCTCTCCTAATTTATTTTCTGCCCCATGTCCTGACTACTGCTAGGGGGCCTGTACATAACTCCCATCAGGGTCTTTTTACCTTTGCGGTTCCTCAACTCTACCCACTGTGTGGAGTTTGTACATCCTCCCCATGCCTGCGGTGGTTTCCTCCCACAGTGCGAAGATGTACAGGTTAGGCGGATTGGCTATACTAAAATTGCCCTTAGGGTGGGGTTGCAGAATTAGGGCGGGGGGTTGGTCCTGGGTAGGGTGGTCTTTTAAATGGTTGGTGCAGACTCAATGGGCCGAATGGCCTCCTTCTGCACTGTAGAGATTCTATGATTCTACATTTAATGTGATATATTTTTCTTAATTGATTCACGGGATGTGAAAGTGTAGCTGATGATGCCAGCATTTATTGTCCATCCCAATTGTCCCTGTGAAGGTAATGGGGAACTGCCTTCTTGAACTGCTGCAGTCCATGTGTTGTAGGTGCGCCGACAGTGTTATTAGGGAGGGAGTTCCAGGACTTTGACCTAAAGACAGTGAATGAGCAGAGACATAGTTCTGAGTCAGGATAGGGGAACATGCAAGTGGTGGTGTTCCCAAACATCGATTGCCTTTTTCCTTCTGGGTGATGAGAGGTTTGGAAGGTGCTGTTCAAAGACCATGGCAAGTTGGTTACAGTGCATCCCCTTTTAGATGGTACACACTACTGCCTGTGTATTGGTTGTGGAGAGGGATGAACGTTTAAGTTGGTGGACGAGGCATTAATGAATAGGGTTGCTTTGTTATGGATGGTTGAGTGTTGATGGAGCTGCAGTAATCCAGGTGAGAGGAGAGTATTCCATCACACTCCTGCTTAATAGGATTACATAGGTTATAAGGGCAGAAACCCACCATTCGACACAACCAGTACATGCTGGTGTCTTTGCTCCACTTCAACCTCCTCCCCTTTTTTCATCTAAATCTTCCATCAGTATCCTTAATACACTTCACCTTCATGTTTGTCCAGTTTACCCTTATGACTTGTGCCTTGGATAAGCTTCAGGAAGTCAGGAGATGAGATATTGTAGATCACCAACCTCTGATTGCTGTCATCACAACTATGTGGCTTGTCTAGTTAAAGTTCTGGTCAATGGTAACTCCAGGTTATTGAAGGTGGGGATTCAGTGATGATAATTCACCATTGAATATCAGGGAGATGATAGACTATTTCTTGTTGGAGATGGTCATTGTCTGGAATTTGAGTGGCAAGAATGTTATTTCACATATCAGCTCAATCCTGAATGTTGCCCAGGTCTTGCTGCATACAAGCACAGTGAATGGCAGCCATGTTTAAAACAAAGGTGATATGGGAGCTGGAAACCGCCAGAAACAAGGACAGGGTTGCCAGAAAACAGGCAAAATGGGGAGAACTTTGGGTTGGTAGCTTCCTTTTCTGCTTGTGTAGGTCAAGATTCATTATGTTGCCAGTGAGACCTAGAACACTTTCCAATGTTAATCCTGTCAGCACCAAGTCTAACATACAAAGAAAAACTCCTTTTTTAATGTTCGAACAATATGATAGAACCCATTCTATAGGCTACCTAACAATTATGGGCTGGCGTTTTGCAGAGACTTCAGAGACCTTTAAAAATTATGGACGGGATCCAGTTCTGGGTTTCCTGGCACCATTCTTGGCACCCTCAAATTTAATCAGCACAGGATAAGGGTGCGGGCTAGTGCGAGTCGCAAGTCCACACTCTGCGCTCATGACTTAATCGGGCTTGGTGGGTTCGGAGATCAAGTCAGGGGCTCAGTGCCCCTTAATTGTGGGGAATAGGCATCTCCTGGTATTGGGTCAGACCAGCTTTTCAATGGATGCAATCCACCCGACTGGGGACAGAGTCCTGTAGCGCGAGATTAGCCAAGTGTTTTCCAGCACTCGGAGTGCTGAGAAACACCCCGGTATCTAACGCCCATCCGGGTAGATCGGGCCGCAGCGGGGAACTCCCCGACGAGGCCGCACTTAGCCCCGTTTTCTGAACTGAGCCCCTGACTTGATCTCCGAACCCACCAAGCCCCAACTCACTAGAAGGGGGTCTCTCTCATTCGAAGGGGGTCCCTCCCACCTCGGGGGTCCCTCCCAACCCCCTCCCCCCATTCACCCACACCTGTGCAGGGCACATCCCGGTCCACTCACTGCCAAGCAAATATGCCAGCTTAGCGCCTTGTCAGTGCCAGCCTGGCAACCAGGCGGTGCCCCAGGCAGCTTGCTGTGACATGATACCACCCTGCCCAGAGGGCATTCATCTGGTGGTTTCCAACCCCCTGGGAGACCCCCACAAATGCTGTTCCATTTGGTCCCCATTTGTCTTTTTTTTTCAAAAAATGTACTTTATTCATAAAATTTATCATAAGCATTACAGAAACATTTCAAATTGTCTTGACTGTACATTTCCGGCAGAGTTACACATTGCCTTGACTTTCTTCCATTCAATTTTGATATTATTATTCACATATCACTCTTTACATTACAATTCCTTCTTAAATATTTACATTGTCATGTTTGTTTTATACATTGGAGTGTTGGTTGCCCAGACCGAGGGGGGTTCACACTGTTACCCGCCCCTCGGTGTACCTTTGCTGGAAAGACCTTACACAGTGGTCTTTCCCCATTGCGCCTTGGCGGCAGCTGCCCCAAACTTGAGTGCGTCCCTCAGCACGTAGTCCTGGACCTTGGAATGTGCCAGTCTGCAACACTCGGTCGAGGACAAATCTTTGCACTGGAAGATCAGCAAGTTTTGGGCAGACCAAAGAGCGTCTTTCACCGAGTTGATGACCTTCCAGCAGCAATTGATATTTGTCTCGGTGTGTGTCCCTGGAAACAGTCTGTAGAGCACAGAGTCCTGTGTCTCAGATCTGTTCGGGATAAACCTTGACAAATACCACTGCA
Organism: Scyliorhinus torazame; assembly: GCF_047496885.1. Taxonomy (NCBI): domain Eukaryota; kingdom Metazoa; phylum Chordata; class Chondrichthyes; order Carcharhiniformes; family Scyliorhinidae; genus Scyliorhinus; species Scyliorhinus torazame. Next base: position 99,961,519 of record NC_092715.1, read on the forward strand.
TCTCTCTCCAGACCTTCTTTGCAAAGGCACATTCTACAAGGAGGTGTGTGACCGTCTCATTTCCCCCACAGCCACTCCGAGGGCAGCATGCATTGGCGCAGAGCCTTCGGGTGTGCATGAAGAATCTGACAGGGAGGGCCCTTGTCACCACCAGCCAAGCTAGGTCTTGGTGCTTGTTTGAAAGTTCTGGTGATGAGGCGTTCTGCCAGATGACTCTGGCAGTCTGCTCAGGGAACCATCCAACGTCCTCCACGGTCTCCTTTTCCCTGAGGGCCTCGAGGACATTACGTGCTGACCACTGCTTCATTGCCTTGTGGTCAAAGGTATTTTTCTTCAAAAACTTTTCCATGAAGGACAGGTGGTACGGTACGGTCCAACTACTTGGAGCGTTCCGCGGCAATGAGGCCAGGCCCATCCTTCGTAACACCGGGGACAGGTAGAACCTCAGTATGTAGTGACACTTGGTGTTTGCATACTGGGTGTCCACGCACAGCCTGATGCAGCTGGACACAAAGGTGGCCAACAGGATGAGGGAGGCGTTTGGTACATTCCGCCCTCCCTTCTCCAGAGGTTTGTACATGGTGTCCCTTCGGACACGGTCCATCTTGGATCTCCAGATGAATTTGAAGATGGCTCGGGTGACTGCTGCGGCGTAGGGTCGGGTTATGGGCCAGACCTTCGCCACGTGCAGTAGCACCGAGAGTACCTCACACCTGATGACCAGGGTTTTGCCCGCAATGGAGAGGGAGCGTTGCTCCCACCAGCCCAGTTTCTGCCTTGCCTTTGCTAAGCGCTCCTCCCAGGTTTTGGTGCACGCCCCAGCAGCTCCGAACCATATCCCCAGCACCTTCAGGTAATCTGACCTGACAGTGAAGGGGACAAAGGACCGGTCGGCCCAGTTTCCAAAGAACATGGCCTCGCTCTTGCCACGGTTTACCTTGGCTCCCGAGGCCAGTTCAAACTGGTCGCAGGTGGTCAAGAGCCTGCGCACAGACGCAGGATCCGAGCAGAAGACGGCAACGTCGTCCATGTACAGGGAGGCCTTGACTTGCATGCCTCCACTGCCTGGGATCGTCACTCCCCTTATACCCGGATCCTTCCTGATGGACTCGGCAAAAGGTTCTATGCAGCACACAAAAAGGGCAGAGGAGAAAGGGCAGCCCTGCCTGACTCCAGATTTGATCTGGATCTTTTCTGATTCCCACCCATTGATTGAGACTGCGCTATAGATGTTTGTGTAGAGCAGTTTGATCCAATTGCGAATTCCCTCCCCAAACCCCATTTTGGAGAGCACATCCATCATGTAGGTGTGCGATATTCTGTCAAAAGCCTTCTCCTGGTCAAGGCTGATGAGGCAAGTGTCCACCCTCCTGTCCTGCACGTAGGCGATCGTATCCCTGAGTAGCGCGAGGCTATCCATTTGTCGAGACCAGCACTGAACAGTGCTCATCCGAGGTCTCCAAGGCAAAGGGGTTAGAGCCCATGCCTTGGTCAGATCTCGGGAATGCATATTAGAGTGAGACCAACTTTCTCACTCCAATATACAGATCTGCCAGAAAGTGATCCCACCCACAATGGGCAGCATTCACATTGTGATGTCTCATGAGATGGCGTTAGATCCCGCAAAGGAGCCAGTTAGATCCTGGAAGTGGGATCGCCCGGTATCTACCGGCCATGTTGTGCCATTCCACGCTGCTTTTCGGGTGCAACACGACCAGTAGATCAGACATGAGCCATCGTCTGGATGAGGGAACCAGGTAAGTTCTGACAGCCTTAGCCTTGCCTCCCCCATGCCAACCCGTGTTCTTCCACCCATCCCTAATGGCCACTCGTGCCTTATGCCCCTTCACTCACCTCTAATGGCCCCAAATGTCAACTGATGACACTCCACCCGTGCTCAATGTAGAACCAAATTTGGGCACGTGTGTGGTGCTCTCTCACAATCTTTAGGAACTGCATCGGGGCTGCTCAATATATTTTGCTTTTGATCTGACAGCCAAAGGGTAGCAGATTACAAATTTTACTTGGGAGCATCATTCTCACAAGCATAAATTTTGAATGCCCCTTCAACTTGGGCCCTAACCTCTGTCCCACTGTTGGGGCTCATCAGAGATACACTGTGACCTCCTGCCAGGATTCCTACTGCTATGTGAAGGGCTGCTAGCATGAAGAGAATTATCGCAACAGGGCACTATCAGTGAAAGACTGCTGCAAGGAAGAGTAACGAGGAACAACCAACAGGCAGATGCTCTTGGAAAATTGGACATTTTTCGGCCTTGGTCAAGTCAAGTTTAAGTGTTTGCGTACAGACTGGAAGGAGAGGAGGGTGGTACAACATCCTTTCTCTCCACAAGGAAATCTTGAGGTTCTTGCTGTTGTTTCCCAGGATCAGTCACCACTTTTTCATTGGTAAATGGAAGGAACAGTAAAAAAGATGAACTTAAGGAAAGTTTGAAGAATAGAGCTTAGAAATCTCAATTCCATGTTTCCTTGATTCTTATTGGGAAGACATTCTGACTTGAGTTTTATGCCTGAAAATGTGTATGTTTGCCAGATTTAGGGTGGAATTTTTCCCGAATGTGGAGGTGGCTCGCCATTGACTATCAATGGGATCTTCCGGTCTCACCGATGTCTGCGGTGTTTTGTGCAACTCGCTCGTCCCACCACCGTGGAACCCACCACGGGGGGATTTCCTTTGGCAAGACTGCAGGATTCCACCGGTGAGCAGGGCCGAAAAATCCAACCCTTAGTAAATTTAGCTTTGTTTGGCCTTCTGAACCTGCAGCTGAAATAAAAGTCAAAATGAACTATATACTCCAGCCAGAAGTGTCTTCAAATTGTACTTTATTTTGGTCTTTCAATTATTTTAATGCAAAAATAATGGTGATATTTTCATTTAAACTTCTTAGATAGCCTTAAGAGTGATGGTTAGATAGACACTTTGTGTCTGCCCAATTTTCACATGGTTTTGCTGGGCCTTGACATGTTCTGTGAACTTGTAAGATATGTCCATAGAATGCTCAATTTTTTTACCATAAATCTATTTTTAGCTGCATTAATCCAGCAGCACCTAATTACCATTCTTCAATATATCAAGAAATAGTTTAAAAGCAAATTCTTCAAAAGACATTTTAAAATGGATGTCTTGTATAAAATTGGTTTTAATTTAATGGTAGTTACCACTATTGCATAAGCTTCTGGTCTGGATTGAAGAGCAATATTAAGGGAAAGCAAAATTGCTATGAATGGTATCTTAACTTCGCATTCCAGCTGTGTCAGAAAACATTTGATGAAATACGTCCAGCCCTTTGTACCAATGGGGTTTTTGTCACACACTGAATGCTTGAAGACTGAAATAAGCTAAAGAGACTTTTTTTTTTTTTTCTGTAGACAATGGAGCTTTATTCCACCCACTGAAAAATGGGTCAGTTATCACACAATAATTGTGTAATGTATCAACATTTTAATCAGTCTCATCAACCACAGTCATACATTTGTGCTGCAAATTTAGATATGCAACGAAAATATTTGAAATAAACTGGGATCATATCTTTTCACGCAAACATGAATAACGTTGAAGATATTAACCAGTTTGCATGTTGAACAAGTCAGATTGTAAGAGGATTGTGGGGCCAATATATCTCCGCTCTCCCTGCTCAGACACTAAACAGGATCACTACACTCAATATGCACTGAGGGTAAAGATTCCCCTTTGGGTACTTTTGGTAAAATGAGTGCACTTTACACCCGTTTTAACGAAAAAGAAATTCCACTCCAATTCATTTGCGGAACACTGAAAACAAAATCTGCTATGAATCAATCATAAATGGCAGCATTTTAAATTGTAATTTGAAGAAATTGCTTTGAAACTTTCTTGATATATTGAAGAGTGACAATTAGGTGCTGTTTGATTAATGCGGCTGAAAATAGATTTATCACAGCAAAATAAGCATTTTAAATCATAGAGTCAATCTACAACAAACGGAGTTCATGATTTTAAAATGACTTAAAAATGTACAGAACTATTTATTGGTTGTATTGGAGTACAGGAGACAATCACTTCTTAAATTAAACAAACAGGTATTCAAAGACTTTTCGAGGCTTTTTGGTGTCCTTGCATCCAAAAGTTCCAACCTAATTTCTGGAGATTCCTGAAAGGGCCAGAAAGGAGGACAATTGGTTGAAAGCCGCAATGGTGCTGAATTCACAATGGGGGCATAGCTAGTTGTGTGCATAATGCCTGCATCTAATTCAGTGCCTTTTCAACCAGTGCAAAAGGTTACAGAAACTTCAGCTGTGCCAACTATCATTTGCATTTAAAATTATGCAATCTTTTGTGCGGATGTACCAATTTCAGGCAGTTATGCCGAAGAAAACAATCTAACCGAACAAAACATTAAAAGATCAGAAATAGTAGTGGAAGTAGAATTTACTCATTGAATTTACAGTGCAGAAGGAGGCCATTCGGCCCATCGAGTCTGCACCGGCTCTTGGAAAGAGCACCCTACCCAACCGCATACCTCCACCCTATCCCCGTAACCCAGTAACCCCACCCAACACTAAGGACAATTTTGGACACTAAGGGCAATTTAGCATGGCCAATCCACCTAACCGCACATCTTTGGACTGTGGGAGGAAACCGGAGCACCCGGAGGAAACCCACGCACACACGGGGAGAAAGTGCAGACTCTGGACAGCCAGTGACCCAAGCTGGGAATCGAACCTGGGACCCTGGAGCTGTGAAGCAATTGTGCTAATCACTATGCTACCATGCTGCCCAAGTTGAACATATAGGGGTGGATTCTCCATTGCCCAACGTTGGTATCGGGATTCCCGATGGGGGAGAGAATGGTGGGTCGCCTGAACGATGGGATTGGCGCCAGGTGCCAGACCCGATGCAATGCTCTGCTGCTGGCGTTGGTGGACTACCCATCCCGCCGACAGATTTGCATACATTTAAATCTGATTAACGGGCTAGAACCCCAATTCACCACCTGCCCCCCACCCCCATTATTCACCAACCCCCGCAATGGGAAATCCTCCAGGCTTGATTTGGTGCAGGTAGGTTTTCCCAAGCGTGGCCTTGGCACTGTGGATCCTGAGGTGGGTCAAAGGAGTCAGTGCATAACTGAGATTCCCCCAAAGGTCACCACAGCCCCCCTCCCCACAATGAAAATTGTGCCGCGCTGCCCCACTGATAAATCCCTCCCTCCCCCATCACTGAAATAATGGGTCACACTACCCCCCACTCCCCGAGCATTTACACATGAGTGTGAACCAGCATCCCCTCACCACCCACCCATCAGAGTCACCCCCCCCCCCCCCCCCCCCCACCCCCATCAGACCTCAAGCATGAAGGGAAAGGTAAATCAACAATCCACCAAGTATTTGTCTCTGGAGTAATAAAACTCAGTCATTGGTTAATGCAATGTAATGCGATGGAAGATTTTCATTTCAAATGCTATCAAGAGATTTGAAGTCCTTTGAAGTATACTTGGCTTTTGAGGAAACCTCTGACACTTGTAATAGCTGCTGCTTTAAACACTTTTGTCTGAAGCAGTGGATGTTAGGAAAGGGTAAGTGAAAATGCAGAGATTTTTCAATCTACTGCCCGGACTGTTCTTCAACTTTCAGGTGGAAGGATTGTCATGGAGGCGGGGGTTTCTGATGGGGGAGGGGGGTCTCTGCTGGGGGCGGGAAGGGTGTGGAAATGCAATGTTCTTACACTCTACTGCCTGGACTGCTCTTCAGCTTTCAGGCAGGGTTGACTAATGGGGGGTCTCTGATGGGGGTTCTCTGATGGGAGGGTCTGATGGGGACCTCAAGGAGTCGGTGGAGGGGGGAGCTCGGGTCTGTCTCGTGTGTGTGCTGTGGGGGGTTGACACATTCCCATGGTGGGTGGGGAAAGCCCCTACTTGCATTGTGGGGGGAAGATGGGGGCCTGTCGTAGACCTCAGTATTGGGCCACCCGCTGAAAATGGCAGCCTGATGCTGGTATCCCAATGGAATCCGGAGAGCTCTCCCCCATGCATTAATGAGCATGGTGAAGGAGAGAGAGACTGGCGTACCGGGCCCCACCCCCAGTGCCAGCAAGACCACTCCAGAACGGAGAATTCCGGCCATTTTTGTAATATGGGTTCTTTAGATATCTTGATGATAAGACCTTGACACTTGTATATTTAGACATGAACCGTTTGTTGTTAATCTGTAACTATTTACAGATTCCAGGTTACTGGCATGCATGGTGCTGCTACCGTGCCTGTAGGCTGCTTCTAAAGTGTTCTCTCTATTCAGTTGTCTATTACCATTGTGACTCTATACATCATACCATGTGTGGTGCTATTCTCCAGTCTCACATTAACCCTAGCTCTGCTGAGCAGCTTTACATTATGATGGCATGTCGGCCATTTTCCTTTCCAATGGAGCATAACAATTTGTCATACAATCTTTACTTTCTACCCCTTATTTCCCATCTCAAGTCTCTGATTTTATAAATTCAGATGGTCTTGAGACTTGACAGTTCTTCCACATCTTAGCCTGTCATGTTTGTGGGAATGGTAGTAGTAGTCTCTGTTTCTGGTACTTGGTTATCTCCATTTGATTCACTTGCTGTGCTCCTTTGCGTTTCATTTTGCTTTATTAACAACCCAACTACTTTTTCGGACACTGGAGGTTTGTCCTGTTCCTGCCGAAGAGAATGTTCATTCATTTAGACTTTTACTGTGGTGTCCGCCATGTTCTTGCTGGACTTGGCATTTTGAAAATGGAATTCATTGCAGTGTTAATGTAAGTCTACTTGTGACAATAAAGATTATTATTATTATTAATTTCCACAATTTCAGCCAAACATTTGTTTGCCGTTAGTTGATTTGCAAGCTTATGAATCTTTTCATTCAGCTCAGTTTTTTCTTCTCCTAGTGCCTTGCAATTCAGTGTTGGATTTACATTTTCTGATCTTGTTCCTGACCTGTTCTTTCTCTGTCTGCAACAGAACTTTGTTATTGTCTTTCATTTTGGATTCACTGTGAGCAAGGTCTGTCTCCTCTGAAGTTGGAACCTCTTTCAGTTATGCTAATCTGCTACTCACAGCTTCATGTCTGCTCACAGCATGGAAAGTTCTTCAGCATTTCCTTTCAACCCTTATTTTCTATTCAACTGCTTCTTCAGCTCTATAATCTTTTTCTTGTATCTATTATTTTCCTCTTGGAATATGGAACATTGCTGAGTCTGTTCTGCCAACTGGTTCTTCAGTTTGTACATTTTGTTTCTCTTTGTAGTTTTTCAGAGGAATAAATTTTGACCCGAAGGGTTCTTGTAGCTTGCGAAGGTCTTCAAGCAGGTTTTTCTTTTCTTTATGAAGCTCACTTGCTTGATCTTGAATTTTCCTGTAATTAAGTATAGTCCCCTGAGTTTCTTCTGGTGTTGAAGACACTCTTTATTTCTTCATGTTGCTGAATGTTTATGCATTCATTTCACATTTAATTTTGAAAGACAATCAGAAGTTACTTCAGCTGTTTACTTTTCTCTTTGCCTTTTGCCAACTTGCTGTGGATTTCAGTGCATTGTTTTGTTGCTACTGATAGTTCCAATGCAATGTTTTCTGAAGTGATATTCTTTTTTAGCTCCTCATGTTTTTCCATGGCTACATATCGATTCTCCAAGGAGTCGTTTCACATCGCAACTTCTTTGCTTGTCTGCTGTTTTTCCTGGCTGTACACCTGGTTGAGTTTTCCCAACTTTGATTTGCCAACTGTAGAACTGAGGGTTGTTATTTTCTTTCTGATACCTTGCGGCATCTCGGAAATGTGTTTGTTCAGGTCTCGCACTTTTTTTTCAAATTTAGAGTACCCAGTTCATTTTTTTAATTAAGGGGTAATTTAGCGTGGCCAATCCACCTACCCTGCACATCTTTGGGTTGTGGGGGTGAAACCCACGCAAATCTCGGGGCGAATGTGCAAACTCCACATGGACAGTGACCCAGAGTCAGGATCGAACCTGGGACCTCGGCACCGTGAGGCAGCAGTGCTAACCACTGCACCACCGTGCTGCCCGAGATCTCACACTGTTTGGTTCATTGAAGATTTCAGTCTATTATGCGTTTTCAAAGGTATATGCTCAGCATGATTCTTGCACTTCAAATCTTCCAGTTCAGCTCTGATATAAACTTTTTCCTGTGGAACAGCTTAATTTACGTTTTGCATGTTTTGCTCCTTTGAAATTACCTCATAAATTGCCTTCATGCAGATCCATCATCGCACTCCGCACTATCTGTCTCCCTTGCCTGGGGTCTTCTGTTTCCCTCACTGTGTGAGATTTTGGCTCCCGAACTCTGGAGTCTCTTGCTGTTGCCAGTGGCACACTTTTTGCTAATTGCCCTCTCTATGGGGTCTCTTGTCCGCACTCAGCACCTCAACACTTTATTAGGAGTTTTCACCTTCTGGGGTCTCTTGTTGCACTCCGCTTTATTGAGAGTTGTCCTCTCTCTGGTGTCTCTTGTACCCCTCACCACTTTAATGGAAATGTGTGTGACGTTCCTCTAGGTTCTGTGTTTTGCACAGCTTGGAGTTTGAAATATTTGTCAGAGTCATTTAATATCTCACCAAATATTGTGAAGTATTGATCTATACATTGGCTATGGAGTACCTCACCAGTGAATAAACCAAAGATGAATTACATGTCTTCTGATTCCTCACTAATCCTAAAATTCTCCTGCAGCTGGCGGCATTCTGTGCTACATGTTTTCTCTGCTTTTTCAGGCCTCCAGCTTTCAAACTTTTTGAAAATTTTTGAACTGCAGCAAATCTTTAAGGGCGATTCTTTAGTTTATTTTCTTTTAGCTCTGCAGGGATGATCCCGTTTGTTTGAATGTCTCGCACTTTGAGAGTTTCGGTGCACACTCCGGCAATCGGCCTCTTCACTTCTTTTTTAGGGTTAGGGTTAGGATTTCAAATTTTCAAAAAACTTTCTTTAAAAGAAAGCTATTGCAGCACCACCACCTCTTTTTTAATCTCTGCAAGCCCTTTGAACTTTGCGCTTTTAGAGCTTCAGTGGGCCCACTTTATTGCGGTCCCCATGATCGTGGGCCATGTTTTAAAATTTCTTTTAATTTCATTACAGCATTTTTCTCTCAAGCTCTGCAAGTCTCTTTTTTAAAAATCTTTGCAGGCTCTTCTTAAACTTTCAAATATGCCAGCTGACTTTTGTGGATTTAAAAAAAACTTGCAGCTATTTTCCAGCTTCTCTCTGGATATACTGAGCCATGGGACTGCCACCCATTTCCTAATGGAAGTACATATTATTTTGGAATTTTGACACACTGTCTCATGCACTATCCAATATTCTTCACACTGCATATCTCGGGGTCTTGTAAGTTTTGTAATTTTGCACTATCTTGTGATCTAGCCATGTGTCTTAACTCAGCATCACTCAAGGTCTTGCAATCGACTTTCACTCACTCTGGTGGATTCCTCAACTTCTACGTCTGTAGTAAAACTTTTTCCACTGCGTCTTCAGTTTTTCTTCTAGTCTAGTTTCCGCTTTCCATGCTTTGAGAAATTGTTCTTTGTTTATCACCATGTTTGATGATCCCACTGTTGCCATCCCGATTGTAATATGGGTTGTTTGATGTCACAATTTGAGATTTTGAAACTTTTATATTTGAACATGGACCGTTTATTGTTAGTCTTTAACTATTTCCAGATCTCAGGTAACCGGCATGCATGGTGCTGCTGCCATATAGGTAGGCTGCCTTCATAGTGTTCACTCCATATTGCTGTCTCAGAATCTGTTATCATGTAACTCTATATTATACCATGGGAAGTGCCAGTCCCATATTAACTCTTCCTCTGTCAAGCACCTTTACATTACTATCACATGCAGGCAAATAATACAACACATGTGACCCCTGGAGGCTGCTTTGCGATTCACTAAGGTGGTGGCTGATCTGTTTTTGGTCTGGAGCCACCTGGGTTGGCCAAGTCCCGATTTAAAATGGCGAACAGCAAAGGCTGAAGGAAAATTCAGCCAACACAGGCAGAAACCAGCAGGTGCAAGTTTGCTGTGTATTTAACTCTCCAAAGGCCCAGACAGCATCGATATTAGCAGCCATCTGCATAATAATGTAGCAACCACCTACATACTAATAAGCAATCCCCAGGAACAATAGCAACATTTGGGACAAACAAGACTAAGCCAGACTCCCCGGCGCCAGCAGGAGCCAACACAAAAGAGGTTACCGGACACCTCAAGACTGCCCATCGATCAGGGAACCGCTCCAGTATTGGAGAAATCGAACCAAGCGATTGGAACGAAGTCCAATCACCTAGAACCAGGTACAGGGTCCGCCCCGAAAGGCGGGAAGCCACTGGGGACTATAAAGTTAAGCCCCACGTTCAAATCGGCCCTCTTCTTCCTGACCGGGTCACCCAGCAACGCGAACCAACATTGACCGTGACCGGTCCAGTGGCCGCTGAGAGATCGTAAGTCTTAAGTCAACGCTCGCTACGAGATAGGCGCTCCTAGCTATCAATCCGTACCAACTTCGAATCCCACAGACTCAGAACCCGAACGAAAGGCCATTTGTTTCCCTGACCTGGTGGGCCAGTCCGAAGCTAAGTACAGGCCTGTTAGTCGTAGAAGTAGCTTAGATGTAGAATTTGTGCATGAGTAGCGATTACTGTGTATAATAAATGTGCTTTGATCTAAATCTTACTAATCGGTGTATTGAGTTATTGGTCATTACTCGAACTTGAACCTCGAGGCGGTATCATAAAGATACCTGGCGACTCGAGAGCAAAGGTTATAAAACAGAGCCAAGTGAACCAACCAAAAGTTAGCAACATATTACTGGCGACATTCTGATGGGACCCGACTTAGAAGTGGCTTAAACACTCCGGGAGAACCCAAAAAGTTGAATTAGAGATCCAATTGGGAACAGAAAACCACAATGTTCAAGCAGTTCTGACCAATACTCATAATTCGGAAGTGTGTGTATTCATGCATAACTAACAGGGCTATAAAGTAAACTGATAGATTTTTTTGTTGCAACAAAACTGTCAGGGGTTTGTACTTCGGAAATTAGCGAAAGCCATACCCGTATTTACAGCACCGCCTTAGCTCCCCTGTTCCAAATTTACAAGAAGCATCCAGACAAGAAAGATGGCAATGCAGGCAATGCAGGGCCTCATAAACCCAGAGGAATTTGCGGTCTCACCGACCAGCAGCATTAGAGTAGGGCAATGTCCCGTATGGGAGGAAGAAATTAGGAAGTAGCTCAAAGGGAAAGGATGGCCCCTTTGGAGCGAATTCTGTAGCAATGAGGAAACAGGTCCCGGGAGTATAGGACATACTTGGTGGGAGAACCTGAGCGAGATTCACAGGAAGAGCTTAGGGAAAGCTTGCAAGCCGATGGCAATCGTGACCTGCTTGGCACAGTTGCGACGCACAGAGGAGGTCATTAGGATGCTCTGGAAAGAGGTAGAAGGCATATATCGAATGAGTAAGGTCGATGTTAATGAGGTAGAAAGAGAGAACTTAGAGTTGAGGAGGAAGTTAGCAGCAAAAGATGGAGAGGTGGATGATGCCAAGTTGGCTCACTAGTCTTGTCTGGTGCACTTAAGCAGCTTCCAGTCCCAGTATGAAAAGGCCTATCAGGACACGCAACGTGCAGTCCTGGTATGTGAAGAAACTGAGAAGCAGGTAGAAGCATTGCAGAGGCAGTGTAGTGACCTGAAGGCAGCGTTAAGAGCACTCCATGCTGCCACCATGGAGCAAAGACAAAGCTCACTAGACCACGCAAAGTGCCGGAAGCAGATTGCAGAGCTCCAATCTTTGCTTTCAGTCCAAAAAGGATTCCAGGAAACCTTCGGAGCAAAATTAGATGAGGAACACGGCCCTGATTGGGAAGAGTTAAACGAGACAGTGCAGAAATATGTTCAGGGAACATGTGCGCAGGGAAAGCCACAGAAGAGGAAAGCGCCCCAACCCCCCACAGAGCAGATAGTTCAGGCTCCAATTAACCCAGTAACCACCCACTGCACAGCCACATCGGACGATACGGAATTTCTTAACAGTGACCCAATTACGGGACGCGTGCGATAAAATCAAACCGTTCCTCCCCACCTCAGCCCCCCACCATTTCTTTGCCAGAGTAAAGCAGCAGGTGACCATGTACGGCCTGGATGAGCGAAAGCACGTAAAGCTCACAGTTTTAAGTTTAGACCCTTCAGTCGTAGCAGCCCTTCCCGACCCACAGAATGTAGGAGGAGGCACCCTTGCAGAAATGCATACCGCCGTCCGAGACGCGATCGGGTATAACCGGGGTGACCCCGTAGATGGCCTCAATAAATGCAGGCAAAAGAAAGCCGAGCACCCCACAGCGTTTGCTGGACGCCTGTAGATCCACTTTGAAGCAGTTTTTGGAGACTTAGAATGCGCCCATTTGTCCCCAGACAACATGGCCAAATGGACCCGCACCCTTATCTCCCATGCCACAGAAACAGGACAGAAAGCGTGCGCGAATTATGATCCCTCAGAGGAGGCTCATAATGAAAAATGGGTAGTAAAAAGATTGTCCCGCGCCTGGGAGCAGTCTGTACAAAACAAACCCGCAGTTAAAAATCCCGAAGAAAAGCAGGCAGAAGCAGACATATAAGCAGTAAAATCACACCAGAACCCCACATGGATAAATGAAGGAAAGAATAGCCCCCCACAAAAGTCACAGGAGTGTTACAACTGTGGACAGTTGGGACACTTTGCAAGAGAATGCAATGCCCCACGAAAGCCATAGAGAGCCCAGCTGACGGGCACTCTAAGTAAGAATAAGACAGAGCCCATTCATAGTGTTAGCACCCGTTCAGATCAGACGGGCCTGACCGGAACGGACTGACGGTGTTCGGGCTCCCCCAGTTGGGTCTGCGACACCCTTTGGGATAGGTCCAGACGACCGGTAGTTGCAGCGAAAATTCGGGGACAGCCCATCGGATTTCTCTGGGACACAGGAGGGTCCCGCACCACAATAAATTCCTCCACCATGTTCCAAAAGGACACGTGGCCGACTACAGCCACTATCACCCTCAGCGGCTTTACAGGCCACTCACAGCAAGGACACATCACAGCCCCTGTACCCATTCAAATCGGCAACGTCACTACGTAGTTTTAGTTGACCTGACCCACACAGCAGAACACATTCTGGGAATAGACTTCATGAACTCCCGCCACCTTTCATTTGATCCAGTCAACCAGTGTGTCTGGAAAATGGCAAAGTCTGCAAGAGCCCCCGCAACGCTCACAATAGGTGAATACGGCAACAAAATCAGCGCAGTAGGCAATTTTGGTTTAACCCGACCACGCTTAGCACGGACAAGCAGGTTAGGGCAGTTTTACAGAAAAACAGGACAGCATTCGCGATCCACAAACACGACTGTGGACGGATGGCTGGTTCCGTACAAATCACAGGACCTGACCCAAGACCCCAAAAACAGTATGGATTTCCCCAAGAGGCAGAGGGAGAAATCGCAAAAGTTATCGACAGCTTATTAGAGTAGGGCGTACTGAGATCAGTAGCCTCCACTAATAATGCCTGGATTTGGCCAGTGAGAAAGCCCGATAGATCATGGCGACTGACCATCGGTTACCGGGAACTCAACAAAATCACCCCCGCAGCAGCCCCCACAGTAGCCACAAGTCCCGAGACCATGCTCCAGCAGGGACTGAATTCCCGATTCTTTACGGTTTTGGACATCAGTAATGGATTCTGTTCCATTCCATTGGCAAAGGCGTGCCAGTACAAATTTGCCTTCACCTTTAAAACCAACAGTACACGTGGACATGCCTGCCACAAGGATTCCACAACTCCCCCTCTATTTTCCACCGACAGCTGGCAAATGGTTTAGCCAAATTTTCTCGCCCCGAATGTCTGGTCCAGTACGTAGACGACCTACTACTGCAGACAGACACCAAGCAAGAGCACATTGAGCTTCTGTCCGAACTCCTGGAACTCTTACACTCAATTGGTTATAAAGCTAACCCCAAAAAGGCCCAGATTTTGGAAGGTAAGGTGATATATTTGGGTACAATTATCACACATGGCAAACGCGAGATCGAGCATAAAAGGATTGACTCGATTGTTAAATTGCCCCTTCCCCAGAACGTTTCAGCCCTCCGGTCGTTTTTAGGACTGGTTGGCTACTGCCGAAACCACATTGACGGTTTCGCCAGCAAGGCAGCACCCCTCTCAGACCTCCTAAAGAAGGGAGCCCCTTGGGAATGGCTTCCGCAGCATACGGATGCTGTGGATGCGTTGAAGCAAGCACTCATAGCAGCCCCGCACTACAAGTTCCAGACCCGCTTTCCCCTTTCGCCATAGAGGTAGCGACCGCACCCTTTCAGCCGTGCTCCTCCAGGAACGGCACGACCAGTTAAGGCCCGTAGCATACGCCTCCAGAGTTTTAGATGCTGTGGAGCAGGGATTTTCAGCCTGTGAGAGGCACCTGCTCACAATATTCTGGGCAGTACAGTATTTTTCGTACATTACCGGACTGAACCCCATCACAATCCTCACAGAACACACCCCCACCCAACCTTTACTGGACGGACGACTCAAGGACGGTACAGTCAGTCAGATAAGAGCATCCAGATGGACCCTTCTTTTGCAGGGACGGGACATCACTGTTAAAAGGACAAAGACCCACACTTTTTTAGCCGACAACCTACAGTACCCCGGAACCCCCCATGAATGTGAAATTATATCTCCACACCACAACACAGGCCCCTTTATTGCTAAAACACCCCCAGAAAGATAGGTAGTTCAACCCAGAGCCCCAAGCACACAGACACGTGCGAGCCCATAAAGATATATGTGGATGGATCTTCCACAATATTAGAAGGGAAGCGCATAACAGGATGCGGTATTTATGTCGAGGACGCGCAGGGACGCGCCCTAGAAGAAATAGCAATAAAACTTCCAGGACACTAAGGTGCGCATGCAGCAAAACTTGCGGCCATCGCATACATAGTGGAACACCCAGATTCCTTTCCCAGCTCAGCAGACATATACTCGGACAGCCGCTATGTCTGCAACAGCCTTACAGAATTCCTACCCCTGTGGAAAGCAAAGACGAAAAAACCCTCCCTTCAGCCCTATTGCTCCGTCACATCTTAGAGAGAGCACAGAACAGGACTTTTGGTATAGTTAAAGTTCGAAGTCACCATCGTTCCTCCCCCCCTGGAAATGTAAAAGCTGACGCACTGGCTAAAGCAGGTTCCAGGCAAGGATATTTCTGGACACCCCCCGAAAGCGCACCAGTGAATGCAGTTCAGGTCTCGCAGACTAAGATCGAGGATCTAGTGCAGGCCCAGAAGCAGGACAGCAATCTCAAGGAGATTTTGAAAGGAAACTATCCAGCCCCCTATGATAGGTTTAGAAATGCACTGACCACACATGACGGTGTGGTGTTAAAAGACACCCTTTATGTGGTTCCTGAACAGGACAGGAATCAACTGATTTGCTTATTCCATGACGGTCATGGACATCAGGGAATCGATCCCACTACAGCCCACCTCAGGCAGCTCTGCTGGTGGCCGAGTTTAAATGATGATATAAATGACTACATTGAGAACTGTCTTATCTGCGCCCAGAATAATCCGGACAGATATGCCAAGAAGGCTCAGCTCAGTCACACCCGACCCGTTAATGGCCCCTGGACTAACCTCCAGATTGATTTTATAGGACCTTTGCCCCCTTGTAGGAATGGCTATAAATATGTACTCGTGGTGATAGACACGTTTACCAAATGGGTGGAAGCATTCCCAGCCCGCACAAACACTGCAAAGACCACAGCCAAGGTTTTAGCCCACCACATCTTTACAAGATGGGGGCTCCCCCGCAGCATTGAATCCGACCAAGGTTCCCATTTTACGGGATGTGTCATGAAGAACGTCCTCAAGATATTTGGCATTACCCAAAAATTCCACATTGCATACCACCCCCAGTCAAGTGGTATCGTGGAGCGCATGAATCGGACCCTAAAATCCACCCTCACAAAATTGGTCCAGCAAAACAACACCGTTTGGGACTCTGTCCTCCCTTTTGCGCTGATGTTTCTGCGAAATACAGTTTCAACTTCCACAGGTTACACCCCACACACTCTCATGACCGGACGCCCCATGAAAGGCACAGAATTTTTATTAGGTTTAGACTTGACCAGCCCCGAAGTGATGGCCCTCTCACACGAGAACGCAGTCAAACAATTAGTGGCGAATGTTAAAATGGCTCAGCTAGCAGCCGCAGTGAAATTGGGCACAAGAAAGAAGCAGAGCAAGGCTTGTTTTGATAAGACAGTGCATGCAACTGAGTTTAGTGTAGGACAGCAAGTCATGCTCTCCGTCTACAACCCCAGCACATTCCTGTCGCCAAAGTACTCGGGTCCGTACTCCATTGCGGACAAAGTAAGCCCTTCCGTCTACAAAATAAAGTACCTCAATGGAAAGACTGCGTGGTTCCATATCAACCAGCTGAAGGCATATGGAACGCAGTCTAACCATGCACACCACGTCATGCTCGACACAGCACACCACACCCCGCACACAGCCAATGTAACCCTACCATCCCCCAACACGTCCAGCCCAGCCACGTACTCAACCTCGACTCCACCCCCAAAATATACACTCCGCCCCGGAACGCCCACAGACTGCAGCAGCAGCGACTGTGACTCGGACAATAGCCACAGCACACCTCCCTACTATCCCCATGCAACAGGACCCACACCCAGCGAATCTGACCACGATTCGAGTGATCCCTTCATGATCACTTTCCTAAACAAACCCCACCACCGACCACCGACCTACAATGACGACCCCGATTCCGTCCCCACAGAACTAGACACCACCTATTGGCACAGAGATAATTCGTACAGACTCGTCCGGAATGACGAGAGCGATCCCAAATCACACCATGCAGCCCTATAAGCCCTGATACACTCGAGAGTTTGGCATCCGGAGAAGATGACGACCTTGAGTCTGACTCCCAAAACGAGAACCCCTTTGCGACCCTGTTCGCAACCGATAACTGGGGTATCCAGATGATGTTTTAAAAGGAACCGCTTGGGAGAAAACGGTGTCCTTTCCGATGGAACCTGCAGCATGTTTTATGTTGTTTGTAGTGTATTGTTAAATGTTGTATGTTAGACCGGAAAAATAATTTCCACGGCCACACGCCTTTTCGGCCGAAACCTCTGAGAACTTGTCCGCAGAGACTTGTCAATGTCCCAGACGCCAGTTCAGCGGAACTCGTCTGTTGACAGATACACAGACCCCCGTTCATAACTGCCCTTCTGGTTCGAGGAAGGAACCAATACGGCAACCCCCCCACGATGACTACATTTCTTGCCCGTTCTTGTCAGCTGCTCAGGCAGTGGTGAAACAGCTTGGGACCCTCCCTGCCTGGGAACCCCCCCTCTGTTCAGCTACGCTCGGGTAGAGCACACACGGCATTGGTCGCCGTCCTACCCGGGGACTCCATCCAAATCGTACCCGTCGCGGCCCATACGCACCTCATTTCGGCAAAGTTTTGTTCAAAAAAGTTTTGTTTTGTTTCAGATAACCCTTAGTTTGCCAACCTTATGCTATTTACATCCTGAAACATTGGGATGGTAAACCGCACAGTCTGCGAGACGGCTCGCACTGGTTCATTATTTGTAAGTGTGTCTTGTCCTGAAATTCAGTTTTTGAAAAAGAAATGAGGGAGTCACACATAGTGACCAATTATAAAGGGAGTAATTGGCACTAAAGGACAGACAGGCTATTGTACGAGATATTAAACCAAGATAGTAACAGACACTATGCTTGATCACACAGAACTCCAGAAGCTCCAGGACTGGAGAAGAGAAGAGAAGAGAAGAGAAAGAAGAAAAACCATGAGGACATCCTCCGCGTGGCTCATCGTTATAATGGACATTTGGTTGCACGCGAACGCGAGCACCCTGACCTCACCTCCCCCAGCCATTAATGATTCACTTCCCCACAGTACCCAGAGCCCAGTCACAAATGACACCACACCATCTTGGTGTGACAGGTTTATAACCTATTACTCCCTGTCCTACGTGATAGAATCCCTATTGGTATTGGCGATACTCTGCTGCATCGTGCAGACTATTCGTCTGAGAAAATGGAGAAGGAGAGCCTACCGCGCTCGCACCCCGGTATATAGAATAAGATCCCCTATTTTCGGATACGACCAGACCCCCGACCCCCGCGATCTATAATAAAAAGCATTCATTTGCGTTTTGTTATAAATAAAGAAATGTTCATGAGCAATTGTACAATCCTGAGCTTGACTGCCAAGCCAGGAAAATGTGTATAAAACTGCTATGATTTTGTTTGTATGGTTTAGGAAATTAGTGTGATGAAATAGTTGAGTGAGTGTAGTTTGTTAAGGATAGTTAGAGGTTCCCATTTTTTTTTTTTTTGTAATGCATGTCCCTGTTTGACATAGCGCCCCTCAGAATTGGTAGTTAAAAATGTTTTGCATAGTTATGGTCAGTGTTGAGGCCATCGAAGAGTGCTCGCCTGGTCAGGGAATGGAAAGCAACGCAGTTATGTGATCCTTCACGCTTCGCGCTAGGATCACAAGGAGGGTGTGTAGCCACCTGAGTTGGCCAAGCCCCGATTTAAAATGGCAAACGGCAAAGGCTGAAGGAAAATTCAGCCAACACAGGCAGAAACCAGCAGGTGCAGGTTTGCTGTGTATTTAACTCTGCACAGGCCCAGACAGCATCGATACTAGCAGCCATCTGCATAATAATGCAGCAACCACCTACATACTAATAAGCAATCCCCGGGAACAATAGCAACATTTGGGACAAACAAGACGAAGCCAGACTCCCGGCGCCAGCAGGAGCCAACACAAAAGAGGTTAACGGACGCCTCAAGACCGCCCATCGATCAGGGAACCGCTCCAGTATTGGAGAAATCGAACCAAGCGATTGGAACAAAGTCCAATCACCTAGAACCAGGTACAGGGTACGCCCCGAAAGGCGGGAAGCCCCTGGGGACTATAAAGTTAAGCCCCAAGTTCAAATCGGCCCTCTTCTTCCTGACCGGGTCACCCAGCAACGCGAACCAACATTGACCGTGACTGGTCCAGTGGCCACCGAGAGATCGTAAGTCTTAAGTCAATGCTCGCTACGTGATAGGCGCTCCTAGCTATCAATCCGTAGCAACTTTGAATCCCGCAGACTCAGAACCCGAACGAAAGGCCATTTGTTCCCCTGACCTGGTGGGCCAGTCCGAAGCGAAGTACAGGCCTGTTAGTCGTAGAAGTAGCTTAGATGTAGAATTTGTGCATGAGTAGCGATTACTGTGTATAATAAATGTGCTTTGATCTAAATCTTACTGATCGGTGTATTGAGTTATTGGTCATGACACGAACTTGAACCTCGTGGCGGTGTCATAAAGGTACCTGGCAACTCGAGAGCAAAGGTTCAGTTTCCTGCCTGTTCCCCATAACTTGTGACTGCTGTGTAGTTCAAAACGCTGCCCGAACTCCAGAAACTCCAGGTCACTTTAATTGGCTCACCACCTTGATGCGTTCTTGCCCCCTGGAAAGGCGATGTGTTGGTAACAAGATCTGTAAAACAAAAACCACATGGTCATGTAATTGACTCTCTGGCCTTCTCGTGATTGACACTTTTCAGCCACCAATGGAATTTGGTCCTTAGGAGGGAACCTTGAAATTAAATAGATGATACTTATTTTATTCTTCAGTCTTCCCCTGGACCCCTGCTGAAGCTCCAATCAGTGAGAATTTGTGAGGTCATCTTTTGTGGGGACTGTAGAACTTGGCAAGTACAGAGGACAGAGACCTGGAGAGCTGAGTCTCATCCCTTCATCTTGTCCCTTGCATCACGAGGACTGAACATTCCGGGGAGTGCTAAGGCTAGGAAAAAGTGGCCCCGCTATACAGAATAAAGTTATATACAAGTTAGTTGTTTTCGTTGACATTTTGAACTTTGTGTCAGAATTTAAATAACGTGTCTTGCATTTATTCCATGGCATCCGAAGGAGATATCATCAGTTGAATGCTATATAAATTCATTCTCAGTTTTTCTTGGCGTTAAATGGTCGTGAATAAAATCTTTTGAAAATAGGATTTCAACCTTCAAATCAGTGCTCGGACTTTAAGTTCCGAGCATATAATGTGAATTACATTATCTGCATTACAATTACGTGTATTCCCATAACAGCCTCCCCGAACAGGCGCCGGAATGTGGCGACTAGGGGCTTTTCACAGTAACTTCATTGAAGCCTACTTGTGACAATAAGCGATTTTCATTCATTCGTTCATTCATTTCACAAAAATCCAGAAGCCAAAGCCTTGGGCATTGTTTCACTGCAACAATATCCTTCTGTCTGATGTAAATTGATTTCACAGCCCAAGTAAGATTAAGTTCAGTATATTTATGTGGAATTTGTCTTCATTACTGTGCCGAGCAGTGGGGCTGTTGGCGGATGAGGAGGTGAGTGAGCGGGTCCGAGGAAGTATAGAGAGGTACCTGGAGGCCAATGATAACGGGGAGGTCCGAGTGAGGATGGTGTGGGAGGCGCTGAAGGCGGTGGTGAGGGGAGAGCTGATCTCCATTAGGGCCCACAAGGAGAGGAGGGAGCAGGGGGAGAGGGAGAGGCTGGTGGGGGAGATGGTGAGGGTAGACAGGAGGTATGCGGAGGTGCCCGATGAAGGATTGTTGAGGAAGAGGCGCAGCCTCCAGGCCAAATTCGATCTGGTGACCACCAGGAAGGCGGAGGTGCAGTGGAGGAAGGCCCAGGGGGTGATTTACGAGTATGGGGAAAGGCAAGCCGGATGCTGGCGCATCAGCTTCGGAAGCGGGAAGCAGCTAGGGAGATTGGGGGAGTTAAGGACAGGGGAGGTAGTGTGGTGCGGAGTGGGGTTGGCATCAATGGAGTCTTCAGGGACTTTTATGAGGAATTGTACCGGTCCGAGCCCCCACTGGAGGAGGGAGGGGTGGGCCGCTTCCTGGACCAATTGAGGTTTCCGAAGGTGGAGGAGGGACTGGTGGCGGGACTGGGGGCCCCGATTGGGCTGGAGGAGCTGACCAAAGGGATAGGAAGCATGCAGGCGGGGATGGCACCGGGGCCGGACGGTTTCCCAGTCGAACTCTAGAAACAATATATGGACCTGTTGGGCCCGTTGCTAGTTAGGACCTTCAATGAAGCAAGGGAGGGGGGGGCTTTGTCCCCGACAATGTCCCGAGCACCGATCTCCTTGATCCTGAAGCGGGACAAGGATCCCCTGCAGTGTGGGCCTTACAGGCCGATTTTGTTGCTAAACGTAGATGCCAAGGTGCTGGCGAAAGTCTTAGCCACGAGGATTGAGGATTGTGTGCCGCAGATCATCCACGAAGACCAGACGGGGCTTGTGAAGGGGAGGCAGTTGAACGCGAATGTGCGGAGGCTTTTGAACGTTATCATGATGCCGGCGAGGGAGGTGGAGGCAGAGATAGTGGTGGCTATGGACGCTGAGAAAGCCTTCGATAGGGTAGAGTGGGGGTACCTGTGGGAGGTGCTGAAGAGGTTTGGGTTTGGGGAGGGGTTTGTCAGGTGGGTTAGGCTGTTGTATGAGGTCCCGATGGCAAGTGTGGCCACAAACAGGAGGAGGTCTGAGTATTTTCGGTTGCACCGAGGGACGAGGCAGGGGTGTCCCCTGTCCCCCCTGCTCTTCGCACTGGCGATTGAACCCCTGGAAATGGCACTGAGGGAGTCGAGGAACTGGAGGGGGTTGGTGCGGGGTGGGGTGGAGCATAGGGTGTTGCTCTATGCGGACGACTTGCTGCTATATGTGGCGGACCCGGTGGGGGGAATGCCGGAGGTAATGAGGATCCTCAGGGAATTTGGGGATTTCTCGGGGTACAAGCTCAACATGGGGAAGAGCGAGCTGTTTGTGGTTCACCCAGTGGACCAGGAGAGGGGGATTGGCGAGCTCCCACTAAAAAGGGCGGAGAGGAGCTTCAGGTATTTGGGGGTCCAGGTGGCCAGGAGCTGGGGGGCCCTGCATAGGCTTAATTTCACAAGGCTGGTGGAGCAAATGGAGGAGGAGTTCAAGAAGTGGGACGCGTTGCCGCTGTCCTTGGCGGGTAGGGTGCAGTCAGTCAAAATGACGGTGCTCCCAAGGTTTTTGTTCCTGTTCCAGTGCCTCCCCGTGTTTATCCCGAAGGCCTTTTTTAGGCGGGTTAACAGGAGTATAACGGGGTTTGTGTGGGCGCGAGGGACTCCGAGGGTGAGAAGGGTGTTCCTGGAGCAGAGTAGAGATAGGGGGGAGCTGGCGCTGCCCAACCTCTGTGGGTACTACTGGGCTGCCAATGCGACGATGGTGCACAAGTGGGTGATGGAGTGGGAGGGGGCTGCATGGAAGAGGCTGGAGACGGCGTCTTGTGAGGGTACGAGTCTCGGGGCTCTGGCAACGGTGCCGCTGCCGTTCCCTCCAAGGAGGTATACCACGAGCCCGGTGGTGGCGGCTGCTCTCAAATTCTGGGGGCAGTGGAGGTGACACAGGGGGGAAGCTGGGGCCTCGGTGTGGACCCCAATACGGGGGAACCACCGGTTCATCCCAGGGAAAACAGATGGAGGGTTTCCGGGGTGTCACAGGGCATGGATACGAAAGTTGGGGGACCTGTTTGTGGACGGGAAGTTCGCGAGCCTGGGTGAGCTGGAGGAGAAGTACAGGCTCCCCCCGGGGAACACCTTCAGGTACTTACAGGTAAGGGCGTTTGCCAGGCGGCAGGTGGTGAAATTCCCGCGGCTGCTGCCACACACAGTACAGGACAGGGTGCTCTCGGGGGGGTGGGTGGGAGTGGGGAAGATCTCGGAAACTTACCAGGTGATGCAGGAGTAGGAGGAGGCCTCGGTGGTGGAGGTGAAAGGTAAGTGGGAGGAGGAGTTGGGAGAGGAGATTGAGGAAGGGACGTGGGCAGATGCCCTAGGGAGGGTGAACTCTTCCTCATCGTGTGCGAGGCTCAGCCTCATACAGTTTAAGGTGCTGCACAGGGCACACATGACCAGGACAAGGATGAGCCGGTTTTTTTGGGGTGAGGACAGGTGTGTTAGGTGCTCAGAGAGCCCAGCATATGTTCTGGGCGTGCCCAGCAACGAGAACGGTGTCGAGGGTGGTAGGATCCAGGGTCAAACCGGGCTGGGTGCTCGCAATATTTGGGGTGGCAGAGGAGCCGGGAGTGCAGGAGGCGAAAGAGGCCGGTATTCTGGCCTTTGCGTCCCTGGTAGCCCGGCGAAGGATTCTTCTTCAGTGGAAGGATGCGAGGCCCCCAAGCGTGGAATCCTGGATCAACGATATGGCGGGGTTTATTATGTTGGAGAGGGTGAAATTCGCCTTGAGAAGGTCGGTACAAGGGTTCTTTAGGCAGTGGCAACCGTTCTTAGACTTCCTGGCAGAACGGTAGACATTGGTCAATGGCAGCCGCAACTCGGGGGGGGGGGGGTTACTTTATTTTTGTTTTTGTTATGTAAACCTTCATAAAAACTTTTTTTTTAAAATTACTGTGCCGAGCATACATGCATGACTCAGATTCTCAATTATCTACCAAGTGCTAGGAAAGATCCCAAATCTTAGAGCGGGGATTCTCCTGAATGTCCCAGCCAACATTTGTTCCTCAACCAATGTCAGCAAAGATAAAATTAATTAGACATTTGCCTCATTGCTGTTTGCAGGATATTGCTGTGTGGAAAATAGCTGGTGTTAAATAATTCATAGCAATGAAGTGCTTTGACACCCTTGAAAAGGTGTTCCTTAGCTGCCATGAATGAAATCTTTCTTTCAATTTCCGCTATCTGCTAGACGTGAGGCGTGATCCTCTTGAGTCAAATATTGAAGGTTTTGCTACTTTCAAATATCCGAGTTCCAGAAAATCCAATCAATCGAAAATCCAATCAATCTGCCCTTGACTTTTTCTTGAATCCTGGCTTTGCAAATATTATGTGCAACTAAATTGTGTGTTTTTTGTAAAGTATTTTGAGACATATCTTGACTTGAAATTCATGAAATTTCAACATTTTCAACAGAAGAAGGGCCGCCTTGCTCTTGCCCACTGTGTACGTCAGATAAAGGGAGCTGTGTACCTTTCTATGAGGGAATTGAACTGTCAAAAGAAATTGGAGCAGCCTACTTGGAACTTCACAGTCTCAATGACTTCTATGTGGGGAAATACTTTGGAGGAGTGGTGAGCAAAATTGCAATTTCTTCATTGGTAGTTTTTAATAACATAAAATCTTAAGGTATATTTTCCTCATGTTCCACTGCTCAAAGACAATTACAGAAACTATCATCATGCAATGTTGTAAATTTGTCGAACTGTATTGGATTTGCTACTGAAACAGACAGCGGAGTTGAAAATCTATCGGCATTGCTTGCTTACAGCCTCCTGAGAAAATATGCATTATGGGAGGCGTAAGGGTCCCTCATTTGATATACCCATACCAATCTCAGTGCATCTAAGGCACCTGACCAGTCAAGTATTTTTTTTTTTAAATTAAATTTAGAGTACCCAAATCATTTTTTCCAATTAAGGGGCAATTTAGCATGGCCAATCTACCTACCCTGCACATCTTTGGGTTGTGGGGGCAAAACCTACGCAAACATGGGGAGAATGTGCAAACTCCACATGGACAGTGACCCAGAGCAGGGATCGAACCTGGGACCTCGGCGCCGTGAGGCAACAGGGCTATACCACTGCGCCACCATGCTGCCCCGCCAGTCAAGTATTTTGCCAACCTTTGTAAGGGTCCTATTTTTAAAAATATGAGAAAAATCTTGACTTGACTTGCCTGAAATGTTTGGTGTCAATACCATAATCTTCTGCATATGCCACCATTTAGTGATTTGTAGGATTCGCCTCACCAGACACACAGTTGCTGATGATTCACCATTTCACTCTCATGGCAGAGACTTGAATTTTCAATGTATCCAGTTTCTGACTTTCCCTGATACGCATCCACTGGATGCTTCATGCTTCACTGGAAGGGCTTCATATTTCCATCACCCGTATAACTTATTAGCTGTGTTAAAGGTTATGACTGGAGTGCAAGTTTTTGAGGCTTTACAAATAATTCTGTGATTCTGGAGTATTGTGTTTAAACATTAGAGGTAAAAAGAAAAATTGTAAATGTTGAAATCTGAGGTACTCAGGCCTTTTAACAACAAATCTGAGAAAAAATAGGTTGATGCTTGCAGGATTGAAACTTTAAAAATGGGTTATACCTAAAGCATTAACTTGCCTTTTATCTTACAAGATGCTGAAGAGCAGCTGCTTGTAATTTAACATTTAAAAAATATATTTG
The DNA here is from genome assembly GCF_047496885.1 of Scyliorhinus torazame. NCBI lineage: Eukaryota > Metazoa > Chordata > Chondrichthyes > Carcharhiniformes > Scyliorhinidae > Scyliorhinus > Scyliorhinus torazame. Next base: position 99,986,878 of record NC_092715.1, read on the forward strand.
GAGGATCAGTCAAGCAAAAAGCTGACCAATTAACCTTTACAACCCATTAGACACTGAACACTAGTTTTGTTTACCAACCAATTCATGTTGACATGTCACTTCAATATCTTAATGCGCAGGTCAGTTCACTACTCCAACCTGCCGGGGATATTCAAGAGGCATCACTTCTCGAATGCCTAGAATGCGGAGCCAGTTGTGAAGAGAAGCAAAACAGAAGTCATGCACTTCCCCACAGATTGAGAAAAAAGTAGTCACACTTGGCTCTTTTGCATACTATTGGGTAGCACAGACAGAAACTGGCACTTTTGTGCATACTTGATTGGGATGGAGTGCAATGTGAGGAGGCCAGGCAGAAGTAGAAGAAAGTGGGGGAAGAAAAGTCCCAAAAACATTTAATGACATTTCAGGTGACTTCGATGATTTTGAACTAAATTTGACTGAATCAGAAAATATTGACGTGTATGTAAAAGCAGAGAGTTCCCTCATAATGGAATCAAATTAATAATACATTGGGAAAATCTGGAGGATTGGTGGGTACTGAATGTAACATTGTCATTGGGTGATTTGTTTTCCATGAAACTGTCCCTGGGTGATTGTATCTGCTGAAGTTCCTTTGAAAAATAAGTGTTGGCAGAAACCTAGAAATACATCTATAATGTGCCTGTCAACAGCAATTACTGAACTGTGCCATTTCAAAATATTTCATTAAGCTTCATTGAATATAGAGCATGATGTAAGCACCGTATTGCGCCCGGCGTGGATCTGGGCGTGCCAGTTAAGTAGCAGGAGAGGCCAAAATCTAGATCCGCACCGGGCTTGAATCAGTATGCTATCTAACCAGCCTGCTCCGGGTGACAGGTTCCAGTTCCTGCCCAAACGTGCTGAGATCATTGACCTCCAATCAGCACCAATCTCCATATCATTAGCAAGATGGAAGTCCAATGTAACGGCCTCCCGGGAACTAACCGGCTCCCCAGTGAGAGATCACGCGGGTACCATTTAGCACTCCGTTTTCAAAACAGGCAGCTGGCATAATGATGACTGAGGAGGTGAGTAGCCATTTCCATTCTCTGGTATGCACTCTAAGGGCACTGGAGTTGTTGCTCCAAGGGGATGGGCCGGGTCGGGGGCAGGGTGTCAGAGGTTGAGGGTTGTCCTGGGCTTGGTTGGGGTGGTCTTAGCTGGGTTTGTGGGGCCTACAAACCATCCCCCAATATTGTATATACTCATAATGGGGGCAACTACAACTGATACCTGTCTGTCCTGCAAAACACGTCCAGGACAGATCCCTGCTCTTGGTTAAATGCTGCGGGCCACTTTAATTCCCTCTGACTGTGAGCAGCCCGGAGCTTCACTGCTGAAAGCAATTGCTAATAAGTAATTGACATTGTTAGTTATGTGAGCACTTCACAGCTCCCAAGTGCATTCTCGTGGGTACGTGTGCCATGTCTCAGACGAGTGTTATTGCCCAGCATTCCAATTAAACTGTGAGGCCTGAACACTTTGCCTGGGGCACAGTGGTTAGCAATGCTGCCATCACCACACCAGGAACACAGGTTCAACTCCTGCCTTAGCTGAGTGTCTGTGTGCAAATTGTACATTCTCCTTTAGCTGCATAGGCTTCCTCCGGGTGCTCCTGTTTCCTCCCACAGTCCAACGATGTGCTGGTTAGGTGGATTGGCCATGATAAAAAAAATGCCCCTAACTACCAGTAGTGGGGGAAGACAGACGCGGGGAGCTGGAAGCACCAATAGACCTGGGAGAAATCATGGAGAGCATCAGCTCCATGCAGGCGGGGTAGGCATTGGGACCCGACGGCTTCCCAGCGGACTTCTACACAATATTTGCACGAGTCCTGGCCCCACACCTAAGGGACATGTTCGCGGACTCACCGGCAAGGGGAACCCTGCCCCCAACGCTAGTGCAGGCCTCAATTTCACTAATATCCAAAAAAGATAAAGACCTGACAGAATGTGGATCATACAGACCCATTTCACTGCTGAACATGGATGCGAAAATACTCGCAAAGTTCCTGGCCAAAAGGCTGGAGGGCAGCGTGCCAGAGGTGGTCGCAGAGGACCAAACGGGCTTTGTCAAGGGCAGGCAGCTCACAGCGAACATCAGGCGGCTGCGGAATGTGATAATGACGCCCCCCCCCGGGGAGAGAACACCAGAGGTGATCGTCTCCCTGGACGCAGAAAAGGCCTTTGACAGAGTCGAATGGAGCTACCTCCTCGAGGTACTGGAACGGTTTGGGCTAGGAGCGGGATTCACCGCCTGGGTGAGGCTCCTGTACATCGCTCCCAAAGCGAGTGTTCGAACTAACACCACCAGCTCTAAATACTTCCAGCTACAGAGAGGAAAAAAACAGGGCTGCGCCCTGTCCCTACTCTTGTTCGAGCTAGCGATTGAACCCCTGGTGATAGCCCTGCAGGATGCAAAAAGCTGGAAGGGAATCCAGAGAGGAGACAGAGAACACAGAGTCTCACTCTATGCAGATGACCTGCTCCTCTATGTCTCGAAGCCACAAGAGGGACTGGAGGCAATACTGCAAATACTGATAGAGTTTGGAACCTTCTTGGGCTACAAACTTAACCTGGGCAAAAGCGAGACATTCCCAGTGAACCCAAAAGGGGGAGGGAGAGAGCTGGAGGGGCTTCCGTTCAAAACAGCCCAGAACAGATTCCGCTACCTGGGGATCCAAATAGCCAGAGACTGGACACAGATCTTCTAGTAGTGTGCTTTCTGGGGCCCCAGGGTGCCCTATTGTCTCTTTGCAGAGGAAGTGCTTTATTTGAAGGTGTCTCAATTCCTGTCCTCTTGCTATTTCCACTTCCTCGTCAGTTCGTCCAGTGTCGACAGTCTGCGGCCTACGTAGAAGTCCTCGACCGTCAGTGTGCCCCCGTCCTGCCTCCATCTTTTGAAGGTGTTATCTAGCATGGCTGGGGGGTATCTGTGATTGCCACAGATGGGGGCCATAAGGGAAATTTTGGTTATCCCGAAGTGCTGTGCAAACTGGATCCACGTTCTCAGCGTGGCCGCTACCACTGGGCTCGTTGTGTACCTTGTTGAGGAGGATGGGAGTGCTGCTGTGGCCAGGGCCCGGAGGGTTGTTCCTTTACAGGATGCCTCCTACATTTGTACCCAATCTGTGTCAGGTTCTTGTACCCATCCCCTCACTTTTTCTGCCATTGCTGCCCAGTGGTAGTATTGTAGATTCGGTAGAGCCAGGCGCCCTCTGACTTTCCCTCTTTGCAGTGTTGGTTTGGGAATTCTCGGGTTCTTGGCTCCCCCCCCCCCCCTCCCACACACACACACACACACAAACGCCATGATTAGCCTGTCTATGTTTTGGAAAAAGGCCTTGGGGATGAAGATCGGGATGGATCTAAACAGGAAGAGGAACCTTGGCAGTACGTTCATCTTGATCATCTGCACTCTTCCTGCCAGGGAGAGTGGGAGTGAGCCCCACCGTTGAAGGTCCTTTCTTACTTCCTCTACCAGGCTGGTCAGGTTCCACTTGTGGATCTGTGTCCAGTCTCTGGCTATTTGGATCCCCAGGTAGCGGAATCTGTTCTGGGCTGTTTTGAACGGAAGCCCCTCCAGCTCTCTCCCTCCCCCTTTTGGGTTCACTGGGAATGTCTCGCTTTTGCCCAGGTTAAGTTTGTAGCCCGAGAAGGTTCCAAACTCTATCAGTATTTGCAGTATTGCCTTCAGTCCCTCTTGTGGCTTCGAGACATAGAGGAGCAGGTCATCTGCATAGAGTGAGACTCTGTGTTCTTTGTCTCCTCTCCGGATTCCCTTCCAGCTTTTTGCGTCCCGCAGGGCTATCGCCAGGGTATTTGATGGCTAGCGCGAACAAGAGTGGGGACAGGGGCAGCCTTGTTTTGTTCCTCTCTGTAGCTGGAAGTATTCAGAGCTGGTGGTGTTAGTTCGGACACTCGCTTTGGGAGCGATGTACAGGAGCCTCACCCAGGCGGTAAATCCCGCTCCTAACCCAAACCGTTCCAGTACCTCGAGGAGGTAGCTCCATTCGACTCTGTCAAAGGCCTTTTCTGCGTCCAGGGAGGTGATCACCTCTGGTGTTCTCTCCCCGGAGGGGGTCATTATTACGTTCAGCAGCCCCTGATGTTCGCTGTGAGCTGCCTACCCTTGACAAAGCCTGTTTGGTCCTCTGCGACCACCTCTGGTGCACAGCCCTCCAGCCTTTTGGCCAGGACCTTTGCGAGTATTTTCGCATCCATGTTCAGCAGTGAAATGGGTCTGTATGATCCACATTCTCTCAGGTTTTTATCTTTTTTGGATATTAGTGAGATTGTGACCTGCACTAGCATTGGGGGCAGGGTGCCCCCTGCCGGTGTCCGCGAACATGTCCCTTAGGTGTGGGGCCAGGACTGGTGCAAATATTGTGTAGAAGTCCGCCGGGAACCCGTCGGGTCCCGGTGCCTTCCCCGTCTGCATGGAGCTGATGCTCTGCATGATTTCTCTCAGGTCTATTGGTGCTTCCAGCTCCCGCCGTCTGTCTTTCCCCCACCACTGGTAGTTGGGGCATTTTTTTAATCATGGCCAATCCACCTAACCAGCACATCGTTGGACTGTGGGAGGAAACAGGAGCACCCGGAGGAAGCCTATGCAGCTAAAGGACAATGTACAATTTGCACACAGACACTCACCTAAGGCAGGAGTTGAACCTGTGTTCCTGGTGTGGTGATGGCAGCATTGCTAACCACTGTGCCCCAGGCAAAGTGTTCAGGCCTCACAGTTTAATTGGAATGCTGGGCAATAACACTCGTCTGAGACATGGCACACGTACCCACGAGAATGCACTTGGGAGCTGTGAAGTGCTCACATAACTAACAATGTCAATTACTTATTAGCAATTGCTTTCAGCAGTGAAGCTCCGGGCTGCTCACAGTCAGAGGGAATTAAAGTGGCCCGCAGCATTTAACCAAGAGCAGGGATCTGTCCTGGACGTGTTTTGCAGGGCAGGCGGGTATCAGCTGTAGTTGCCCCCATTATGAGTACATACAATATTGGGGAATGGTTTGTAGGCCCCACAAACCCAGCTAAGACCACCCCCCCTAAGCCAGAACAACCCTCGACCTCTGACACCCTGCCCCCGACCCGGCCCATCCCCTTGGAGCAACAACTCCAGTGCCCTTAGAGTGCATACCGGAGAATGGAAATGGCTACTCACCTCCTCAGTCATCATTATGCCAGCTGCCTGTTTTGAAAATGGAGTGCTAAACGGTACTCGCGGGGTTAGTTCCCGGGAGGCCGTTACATTGGACTTCCATCTTGCTAATGATATGGAGATTGGTGCTGATTGGAGGTCAATGATCTCAGCACGTTTGTGCGGGATCCGTAACCTGTCACCCGGAGCAGTTTGGTTAGATAGCATACTGATTCGAGCCCGGTGCGGATTGTAGCCATCTGGGATGGCCACTTCCCGATTACAAAATGGACACTTTGCAAAGATTGCAGGGAAAATGGAAAATGCTGAGAAAACAAGCAGGTTCAGAGCTTGTCTGTATATTGGAGCCGCAGCTCCCAGACAATACCAAAACTGTAGGCCCAATAGCATACCAATGGCCCATCTCCGGGAACAAAAGAGTAACATTTGAGTAACCGATACGAAGGCAGACACCCCGGCGCCAGAGGAGACCGAAACAAAGCAGGCCAACGGCCACCTAGGACACGTCTAGCCATCAGGGCACCCACCCTTTTATTGGACGAGATCAATAGGAATGATCAAGAAACAGCCCAATTGATTGGGGCCAAGTTCAAGGCCCGCCCAAAAGAGCACGAAGCCCCTTTGGGTGTAAGAAGGAGCCCCCAAGAGAGAATCGTTCTCTTGGACCCGGCTCTCACCGAGGAAAGACCTGTCCACCAGCTGCACCAGAAGCAAGTAAGTCCAAGGTCAACGCACGCTACCAGACGGACGACCTTAGCTGTTCCCTTGTGCCAGTTCGACGCCAGCAGCCTCAGAACCGAACAACGGCCATAGTTCTTCTGACTGAGTGGGCGCCCGAAGCTAAGTATAGGCTTTAGCAGTAGTGATAGTTTAGTCTGTAGAGTTTCGTGCATGAGTATATTTAACTGTGTGTGTAAATAAATAAGCATTGACTTTGAACTAACTAACTGGTGTATCGAGTCTTTGATCAGTATTCAGGTTTGAACCTTGTGGCGGTATCGAAAGATACCTGGCGACTCTAGAGCAAACATAATTAGAATTAAGGAAGGCGACCATATTGACCGCCATATTCAGAGCCAACCAAAGAGAGCAACATTTACTGGCGACTCCACCGGGACTCGACCTAGAAGTGGCCTAGTCACTCCGAGAGAACCTAAATTTGAATTGTAATCCAATTAGAAACAGAAAAACCACAAGTGTGAGAACGATACTGATCAAACCTCCGAGATTCGAAAGTGTGTTAATGCATGCGTACTAACAGGGAGATAAGGTAAACCTGAGAGATTTTGTTGCGTAAAACTGTCGGGAGTTTTGTAGGCCGGAAAATAGCGTAAGCCGTACCTGTGTTAACATCACCACTTTATCACCCCCTGTCCCAAATTCAGTAGAGAACCCAGAGATAGAGAGAAAATGGCAATGAAGGCAATGGAACGCCTTGTGAACCCCCAAGAATTCGAGGTCGCAGTGACCAGTAGAGTAGGACACTGTCCTGTATGGGAAGAAGAGATCAGAAAATATCTCAAAGGGAAAGGATGGCCCCTTTGAAGTGAATTCTGCGCCAATGACGAAACAGGTCCCGGGAGTATAGGACATACTTGGTGGGAGAACCTGTCAGAGATTCATAAGAAGAGCTTGGGGAAAGCTCGCAAGCCGATGGCAATTGTGTCCTGCTTGGCACAATTGCGAGGCACAGAGGAGGTCGTTAGGACGCTCCATAGAGAGATTGAGGAGAGAGACAGAAATCGTGAGGGAGATGTGAGCGAATTTGAGAAGGAGAATAAGGAGTTAAGAGAACAGTTAGCAGCGAGGGACAGAGAGGTGGATGATGCCAAGAGGGCACACCAGTCTTGTCTCGCCCATTTGAGTAGTTTTCAGACCCAGTACGATAAGGCCTACTAGGACACGCAACGTGCGGTCTTGGTAAGACAAGAAACCGAGCAACAGGTAGAGCAATTGCAGAAACAGTGCAATGATTTAAAAGCAGCCATACGAGTGCTCCACACTTCCACGACGGAACAAAGGCAGAGCTCCGTGGATCACGCAAAGTGCCGGAAGCAAATTGCAGAATTGCAGAATTGCAATCTCTGCTTTCTGTCCAGAATGGGTTTCAAAGTACGTTTGGACCCCCGTTAGAGCGGGAAAACAGCCCCAATTGGCAGGAGTTAAATGAAACTGCCCACAGTGTGTACATGGGCCATGTACGCAAGAAAAACCACAGAAAAGGAAAGCACCCCAACCCCCGACTGAACGGGCAGAACACACCCCCATGAACCCTGTAACCACATACCGCAGGGCCGCAGCAGAAGGAAACGCAGATTTCCTGTGTACAACCCGTTAACCGTGACCCAATTACGGGATGCGTGTGGAAAGATTACACCGTTCCTTCCCACATCAGACCCCCACCAGTTTTTCGCTAGAGTTAAACAGCAGGCTACCATGTACGGCCTGGCCGAAAAGGAACAAGTGAAGCTCACAGTTTTGAGCCTCGACCCTTCAGTTGTGGCAGCCCTTCCCAACCCACAGAATGTAGGAGGAGGCACACTCCAAGAAATGCACACAGCGATCCTGGATGCGATCGGCTATAACAGAGGACACCCCGTAGAAGGCCTAAACAAGTGTAGGCAAAATAAAACAGAGCACCCCACAGCGTTTGCTGGACGCTTGTGGATACATTTCACAGCAGTATTTGGAGAGTTAGCCCGCGCCCATTTGTCCGCGGATAATATGGCCAAATGGACTCGAATCCTAGTCTCTCATGCGACAGAGGCAGGATAGAGAGCTTGCGCAAATTACGACCCCTCAGACGAGGCCCACAACGAGAAATGGGTTTTGAAGAGATTGTCCCGTGCTTGGGAACAATCCCTCCAAGGCAAAACTGCATTTGCAAAACCAGAGGAAGAGCAGGCAGACATGAATCCAGTTAGGACGCACCAGAACCCCGCATGGGTAAATGAGGGCAAGAACAGCCCACCGCAGCCAAAATCCCAGGAATGTTACAATTGTGGACAATTAGGTCACTATGCACGAGGGTGCAATGCGCCCCAAAAGCAGCAGAGAAACCAACAGACAGGCACCCTAAATAAGAATAGGGCACAGCCAATCCATAGTGTTAGCGCCCGTTCAGAGAACGCAGACATGAACGGCACCGACTGACGGTGTTCGGGCTCCCCAACTTGGGTCTGCGACACCCGTTGGGACAAGTCCGGTAGACCGGTAGTAGCAGGCAAAGTCCAGGGACACCCCGTAGAATTTCTTTGGGACACAGGAGTGTCCCGCACCATGCTCAATTCCTCCATGTTGTTTCAGCGAGACATGTGGCCCACAACAGACACCATCACACTCAGCGGCTTTACAGGTCATTTACAACAAGGACACATCACAGCCCCTGTAGCGATACAAATTGGGAACATTATGACTAAACACCCCGTAGTTTTGGTCGATCTACCCCAGACAACTGAACACATCCTAGGAATCGACTTTATGAGCTCCCACAACCTCTCATTTGATCTGGTAAATAAATGTGTATGGAGAATGGCAAAGGCAGCACGAGCCCCCGCCACGTTCACAGTTGGAGAGTATGCAAACAGAATCAGCGCAGTAGGAGACTTCTGGTTCGACCCTCGAGCCATGAGTCAGGACAAACAGGTTAGGGAAGTCCTACAGCAACACAAAGCAGCATTTGCACAGCACAAGCACGACTGTGGCAAGACAGCTGGCTTAGTGAACATTACAGATCCCGAACCCAGACCCCAAAAGTAGTACGGTTTCCCCCAAGAAACAGAGGGAGAGATCTCCAAAGTAATAGAGAGTCTGCTTGATCAAGGCGTACTCCGATCAGTAGCCTCCACAAATAACGCACCAATTTGGCCCGTCAGGAAACCCGGTGGATCATGGCGACTGATCATTGATTACCGGGAACTGAACAAAGTAACCCCAGTAGCAGCCCCCACCATAGCCACGAGACCATGATCAAACAGGGACTTCAGTTTAAAAAAAATTCGGTTTTGGACATCAGCAACGGCTTTTGGTCCATTCCATTGGATAAAGCGTGCCAATATCAATTCACCTTTACATTCCAGGGACAGCAATATACGTGGACATGCCTTCAACAAGGCTTCCACAACTCCCCCTCTATTTTCCACCGACAGCTGGCAAATGGACTAGCAACATTTTCTCAACCCAATTGTCTGGTCCAGTATGTAGATGACTTGCTACTACAGACAACACAAAGGGACAGCACATTTCACTTCTCGCCGAACTCCTAGCACTCCTAAAACAGATTGGATGTAAATTCAACCCCAAGAAAGCCCAGATTTTGCAGGAAAAATTGATTTACTTGGTTACGGTAATCACTCATGGTAAACGCGAGATCGAGCAAAAGAGACTTGACTCGATCGTCAAATTGCCCCTTCCCTATAACGTGACATTGCTAGGACTGGTTGGCTATTGCTGAAACCATATCGACGGTTTTGCCACAAAAGCAGCGCCCCTATCCAACCTTCTCAAGAAACAGGCACCTTGGGAATGGCTTCCACAGCACACGGATGCAGTGGATGCTTTAAAGAGAGCCCTCAGCACAGCCCCCACATTACAGGTCCCAGATCCACTTTCCCCGTACGCAATCGAAGTAGCAAGCACCGACCGAACCCTTTCGGCCGTGCTCCCCCAGGAACGCCATGACCAATTATGCCCCGTGGCATACGCCTCACGCGTGTTAGATCCTGTCGAGCAAGGATTTTCTGCCTGCGAAAGGCACCTGCTCGCAGTTTTTTGGGCAGTACAGTACTTCGCCTACATTACAGGACTCAACCCCATCGCCATTCTCACTGAACACACCCCAACACAGCTATTATTAGATGGTCGACTTAAAGATGGCACAGTCACCCAAATCCACGCAGCCCATTGGACCCTTTTACAGGGACGGGACATTACAGTTAAAAGAACCAAGACCCACACTTTCCTAGCCGACAATTTGCAATATGCAGGTACCCCACATGAGTGTGAGATCATTACCACAAACCATAATTCAGGCCCATTTATACCTAAGTCAGCTCCCAGGAAAGCAGGTAATACACCCCAGAGACCACAGCCCAGACACGTGCGCACCCCTGAAAATTTATGTGGATGGCTCCTCCACAGTTTTGAATGCAAAGAGAATCACCGGTTGCGGCATTTACGTAGAGAGGATGCGCAGGGACGCGCCCTTGAAGAGATTTCATTAAAGTTGCCAGGACATCTAGCTCGCAGGCAGCAGAACTGGCAGCCATAGATTCCATTGTTGACCACACTGACTCGTTTCCGACGCCAGCGGACATATATTCGGACAGTTTATATGTCTGCATTTATTTAACAGAATTCCTACCCCTGTGGGGAACTAGAGGATTTGTTTCTGCAGACGGAAAGCCCCTACCCTCAGCCCCATTACTCCGGCATATCCTGGAGACAGCTAAAGATAGGAAATATGGTATCATTAAGGTTCGCAGTCATCACTGTTCTTCCCCCCCTGGTAACGTTAAAGCAGATGCCCTAGCGAAGGCAGGTTCCAGACATGGTTACTTTTGGAACCCCCCCAAAAGCGCCCCAGTACACATGGTTCAGGTCTCACCGACCAACATTTAGGATCTAGCAAAAGCCCAAAAGGAAGATGAAAAGCTCAGGGAAGTTTTAAAATGAACCTTCCCAACCTCGTACGATATGTACAGCCTCGTACAGCCAGATTGAGACAGCAAAGAGTGAGTTTGGGAACTTGAATCTCGGTGGGAATTCGAAGCTCGGTGGGGAGGAAGTACTTTTTATCCCTGATAAGTGACTGGTAAGTAGTTTTTCTGTTTTCTTTTTCTTTTCGTTGGTATATTTATTTATTTTTTCTTTGTTGTTTATTTATTTATTTTGGGGGGGAAATTGTAGTTGTTGAAGTTAACCAAAGGTTTAAGACATGTCAGGAGATCTCAGACCCATGTCATGCTCCTCGTGTGCGATGTGGGCACTCAGGGACACGTCCACTGTCCCTGGCTCCTTTACGTGCAAGATGTGTGTCCAGTTGCAGCTCCTGTTAGACCGCTTGATGGCTCTGGAGCTGCGGATGGACTCACTTTGGAGCATCCGCGATGCTGAGGACGTCGTGGATAGTAGGTTTAGCGAGTTGGTCACACCGTAGGTGAAAGGTACTGAGGGAGAAAGAAAATGGGTGACCAAAAGATAGAACAAGAGTAGGAAGGCAGTGCAGGTGTCCCCTGCGGTCATCTCCCTGCAAAACAGATATACCGCTTTGGATACTGTTGAGGGAGATGGCTCACCAGGGGAAGGCAGCAGCAGCCAGGTTCATGGCACCATGGCTGGCTCTGCTGCGCAGCTGGGCAGGAAGAAGAATGGCAGGGCTATAGTGATAGGAGACTCAATCATAAGGTGAATAGACAGGCGGTTCTGCGGACGCAATCGAGACTCCAGGATGGTATGTTGCCTCCCTGTTGCAAGAGTCATGGATGTCTCGGAGCAGCTGCAGGACATTCTGGGGGTGGAGGGTGAACAGCCAGCTGTCATGGTGCACATAGGCACCAACGATATAGGTAAAAAACAGGACAAGGTCCTACAAGCTGAATTATGGGAGTTAGGAGTTAAACTAAAAAGTAGGACCTCAAAGGTAGTAATCTCAGGATTGCTACCAGTGCCACGAGCTAGTCAGAGTAGGAATGTCAGGATAGATAGGATGAATGCGTGGCTCGAGAGATGGTGCAAGAGGGAGGAATTCAAATTCCTGGGGCATTGGAACCGGTTCTGGGGGAGGTGGGATCAGTACAAACCGGACGGTCTGCACCTAGGCAGGACTGGAACCGATGTTTGGGGGGGTGTTTGCTAGAGCTGTTGGGGAGAGTTCACACTAATGTGGCAGAGGGATGGGAACCGATGCAGGAAGTTGGAAGGTAGTAAAACAGGGACAGAAACAAAAGGCAGTAAGGGGGAAAGTGTAAGGCAGAGAAGCCATAGTCAAAAATCAAAAAGGGTGACAGTACAAGGTACAGTGACTGAGGGGAGCTCAGTGAATAGGACCAGGAATACTAAAAGGAATAAAACTGGAAGTAAAAACATTAATGGTAAGCGACGTGGCAGGTTGTTACATGAAGATGTGGGTTCAACAACAAGGAAAATTAGGAGAAATGTTAAGAGGAAATATAATTTAGGAGAGGTTACTGATCAAGGTGTTAAGATTCAGAACAGAGGTAAAAAAATACAACATAAGTGTACTTTACCTGAATGCACGTAGTATTCGGAATAAGGTAAATGAGTTGATGGCGCAAATCATCGTGAATGACTCTGATTTAGTGGCCATTGAAACATGGTTAAAGGATGGTCACGACTGGGAGTTAAATATCTGAGGGTATTAAACTATTCGGAAGGACAGAGTGGATGGTAAGGGAGGTGGTGTAGCTCTGTTAATTAAGGATGACATCCGGGCAATAGTAAGGGATGACATCGGTGCTATGGAGGATAAGGTTGAATCCATTTGGGTGGAAATCAGGAATAGTAAGGTGAAAAAGTCACTGATAGGAGTAGTCTATAGGCCACCAAATAGTGACATTATGGTGGGGCAGGCAATAAACAAAGAAATAACTGATGCATGTAGAAATGGTACAGCAGTTATCATGGGGGATTTTAATCTACATGTCGATTGGTTTAACCAGGTCAGTCAAGGCAGCCTTGAGGAGGAGTTTATAGAATGTATCCGTGATAGTTTCCAAGAACTGTATGTAATGGAACCTACGAGGGAACAAGCGGTCCTAGATCTGGTCCTGTGCAAAGAGACAGGATTAATTCAGGATCTCATAGTTAGGGATCCTCTCGCAACGAGCGATCACAATATGGTGGAATTTAAAATCAAACACGAGTGTTTTGTGCTTAAACAAAGGAGATTACAATGGGATGAGAGAAGAACTAGCTAAGGTAGACTGGGAGCAAAGACTTTATGGTGAAACAGTTGAGGAACAGTGGAGAACCTTCCAAGCAATTTTTCACAGTGCTCAGCAAAGGTTTATACCAACAAAAAGGAAGGACGGTAGAAGGAGGGAAAGTCGACTGTGGATATCTCAGGAAATAAGGGAGAGTATCAAATTGAAGGAAAAAACATACAAAGTAGCAAAGATTAGTGGGTGACTAGAGGACTGGGAAATCTTTAGGGGGCAACAGAAAGCTACTAAAAAAGCTATAAAGAAGAGTAAGATAGATTATGAGAATAAACTTGCTCAGAATATGAAAACAGATAGTAAAAGTTTCTACAAATATATGAAACAAAAAAGAGTGGCTGAAGTAAATATTGGTCCTTTAGAGGATGAGAAGGGAGATTTAATAATGGTGGATGAGGAAATGGCTGAGCAACTGAACAGGTTTTTTGGGTCAGTCTTCACAGTGGAAGACACAAATAACATGCCAGTGACTGATGGAAATGAGGCTATGACAGGTGAGGACCTTGAGAGGATTGTTATCACTAAGGAGGTAGTGATGGGCAAGCTAATGGGGCTAAAGGTAGACAAGTCTCCTGGCCCTGATGGAATGCATTCCAGGGTACTAAAAGAGATGGCTAGGGAAATTGCAAAACGCCCTTGTAATAATTTACCAAAATTCACTAGACTCTGGGGTGGTCCTGGCGGATTGGAAATTAGCAAACGTGACACCACTGTTTAAAAAAGGAGGTAGGCAGAAAGTGGGTAATTATAGGCCAGTGAGCTTAACTTCGGTAGTAGGGAGGATGCTGGAATCTATCATCAAGGAAGAAATAGCGAGGCATCTGGATGGAAATTGTCCCATTGGGCAGACGCAGCATGGGTTCATAAAGGGCAGGTCATGCCTAACTAATTTAGCGGAATTTTTTGAGGACATTACCAGTGCGGTAGATAACGGGGAGCCAATGGATGTGGTATATCTGGATTTCCAGAAAGCCTTTGACAAGGTGCCACACAAAAGTTTGCTGCATAAGATAAAGATGCATGGCATTAAGGGGAATGTAGTAGCATGGATAGAGGATTGGTTAATTAATAGAAAGCAAAGAGTGGGGATTAATGGGTGTTTCTCTGGTTGGCAATCAGTAGCTAGTGGTGTCCCTCAGGGATCAGTGTTGGGCCCACAATTGTTCACAATTTACATAGATGATTTGGAGTTGGGGACCAAGGGCAATGTGTCCAAGTTTGCAGACGACACTAAGATGAGTGGTGAAGCAAAAAGTGCAGAGGATTCTGGAAGTCTGCAGAAGGATTTGGATAGGCTAAGTGAATGGGCTAGGGTCTGGCAGATGGAATACAATGTTGACAAATGTGAGGTTCTCCATTTTGGTAGGAATAACAGCAAAAGGGAATATTATTTAAATGATAAAATATTAAAACATGCTGCTGTGCAGAGAGACCTGGGTGTGCTCGTGCATGAGTCGCAAAACGTTGGTTTACAGGTGCAACAGGTGATTAAGAAGGTAAATGGAATTTTGTCCTTCACTGCTAGAGGGATGGAGTTTAAGACTAGGGAAGTTCTGCTGCAATTGTATAAGGTGTTAGTGAGGCCACACCTGGAGTATTGTGTTCAGTTTTGGTCTCCTTACTTGAGAAAGGACGTACTGGCACTGGAGGGTGTGCAGATGAGATTCACTAGGTTAATCCCAGAGCTGAAGATGTTGGATTACGAGGAGAGGTTGAGTAGATTGGGACTGTACTCGTTGGAATTTAGAAGGATGAGGGGGGATCTCATAGAAACATATAGAATTATGAAGGGAATAGAGAGGACAGATGCGGTCAGGTTGTTTCCACTGGCGGTGAAAGCAGAACTCGGGGGCATAGCCTCAAAATAAGGGGAAGTAGTTTTAGGACTGACCTTAGGAGGAACTTCTTCACCCAAAGGGTTGTGAATCTATGGAATTCCTTGCCCAGTGAAGCAGTAGAGGCTCCTTCAATAAATGTTTTTAAGATAAAGATAGATAGTTTTTTGAAGAATAAAGGGATTAGGGTTATGGTGTTCCGGCCGGAAAGTGGAGCTGAGTCCACACAAGATCAGCCATGATCTCATTGAATGGTGGAGCAGGCTCGAGGGGCCAGATGGCCTACTCCTGCTCCTAGTTCTTATGTTCAAGAACACAATAACCACACATGACGGTGTGATTTTGAAAGGTGGCATTTATGTAGTACCCAGCCAGGACAGGAACCAGATTATTTGTCAGTTCCATGACAATCATGGACACCAAGGCATTCAACCTACCCTAACCCACCTCAGACCTCTCTGCTGGTGGCCTGATTTAAAAGCCGATGTAACAGATTACATTGAAAATTGCTTGATCTGTGCCCAGAACAATTCGGACAGATATGCAAGAAAGGCTCAGCTTAGCCTGAAGAACATAGATTGGGGGCGGATGTTTGAGGGCAAATCAACATCTGACATGTGGGAGGCTTTCAAGTGGCAGTTGAATGGAATACAGGACCGGCATGTTCCTGTGAGGAAGAAAGATAAATACGGCAATTTTCGGGAACCTTGGATGACGAGTGATATTGTAGGCCTCGTCAAAAAGAAAAAGGAGGCATTTGTCAGGGCTAAAAGGCTGGGAACAGACGAAGCCTGCGTGGAATATAAGGAAAGTAGGAAGGAACTTAAGCAAGGAGTCAGGAGGGCGAGAAGGGGTCACGAAAAGTCATTGGCAAATAGGGTTAAGGAAAATCCCAAGGCTTTTTACACTTACATAAAAAGCAAGAGGGTAGCCAGGGAAAGGGTTGGCCCACTGAAGGATAGGCAAGGGAATCTATGTGTGGAGCCAGAGGAAATGGGCGAGGTACTAAATGAATACTTTGCATCAGTATTCACCAAAGAGAAGGAATTGGTAGATGTTGAGTCTGGAGAAGGGGGTGTAGATAGCCTGGGTCACATTGTGATCCAAAAAGACGAGGTGTTGGGTGTCTTAAAAAATATTAAGGTAGATAAGTCCCCAGGGCCTGATGGGATCTACCCCAGAATACTGAAGGAGGCTGGAGAGGAAATTGCTGAGGCCTTGACAGAAATCTTTGGATCCTCGCTGTCTTCAGGGGATGTCCCGGAGGACTGGAGAATAGCCAATGTTGTTCCTCTGTTTAAGAAGGGTAGCAAGGATAATCCCGGGAACTACAGGCCGGTGAGCCTTACTTCAGTGGTAGGGAAATTACTGGAGAGAATTCTTCGAGACAGGATCTACTCCCATTTGGAAGCAAATGGACGTATTAGTGAGAGGCAGCACGGTTTTGTGAAGGGGAGGTCGTGTCTCACTAACTTGATAGAGTTTTTCGAGGAGGTCACTAAGATGATTGATGCAGGTAGGGCAGTAGATGTTGTCTATATGGACTTCAGTAAGGCCTTTGACAAGGTCCCTCATGGTAGACTATTACAAAAGGTGAAGTCACACGGGATCAGGGGTGAGCTGGCAAGGTGGATACAGAACTGGCTAGGCCATAGAAGGCAGAGAGTAGCAATGGAGGGATGCTTTTCTAATTGGAGGGCTGTGACCAGTGGTGTTCCACAGGGATCAGTGCTGGGACCTTTGCTCTTTGTAGTATATATAAATGATTTGGAGGAAAATGTAACTGGTCTGATTAGTAAGTTTGCAGACGACACAAAGGTTGGTGGAATTGCGGATAGCGATGAGGACTGTCGGAGGATACAGCAGGATTTAGATTGTCTGGAGACTTGGGCGGAGAGATGGCAGATGGAGTTTAATCCGGACAAATGTGAGGTAATGCATTTTGGAAGGTCTAATGCAGGTAGGGAATATACAGTGAATGGTAGAACCCTCAAGAGTATTGAAAGTCAAAGAGATCTAGGAGTACAGGCCCACAGGTCATTGAAAGGGGCAACACAGGTGGAGAAGGTAGTCAAGAAGGCATACGGCATGCTTGCCTTCATTGGCCGGGGCATTGAGTATAAGAATTGGCAAGTCATGTTGCAGCTGTATAGAACCTTAGTTAGGCCACACTTGGAGTATAGTGTTCAATTCTGGTCGCCACACTACCAGAAGGATGTGGAGGCTTTAGAGAGGGTGCAGAAGAGATTTATCAGAATGTTGCCTGGTATTGAGGGCATTAGCTATGAGGAGCGGTTGAATAAACTTGGTTTGTTCTCACTGGAACGACGGAGGTTGAGGGGCGACCTGATAGAGGTCAACAAAATTATGAGGTGCACAGACAGAGAGGATAGTCAGAGGCTTTTCCCCAGGGTAGAGGGATCAATTACTAGGGGGCATAGGTTTAAGGTGAGAGGGGCAAGGTTTAGAGTAGATGTACGAGGCAAGTTTTTTACGCAGAGGGTAGTGGGTGCCTGGAACTCGCTACCGGAGGAGGTAGTGGAAGCAGGGACGATAGGGACATTTAAGGGGCATCTTGACAAATATATGAATAGGATGGGAATAGAAGGATACGGACCCAGGAAGTGTAGAAGATTGTAGTTTAGTCGGGCAGCATGGTCGGCACGGGCTTGGAGGGCCGAAGGGCCTGTTCCTGTGCTGTACATTTCTTTGTTCTTTAGTCACATCCGCCGCGTTAATGGGCGCTGGACGAATTTGCAGATAGATTACATAGGACCCCTACCCCCCTGCAGAAACGGTTTTAAGTATGTGTTGGTGGTCATCGACACCTTCACAAAATGGGCGCAAGCTTTTCCATCCAGAATGAATACGGCCAAAACAACAGCTAAAATCCTAACACAGCACATCTTCACAAGATGGGGCCTCCCACGCAATATAGAGTCCGATCAAGGCTCCCATTTTACAGGACGAGTAATGAAGAAAGTCCTCACAATTTTCAGAATTAGCCAGAAGTTTCACATAGCCTACCACCCCCAGTCAAGCGGCATTGTAGAGAGGATGAACAGAACTCTAAAAGCCACTCTCAGGAAAATGGTGCAACAGAACAACAGCACCTGGGATTCAGTTCTCCCATTTGCTTTAATGTTCCTACGAAACACAGTATCCACGTCCACAGGATACACCCACCACACCCTCATGACTGGACGCCCCATGAAAGGGACAGAGTATTTATTAGGACTGGATTTGGCCAGACCCGCAGTCACCGCCCTCACGCAGGAAAATGCTGTACAGCAGTTACTTGAGAACATAAAGGCAGCCCAACTCGCAGCAGCTGTGAGACTTGGGACCAGGAGGAAACAAAGCAAGGCTTGTTTCGATAAAACGGTACACGGCACCGAATTTGTAGTAGGGCAGCAAGTGATGCTTTCCCTATACAACCTCAGTTCATTCCTTTCCCCAAAAGTTTACGGAATGTACTCCATTTCGGACATAGTCAGCCCCTCTGTATACAAGATCACATATCCCAACGGCAAGTCTGCGTGGTTTCACATAAACCAGCTTATGGCTCGCAGAACAACCATGTACACCACATCTCGCTCGCAGCAGCAGACGAGCCCGCCTCGCCCACAGATGGCGCATTCCTACCCTCCCCCAGCCAGTCCAGCCCGTCCTCAGACACATCTTCAACTCCACCCCCAGAGGCACGACTCCGCCTCTCCCTTCCTTCAACCAGCAGCGACAGCGACAGTGATAGCGACAGCAATGACAACAGCCACAGCACACCACAACATGGTGTGATTACACCCCTGCACCAGGCCTCACTCCCAGCGAATCCAAGCATGATTCCAGTGACCCCTTCGAAATCACGTACATCAAAGCCCCTGACCCAAACCCACCGCCCGACGATTATGGATTAAAACCTTGTAGCTCCAACCTTGACACACGATTCTGGCACCAAGACAATTCGTTCAGGCTCATCCGGAATGATGAGATGGACCCCAATTCGCCCCAAGCAGCTTTAGCCAAACTACTCCAGTCAAGAGTATGGCAGCCGGGAGAAGATGATGACATAGAGTCTGACTCCCACCAACCGAATCCCTTTACGACCCAGTTCGCTACTGAGCAATGAGGTGTCCACATGATGGTAAAAAAAGGAACCGATGCAGAGATACGGTGTCCTTTCTGATGGAACCTGCACCACATTCTTACCCATTCTTGCCGGTTGCTCAGGCAGTGGAGAAACGGCACTGGTCCCCGCCCTGCCTGAGGACCCCCCTTCTGGTCAGCTACGCTTGTGTAGAGCACATACGGCACTGATCACCATCCTACCTGGGGATTCCACCCATTTCTTACCCGCCGTGGCCCATACGCAACCCATTTTGGCACTTTTAGTTCGAAACTTTTTTGTTTGTTTCTGGCGACCCTTAGGTTGCTTCCGTATGCTATTTACATCATCAAACACTAGGATGGTAGATCGCACAGGCTGCGAGTTGGCTCGCAGTGCGTCAGTATTTTTCTCGGATGTCTTATCCAAATATTTGGTTTTAAATTTTTTTTCAAATGAGGGAGTCACAGGTGGTGACCAATTATAATGGATAATTGGCAACAGAGGACAGACAGACAGACATACGAGATCTGAAGCAAGATAATAACAGATAATATGCTTGTGTCCACAGAACTCCAGAACCTAAGGAACCCCAGAGGAAGAAAAAGAAGACTGACAAAAGGAAAGATGAAGATAACCTTCATGTTTTTCACCTGGGTCTTAACGGGATCCCTTCAGTTGCGCGCGGACGCTACCCCCCTGACCCCTACCACACAGGCCGTGAATGATTCCCACCCCTGCCATACACTGTGACCCGAGATAGTTAACCCCGAGACAGTTAACCCCGAGATAGTTACCCCCGAGACAGTTACCGACACCCCGACCTGGTGTGACAAGTTTATCACCTGGTATTCACTATCTTACTTCGTAGAAGCACTATTAGTACTGGCGATACTCTGCAGTGTCGTGCAGACACTTAGATTCAGAAAATGGCAGAGGAAAGCCTCCCTCAACCGCACTCCGGTATACACATTTAGATCCCCTATCTTAGGACTCCCACAAACCCCACAACCCCTTTAAGTGAATTAAAGTGCATCATTTTTTTGTATGTGTTTTGTTCGTTTAATAAAGAAATGTAAAACTCTGTGCTTGACTGCCAAGCCAGAGAGACCTGTGTTGCTGCTATTTGTACAGTTTAAAATGTTGTAGAATATTTTTGATTGGTTAAGTGAGGATAGTTTATTGAGGATCGTTCGAGTTTCCAGTTTTTTAAATTTTGTAATGTGTGCCTGAATGTCATAGCGCCCCGTAGAGTTTTATAATGATGTATGTATGTAAAATGATTTGAGGTAAAGTTGCAATTCATAGGACAGAGCAGTGTAGAGCCTATGAAGTGCTTATGGGTGCCCAGCTTGATCAGAGAACGAAGACGACACGGTAATGTGATCCTTCACACTTCGCATTGAGGATCACAAGGAGGGAGAGTAGCCATCTGGGATGGCCACTTCCCGATTACAAAATGGACACTTTGCAAAGATTGCAGGGAAAATGGACAATACTGAGAAAACAAGCAGGTTCAGAGCTTGTCTGTATATTGGAGCCGCAGCTCCCAGACAAGACCAAAACTGTAGGCCCATTAGCATACTAATGGCCTATCTCTAGGAACAAAAGGGTAACATTTGAGTAACCGATACTAAGGCAGACACCGCGGCACCAGAGGAGACCGAAACAAAGCAGGCCAACGGCCACCTAGGACACGCCCAGCCATCAGGGCACCCACCCCTTTATTGGACGAGATCAATAGGAATGATCAAGAAATGGCCCAATTGATTGGGGCCAAGTTCAAGGCCCGTCCAAAAGAGCGTGAAGCCCCTTTGGGTATAAGAAGGAGCCCCCAAGAGAGAATTGTTCTCTTGGGCCCGGCTCACAACGAGGAAAGACCTGTCCACCAGCTGCACCAGAAGCAAGTAAGTCCAAGGTCAACGCACGCTACCAGATAGGTGACCTTAGCTGTTCCCCATTACCAGTTCGACCCCAGCAGCCTCAGAACCGAACAACGGCCATTGTTCCTCTGACTGAGTGGGCGCCCGAAGCTAAGTATAGGCTTTAGCAGTAGTGATAGTTTAGTCTGTAGAGTTTCGTGCATGAGTATATTTAACTGTGTGTGTAAATAAATAAGCATTGACTTTGAACTAACTAACTGGTGTATCGAGTCTTTGATCAGTATTCGGGTTTGAACCTTGTGGCAGTATTGAAAGATAACTGGCGATTCTAGAGCAAACGTAATTAGAATTAAGGAAGGCTACCATATTGACCGCCATATTCAGAGCCAACCAAACAGAGCAACAGGATCTAGCTTTTGGCCTCTCCTGCTACGTAACCGGCGCGCCCAGATCCACGCCGGGCGCAATACGGTGCTTACATCATGCTCTATGTTCAATGAAGCTTAATGAAATATTTTGAAATGGCACAGTTCAGTAATTGCTGTTGACAGGCACATTATAGATGTATTTCTAGGTTTCTGCCTACACTTATTTTTCAAAGGAGCTTCAGCAGATCCAATCACCCAGGGACAGTTTCATGGGAAACAAATCACCCAATGACAATGTTACATTCAGTACTCACCAATCCTCCAGATTGTCCCAATGTATTATTAATTGGATTACATTATTGTGGTGATGTGCATCATTGTAAATACATGTAAGCTAGACAGACACTAGAGGGAGCACCAGAAACAACACACACACACACTCAACCAATAGATAAGTTAGATAGGAGGCGACCAATGGATATTCACGATACACAAGGAGGTGACACGACCACAGGGGGGCATTACACCAACCCATACATAAAGGACACCACACACATGATCAGCCCTTTGGCCAGTGGAGACAGTCAGTGAGGAGAGGCACAGGATTGATTCATTATCACACCCACCACGTGGAAGACAGCAGCTGGTTAGTCAGTTTAGGTAGCTATAATAGGATTAACAGTAGTGTCGAACTCAAGTTATAAAAGTGTACATAGTGTAAATAAATGAGTTGAAGTTATCTACACGTCTGAACCTTCCTTTGACAAATGCAACACAAGGAAGCCGCTTATGTTACAAAGGAAACATAACAAAACAATTATGAGGGAACTCTCTGCTTTTACATACACGTCTATATTTTCTGATTCAGTCAAATTTAGTTCAAAGGCACAGGCAGCGAGAAGGGGGGGCTATGTGGGAAAATATACGGACAGCTACTGGACAGAGCCCGGACTCCACTGCACGGGACCAGACAAAAATGGGAGGACGAACTGGGGACAGAGGTAGGATGGGGACTCTGGAGCAAAGCACTGAGCAGGGTGAGCTCCACCTCCTCCTGCGCAAGTCTAAGCCTAATGCAGCTCGAGGTGGTGCACAGAGCGCACCTGACCAGAACCTGAATGAGCAGGTTCTTCCCGGAGGTGGAGGACAAATGTGAGCGGTGCCAGAGGGGCTCGGCTAACCACACCCACATGTTTTGGGCTTGCCCCAAGCTTGCTGGTTTCTGGACAGCCTTCTCCAAGGCAATGTCCAAGGTTCTGAGGGTGAGGGTGAAGCCATGCCCAATAGTGGCAATCTTCGGGGTATCGGAGCAGCCAGAGCTACACATGGGGAAGGGGGCCAACGCCCTTGCTTTCACTGCCCTAATCGCACGCCGGAGAATCCTGCTCGGCTGGCGATCGGCAGCACCACCCACAGCTGCAGACTGGCTCGCTGACCTCTCGGAATTTCTCCACCTGGAGAAGATTAATTACGTCATCCGAGGGTCAGAGGAAGGCTTCCTGGATACTTGGGGGCATTTCGTCGGCCTGTTCCAAAACCTGTTCGAGGCCAGCAACGCGGAGAAAGCCAGGGAAAAAAAGAAGATGAAGAACCAAAGGACTGCGCAACCTTGGGGGTGGGGGGGGGGGAGAAAAATGGGGGAACCACAAGAGAAGAGGAAGGGTGCTGAAACCAATGGGGGGGGTGGGGGGGAGGAGGAAGGGGGGATATCATAGACCGATCCAGAGGGCAGCAACATGTACGTACAGTTAGTCAAATCAAGGACAAAACAAACCTCTCTGTAAAATAAAGCAAATTAGCGCGGGCAAGAAAAATGTAATGTATGTTTTCAACAACAAAAAAATGCCCCTTAGTGTCCAGAAAACAAGCAGGTTAGCTGGGGTTACGGTGGGCCTACGTAGAGTGTTTTTTCGGGGGATCGGTGCAGACTCGATGGGCCAAAAGCCTGCTTCTGCGCTGCAGGGATTCTATGAACCCTGGAGGCATCAGCTCCACAAAGGCAGAAGCCAACAATCAAACACTCAGGAACTGGCTTTCAGCACTGGGGATAGCCCAGCTACCAGACATTGAGCGTGTGGATCAGGGGAGAGCATCTTAACATGGTCTGTCGGTCTCGCTCCAATTTCTTACAGATAGCACAATGGATGGTGTTATCGACCCAGCAGAGGCTGCCATCGCGGTGCTGGTGGCAGCTGAGGCAGGCAGATGATGGAGAAGGCAGCAGCGTCGGCGCAGGCTGGAAGCGGCACCCCATGTGCAGGTGGCAGCCCACACCCTGAAGAACTGGCCGCCCATCAAGCCAAGGAGGAACCCAAAGGGAGATGCCAGCGAGGGCCCAAGATGTACAGACGTCGATGATTGTTCAAGGAGATGACGGACAGTATGTGCCGCAGGATGCTGTGTCTCAGCAAAGAGACAGTACAGCTCCTGTGCCATGTCCTCGTGACTTGGCACCCCATGGAGGAGGAGGACACCCACTCCCGGTGGCCGTGAAGGTCACCGCAGCCCTGAGTCTTTATGCCACTGGATTATTCCTAAGCATTGTAAGGTATCTCTCAGTCTACAGTCCACAAATGCATCCGTGAGGTCACGGATGCCCTCTATGCCTGGGCTTCAGACTTTATCAACTTTGAGCTGGATCAAGCTCACCAAGGTGCCCGGGCTGCAGAATTCTCCGCCATCGCTAGGATGCCCCTCGTCCAGGTGGCAATAGATGGCACACATGTCGCCTTGCACGCATCAGGGCATCATGGAGTGTCCTTCATTAACAGGAAGGGGTTCCACTCCCTGAATGTTAAACTCATGTGTAACCACCACCTCCAGATCATGCACGTATGTTTACGCTTCCCAGGAGCGAGCATAACAGCTATATGCTGGGACACTCGGAGAACCCTGGCATCTTTGAGGACCACTCTTGGATGACAGCTTGGCTCTTGGGTGATCAGTGTTACAAGCTAGGAGTGCAGGAGGCGAAAGAGGCCGGTATTCTGGCCTTTGCGTCTCTAGTAGCCCGGCGAAGGATCTTGCTAATGTGGAAGGAGGCGTAGCCCCCCAGCCTGGAGGCCTGGATAAATGGTATGGATGGGTTCATAAAGTTGGATAGGATTAAGTTCGCCTAGAGAGGGTCTGCGCAGGGGTTCTACAGGTGGTGGCAACCGTTCCTAGACTATCTCGCGGAGCGTTAGAGGAAGGTCGGTCAGCAGCAGCAGCAACCTGGGGGGGGGGGGACGTCTGGGGATGGGGGGGGAGGGGGAGCTGCCTGGGGGGGGTGGATGAGCAAGAGATAACATGAAGAGTCGGGGAAACTGGCACGTACGGGAGAGAGCCAGTGTACAAAGCTATGTAAATATACTATTTTGCCATGTATATATCTTGCTCCGCACGATTTCTCGTTTCTTTTTTTTGTTACGGGGGGGGGGGGGGGGGGGGGTTATTGTTTGTAAGGCAGAAAAATTGTGTTAAAAACTTTAATAAATATATATTTCTTTTTCAAAAGTGTTACAAGCTAGGATCCTGGTCGATGATGCCAATGTGGAGTCCGGAGACCGAGGCTGAGACCCAATATAGTGAGGGCCATGTTGCCACCTATGCTGTCATTGAATGGTACATCGGACGGCTTACACAGCGGTTACAATGCCTGTACTGCTCTAGTGGTGCACTACAGTACAGCAACCCCCCTCCCCAGATGGTCACCCGCTTTCGGGTGATCTGCTGTGCCCTCCACAACCTGGCCCAGCAGCTGGGCGACATGCTGGAGGAGGAGGGACATGCAGGCCCGTCTAAGGAGGAGCTGGACCAGGAGGGGCTGGAGGACAAGCCCGGGGTGGATCAGCAGGAGCAGCTAGAGGATGGAGGACAGGCAGCGGCAAGGGTCCTACATGCCCGGAGGGCTAAGAGGCCCTCATTCTCATCTGATTCTCATACGACGAGGCTTTGTCCATTAGCTCACAGCCTTTCACTTCCCCTACTCCCTCTTCCTAACTGTCGACTGAACCTGCACGTTAACCTTGAGAGAATCTTAAACTAGGATTCCAAAATCCCTTTGCGCTTCTGATTTCCAAAGCCTTTTCCAATTTAGAAAATAGTCTATGCCTCCATTTTTCCCAACCTCACACTTTTCCATATTGTAGTCTATCTGCCACTTCTTTGCCCACTCTCCCAGCCTGTCCAAGTCCTTCTGCAGCCCCCCTGCTTCCTCAATACTACCTTTTCCTCTGAATATCTTGGTATCATCTGCAAACTTAGCAAGTGCCCTCAATTCCTTCTTCCAGATCGTTAATGAATATTGTGAAAAGTTGTGGTCCCAGCACTGACCCCTGAGGCACACCACTAGTCACCGGCTGCCATCCTGAAAAAGACCACTTTATCCCCACTCTCTGCCTTCTGCCAGTCAGCCAATCATCTATCCACGCCAGGATCTTACCCTGAACACCATGGGCTCTTAACCTGTTTAACAGTCTCCTAAAAGGCACATTGTCAAAGGCCTTCTGGAAATCTAAATAGATCATGTCCATTGGTTCTCCTTTTGTCTAACTTTCTTGTTACCTCCTCAATGAATTCTAACAGATTTGTCAAACATAACCTCCCCTTGACGAAGCCGTGCTGACTCAGTCCTATTTTGTCATGCACTTCCAAGTACTCCGTGATCTCATCTTTAATAATGGACTCTCAAATCTTACCAATGACCAAAGTCAGGCTAACCGGTCTATAATTTCCTATCTTTTGCCTCCCCCTCCCCTCCCTTCTTAAATAGTGGAGTTACATGAGCCATTTTCCAGTACTAGGGATCCTCCCTGACTCCAGTGATTCCTGAAAGATCACCACCAATACCTCTACAATCTCCTCAGCTATCTCCTTTAGAACCCTGGGGTGTAGTCCATCCGGTCCAGGTAATTTATCCACCATAATACCTTTCAATTTCCCCAGAACCTTCTCCTTCGTGATGGCCACTACACTCACCTCTGTCCCCTGAAGCTCTGGTATCCCACAGGTGCCTTCCACTGTGAAGAGTGATGCAAAATAACCATTCAGTTCCTCTGACATTTCTTTGTTTCCTATTGCTACTTCTCCAGCCTAATTTTCCAGTGGTCCAATGTCTATTCTTGCCTCTCTCTTACCTTTTATATATTGAAAAAAGTCTTGCTATCTTCTTTTTATTACTAGCTAGCTTACACTCATATTTCTCCCCCCCCCCCCCCCCTCTTATTGCCTTTTTAGTTGTCCTCTGTTCGCTTTTAAAGACTTCTCAATCCTCGCTACCTTGTATAATTTTTTTTTTGCTTTTATGCTGTACTCGACTTCCCTTGTCAGCCATGGATGTCTTGTCTTGGCCTCCCCTTAGCATGTTTCCTCCTACTTGGGATGAATTTCTGTAGTGCCTCCCGAATAACCCCATAAAAACTTCTGCCATTGCTGTTGCACAGTCTTCCCTGCTAGGCTCCCCTTCCAATCAACTATGGCCAGCTCCTGGGCTGGAGCAGGGGGAAATATTTAGGGGAGCGAAGTATGGGCTGGAGCAGGGGAAAATATTTAGATACATGCAGGTTTGAGACTTTGCCAGAAAGGAGATACAGAGCTTCCAGTAGAGCGGCTTCCACATTGCTGGAGGAGGTGCTGATGCCAGGGGGACTGGAGAAGGGGGTAGTATCGGCAGTTTATGGGGCTATTTTGGAGGAGGAGAAGGCGCTAGAAGGGATCAAGGCAAAGTGGGAGGAAGAGTTGGGAGAGGATATGGAGGAGGGGGTCTGGTGTGAGGTGCTCCGGAGGGTGAACGCCTCCACCTCGTGTGCGAGGTTGGGGTTGATACAGCTGAAGGTGGTGTATAGAGCGCACCTTACAAGGGCGAGGATGAGCCGGCTCTTTGAGGGGTAGAAGATGTATGTGAACGTTGCGAGGTGGGGGGGGGGGGGGGGGGGGGGGGAAGGGGCGCAAATCATGTCCATATGTTTTGGTCTTTTCCAAAGCGGGAGGATTAATGGAAGGAGGTTTTTAGGGTAATTTCTGAAATGGTTCACGTGAAACTGGACCCGGGCCCTCGGGACGCCATATTCGGGGTGTGTCGGACCTGCCGGGGTTGGAAATGGGTGCAGTGGCAGCTGTTGTAGCCTTCGCCTCGTTGATCGCCCGAAGGCGGATCCTGTTGGATGGAGATCAACCTCTCCACCCTGTGCCCTGGCGTGGCGGGGGACCTGCTGAATTCTTGACGGTTGAAAAGGTCAAATTTGAACTGAGGGGTAAGGATGGAGGGGTTCTACAATTCATGGGTGTTATTTATTATGGACTTTCGAGAATTGGATCACATCGAACATTAGGGGGGTTGGGAGAGTTGGGGGGAAGGGGACTGTATGTCTTAATGGTGACTCTGGGTGATTCCTGATTCCTTTTTGTCATTTGTTCATGTTTTTAAAAAGAATTTGGGTTTAAATTTTTTTTTTAAATTATTCGGGTATTTGCAAGTTATTATAATAATAACAATAACAGCGGCATAAACATGGTGCAAAATGCATTTCCAACCCATCCCAATCTTCACACCCCCCAACAATAAGAAAAAAAACACAGTCTGGCCCCCACTTTTGAAATTCTGCTTCTGCTGCCATTTTAATTTTCCCCGAGAAAGTCGACGAACGGCTGCCACCTCCGGGTGAACCCAACCATTGACCCTCTTAAGGCAAACTTTATTTCCTCGAGACTGAGAAACCCAGCCATGTCACTAACCCAGGTCTCTACACTCGGGGGGCTTTGAGTCCCTCCACATTAATAAGATCCGTCTCTGGGCTACCAGGGCGGCAAAAGCCAAGACGTCAGCCTCTTTCACCCCCTGAACTCCCGGTTCTTCCGACACTCCAAATATCGTCACCTCCGGACTCGGCACCACCCGTGTTTTCAGTACTGTGGACATTGCCTTAGCGAAACCCTGCCAAAATCCTCTGAGCTTCAGGCATGCCCAAAACATGTGGACATGATTTGCTGGGCTTCCCGCACACCTGTCCTCTACCCCAAAAAACTTGCTCATCCGGGCGACCGTCATGTGTGCCCGGTGGACTACCTTGAATTGTATCAGGCTAAGCCTGGCACATGATGAGGATGTGTTAATCCTGCTTAGGACATCCGCCCACAGACCCATCTCTATCTCTCCTCCTAGCTCGTCTTCCCAATTGCCCTTAAGCTCCTCCACCGGAATTTCCTTCGATTCCAAAGTTCCTGGTAAATATCTGATATCTTCCTCTCTCCCACACAGGTACTGGCGACTATTCTGTCCTGTATCCCTTGTGGCGTCAGCAGCAGGAAGGCCGGGACCTGCCTTCTCAAGAAGTCTCTCACCTGCAGATACCTAAGCCCATTCCCTGCTGGCAATTCACATTTATCCTCCAAGGCTTTCAAGCTGGGGAAGCTCCCGTCTATAAATAGATCCCCCATCCTCCTTGTTACTGCCTTTGCCATCTCCGGAACCCACCATCCAGCCTACCCGGTACAAACCGATGGTTATTATAAATCAGGGTCCAAACCAATGCTCCCTCCACTCTCTTATATCTCCTCCACTGCCCCCAGATTCTCAGAGCCGCCACCACCACCGGGCTTGTGGAGTATCGGGCCGGCGAGAACGGGAGAGACGCGATACCAGTGCTCCCAAACTTGTCTTTACGTGATGCCGTCTCCATTCGTTACAACACCGACCCTTCCCCCACTACCCACTTCCTAATCATGGCTATATTCGCCGCCAGTAGTAATTGCAGACGTTCGGCAGCACCAACCCACCGTCGCCCCCGACTGCGCTCCAGCAACACATTCTTCACTCACGGTGTTTTACCCACCCACACAAAGCCCAAAATAACCTTATTCACCCGCTTGATAAAGGCCCTCAGGATGAAGATGGGGAGGCACTGAAAGACAAACAGAAATCTGGGGAGGACCGTCATTTTCACAGTCTGTACCCTCCCCACGAGTGATAGCGGGAGCATGTCCCATCTCTTAAAGTCCCCTTCCATTTGTTCTGTGAGCCGGGAGAGGTTTAACTTGTGCAGTGCGTCCCATCCTCGGGCCACCTGGATTCCCAGATATCGAAAGCTCCTTCCTACCGCTCTAAACGGCAGCTTTCCCAGTCTCTTCTCCTGCCCTCTTGACTGGACCGTGACATCTCGCTTTTCCCCATGATCAATTTATACCCCAAAAGATTACGAAATTCCCCAAGGATCCGCGTAACTTCCCCCATCCCCTCCAGCGGGTCTGAAATATACAAGAGCAGGTCATCTGCGTAAAGCGAGACCTGGTTCTCCACCTCCCCCCCCCCCACCCCCGAACCAGCCCTTTCCAGTTCCTAGAGGCTCTTAACGCCATGGCCAATGGCTCTATGGCCAGAGCAAACAGTAGCGGGGAGAGGGGGAACCGTTGCCTCGTCCCTCGGTTTAGTTTAAAATAGCGCGACCTCAGCCGGTTCATATGCACACTCGCTATTGGTGCCTGATAGAGCAACCGCACCCAGTCAATGGAGCCCTCACCAAACTCAAACCTTCCCAGCACCTCCCACAGGAAATGCCACTCCACCCGATCAAAAGCCTTCTCCGCATCCATCGCTACCACCACCTCCATCTCCCCTCCTTTTTGAGGGCATCATAATAACAGTTAAAAGCCTTTGAACATTGGCCGTGAGTTGCCTGCCCTTTACAAATCCCATCTGGTCTTCCCCTACCAACCCCGGGACACAATCCTCTATCCTTGTGGCCAGCATCTTAGTCAGCAGTTTGGCGTTCACATTAAGTAGAGAAATTGGCTTGTATGACCCGCATTGCTCTGGATCCTTCTCCCCTTTCAGGATCAATGAAATCGAGGCTTGTGACATTGTTGGGGGGAGGACTCCCTTCTCTCTTGCTTCATTAAATGTCCTCACCAGCAGTAGGCTCAATATCTCTGAAAACTTCTTGTAGAATTCTACCATGTAGCCGTCCGGTTAATTATTTCCTCAATTTCAATTGGGGCTCCCAGCTCTTCCACCAGATCCTCATCCACCCTCGGGAACCTCAACTGACCCAAAAACTCCCACATCCCCTCCACCTCAGCCGGGGGTTCCGACTCATATAATTTGCTGTAAAAGTCCTTAAACACCTCATTCACCCCCACTGAGTCCAGGACCGTGATCCCATCTCTACTCTTTACTCTCCCTATCTCCCTGGTCACCTCCCTTTTTCTGAGCTGGTGCGCTAACATTCTGCTTGCCTTTTCCCCATACTCATAAATCGCTCCCCTTGTCTTTCCCAGCTTTCCCTGTAGTCAACAGCCCAAACTCCACCTGTAACCTCTGCCGCTCCCTCAGTAGCCCCGCGTCCGGGGCCTCCGGGTATCTCCTGTCCACCTGGAGTATCTCCTCAACTAACCGATCCCTCTCAGCCCGTTCCGCCTTTTCTCTGTGGGCCTGTATCGAGATTAATTCCCCTCTGACCACTGCCTTCAAAGCTTCCCAAACCGTTGCTGCAGCGACCTCCCCCGTATCATTTGTTTCCAGGTAGTTTTGGATGGACTTGTTCACCCGCCCACAGATCGCTTCACCCGCTAACAACCCCACATCCAGCCTCCATAGCGGGCATTGTCCTCTCTCCACACTAACCCGTAGATCCACCCAATGTGGGGCATGATCCGACACTGCGATTGCCGAGTACTCGGTATTCTTCACATAGGCCCTCGCATCCGATCCCTCACTGCCTTCAGGGAGGCTGCCGATTCTCAGGTTCTGCCTCCTGGACCTAGTCTCCAGGACCTCTAGCTTCTCCTGCATTCTTTTCTGGCGGTTATTCATCATCTCCACAGCACGGTTAGGTATTCCTCGTGCTCGGACACTTTCTTCTCCACCTCCTGGATTGCACGTCCGTGGGTTTGTTGATTCTGCACCACCTGATCAATTGAAGCTTTGATCGGGTCCAGCGTGTCCTTCTTAAGCTTGGCAAAGCAATTTTCAAAAAACTTCACCACTGTGCCGTCTCCCCATGGCCCTGCTTCTCCGCCTTGCTTTCCCGCATTGCCAGCTCTGCTCGCGTCTTCATTGTAAAACTTTGTCTACTCATACAGCCACTTCTGCTCCAATTCTCCAAACACTGGAGGGGGATTTCTCCTCTCCGTCTCACTCTCCACCGATTTATCCAATAAAATCCGGGAAAAAAGCAGATTGTTTTCCCTCATGTCTTTGTAGTTACCCTTATTTAATTGTAATACCATTACATCTGATTCCAGCTTCTTCCTCTCAAACTGCAGGGTAAATTCTATCATATTGTGGGTCACTACCCCCTATGGGCTCCTTCACCTTAAGTTCCTTCATCAAGTCTGCCTCTTTACACATCACCAAATCCAGAATCGGTTGTTCCCTAGTGGGCTCTACCACAAGCTGTTCCAAAAAGCCTTCTTGGAGACATTCCACAAATTCCTTGGGATTTTCTTGGGATTTTCCCAACCTGATTTTCCCAGTCCATCTGCATATTTAATTCCCCCATGATTATTGTAATATTGCCTTTCTTACATGCCTTTTCTATCTCCTGATTTACTTTCTGCCCCACATCCTGACAACTGCTAGGGGGCCTGTACATAACTCCCATCATTGTCATTTGTCCTTTGCAATTCCTCAACTCTACCCATAGAGATTCTATGCTTTCCGATCCTATATATCTTCTTTCTTTTTATAACTTTAGAGTACCAATTAATTTTTTCCAATTAAGGGGCAATTTAGCGTGGCCAATCCACCTACCCTGCACATCTTTGGGTTGTGGGGTCGAAACCCACGCAAACACGGGGAGAATGTGCAAACTCCACACGGACAGTGATCCAGAGCCGGGACCGAACCTGGGACCTCGGTGCCATGGCGCAGCAGGGCTAACCACTGAGCCACCGTGCTGCCCTGTATATTGTTTCTTGCTATCAATTTAACTTAATTCCTTAACAGCACTAGTTTTGCGATTTCCCAGCATGATTCAGATGAACGCCGTCCCATCGGAACAGGTCCCCTCTTCCCCAATACAAATGTCCCATGAGTTCAAACTCATTTCTCCCACACCAATCTTTGAGCCACGCATTTACCTCCTTAATCTTATTGACCTTCTACCAATTAGCTCATGGCACAGGTAATAATCCAGAGATTATTATCTTTATAGTTCTGCTTTTTAACTTAGCTCCTTGCTGTTTCAACCATCTTAGCAGAACCTCTGTTCCTTTTCTACCTATGTCGTTGGTACCTACATGGACCACAGCAACTGGACCTTTACCCTCCCACTCCCAAGTCCTCTGCAGCCCAGATGAGATATCCCGATCCCGAGTACCAGGCAGGCAACACAACCTTTGAGACTCCCGATCCTGGTCACAGGGAACAGATTCAATGTCTCTAACTATACTATCCCCAATTACGATTCCCCCCCCCCCCCACTCCGCCCCACTTGAACGGCTCCCTGTACTATGGTGCTCCCACCCTCTCTCCCACCTTCCCTCCCTTCCTCCTTCTCCCATCAAACCTACACACCCTTCACTCATCCACTCACTCCCAAACACTCTGTCCCTCACTCTCACACATAACATCTCATGTCCTTACACACTCAATCACACTTTGTCTCTATCATACCCCTGGCCAGCAAGTATTTTCATCCTGTACCTCCACCAAATCTCCCTCATCATCCCATCCAGCCTTTTCTGGCTTGGAGTGAGTCTCTGCCTTCGCAACCCAGCCCCACCTGACCGGCAGCAAATGTCTGCCTCCCTGTCCCACCTTGGGCATATCATTGCTATCCCCACCCGGCCCGAAGTAAGTATTCTTTTTTAAATTTAGAGTAGCCAATTCATTTTTTCCAATTAAGGGGCAATTTAGCGTGACCAATCCACCTACCCTGTACATCTTTGGGTTGTGTGGGCGAAACCCACAAAAACATGGGGAGAATGTGCAAACTCCACACGGACAGTGACCCAGAGGCAGCAATGCTAACCACTGTGCCACCGTGCTTCCCCAGCCCAAAGCAGGTATGCGGGCTGCATCTGGCCCATGGGCCAGAGGTTGGTCAAGCCTATCTTTACCGGTCAATATAAATGTTATAGATCCATCCGCTATAAGATTGACTATTTTGTAAATAGGAACTAGCACCTTGTCAAACAATTGATATTCAGCAGGCAGAAAACACCAATAAAACTGAAAATATAGTTGAATTGTTGGGATTTTCCAGTACTTACAGCATGTAAATGATGTACTTCCAGTACTTACAGCAATGAAGGAACTTCTGCCTTGACCTTTGTACCACTGCAAGAGGGCACACCTGTTTTTTACAGACAATCTTTATGTTATCAAGGTGTGATAATAGAAAATGTCTTCACTTAAATATCTGTACTGAAAAATCAATGTGCACTTCTGCTGGAGTATCGATTGCATACAAAAATGGCCTTGAGGCCACTAGCCACCCCTTTCCACTGAATTTGTGGATTGGAGGTGGAAAACATTGTACCAATCTCAAACTCAGGTTTCCTTTTCAAAGTTGAAGTGTGATTGAAGTCATAACTATGTCAGAACTTGTGTGCACAGAACAAATCTTCTTGGGAGTTGAGGCAGATTTGCAGGGAATATGGAAATAACTTCTCGGTCCCAAACATTTATTTTTAGAATTTTCATTCAGTCAGCAAGCCCGTTGCCTGGAAGCCCAATAAAATGAAATCTGATGGTGTGAATTTTACCACAACTTGGAAAGAAAAATATTTTAGGAAGGGAATACATCTCCAGAAAACAAATAGTTCATCATCCTACCCCCGAGTACGAGGGACTCATAACAGCAGTGAATTAAAGGCAGACGCTAAAAATGTAATGATACTAAATTTTCTCTGTGTAAACTACCCACAGCTAAAGTCAACAGAAAATATTAAGATGCTATTTTATTTTCAATCCTCTTTTTAAAAAATAAATTTAGAGTACCCAATTCTTTTTTTTCCAATTAAAGGGTAATTTAGTGTGGCAAATCCACCTACCCTGCACATCTTTTGGGTTGTGGGGGTGAGATCCATGCAGACACGGGTAGAATGTGCAAATTCCACACATGACAGTGACCGGGGCTGGGATCGAACCCAGGGCCTTGGTGCTGTGAGGCAGCAGTGCTACCCACTGCGCCGCCGGGCTGCCCTGTATATTGCTTCTTGCTATCAATCTAACTTCATTCCTTACTAACAATGCAACCCCGCCCCGTCTGCCCATCTGCCTGTCCGTTCGATGGGACACTTGTCGCCTTTTTTCAATACTCTTAATGTGCTCCGTACCTATAGAACAAACAGACTACTCTGCTGTGCCTGTTATCAGAATATAAATAATCCAGCTCTGATTTTTAAAAATTTTAAGCACATCCCCCAATTTGATTACTGTAATTTTAAATCGGATATTTCCTTTTGGTAGTTGCTTGTTAGAATTTTGTTCTATTATTGCAATTCAACTACCATTTATAAACATAACAACTGGAAATGTATGAAATAATCTCAAATACACCTCTAATTAGACACAGAAAATGAATGGCGATCAACCATGCAGATTAAGAATGAGAAGGACAAAGAAGATCACGGGAGGAATAGCAAGAAAATCTGCACCAAGTTGCCTGTACCCACCATTCATGCACCAATTATATCTGCAGGGCCACCGTCACCGATACTTGCAAATGGCCACAGAATTGATTTTTTAATCTCTGGCTTTGATGTGCCATCTGCTGAATTGTGCAAGCGGCCATTGGGATAAAATGACCTTGCTAGTGAAAGTCAAGTTCACATCCCCCCTCAACTTTCCTGCATTCATTTCCTTCCCAGCATTAAGATCTGCTGCAAAAAGGTCAACTGCAGTATAATTCAGGCTGCTGCCCATAGCTGTCTCAAATGATTTGGCTGATGCATTAGCCAGTAGTGGCAACGTTTTTCTTATCTCCCCTGATGAATAACAACAACACTATAACAATCTTATTGCATTGCTGCGTTTTACTGAGCGTACATGTGGTCATTCCATAGCCTGATCTGCAGTTCATCATGCAGTATGTAACTGGGCTTTGTTGGAAGGATTTGGTGTGCAAAGCACCATTCAAAATTCCACATGAGAGAAGAGTTTAAATAGGACTTTTTTCTTTGGCTTACACACTAACTGTATTGTCAACCGACATTGTCACAAAAATTTCAGATATCCTATAAAAGGATTCAGCTTTTCTTCTGAAAATGGAAACCAGTAATTTAAAATAATTGAAAGCTGTTGAATACTTGGCATTATTACAATACATTTGTTCACTGTGCTCCTGAACTAGTGATTTGCCATTCTTCAATGTAACAAAATATTTTGATGACTTTCCTGTTTTCTGCATGGTGTGCCAATCGTGATTTTATTTTCCGACAAATTTGATAATATTAGTCATCATTGCAATAAGAGGTATTTTGTAGTTCTTACCAAGGCATTCAACACCGTCAAGGACTCAAGATTTTTTTGGGAAACTGGCTAAGCTTCCCAGTTTTGCGCCTTGCCATGACAACATGTACTGTGTTAGACAGTTTGATGGTTCCCCTTCTGACAGTTTCAGAGTGAAGAATGGAGTGAAACAAGGCTGTCTCCTGGCCCCCACTTTGTTTGGCACCTTCTTCCCCATTTACCTGACCTTTGATTTCCCTACGATTATGGAAAGATTCTACTAGGGTACCAGGTCAAACAGCAAGCTATACAATCTATCTTGACTGAAAGTGAAGTCAAAATAATTCATGTACTGATCAGAGAACTCAATGCTGATGATGCTGTGTTAGTCGCCCAGATGGAAACTCAGCTACAAAGACTCGTCTTTCCTCTGCCTATAATTTGTTCTCCCTGACTATAAACATCCAAGGAAAGTATGGTCATGGGACAGGGTGTTGCCTCTCCACCCCTGATCACGTTAAATGACAATCTGCTGAAAATGAGCAAATTCTGCTACTTTAGGCCCACGGTCACAAACAATCTGTCTCTTGATGCAGAATTTGAAACACGCACAGGGAAAGCAGCTGGCGCATTTGGCTGACTCACGAAATGCAGATTGAATAACATCAAACAGACCCTCAGTACCGAGCTGATGATTTATAAGGCCTGTGTTCTTAGCACCTTGCTGTCTGGCTGTGGACCATGGACAATTTCAAAACAATTAAGCAGCTCGATAATTTCCACCTTCACTGTATGTGGTGAATTATTTGCATATCCTGGCAGGACAAAATCATGAATGGGGCAGTTCACGCAAAGGCCGAGATCCCAAGCTTGTTAGTACTCATCAAACAGAAGTCACTTTGCTGGCTTGGGAACCTCTGCGGGATGGAAGATGATCACATATCCAAGGACTTTCTGTATGGTGAGGTCACGTAGAGATTGTGGTGTAACGGTAATGTCAATGAGTTAATAACCTAGCGGCAAAGGCTAATGCTCTGGGGTCATAGGTTCAAATCCCACCACAGCAGCTGGTAGAAATTTAAATACAATTAATAAAATCTGGACTATAAAGATTGTCTCGGTAATAGTGCCAAGTAACTCTCAATCCACAGCAATGTAGTAGGTAGACTCTTAACTGACCTCTGAAAGGGCCTAGTAGGTTGATTCGTTCAAGGGTAATTAGGGATGGGCAGCAAATGCTGGCAATGCCCTCTGCCAAGGCTAACCTCCTTGCAAGAATCCTACTACTAACTCCTAACTTTCTCTCCCAGCAAGTGGCCAATTGGCAAGCATCCTGAGACACACACGACCCGGCATGTTTATTTCATTCCCTCTCTGCAGGCAGCTTTTGCAACATTCAGTTCAAGTTTTGCACATGTGTCAACACAACTAATATCTTCTACCCAAATGTTTGCAATGGGAAGAGTGCTTCTGGATTCCCTACAAAGATCTAGCTTTCACCTGTACCCTATATTTACAATTCTTAACCACTTTCCTACAACAACTTACCTTAACTTATCCCTTTTACTTACAACTTAGCCCTCAGGCCATCCTTCTAGCTAATCAGCATCCAATTTTGGCTTCTGTTCGCTGCTAATGCTCAACTCACTGAAGCCCAAATGTGAGTGTGCCCCAGCTATAACTGCACATGTTCTTAAAGCTTCATTACAGTATTTTGCCACTTAACCAGATATTGACTTACAAATTAATTATTTTCATCATTCAGCTTATGTACAGTACAATTTGATAACCAGCCTTATTAATTACACAACTATGTCAATGAGATGAAGTCTAATGTATAGTACCTTTCATCGTCTCACAATGGCCAAAGTGCTTTTCAGCCAGTAGAGAATTTTTTCTGATGATGTGGTCACTGTTGTAATATGGAAAACACGGCAGCCAATTTGCACACAGCAAGTTCTACAAACTGCAATGTTCCAGTGGTGTTCAAAGAGGGATAAATACTCCTTTCCCCCCCCCCCCCCCCTCCCTGAGTACATGTTGAACCCACAATCTTTTGGCTGGAAAGTGAGAGTGCTATCACTAAGCCACCGCTGATATCCAAGCATTCACCTGAGGTGTTTTGTCATATATGTCAAAATCCTGAGACCACATTTATAGACCCGTCCATGTGTGCTAAGACATGACACAGGGGACCAGATTGTGGTGCTGCCATCTGCTGCGCAGGGTACCTACAAAGAGCAGCTGGAGCAAAAACAGCCTTTCCTGTAGAAACAAATGTTACTACTGCATGACATTATTATGCAGTTAACCTTTCAAAGCAGCCTCAGAGACAGTGCACTCATGTACCAAAAAAGTGACATCCTTTTCATTATGAAAAGCAGCAATGCTTGAACAGTCCCCAAGGGACTGATCCTGGATTGATACCTGCTTGACCTGCATGTATCAACAGGGGTGAGGATAAGCTCATTTTCCTCTCTTACCAGCACATCTCAATTCTACTTTTGTGATTTTACAGGCTTGCAGTACTTTTACAGGGAGAGAACCAGGATTTTGTCAGACTAGCCGGGCTGTTGCCCACCAGAATGAGCAGGGAACTCCCTTCAGCTTCAGGCAAAGGCCCAACAGAATCAAATGCTCTTCGGGCATTTAAGTAACCAATGTCATTCACTCGATGGATGTTCCCAATGTGGAAGTCCCCCCCACTGAGAGCTTCGCCACCGGCAGGAACAGTGGTTGCTGGTGGGCTGCACCCATCAGAGGTTCAGGATTATTGTGGGACCCCAGGCCAAAAGTGAATGAGGGCAGGATGGGTGATGCGGAGTGAAGGTCATGGGAGGAGGGAGGGGGGTCAGAGGCAAGGGCAGGGGGTGACAGTTAGTGTCCAAACTCAGCCCAAAGCCAGTTCACTTGATTAGGTACAGAGTGCCAGACTATAAGGGACCACTCCCTTGGGACACCACTGGCAAAGCTGGCAAGGTTTGTTGAATGACCTTCTGAAAGTCTCAGAAATCCTTTTAGCCCCCATTTAACCCCTGAGCCACCACTAAATTGTGGTGGCCTTGGGGATAATGGGTGTCAATTGACTTGTTAATCAGCCTAACTGCCAGCTGGGAATCTCACGTCAGCCTCTTCTGCCCTCCCACCTACCCGGGGAAGGTTTTGCTGCCACAGTGGGAAGCCTTAATCTATCCCATACTCGTTGACCCAAAAAAGGGCTACCCTCTCTTGGTCATATTCTTCGGCATCAAAAGGAGCAGTGTTGCCCATGTGCAGTGGTCAACAATTGTGATCAAGTGCCCCCATTTCTATTCCCATCACAACTTCCTAATTAATGTCAAGTGGTAGCCTATTATAACAACCTCCTCAGCTCTTTTTATCAAAGATAAAAGTTACACAATATACCATCAACTGAAACTGAATCACATCCAGGGTGGGCCATGACAGGTCGCCAGAAGAACCAATACAGTTTTAAAATGTTAAATTTGTTTCCAAACTCACTGATCAACCCCACTAATGCAACCCCATCAGGCATTGCTTCATCAATTATTTCCCCTTCTTTTGGTTATATTAGTAATATGATTCTAAATTCAAATGCTCCAATTGTTGGTAGTTTCATTGTGTTAACACATCTCCAAGTATTATTAGACTTTATCATTGGCACTTTGCTTAATGACAATATTGTGCTTTGATACATGTAATAAAGATAAAAATGTTACTAATAATACAAACCTATTATTAGTGATAATGAGGCAGTTTGAAACTCCTTAATGTTAGAATCAACATGAACCAATGAAAAATAAATCATGTTTGACAAATCTGAGAGTTTTGAGGGTGTAAACTATTGGGTGGACAACAAGGAACCAATGAATGAGATCCGTTTGGATTTTCAAAAAGCCTTTGCTATGGTACCACAAAATCGGTTATTAAACAAAATTAGAGCTCATGGGATTTGAGGTAATATAGTGTTGTCCAAAAAACGTCAGACACTTTGACCAATTTATTAATCAAACACATTGCCTTTGCCTTTATTGTCAACGTGAACCAAAAAAACCACAAGTATAAAATTCAATCAAATTTATTTAACACTCAGTAAAACAGTTACCCTTAAATTATCCCAAAATATTACTAAAAAAGGTCCCAAGATTCATTTTTTAAAAAAATATATTTTATTCAAAATTTTGTGGCCAAACATAACAGTACATAGTTTTTCTTTTGAACAACAACAAAGCAATATAAATAACCGTGGCCAATTTTAGACAAATAAATAAATAATATATAAACAAAAACAAAAACAAAACTGAGTGGCAACTGCCTTGTCAAAAATAGTTACTCTTCAAAGATACAATCCAACAATCCAATATACATTACCTATAACAAGTGTCTATACATATACAATGACATCCCTGAGAGTCCGTCCGGTTCCTCCCACCCCCCCCCCCACCCCCCCCCACTGGGTTGCTGCTGTTGTCTTCTTTCCATTCCCTCTATCTTTCTGTGAGGTAGTCGACGAACGGTTGCCACCGCCTGGTGAACCCTTGAGCCGAACCCCTTAATATGAACTTGATCCGTTCTAACTTTATAAACCCTGCCATGTCGTTTATCCAGGTCTCCACACCCGGGGGTTTGGCTTCCTTCCACATTAACAATGTCCTGCGCCGGGCTACTAGGGACGTAAAGGCCAAAACATCAGCCTCTCTCGCCTCCTGCACTCCCGGCTCTTCTGCAGCCCCGAATATAGCCAACCCCCAGCTTGGTTCGAACCAGACCCCCGCCACCTTCGAAAGCACCTTTGCCACCCCCACCCAGAACCCCTGTAGTGCTGGGCATGACCAGAACATGTGGGTGTGATTCGCTGGGCTTCTCGAGCATCTCCCACACCTATCCTCTACCCAAAAAAATTTACTGAGCTGTGCTCCAGTCATATGCGCCCTGTGTAGAACCTTGAATTGTATCAGGCTTAGCCTGGCACACGAGAACGATGAGTTTACCCTACGTAGGGTGTCAGCCTACAGCCCCTCCTCAATCTCCTCCCCCAGCTCTTCTTCCCATTTCCCTTTCAACTCATCTACCATGATCTCCCCCTCGTCCCTCATTTCCCTATATATGTCCGACACCGTACCATCCCCCACCCATGTCTCTGAGATCACTCTATCCTGCACCTCCTGCGTCGGGAGCTGCGGGAATTCCCTCACCTGTTGCCTCGCGAAAGCCCTCAGTTGCATGTACCGAAATGCATTCCCTTGGGGCAACCCATATTTTTCCGTCAGCGCACCAAGATTCGCAAACGTCCCATCTACAAACAGATCTCTCAATTGTACTACCCCAGCTCTTTGCCATGCTCCAAATCCCCCATCCATTCTCCCCGGAACAAACCTATGGTTATTTCTTATCGGGGACTGCACCGAGGCTCCCGCTTTTCCCCTATGCCGTCTCCACTGCCCCCAAATTTTCAATGTAGCCACCACCACCGGGCTTGTGGTGTATTTCTTCGGTGAGAACGGCAACGGCGCCGTCACCATTGCTTGTAGGCTAGTCCCCCTGCAGGACACCCTCTCCAATCTCTTCCACGCCGCTCCCTCCCCTTCTCCCATCCACTTACACACCATTGAAACATTGGCGGCCCAGTAATAGTCGTTTAGGCTCGGTAGTGCCAACCCCCCACTGTCCCTACTACGCTGCAAAAATCCCCTCCTCACTCTCGGGGTCTTCCCGGCCCATACAAAACTCATAATACTCTTCTCGATTCTCTTGAAAAAAGCCTTCGTGACCACCACCGGGAGGCACTGAAACACAAAAAGGAATCTCGGGAGGACCACCATTTTAACCGCCTGCACCCTACCTGCCAGTGACAGGGACACCATGTCCCATCTCTTAAAGTCCTCCTCCATCTGTTCCACCAACCGCGTTAAATTAAGCCTGTGTAATGTACCCCAATTCTTGGCTATCTGGATCCCCAAGTACCGGAAGTCCCTTGTTAACTTCCTCAACGGTAAATCCTCTATTTCCCTGCTCTGCTCCCCTGGATGCACCACAAACAACTCACTTTTCCCCATGTTCAATTTATACCCTGAAAAATCCCCAAACTCCCCAAGTATCCGCATTATCTCTGGCATCCCCTCCGCCGGGTCCGCCACATACACCAACAAATCATCCGCATACAGAGATACCCGGTGTTCTTCTCCTCCCCTGAGTACTCCCCTCCACTTCCTGGAACCCCTCAATGCTATGGCCAGGGGCTCAATCGCCAATGCAAACAATAACGGGGACAGAGGACAGCCCTGCCTCGTCCCTCTATGGAGCCGAAAATAATCAGACCCCCGTCCATTCGTGACCACGCTCGCCATCGGGGCCCTATACAGCAACTGTACCCATCTGATATACCCATCTCCAAAGCCAAATCTCCTCAGCACCTCCCACAAATAATCCCACTCCACTCTATCAAATGCTTTCTCGGCATCCATCGCCACCACTATCTCCACTTCCCCCTCTGGTGGGGGCATCATCATTACCCCTAGCAGCCTCCGTATATTTGTGTTCAGCTGTCTCCCCTTCACAAACCCAGTTTGGTCCTCATGAACCACCCCCGGGACACAATCCTCTATCCTCGTTGCCATTACCTTGGCCAGAATCTTAGCATCCACATTCAGGAGGGAAATGGGCCTATAGGACTCGCATTGCAGCGGGTCTTTTTCCTTCTTTAGGAGGAGCGATATCATTGCCTCTGACATAGTCGGGGGCAGCTGCCCCCTTTCCCTAGCCTCATTAAAGGTTCTCATCAGTAGCGGGGCCAGCAAGTCCATATATTTCCTATAGAATTCCACTGGGAATCCGTCTGGTCCCGGGGCCTTCCCCGCCTGCATGCTTCCAATCCCTTTCACTACTTCCTCCGTCTCAATCTGTGCTTCCAGTCCCGCCCTCTCCTGCTCCTCCACCTTAGGAAATTCCGGCTGATCCAGAAAGCACATCATTCTCTCCTTCCCTTCCGGGGGCTGAGCTTCATATAATCTTTCATAAAATGCCTTGAACACTCCATTCACTCTCTCCGCTCCCCGCTCCATCTCTCCCTCCTCATCTCTCACCCCCCCTATCTCCCTCGCTGCTCCCCTTTTCCTCAGTTGGTGGGCCAGCAACCTGCTCGCCTTCTCCCCATATTCGTACTGTACACCCTGTGCCTTCCTCCATTGTGCCTCTGCATTACAAGTCAAATTCTACATGTAGCCTTTGCCTTTCCCTGTACAGTCCCTCCTCCGGTGCCTCCGCATATTGTCTGTCCACCCTCAAAAGTTCTTTCAACAACCGCTCCCTTTCCTTACCCTCCTGCTTTCCTTTATGTGCCCTGATAGATATCAGCTCCCCTCTAACCACAGCCTTCAACGCCTCCCAGACCACTCCCACCTGAACCTCCCCATTGTCATTGAGTTCCAAGTACCTTTCAATACACCCCCTCACCCTTAAACACACCCCCTCATCTGCCAATAATCCCATGTCCATTCTCCAGGGTGGGTGCTGTTCTTTTTCCTCCCCTATCTCCAGGTCCACCCAATGTGGAGCGTGGTCCGAAATAGCTATAGCCGTGTACTCCGTCCCCGTCACCTTCGGGATCAGTGCCCTTCCCAAAACAAAAAAGTCTATCCGTGAATAGACTTTGTGGACATAGGAGAAAAACGAAAACTCCTTACTCCTAGGTCTACTAAATCTCCAGGGGTCTACTCCTCCCATCTGCTCCATAAAGTCCTTGAGCACCCTAGCGGCAGCCGGCCTCCTTCCGGTCCTGGACCTCGATCTGTCCAGCCCTGGGTCCAGCGCCGTATTAAAATCTCCACCCATTACCAACCTTCCCGCCTCAAGGTCCGGGATGCGTCCCAACATACGCCTCATAAAATTGGCATCATCCCAGTTCGGGGCATATACGTTCACTAAAACCACCGCCTCCCCTTGCAATCTGCCACTCACCATCACGTATCTGCCCCCACTATCCGCCACTATGGTCTTTGCCTCAAACATTACCCGCTTCCCCACTAATATAGCCACCCCCCCTGTTTTTTGCGTCTAGCCCCGAATGAAACATCTGCCCCACCCATCCTTTGCGAAGTCTGATCTGGTCTATCAGTTTCAGATGCGTCTCCTGCAGCATAACCACATCTGCCTTAAGTTTTTTTAGGTGTGCGAGTACCCGTGCCCTCTTAATCGGCCCG
This sequence comes from Scyliorhinus torazame, assembly GCF_047496885.1. Lineage (NCBI taxonomy): Eukaryota > Metazoa > Chordata > Chondrichthyes > Carcharhiniformes > Scyliorhinidae > Scyliorhinus > Scyliorhinus torazame. Next base: position 100,030,790 of record NC_092715.1, read on the forward strand.
TTCAGCCCTCTCACATTCCACGTGATCAGCCAGGTTGGGGGCCTCTTTACCCCCCCCCCCCTTGTCGACTAGCCATCTCCTTTTTCAATCCAGCTCCTCTCCCGGTTCCCACGTAGCCATATCTCCCCCCAACGGCGCCCTCCCACCCCGACCACCCCACCCCATACCAGCTCCCCCTTCTCCCCAGCAGCAGCAACCCAGTTAACCCCCCCCCGCTAGATCCCTTTCTAGCGTAATTGCACCCCCCATGTTGCTCCCAGAAGTCAGCAAACTCTGGCCGACCTCGGCTTAGGTCCCAAGATTCATAATATTACCCATGTCGATGGACTCAGTCTTGCTTTCCTCAAGGTCTTCATTGCGAAGATTGGTCTCGCACACTGCTTACTTCAGTCTCTGGTCAATCTTCCAAATCACCATGATCACCTCCACGCAGACTCTTCGCTACAGTGTGTCCTGGGGGTCTACCTTTATCCCCCCTCCCATCTCGCCTTTCCAGAAAGATCTCTGGCTCCCAGCCAATGAGGTCTCCGGAGGAGGTCAAAATACCCAATGAAATTGTTGATGGCCATTTAATGGGACTGGGGACCCACCTCTAGGTGTTCATCTCCAGTTGTGATGTCCGCACGTACCTGGTACCATAGAAGGTAATGGTGGGAACTCTGGGTACCAGAATGTCTGGCTTGATCTGGGTAACCTAAAACAAATGATCCAAATGAATGGAGCCGATTATCTCCTGATGGGTGATTGACAAGGATGGTCCAGGCATGTGCTGGCAGTTTGTCTGTGTTTAGTGTATTAAAACTTGGCCAAGTTCGAATTCCCATCAGTCTGCCTGGAGCTGCCTGCAGTTTAATTTAAAATATGCAATCCTTAATTTAAAGTGTCTAATTTTATTGGACCTAAATCCAGGCCGTTCCATATTACCACAATAGATTGAGGATTGGGTCAACAGATTGTAACTCCGAGGGTACCACAAGAATCAGTGCTTTGACCTCAGCTATTTACAATCTATAACAATGACTGAGATGAGCGTTCCAAGTTTGCTGATGCCAAAATGTTAGTTGGGAAAGTAAGCCTTGAGGAGAATGCAAAAAGACTGCAAAAGGAGGTAAGTAGGTCAAGTGAGTTGGCAAGAATATGTCATATGGAATATAACATGGGAAAATGTGAAGTCATCCATTTTGGAAGTAAAATAGAAAAGCAGAATATTTTTTAAGTGGTGAGAGACCGGGATATGTTGATATTCACAGGGATCCTGGAACACAAAAGTACAACAAACCATTAGGAAAGCAAATGATATGTCAGTTTTTATTACAGAGAGTAAAGTAGAAGCACAAAGAAGTCCCAATGCAATAAAGGCTACCCTATATATTCCCTATGGAGGAATATATTTGCCTTACAGGAAGTATGAAGATTCAATAGACTAATTCTTGTGATGAGGGTTTTATCCGATTCAGGGAGATTGAATAGACTAGGGCTATAATCCTTAGAGTTTAAAAGAATGAAATATGGTGCATGATTCTCCGCTACCTGCCACCGGCAGAGGAGTTCCCAGTGTGGCGGAGAATCAAGCGTTGTCAAAAAAAGGTGAGGGGGTCTTTCTTATAAAAGAACAAAGAACAAAGAAATGTACAGCACAGGAACAGGCCCTTCGGCCCTCCAAGCCCGTGCCGACCATGCTGCCCGACTAAACTACAGTCTTCTACACTTCCTGGGTCCGTATCCCTCTATTCCCATCCTATTCATGTATTTGTCAAGATGCCCCTTAAATGTCCCTATCGTCCCTGCTTCCACCACCTCCTCCGGTAGCGAGTTCCAGGCACCCACTACCCTCTGCGTAAAAAACTTGCCTCGTACATCTACTCTAAACCTTGCCCCTCTCACCTTAAACCTATGCCCCCTAGTAATTGACCCCTCTACCCTGGGGAAAAGCCTCTGACTATCCACCCTGTCTATGCCCCTCATAATTTTGTATACCTCTATCAGGTCTCCCCTCAACCTCCTTCGTTCCAGTGAGAACAAACCGAGTTTATTCAACCGCTCCTCACAGCTAATGCCCTCCATACCAGGCAACATTCTGGTAAATCTCGTCTGCACCCTCTCTAAAGCCTCCACATCCTTCTGGTAGTGTGGCGACCAGAATTGAACACTATACTCCAAGTGTGGCCTAACTAAGGTTCTATACAGCTGCAACATGACTTGCCAATTCTTATACTCAATGCCCCGGCCAATGAAGGCAAGCATGCCGTATGCCTTCTTGACTACCTTCTCCACCTGTGTTGCCCCTTTCAATGACCTGTGGATCTGTACTCCTAGATCTCTTTGACTTTCAACACTCTTGAGGGTTCTACCATTCACTGTATATTCCCTACCTGCATTAGACCTTCCAAAATGCATTACCTCACATTTGTCCGGATTAAACTCCATCTGCCATCTCTCCGCCCAAGTCTCCAAACAATCTAAATCCTGCTGTATCCTCTGACAGTCCTCATCGCTATCCGCAATTCCACCAACCTTTGTGTCGTCTGCAAACTTACTAATCAGACCAGTTACATTTTCCTCCAAATCATTTATATATACTACAAAGAGCAAAGGTCCCAGCACTGATCCCTGTGGAACACCACTGGTCACAGCCCTCCAATGAAAAAAGCATCCTTCCATTGCTACTCTCTGCCTTCTATGGCCTAGCCAGTTCTGTATCCACCTTGCCAGCTCACCCCAGATCCCGTGTGACTTCACCTTTTGTACTAGTCTACCATGAGGGACCTTGTCAAAGGCCTTACTGAAGTCCATATAGACAACATCCACTGCCCTACCTGCATCAATCATCTTAGTGACCTCCTCGAAAAACTCTATCAAGTTAGTGAGACACGACCTCCCCTTCACAAAACCGTGCTGCCTCTCACTAATACGCCCATTTGCTTCCAAATGGGAGTATATCCTGTCTCGAAGAATTCTCTCCAGTAATTTCCCTACCACTGAAGTAAGGCTCACCGGCCTGTAGTTCCCGGGATTATCCTTGCTACCCTTCTTAAACAGAGGAACAACATTGGCTATTCTCCAGTCCTACGGGACATCCCCTGAAGACAGCGAGGATCCAAAGATTTCTGTCAAGGCCTCAGCAATTTCCTCTCCAGCCTCCTTCAGTATTCTGGGGTAGATCCCATCAGGCCCTGGGGACTTATCTACCTTAATATTTTTTAAGACACCCAACACCTCGTCTTTTTGGATCTCAATGTGACCCAGGCTATCTACACACCCTTATCCAGACTCAACATCTACCAATTTCTTCTCTTTGGTGAATACTGATGCAAAGTATTCATTTAGTACCTCGCCCATTTCCTCTGGCTCCACACATAGATTCCCTTGCCTATCCTTCAGTGGGCCAACCCTTTCCCTGGCTACCCTCTTGCTTTTTATGTACGTGTAAAAAGCCTTGGGATTTTCCTTAACCCTATTTGCCAATGACTTTTCGTGACCCCTTCTAGCCCTCCTGACTCCTTGCTTAAGTTCCTTCCTACTTTCCTTATATTCCTCTCAGGCTTCGTCTGTTCCCAGCCTTTTAGCCCTGACAAATGCCTCCTTTTTCTTTTTGACGAGGCCTACAATATCTCTCGTCATCCAAGGTTCCCGAAAATTGCCGTATTTATCCTTCTTCCTCACAGGAACATGCCGGTCCTGAATTCCTTTCAACTGCCACTTGAAAGCCTCCCACATGTCAGATGTTGATTTGCCCTCAAACATCCGCCCCCAATCTATGTTCTTCAGTTCCCGCCTAATATTGTTATAATTAGCCTTCCCCCAATTTAGCACATTCATCCTAGGACCACTCTTATCCTTGTCCACCAGTACTTTAAAACTTACTGAATTGTGGTCACTGTTACCGAAATGCTCCCCTACTGAAACATCTACCACCTGGCCGGGCTCATTCCCCAATACCAGGTCCAGTATCGCCCCTTCCCTAGTTGGACTGTCTACATATTGTTTTAAGAAGCCCTCCTGGATGCTCCTTACAAACTCCGCCCCGTCTAAGCCCCTGGCACTCAGTGAGTCCCAGTCAATATTGGGGAAGTTGAAGTCTCCCATCACCACAACCCTGTTGTTTTTACTCTTTTCCAAAATCTGTCTACCTATCTGCTCCTCTATCTCCCGCTGGCTGTTGGGAGGCCTGTAGTAAACCCCCAACATTGTGACTGCACCCTTCTTATTCCTGATCTCTACCCATATAGCCTCACTGCCCTCTGAGGTGTCCTCTCGCAGTACAGCTGTGATATTCTTCCGAACCAGTAGCGCAACTCCGCCTCCCCTTTTACATCCCCCTCTATCCCGCCTGAAACATCTAAATCCTGGAACGTTTAGCTGCCAATCCTGCCCTTCCCTCAACCAGGTCTCTGTAATGGCAACAACATCATAGTTCCAAGTACTAATCCAAGCTCTAAGTTCATCTGCCTTACCCGTAATACTTCTTGCATTAAAACATATGCACTTCAGGCCACCAGACCCGCTGTGTTCAGCAACTTCTCCCTGTCTGCTCTGCCTCAGAGCCACACTGTCCCTATTCCCTAGTTCTCCCTCAATGCTCTCACCTTCTGACCTATTGCTCCCGTGCCCACCCCCCTGCCATACTAGTTTAAACCCTCCCGTGTGACACTAGCAAACCTCGCGGCCAGGATATTTATGCCTCTCCGGTTTAGATGCAACCCGTCCTTCTTATACAGGTTACACCTGCCCCGGTAGAGCTCCCAGTGGTCCAGATAATGGAAACCCTCCCTCCTACACCAGCTGTTTAGCTACGTGTTTAGATGCTCTATCTTCCTATTTCTAGCCTTACTGGCACGTGGCACAGGGAGTAATCCCGAGATTACAACCCTCGAGGTCCTGTCTTTTAACTTTCTGCCTAGCTCCCTGAACTCCTGCTGCAGGACCTCATGCCCCTTCCTGCCTATGTCGTTAGTACCAATATGTACAACGACCTCTGCCTGTTTGCCCTCCCCCTTCAGGATGCCCTCTACCCGTTCAGGGACATCCTCGAACCTGGCACCAGGGAGGCAACATACCATCCTGGAGTCTCTTTCACGTCCACAGAAGCGCCTATCTATGCCCCTGACTATAGAGTCCCCTATTACTATTACTCTTCTGCGCTTTGACCCTCCCTTCTGAACATCAGAGCCAGCCGTGGTGCCACTGCTCTGGCTACTGCTGTTTTCCCCTGATAGGCTATCCCCCCCAACAGTATCCAAAGGGGTATATCTGTTCGAGAGGGGGACAACCACAGGGGATTCCTGCACTGACTGCCTGCCCTTTCTGGTGGTCACCCATTTCTCTGCCTGCACCTTGGGTGTGACCACATTTATATAACTGCGATCTATGACGCTTTCCGCCACCTGCATGCTCCTAAGTGCATCCAATTGCTGCTCCAACCGAACCATGCGGTCTGTGAGGAGCTCCAGTTGGGTGCACTTTCTGCAGATGAAGCCATCCGGGCGCTGGAAGCCTCCCAGACCTCCCACATCTCACAGTCAGAGCACAGCACCCCTCTAACTGACATTGCGTCAATTAATTAAAATTAAAATTAAAATTTTTTATTTTTTTTTTGAATATTTTTTTTTTAAATTTCAAAGTTACTGTTAACTATCTGTTTCCTAGCACTAGATTTCTAATAGAAATGCGAAAGCTAAATATTGTACTCTCCGATCTCTGGCTTAGATATCCCTCTAAATTATAATTAAGTAATTATGTTTAATTAGTTACCAATTCTCAATTTTTTTTAATTTAGTGTAGAATCCCAACCAGCCACTCAGGCCACAGCTTTTCTGTGATGTCACTTCAGTTTCCCCCTGACACACACACAATTTGAAAAAGGTACAAAAGTAAAAATGAGTAAAAATCACTTACTTACCTTCTTAGTGTTAATAATAAAATATGGTACTTACCTCAGACCAATGGGTTTTATTATTAGGTTAGAGGAGGAGGGCGGGTGGGAGACACTACACGTGTAGTGTCTCGGGTTTCCTCTCCACCAGAATTTATTGGTGAGGGTCTTCCCAGAAGTCCGCGGGTCGAACTTCCTGTTCCCGCCTTAAATACTAAAATATAATTTAAAAAAACAGAAAAGAGGGACCGAAAACGGGACCAGGTAAGTGTTTTTAAAGGACAGACTTACCTCCCAGCAATCACTTCCGCACTGTCCCCGCTGAAATTGACTCACCAGCTCTGCTCCCGCCGAAATCGACTGGCCTGCCCCTGCAAAGACAAGTGTTTTGAAAGGACAGACTTACCTCCCAGCAATCACTTCCGCACTGCCCCCGCTGAAACTGACTCACCAGCTCTGCTCCCGCCGAAATCGGGATGTGGAATCTCTCGTGGGTAGTCACTGTAATGGCAGTCTTTGGTGGTGGATCAGCACGCAGGTTGTGTGTCACCCTTGTACTATCGGGGGGGGGCAGAATTGTGTTGGGAGGGGGTGCCCCGCCCCTCCTCCCCACCACCCCCACCACCCGCTTTCGGTCCTTGGAAAGTTAATTTGCTTTCCAGCTTGGGGAGATGATGTCATTGCTGGGTGGAGCTAAGGGGGAGAGAGAGAGATTTTGAAATACGTTTGGAGAGGAGAGTTGATGTCTGATCTGGCAACCCTTGTTTTGTTTTAGACCACAAGTAAAGGCCGTTTTCTTTCCCAATAGGATAGTTTAAAAAAAGAGTAATAATATTTTTAAAACAGAGCATCCTTGTCTGAAGACAAGGAAGAGGCAGAAACAACCCAGTTGAAGCAGCTATTTGAAGATATTCAGCCAGAGTCTGAAGGGGTTCTAACCAGAGCCAAACTCTGTTCTGTAAAGCAATTATTACTTTATGCCCTGCTGATTTTGAAGCTGGATTAAAGGCTGTATGTTTCTTTTCTTGTTGTTTAATGGTGAATTGAGTAGCAGTGTTATGGGGTAATTGTAAGCTGTTCCATTTGGGTGTGACGTTAAAGAGTTTTATAATTTATTCATAATAAAGACAGTATATGTCTGACTTCGTAACTGCTTCAACCTTTCTATCGTCCATTGGTGCCATCAAATTGGTGAGCTCCCATTGCTGCAACTCACTTTGATGATATTCTTAAACATGCTGTCAATCTCCATTTGTACCTGTGCTAACTTTAGTGGATTGAGCCTTTATGGATGTTGTTTGATTGGAATGGCATTTCCTACAACAACGTCCTGTATAATCAATTTGTACTTCCCAATGTATTCCCACATAGCTCCATGTGACTGTAATAACTCCTTCAGATCACTTTGATTTTCCTCCAGAAGGTAACTCAGTAATTTATCCCAATTTCTTATTACTTTCTCATTGTCCAATCTAATTTGAGGAATGTCAAATTCAGAATAATCCTTCTCTAAAGTAATTAGGCAGTAAATATTGGTCTTACTAGCAATGCCCCCAATGCAGGAATGAATAAAAATATTCCGGACTTGGACAAGTACTACCATTGCTTCAACACTGCTGGGGCAAAATCTTGGAACACCATGCACAATAGCAGGGTGAGAGTAGCTTCACTACCTTTTTAAGAAGGCGGGGCCACCGGTACCACAAGGAGTGGGACTGGGTCTATATCACCTAGGTCCCAAGAATCAATTAAAGGAAAAACAACAAACTGCACCTTTTCATGAGAGGTGACATTGTGATGAGAATGGAAAGATGGCATAATTTATCAGAGTGGTAAAGTAGAGCCTGGTCAACAACAATGCATCAATTGCTGCTGAAACACCCTGTTGGAAAGGTTACCAAAGCAATTTGACCCTAATATGAGCAATACTCCTGTAGAAGTACAAGTGCAAACGGCATGGTTTTAAATTCATGATGATAATCCAATTCACCATCTGTGAGAACTCAAACATGGTCTGACCTTCAGTTATTTTCAATAACCGTCGTAAAATAACCTAAGTAATCCTACTTTTGTATGAATAGTTGATTGGCTGACAAGACAGTGAAATTACAGTAATAGTTTGGATCCATTTCTCAGCTAGATTCACTCTGCGCTTTTCAAGCTTATTTTACAATAAAATTGCACAAAGTGAAATGATTCTCGGCCAAATACTTCTGCAGACACCACCAGATAGTTTTCAGCATTATAACTGCTGGAATATAAGCTTTCTATAGGTATGTCAGGAATAAAAGAATGACTAGGGTAAGAGTAGGGCCAGTCAAGGACAGCAGTGGGAAGTTGTGCGTGGAGTCCGAGAAGATAGGAGAGGTGCTAAATGAATATATTTCATCAGTATTCACACAGGAAAAAGACAATGTTGTCGAGGAGAATACTGAGCTACAGGCTACTAGACTAGAAGGGCTTGAGTTTCATAAGGAGGAGGTGTTAGCAATTCTGGAAAGTGTGAAAATAGATAAGTCCCCTGGGCCGGATGGGATTTATCCTAGGATTCTCTGAGAAGCTAGGGAGGAGATTGCGGAGCCTTTGGCTTTGATCTTTATGTCATCATTGTCTACAGGAATAGTGCGAAAAGACTGGAGGATAGCAAATGTTGTCCCCTTGTTCAAGAAGGGGAGTAGAGACATCCCTGGTAACTATAGACCAGTGAGGCTTACTTCTGTTGTGGGCAAAGTCTTGGAAAGGATTATAAGAGATAGGACTTATAATCATCTAGGAAGGAATAATTTGATTAGGGAGAGTCAACACGGTTTTGTGAAGGGTAGGTCGTGCCTCACAAACCTGATTGAGTTCTTTGAGAAGGTGACCAGACAGGTGGATGAGGGTAAAGCAGTTGATGTGGTGTATATGGATTTCAATAAAGTGTTTGATAAGGTTCCCCATGGTAGGCTATTGCAGAAAATACAGAGGCATGGGATTGAGGGTGATTTAGCGGTTTGGATCAGACATTGGCTAGCTGTAAGAAGACAGAGGGTGGTAGTTGATGGGAAATGTTCAGCCTGGAGTTCAGTTACTAGTGGTGTACCACAAGGATCTGTTTTGGGGCCACTGCTGTTTGATATTTTTATAAATGACCTGGAGGAGGGCGTAGAAGGATGGGTGAGTAAATTTGCGGATGACACTAATGTCGGTGGAGTTGTGGACTGTGCGGAAAGATGTTGCAGGTTACAGAGGGACATAGATAAGGTGCAGAGCTGGGCTGAGAAGTGGCAAATGGAGTTTAATGCAGAAAAGTGTGAGATGATTCATTTTGGAAGGAGTAACAGGAATACAGAGTACTGGGCTAATGGTAAGATTCTTGGTAGTGTGGATGAGCAGAGAGATCTTGGTGTCCATGTACATAGATCCCTGAAAGTTGCCACCCAGGTTGATAGGGTTGTTAAGAAGGCGTACAGTGGGGCTTCCGGTGGCGACCATGGAGGAGTAGGTCGCACATTCGATAGCTCCCGCCCGGAACGGACTTTCGGACCTTTTTCCCCGACTTTACTCGGACTTTAGTGGAAAGATCGGTGCAGTGGACAATATTAAGAAGGATTCCCCCTCCGATGTATGGCTAATTGGACTAGAAGTGGCCGTGTGAAAAGACTCAGCCCGGATAGAGTGAAGCATCCGGAGCTGGTACCGCCGTGCAACTTGGCGGAGGGTCAGGGCCAGGGAGCGGTGGCTCAGTGGTCTAAGGAGCAACAGATGAAGTTCTTTAAGGACTGTTTCGCTGAGCTGAAAAAGAAAACGCCGGACCTGATCAAGGCTGCGATCGATCAAATGGTATTGAATCAGGCGGCCCAAGGGAAAGCGATACAAGAAATTGAGCTGAAGTTATCTAGCCAGGAGGATTATCTAACCATGCTGGAGCACAAGGTGGAGGTGCTGGATGAGCGCCACAAGAGAATGCAGGAGAAGCTGGAGGACCTGGAGAACAGGTCCAGGAGGCAGAACTTAACGATTGTTGGCCTCCCCGAAGGAATTGAGGGGTCGAATGCGGGATGCTGATGGGGGCCGGGGCGTTTCCCGGCCCCTGGAAGTGGATGGAGTGCATAGAGCCCTTGCAAGGAAGCCTAAGGCGAATGACCCACCGTGGGCCATGGTGGTGCATTTCCACCGTTTTTCGGACAAAGAACTCGTCTTGCGATGGGCCAAGAAGGAGTGGAGCAGCAGATGGGAGAACAGCGAGGTGCGCACCTATCAGGATCTGGGAGCGGAGCTGGCCAAAAGATGTGCTGAGTTTAATCGGGTGAAGGCGATCCTCTTCAAGAAGGGGGTGAAATTCGGGATGCTGTATCCAGCGCGGTTGTGGGTCACGCACGAAGACTGGCATTTTTACTTTGAGGCATCGGACAATGTATGGTCATTTATTAAAGAAAAGAAGTTGGAAGCGTCTTAAAGGACACTTAAGTCTCGAAGAAGTTATGTGACGGCGGTTTGTAATCTGTGTAATTTTTGTATCGGTTCAAATAAGATTGTATGTAGTTCCGGGTTAAGTATTGGGCTGGGGTGGTGGTTTGAGGGTGCTTTGTTTTTGCAGGGATTTGTTGCGGAGGGGGGAGGGGGCCCTGAAGTTGGTGCTATTCTGTGGGAGGTTGGGTCTTGTTTCAAGCGATTGTTTCTTCATTGGTTTATGTTAATTTATTATACTTGAGGTTGTTTACTTACTGGGGAATGCAATGTTGTGAACATATATGCGCCGAACTGGGACGGTGTGGGATTTACGAGGCGGGTGTTAGGCAAGATCCCGGACATGGAGTCTCACGGCCTGATCATGGGGGGGGGGGCTTTAACACGGTCATTGATGCCGATCTGGACCGGTCAAAATCCAGGACTGGGAGGAGGCCTGCCGCAGCGAAGGAGTTGAAGGGTTTCATGGAGCAGATTTGGGGGGGAGGGGGGTGGGGGGGGGTGGGGTAGACCCATGGAGATTCGAGCGGCCGAGTGCGAAGGAGTTTTCATTTTTTTCTCATGTCTATAAAGTTTACTCCCGCATTGATTTTTTTTGTTCTGAGCAGGGTGCTAATTCCGAAGGTGGCAGGGACGGAATACTCGGCAATTGCAGTCTCTGATCATGCCCTGCATTGGGTGGATTTGTGGTTGAGTGAGGAGAGAGGGCAGCGCCCGTTGTGGAGATTAGATGTGGGATTGTTCGCTGACGAAGCGGTCTGCGGGCGGGTGAATAAGTCCCAGAATTACCTGGATACAAATGATACGGGTGAGGTATCAGCAGCAACGGTTTGGGAGGCTCTGAAGGCAGTTGTAAGAGGGGGACTAATTTTGATTCGGTCCCATAGAGAAAAGGTGGAACGAGCAGAGAGGGAGAGATTAGTGGAGGAGATACTTCGAGTGGATCGGAGATATGCGGAGGCCCCGGATGCAGGGCTCCTGAGGGAGTGTCGGAAACTACACGCAGAGATTGAGTTGTTGACCACAGGGAGAGCGGTGCAGCAGTTGAGTAGGGCAAGGGGGGCGGTCTACGAATATGGGGAAAAGGTGAGCAGGATGCTGGCACATCAGCTTCGGAAGAAAAAAGAGGCCAGGGAGATTGGGAGAGTAAGGAATAGGAAGGGTCTTGGACCCGGGGGGGTCAATGACGTTTTTAAAGAATTTTATAGCAAATTATATGAGTCGGAACCCCCGCCTGGTGTAGAAGGGATGAGGCAGTTCCTTGATCAGTTGAGGTTTCCGAGGGTGGAGGAGGACCTGGTCGAGGAGCTGGGCGCCCCGATTGAGGCAGAGGAAATTGTTAAAGGACAGGAGGGCATGCAGTCGGGCAAGGCTCCGGGGCCGGACGGTTACCCGGTAGAATTTTATAAGAAGTTCTCAGAGGTGTTGTGCCCACTGCTGATGAGGACCTTTAACGAGGCTAAAGAGAGGGGGATCCTCCCCCCAATGGTGTTGCAGGCCTCGATTTCAATCATTCTTAAACGAGAGAAGGACCCGGAGCAATGTTGGTCATATAGGCCGATCTCGCTTTTGAACGTTGATGCCAAGCTGCTGGCTAAGATTTTGGCCACTAGAATAGAAGACTGTGTCCCGGGAGTGATAGGGGAGGACCAAACCGGATTTGTTAAGGGCAGACAGCTCAATGCTAATGTTTGGAGGCTTTTGAACGTAATTATGATGCCCTCAGAAGGAGAGGAGGTGGAGGTGGTGGTTGCGATGGACGTGTAGGAGGCTTTTGATCGGGTGGAGTGGGAGTATTTATGGGAGATGCTGGGAAGGTTTGGGTTTGGTGAGGGCTTTATTGACTGGGTGTGGTTGCTCTACCAGGCGCCGGTAGCGAGCGTGTGCACGAACCGGCTGAGGCATCAAGGCAGTGGCAGGGACTGGTTCGGGGGGGGGGTGGAGCACCGGGTTTTGCTGTACGCGGACGATCTGCTCTTGTATATCTCGGACCCGGTGGACGGGATGTGGGAGGTTATGCAGATCTTGGGGGAATTTGGCAGGTTTTCGGGGTACAAATTGAACATGGGAAAAAGTGAATTGTTTGTGATCCAGGCAAGGGGACAGGAGAGGAGACTGAAGGAGCTGCAGCTCAGGGTGGTAGAGAGGAACTTTCGTTACCTGGGAACACAGGTGGCTTGGAAATGGGAGGCATTCCACAGGCTCAACCTAACCCGGCTGGTGGAGCAAATGGAGGGGGACTTTAAAAGATGGGATATGCTCCCACTATCGCTGGCGGGGAGGGTACAGACCGTGAAAATTACAGTCCTCCCCATATTTTTGTTTGTCTCCCAATGCCTCCCCATCTTCATCCCTGAGGCCTTTTTCAAGAGGGTAAACAAGATTATTTTGGGCCTTGTGTGGGCAGGTAAAACCCCGCGAGTGAAGAAAATGTTGTTGGAGTGCAGTCCAGGGGAGGGTGGGTTGGCGCTGCCGAACTTCTGCAACTACTACTGGGCGGCGAATCTAGCGATGATTAGGAAGTGAGTGGTGGAGGAAGGGTTGACATGTGAGCGGATGGAGGCGGCATCATGCAAAGGCACCAGTTTGGGAGCACTGGTAACGACACCTCTGCCATTCACGCCGGCCCGTTACTCCACTAGCCCGGTGGTGGTGGTGGCATTGAGGATCTGGGGGCAATGGAGGAGGTATAAGAGGGTGGAGGGTGTGTCGGTCTGGATTTGTAATAACCACAGGTTCGAACCGGGCAGGATAAATGGAGGGTTCCAGAGCTGGCAGAGAGCAGGAACTAGACGGATGGGAGATCTATTCATAGACGGGTGTTTTCCCAGTCTGAAGGCGCTGGAGGACAAGTTCAAGTTGCCGCCGGGGAATGGTTTCAGATATCTGCAAGTGCGGGACTTTCTGAGGAAACAGGTGTTGGCTTTCCCGCTGTTGCCGCCACGGGGGGATACAGGACAGAGTAGTGTCCGATACCTGAGTAGGGGAGGGAAAAGTGTCAGATATCTATCAGGAGTTCATGGAGGCGGAGGAGACCCCCGTGGAGGAACTGAAGGGCAAGTGGGAGGAGGAGCTAGGTGGGTAGTTAGAGGCGGGTCTGTGGGCGGACGCCCAAAGCAGGATTAATTCCTCCTCATCGTGTGCCAGGCTCAATCTAATACAGTTTAAGGTGGTCCACCGGGCACACATGACGGCGGCGAGGATGAGCAAGTTTTTCGGGGTAGAAGATAGGTGTGCGAGGTGTGCTGGAAGACCAGCAAACCATGTCCACATGTTTTGGGCATGCCCGTAGCTTGGAGGATTCTGGCAGGGGTTTGCCAAGGCAATGTCCAAGGTGCTAGGTACGCAGGTGGTGCCGAGTCCAAAGATGGCGATCTTTGGAGTGTCAGAAGACCCGGGAGTTCAGGGAGTGAAAGAGGCCGACGTTTTGGCCTTTGCCTCCCTGGTAGCCTGGAGACGGATCCTTTTAATGTGGAGGGACTCGAAGCCCACGAGTGTGGAGACTTGGGTCAGTGACATGGCTGGGTTTCTCAAGCTGGAGAAAATAAAGTTTGCCTTGAGGGGGTCAATGCTGGGGTTCTCTCGAAGGTGGCAGCCGTTCGTCGACTTTTCAGGGAAAATTAAAATATCAGCAGAAGCAGCAATCTGAAGGGGGGGCGGGGTAGGTGTACAGAAGGGGTTGGGTGGGAAATGTTTAACTTACCATGTTGATGTTTATGTTATTATTTTGTTTGTTATTGTTACAAAAATTTTGCAAATACTTCAATACAAATATTTTTTTTAAAAGAAGGCGTACGGTGTGTTAGCTTTTATTGGTAGAGGGATTGAGTTTCGGAGCCATGAGGTCATGTTGCAGCTGTACAAAACTCTGGTGCGGCCGCATTTGGAGTATTGCGTGCAGTTCTGGTCGCCCCATTATAGGAAGGATGTGGAAGCATTGGAAAGGGTGCAGAGGAGATTTACCAGAATGTTGCCTGGTATGGAGGGAAGATCTTATGAGGGAAGGCTGAGGGACTTGAGGCTGTTTTCATTAGAGAGAAGAAGGTTAAGAGGTGACTTAATTGAGGCATACAAGATGATCAGAGGATTATATAGGGTGGACAGTGAGAGCCTTTTTCCTCGGATGGTGATGGCTAGCACGAGGGGACATAGCTTTAAATTGAGGGGAGATAGATATAGGATAGATGTCAGAGGTAGGTTCTCTGCTCAGAGAGTAGTAAGGGCGTGGAATGCCCTGCCTGCAACAGTAGTGGACTCGCCAACATTAAGGGCATTTAAATGGTCATTGGATAAACATATGGATGATAATGGAATAGTGTAGATGGGCTTTAGATTAGTTTCACAGGTCGGCGCAACTTCGAGGGCCGAAGGGCCTGTACTGCGCTGTAATGTTCTATTCTATTACAACTTCACGCTATAGCTGAAGAATTTCAATTAATACAGACATGGGTAATTGAACATTTAAAATGCACCATCTTGTTACAAATTGGCCGAAAATCAATCAGCAACTAATTATACGCTGCCCGATTATACGCTGCCCGATTTTCTTTTTAATTATTTAATTGGAAAAAAACTTGAGCACGCTGTAAAATATGCTGCCAGTTTGCTATGGTCAGACATTTCCTAATTTATTCAGGGGTATCTGCTTTGATATTTCCGAGAAGAGAGATGAGTTCCTAAAGTTGTGAAAAATCATGAATAATTTTTATTTGTTCTTCAAATGTGAACATCAGTGGCAAAGCCAGAATTTATTGCCCATCCCTTCTTGCCCTTGAGAAGGTGGTAGTGAGCCACCTACTTGAATTGCTGAAGTCCATGTGCTGTAGGTATGGTTAGTGAGGGAGTTCCAGTATTATGGCCCAGTGATAATGAAGGAGCAGCAACATATTTCCAAGTCAGAATGGTGTGAGGCATGGATTAGAACTTGATGTTGGTGGTGTTTCCATGCATTGCCCGCTGTCCTTATTCTTCTAGATAGTAGATGTCACAGGTTTACAAGATGTCTGTGGTATCTTAAGTCATACTCTGGAGGCTTCCAATAGTAAACAAAGGGGTTTATTGATAAAAGGCAAAGTCAGTTATACAACAGGCACAGAACACTACACAACAGGTCTTTATTCTTTAGCTCCCTGGTCCAAACTGCTCGGAGTCCTGCTCCAAGGTCCGCGGAAACTCCCCATTAGCCAGGATTCATGCTCTCCCATGCAATTGGCCCCGAGCCAGTTACATGGTCTATGCAGCCTTTAAGGGGCTGTGCAACTCTTTAAGGGGCCATGCAATCACACTGCTGTTGAAAAATCTTTTGGCAGTAGTTGGAATGCTCGTGGATAGTTGTTGGAACTGCACTGAACCAGGCAAGCGGGGAGTATTCCCTCACTCTTCTGATTGTGCCTCACAGATGAAGACGAGGTTTTGTGGACTCAGGAGATGAGTTACTCACCACAGAATTCCCAGCCTCTGAGTTATTCTTGTAGCTAAAGTATTTATTTTGCTGGTCCTAATTAGGTTTCCGGACCATTGTAATCCTCAAAATGCTGATGATGGGGGATTCATTGAATGCGTTGAGATACCATTGACTGTCAAGGGGAGATGGTTAGATTCTTTCCTGTTGGTGATGATCATTACCTGGCATTTGTGTCAGAATTATATTTGCCACTCATCAGCCCAAGCCTGGATGTTGCCCAGATCTTGCTGTATATGGGCATTGGCTGCTTCAGTATCTGAGGAGTCACGAATGGTGCTGTACATTGTGCAATCATCAGTGAATATCCCCATTTCTTATAGTAGAGGGAAAGTCATTGAGGAAGCAGCTGAAGATGGTTGGGCCCAGGACACTACCCTGAGGAACTCCTGCAGTGATGTCCTGGGACCGAGGTGATTGACCACCAACAATCACTCTTCCTTTGTGCCAGGTTTGACTCCAACCTGGAGAGTTTGCCTTTGATTCCCATCAACTTTAATTTTGCTAGTGCTGCTCCTTGATGCTAGACTGAGTCAAATGATGCTTTGATGTCAAGGGTCATCAGCCCCACCTCACCTTTGGAATTCAGCTCTTTTATCTATGTTTGGAGTCTTCAGAACTTAATGAGATCAAAGCTGACTGGCTCTGGTGGCACCCAAACTGAACTATGGTGGAACGTTATTGTTTATTTACTGCCATTTTATAGTACTGATGTGGAGATGCCGGCGTTGGACTGGGGTGAGCACAGTACGAAGTCTTACAACACCAGGTTAAAGTCCAACAGGTTTGTTTCAAATCACTAGCTTTCGGAGCGCTGCTCCTTCCTCAGGTGAATGAAGAGGTCTGTTCCAGAAACACATTTAGACAAATTCAAAGATGCCAAACAATGCTAGGAATGCGACCATTAGCGGGTGATTAAATCCTTACAGATCCAGAGATGGGGTAACCCCAGGTTAAAGAGGTGTGAATTGTATCAAGCCAGGACAGTTGGTAGGATTTCGCAGGCCAGATGGTGGGGGGTGAATGTAATGCGACATGAATCCCAGGTCCCGGTTGAGGCCGCACTCATGTGTGCGGAACTTGGCTATAAGTTTCTGCTCGGCGATTCTGCGTTGTCGCGGGTCCTGAAGGCCGCCTTGGAGAACGCTTACCCGGAGATCAAATTTTATAGTACAGTCAATGACACACCTTCCATTACTTTTCTGATGATTGACCGTATTCTGTATTCTGATTTGTGGATGCTAATTTTCCACATTGTGAGGTAGATACCATTGTTGTAGCTGTAACTGGCTACAGCTTGGCTAGGGACATGATTAGTTCTGGAGCACAAACCTTCATTACTAATGCTGGGATGTTGTCAGGCCCGTAGACTTGGCTTATTCCAATGCGTTCAGCTATTTCCTGATATCAGGTGGAGTGAATTGAATTGAGCAAAGACTGTCATCTGTGAGCTGGGGATCTCCAGAGGAGGCCAAGGTGGATCATCCACTTAGTTCCTCTGGCTGAAGATCCTGAGGAAATTATCTTCTTAGATTTAAATAATGGTGTGGGAAGACTTTTCACAGCGACTTTGCATGAGAGGGCACCGAAGCGTTAAACTTTGTATCCTGTCCAAAATCCCAAATATGAAGAGTAAAGCAAAGCACTTTTTTTGGTGCTGGAAAATAATTAGATAAGCTTGAAAGTTATTAAACATCCAGTTTTCAGACATGATGTGGAGATGCCGGCGTTGGACTGGGGTGAGCACAGTACGAAGTCTTACAACACCAGGTTAAAGTCCAACAGGTTTGTTTCGATGTCACTAGCTTTCG
Source organism: Scyliorhinus torazame (assembly GCF_047496885.1). NCBI lineage: Eukaryota > Metazoa > Chordata > Chondrichthyes > Carcharhiniformes > Scyliorhinidae > Scyliorhinus > Scyliorhinus torazame. Next base: position 100,048,383 of record NC_092715.1, read on the forward strand.
GAGCGCTGCTCCTTCCTCAGGTGAATGAGTTTCTGCTTGGCTGGGGAATCCCTCTCGGAGGTTCCAGGTATGGTTTTACCTGCCAATTGTCCAGAAGGGCTAATGTCCCCTGGAGAATTGCACTGTGCTGGGAACTAGTCCACAAAGCTATTTAAATTGTTAACTTTGAATGATTCTGCTATTTTTACACTAACAGTTACTTCCTCATTCACCTGAGGAAGGAGCAGCGCTCCGAAAGCTAGTGACATCGAAACAAACCTGTTGGACTTTAACCTGGTGTTGTAAGACTTGGTACAGTTTTCAGACAGATCAGTTTCCTTGGGCAGTATCACCTGCAAATTGATTTTTCATTTATGTTTGGATCTCTTTCTAATCTGGACTATCAAATTCTGATTTTTGTGCTCTTTCTGTGTACAATTTTGCAGTTGGAATACTTTATCATTCAGTGTTTGAAGCAGAAGTCTTCCCAGAAAAAGAAAAGGAGTAGCAGACCCCACATAATCCCACCACCTACACTTCGAGAGCCAGGTAAGAATAGATAAGGCAAGGAGGCCTGTGATGGGATTTGGAAAATGGCAAATAATTCTGTTCATTATCATGTACTTCAGGAAAACTTGAGTTATTAATATCAAAGGTTCTCTAACTAATGGTATTCCATCAATAAATTGAATGGACCCGTAGAATGATCTCAACAGTGGGAATAGGTGACATAGTGGGTCAGAATAATACGTATTTGTGGAAGTTAGCTATGAATCCAAGCCACAGTGTTCCTGTTTCAATTGGCTACAAGGATCCTAGTGAACTAGAATGGTTCATGCACAGGAGGAAGCCATTTGACCCATCAAATTCAATCTCAAAGGCTTTCTTATTAGCTTCAGGTCCAGAGCAGATAGCTGTCTATTATTTTGCAATTAAGGATCTAATAGTATATTTTGTACAGCACTATTTGACCTGTTTGCATAATATTCTATTGTTTAATACAGTTTTGCTCAGGAATACCCAAACAGATAGCTAGTTGATCAATAGATAGTGCTTTACAAAGTTTAGGGAACTGGGTGAAGTTTCTTCTGCCAATGATTTTAAGAAACAAACAATAACCTCCCGGCTTCCCAGTGTTGGATTTGGAGGGTACCCCAAAGATGCGCTGGGGAATCCCTCTCGGAGGTTCCAGGTATAGTTTTACCTGCCAATTGCCCAGAAGGGCTAATGTCCCCTGGAGAATTGCACTGTGCTGGGAACTAGTCCACAAAGCTATTTAAATTGTCAACTTTGAATGATTCTGCTAGTTTTACACCAACAGTTACTCTGAAAGAGTTAGAAGAAATAAAATCCCTTCTAACTTCAGCATAACTATTATAAACACCCAGATTAAGCACTGCCTACACTCCGGACCCCCCCCCCCCCCCCACCACCACCACCACCACCACCACCAAAAACAAAACGTCTAATCAGCCCCCAGAGCAGGTCCGTACACTTTAAGCTGTTGTAATTCCCGTGGGCCATGACTTTACACCACTAGGTGGAAGTTATGGTCCATTATTATCGGTGTAAGTACAGAATTAAAAATCCTATTTTGTAGTCATGACAACTTTTTTGATAAAATTATTGACAGAGGAAATTTTCCCACAATACAGGGCGAGTACACAGAGCTTAGGCCAGGGTGGCAGCTGAAGTATTTGAAGTGGAGCAGGCCATACCAATATCAGGTTTCACCAAGGGAATTAAATGCAGGTGTGAGGCTCCACATTTCAATTTGTACGGGTCTTCATGTCTGTTTTAATCAGCTGCAAGGAATATCAGAAAAATGGCTCAATGTATTATCACTTCCCGGCACCCTTTGTTAGTTTCTGAAATGAAAAGAGAAAGTTCTGGAAATACACTGCAACTCTTGCAGCATCTGCTCAGAAAGGAACAGAGTTAATGTTGTGAGTTGAATGTGATTTCTTCAGAATGCAGGTTTTTTAGTGCTGTCAGACAATGAGGTGGGAAGCTATGGAGAGAATATCTTCATTGGAGATGAGGTCAGCGGCAATCCTGGAAACAATGGCTTTATGTTTGGTGGTTGAGTCAGGGTCCAGAAGGAGGTGGGAAGAAGTGTCTGAGAGTTGACACTCAGCCTCTGCAAGGTAGAGGTCGTTGTGCCAAATAACAACAGCACCACCCTTCTCGGCAGGTTTGATAACAATATGAGAGTTAGGCCTGAGGGAATGAAATGCAACACATTCAGAGGGAGACAGGTGACAGTTGGTGAGGGGAATAAAGAAAGAGAGAGATCAAGCGTGTACATGTGGCTGTGCATGGCACTGTATGTGGATCTCAGGATGCAGTGAGAACCATTCAGGGAACATTGTATGTCTCAGAGATACCTGTGATTGTGGGTGGATTCAAAACATGAAGGATGGAAGTTCAGTTGGAACCCACATGGAATAAGTCGGAGTCAGAGACAGTTGCTGAGGGAGGAGATGCGGGTGTGAAAGCTAATTTTGATTGACACTTGATCAAACACCAGGAGGGAAATGGAAAGCAATGAGGGTGAACAAGATTAAAGAGATAAATAGGAATCCCATTGGAGAAAAGAGCAAATCGTCTTCAAGGTAGACGTTCCTGGAAGAGAAAAGACAGTGAATTAAACACAGTCGGTTCCTAAAATTGGCTCCTGAATGTTTCATTCCCAAATTTTTAACTGAAAAAACCTGGCTTGTAAATTCTACTGTAGATTTAAATAAAATTACTGTACAGAATTTTTGGGTGGAAATTTTGGTATGGAATGGTGTCAAGTCATCTAACTTTACATCAAAGAAACATACAGAGTGATATTGGGGCTTGAAATTACATACTTACTAAATGGTTCACTTACCAATTAAAAATGAACAGAATATCTGTTGTATGCAAGTTTTTGGTTTTACACCAAAGTTGGTTATTGCCTCTCTGTTTTTCCTTCTAGTCAAACTTCCCTGCTTAAAGATTGAAGAGTCCCGCTACCATTGTGACTTGTTGAACCTGTACTACAGCTCCTTGTGCACAGATGTGGTGTTTTCTTCCAAGGATGGACAAGAGGTGTCTAGAGCTCACAGGGTTGTGCTGTGCAATGCAAGCCATGTCTTCATGTCACTATTTGGTGTGGAGATTGCAAGTGACCCTAGTGAATTACCTAAGAAGATTGCTCACACTCTATTTACAATAGACCAAAGGGACACTGCATTGAACTCCAGCCAAGCTTTACTTCATAACATCCAACCAGTAAGGGTCATCATTTTAGACTCTCTGCTCTGTGCCTGCTACTCAGAGGTCTTGAAGTTCATTTACACAGGTATAGAACCTGTACCGCAGAGGGACTTAAGATGCAGTGTTCCATCCTGGAAGTTATAGTTATACTGAATATTCTTGCAGTGTATAAATTATTTTCTCAAATGGGTTTCTGGGACAAATTCTGAATTCCTGAAAAATGATTGTCGTGATAATGCATGAATTGGGAAACAGTAATGAGTTAGAATTATAATCGGAGACTCAATTGCATCCAACCTGATGGGATGAAAGTCAGTCCTCTCACTAATGTGTAGCAATCAGCTTCCTTACATGTGTTGCTGATACCAGCATTACCACTTGCCACTGCTGTCCATGACTGTTGCTTGTTACAATTGCCATAGAAACCAATAACTTATAAAAATGATATTTGAATTTCCATTGACTGACACATGACAACGTTTCGAGTTTTAAGACTTTTGCTGTAATAAATGAGGAACGTTGACTAAACACTGATTAGTAGACAACTTATACTGCAGAAAAGATCTCCCTTGTGACTTCTAACACAACTGACAATCCCAACCCATGGTTACACTTTATGCTGTCCAGCAAGCTGAACGTTTATTCTACCTGAAGTAGTCCAAAGATATTTCCACTCCTGATGGCCTACTTCCTTTTTCCTTTCCCAGCTGAGTAACCTCTAATCTAATACCTTAGAAACCCTGATCCTGATGCTACAGTAGCTTGCTAGGGACTCTTCCCATGGCACTGTGAATCACATGGTTCTTATATTTAGGTAGAATTGCTCATTAACTATCCTCTAGTCCCATCTTGTTCAAGATATAACTGCTTATAAAAGTAAATAATCCTAACTCATCCTTGGAGACAAGGGCTGGATTTTCACATGAAGACTTTGTGGACCTTTAAAAATGGTGAGCAGTATCTGGATGTAGAAATTCCACACCATTTCTGACATATCTAATTTTTGCTGATGGGGAAAGGAGGCAGAACGTGACTGTCACAATAGGGAAACCTGAACTCAGCAAGGCCATTTGAATTCAAACCCCATTTTCAATGTTGTAAGATCTGTTGTGCATTTGTAATGTTGGGGTCACAAATTGATGGAGTAGATGTACACGCTTTTGAGGGGACAATTAAACAGGCCTTATCCAGTGTCATGATCTGAAGTTTTTTCTTTAACATCCCCTGCTCTTTAAACTTGAGAAAAAAGTCTGAAGCTGTCTGTGACAGTTAAAACAAACCCACTGCTGGACTTAATTGATTGACAGGCCATCTGGTGTTGGTTTGAAAAGGAATTCCCTTCTGGTCATACAATTTCAATAGAGTTCTTTGCTGACATTTCCCAAAGGACTATCATTATGTTAAAATGCTTGGTTGAGTTTCAAATTATCTCAGTGGGGGGTTCTGAGTTTGTAGTTGACAGTTTCAGAGACCATTAATGGGTTAACTGTTATAGATATGGGGTCTGGACAGAAGTTTGTTTTTATAAGAACTTGAAGACTTGAGGTTTAAAAGCTTTGAATGGGTTTCCTGAAAGGGAGCGTTTTCATTAATAAGTGTATATGACTGAGAGCTGGTGGATATTGGGTGAATGGCTATGCAGGTGGGATGGAGATATGAAATGGTTTGGGGGAATGAGTGGGGATGAGGGATTGGTGGGGAGCATGGGTTGACCTGGAGGGGACCTCTAGGGTGGCATGGCAGTTTGAGGGAAGAGAGTTAGATGACTTAACAGTTTTTAGAACAACTGGAGCAAAGTTCAAGAGATTCAAGGTGGACCTTCTAACCCGCGTGCCATGACATTCCCCTGCCCCTGTGATCACCAAGGATCTGCTTCTAGGGTCAGCAGGCCCAACTCTATTCTGTTCCTTCCTCTCTAGATCCAAAAATTGGTGTAAAGGGGCCTTTAAATCGAGGCAGGTCTGCCGACTAGGGCAATTTCCCAACACGAGCTCTTCACCACGGTAGCAACGATCCAGCCCGAGCAACTGATCAGCGCAATTGTTCTTAACATTTTCTACAGATGTGAAAATCTAGCACCTTGTTCCCATTAAATCAACCTAGGCCCCCTTTAACCTTTAGCAACCAAACCACCCAGGCATGTTGGTTAGAATTCCAAGCAGGTCACAGGACCCCTTTCATTCTCCATTTAAACATTTTTTTTTAAAAAATTATGTTTTATTGAAATTTTTTCGAACAAAATTTTTTCCCCTTACAGAACAAACATAACAGTAAAGAAAGTTTAACAATAAACAAATGGCTAAACAACATAGTCATTTAACATAAACTAAAACTTCCCCCCCCCCCCCGCCCCCCTGGGTTGCTGCTGCTGGTCATCTGTCTTCCCTCTAACGTTCCTCTAGGTAGTCGAGGAATGGCTGCCACCGCCTGGTGAACCCTTGAGCCGATCCTCTCAGGGCAAACTTTATCCGCTCCAGTTTTATGAACCCCGCCATATCGTTTACCCAGGCCTCCAGTCCGGGGGGTTTCGCCTCTTTCCACATGAGTAGAATCCTACGCTGGGCTACTAGGGATGCAAAGGCCACAACGTCGGCCTCTTTCGCCTCCTGCACTCCCGGCTCATCCGCAACTCCAAATAGAGCTGGTTTGACCTGGGCCTTCACCACCTTAGAAATCCCACCCGTCACTCCCTTCCAATACCCCTCCAGTGCCGGGCACGACCAAAACATATGTGCGTGGTTTGCCGGGCTTCCGCCGCACCTCCCACACTTGTCCTCCACTCCAAAGAACCTGCTCAGTCTTGCTCCCGTTATGTGTGCTCTATGTAGCACCTTGAATTGAATCAGGCTAAGCCTGGTGCATGAGGAAGAGGAGTTTACCCTGCTTAGGGCATCAGCCCACATACCTTCCTCTATCTCCTCCCCTAGCTCTTCTTCCCACTTTCCTTTTAGTTCGCCCACCAACTCCTCCCCCTCTTCCCTCATCTCTCGGTATATCTCTGACACCTTGCCCTCTCCGACCCACACCCCCGAAAGCACTCTGTCCTGAATCCCCTGTACCGGGAGCAGCGGAAATTCCCTCACCTGTTGTCTAGTGAACGCCCTCACCTGCATATATCTAAGGAAGTTTCCCCGAGGCAACTTATACTTTTCCTCCAATGCTCCCAAGCTCGCAAACGTCCCATCTATAAATAAATCTCCCACCCTCCTAATTCCCAACTGGTGCCAGCTCTGAAATCCTCCATCCATTCTTCCTGGGGCAAACCTATGGTTGTTCCTGATTGGGGACCCCACCAGGTCTCCCCGCACACCTCTCTGTCGCCTCCATTGTCCCCAGATATTCAATGTTGCCGCCACCACCGGGTTCGTGGTAAACTTTTTTGGTGCGAACGGTAGCGGCGCCGTCACCAGCGCCTCTAAGCTCGTCCCTTTACAGGACTTTCTCTCCAGTCTTTTCCACGCCGCTCCCTCTCCCTCCATCATCCATTTACGAATCATCGCCACATCGGCGGCCCAATAGTAGTCGCCCAAATTCGGTAGCGCAAATCCTCCTCTGTCCCTGCTACGTTGCAGGAACCCCCTCCTTACCCTCGGGACTTTCCCTGCCCACACGAAGCTCGTGATGCTCCTGTCTATTTTTTTGAAAAAGGTCTTAGTGATTAGTATAGGGAGACATTGAAATACAAATAAGAACTTCGGGAGGACCATCATCTTAATTGCCTGCACTCTGCCCGCCAACGACAGAGGGTGCATGTCCCACCTCTTGAAGTCCTCCTCCATTTGTTCTACCAATCGTGTCAGATTAAGTCTGTGCAAGGTTCCCCAGCTCCTAGCGATCTGAATCCCCAGGTATCGGAAGTTTCTTTCCACTTTCCTTAGAGGCAGGCCTTCTATCTCTCTACTCTGGTCCCCTGGGTGTATCACAAATAGTTCACTCTTCCCCATGTTAAGCCTATATCCCGAGAAATCTCCGAACTACCTCAACATCCGCATAACCTCTATCATCCCCCCGCTGGGTCCGACACATACAACAGTAGGTCATCCGCGTATAGCGAGACTCGGTGTTCTTCTCCCCCTCTAATCACCCCTCTCCATTTCCTGGAGTCTCTCAACGCCATGGCCAAAGGTTCAATTGCCAACGCGAACAACAGTGGAGACAGCGGGCATCCCTGTCTTGTTCCCTTATATAATCGGAAATACTCCGATCTTTGCCGACCCGTGACTACACTTGCCGTTGGGGCCCCATAAAGAAGTTTGACCCAGCTAATAAACCCGTTCCCGAACCCAAACCTCCTTAACACCTCCCATAAATACTCCCACTCCACCCTATCAAATGCCTTCTCTGCATCCATTGCCGCCACTATCTCTGCCTCCCCCTCCACTGGGGGCATCATTATCACCCCTAATAGTCGTCGCACGTTAACATTCAGTTGTCTCCCTTTTACGAACCCTGTCTGGTCTTCGTGCACCACCCCCGGGACACAGTCCTCTATCCTCGATGCCAGTACCTTTGCCAGCAATTTGGCGTCCACATTCAATAATGAAATAGGTCTATAGGACCCGCACTGCAACGGATCTTTATCCCTCTTCAAAATTAGCGATATCGTCGCCTCCGACATTGTCGGGGGTAAAGTCCCTCCTTCCCTGGCCTCATTGAACGTCCTCACCAACAACGGGGCCAACAAGTCCACATATTTTCTATAAAATTCCACCGGGAACCCGTCTGGTCCCGGAGCCTTCCCTGCTTGCATGCTCCCCAGCCCCTTAATAACCTCGTCCACCCCAATCGGTGCCCCCAGGCCTTCCACCTCCTGCTCCTCCACCCTCGGGAACCTCAATTGATCCAGGAACTGCAGCATCCCCTCCTCTCCCTCTGGGGGTTGGGACCTATGCAGTCCCTCATAAAAGGTCTTGAACACCTCATTTATCTTCCCTGCTCTTCGCACCGTGGCTCCCTTTTCGTCTCTAATTCCCCCTATCTCCCTCACTGCTGTCCTCTCTTGCAACTGATGAGCCAGCAGGCGACTAGCCTTTTCCCCATATTCATACCTCCTCCCCTGTGCCTTCCTCCACAGCACCTCCGCCTTTCTGGTGGTCAGGAGGTCAAACTCCGTCTGGAGTCGTCTCCTCTCCCTGTACAGTCCCTCCTCCGGGGTCTCTGCAAACTCCCTATCCACCCTTAAAATCTCCCCCAGTAATCTTTCCCTTTCCTTGGCCTCTGTTTTCCCTTTGTGGGCCCCAATGGAGATCAGCTCTCCTCTGACCACCGCTTTTAGTGCTTCCCATCCCACTCCCACACGGACCTCCCCGTCGTCATTGACCTCCAGGTATCTCTCAATACACTCCCGCACTCTTCCACACACTCCCTCGTCCGCCATCAATCCCACATCTAATCGCCAGAGTGCTCTCTGCTCCCTTTCCTCTCCCAGTTCCAGGTCCACCCAGTGTGGGGCATGGTCCGAAACCACTATGGCTGAATACTCAGCTTCTTCCACCCTTGAGATCAACGACCTTCCCAAAACAAAAAAATCTATCCGGGAGTACACTTTATGGACATGGGAGAAGAAGGAGAACTCCCTGGCCCTCGGTCTAAGAAATCGCCATGGATCCACTCCCCCCATTTGGTCCATAAACCCCTTGAGCACCTTGGCCGCTGCCGGCCTTCTTCCGGTCTTTGAGCTGGATCTATCTAGCCCCAGGTCCAGCACGGTATTGAAGTCCCCTCCCAATATCAAGTTTCCTACCTCCAGGTCCGGTATACGCCCCAGCATTCGTCTCATAAATCCCGCATCGTCCCAATTCGGGGCATATACATTAACCAACACGACCTCCATTCCCTCCAGCCTGCCACTCACCATTACATATCTACCTCCGCTATCTGCTACGATGTTCTTTGCTTCAAATGCTACCCATTTCCCCACCAATATGGCTACCCCTCTATTCTTTGCATCTAGTCCTGAGTGGAACACCTGTCCCACCCATCCTTTCCTTAACTAACTTGGTCTGCCACCTTCAGGTGCGTCTCTTGGAGCATAGCCACGTCTGCCCTTAGTCCTTTCAAATGCGCGAGCACTCGGGCCCTTTTAATCAGTCCGTTCAGGCCTCTCACGTTCCACGTGATCAGCCTCACTAGGGGGCTACCTGCTCCCCTCCCGTGTCGACTAGCCATCACCTTCTCTAGGCCAGTCCCATATCCCGCCTCCGCGCTCCCACTCGCTCCCCAAGCGTCGCATTCCATCCCCGTCCACCCACTCTTTAGCCATTTCCTTTTTGATTTCCGCAGCAGCAACCCAGTTGTCCCCCCCCCCCCGCTAGATCCCTTTCTAGCGTGATTGCTCCCCTCATATTACTTCCGTAAGTCAGCTGACTTCAACTGACCCCGGCTACTCCTGCTCACTCCTTGACCCCTCCGTGTGGGGAACTCCCATCCACCTTGCGCCTATCTTCCCGCCATAATCTTTCTGGCGCGGGAACATCCCTTTATCTGACCCGCCTCTTATGGCGCAGCTCCCTTTCCTCTCCCCCTCCCATTCCTCATTCTCCACCTATGTCCCTTCTTTCCCCCCTCACCGGCGCCCACATTTCCTAGTGTCTCCCCCCATCCCAATTTACTTCTCTATTTACATCAACCATAACATTAACAATAACATTCCCTGCAGTATCAGTCCCTCAGTTCCGATCCAATTTCTCCTCTTTAATAAAGGTCCATGCTTCTTCCGCCGTATCGAAATAATGGTGTCTCTCCTGGTACGTGACCCATAGTCGTGCCAGCTGCAGCATCCCGAACTTCACCTTCTTTTTGTGTAACACCTCCTTGGCTCGGTTAAAACTCGCCCTCCTTCTCACCACCTCCGCACTCCAATCCTGGTACACCCGTACCACTGCATTCTCCCATCTGCTACTCCGCACCTTTTTAGCCCATCTCAGGACCTCTTCTCTATCTTTAAGGCGGTGAAATCGCACGATTGTCGCCCTGGGTGGTTCTCCCGCTTTGGTCTTCTCGCCGGGATCCGATGTGCCCACTCCACCTCCAAGGGGCCCGCAGGGGCCTCAGCTCCCATTAATGAGCTTAGCATCGTACTTACATAAGCTCCACAGTCCGCTCCTTCCACTCCCTCAGGGAGACCCAGTATCCGAAGGTTCTTCCTTCGCGCTCTGTTTTCTAGGGCCTCGATCCTTTCAATACACTTTTTATGAAGTGCCTCGTGCGTCTGTGTTTGGACCGCCAGGCCCAGGATCTCGTCCTCATTATCCGCCACCTTCTGCTCCACCACGCGGAGCTCTGTCTCCTCGGTCCTTTGTGCCTCCTTGAGCCCCTCAATTGCCTGTAGCATCGGGGTCAGCACCTCCCTCTTTAGTAGCTCCACACACCGTCTCAAAAATTCGTCTTGCTCGGGACCCCATGTCGCCTGAGCTTTTTCCGCCGCCATCTTGTGTCTTCTCCCTTTCTGTCCCTTTCGTCGACGATTCCTCGCTCTGCAGCCGCCGCCGACGATATTTTCCTCCTTCGTTGGGGGGGGGACTCCCTACTCACTCACCCCACACCGGGTTGCGTCGCCCAAAAATTTCCCGTTGGGGCTCTTAAAAGAGCCCGAAGGTCCGTCGGAGCTGGAGCCGCCGAAACGTGCGGCTAGCAAGGCATCGCCGCAACCGGAAGTCCTTCATTCTCCATTTTAACCATAAATTAAAGAGAGTTTCCAAACTTAAACTGAGAAACTCTGTATTTGTAAAATGATGAGCTGTCAGTTGCACATTGGCAACATTTACTGCAGCTAAACAGAGTGATCTTTTGCTGTTTCTCCTAGAAATTTGACCCTTTCCATGTTGCTTGCTCAGGCTGAGCCTGATATGGCCCAAATTTAGAGATTTTTCCTGCCCTTGAGTTGAGCAACAAAGTCCACAACCTGTTGATTATGTTATTGTGTTATGTTGAAATATATTCCATTCACATCACTAAATAATCCTCACAACTGCTCAAACCCTCACACTCTTTTCGCCTCCCTTTTCATTTCCCCATCCTCTCATTATTAGCCATTATCACCTGCTCTCCACAATTCTCTTCCTAAATGCACCCATCTGGCTACACCTCCCTTCATCTTCAAACTCTGGTTAAAACCTTCCTTTCTAGTTAAGCCTTGTGTCACCTCCTTTTCCTAACTGTCTATTCTTCACCTCCTCTGAAGTAGGTTAGGATGTTGATGTGATTCATGATGTGCTCATCCCAAGTGGAATCGGTTTGTGTGCAGATGCATGTTTCACTGAGGTGGCATGTGGGTGAAATCACACATGGTAATACAACATAATGACAAAACAACACCACTTTAAAATAATTGTAATAATAATAATCGCTGATTGTCAGAAGTAGGCTTCAATGAAGTTACTGTGAAAAGCCCCTAGTCGCCACATTCCAGCACCTGTTCGGGGAGGCCGGTAATGCAATTGAACCCGCGCTGCTGCCTTGCTCTGCATTACAAGCCAGCTGTTTAGCCCACTGTGCTAAACCAGCCCCTGAAAATAGCCACCAGGTAAATGCCATGTCATATACCAAGATTTAGGTTTTCCTGCTTTCACAGATGTTGGATTGAGATAATGTTTTTCACTATCAAATGCCTTGGATGGGTTCCGATGCCATCACTGGTGCATCTCAGGCATTCACCTGCAAATCATCAGCTGGTGAAACTTAAATTTCATTCATAAATCTGGAATATAAAACTAATTTCAGCAATGGTGACCGTGACAACTACCATCGATTGCTGTAAAAACTCATCTGACTCACTAATGTTCTTTAGGAAAAAAAATCTTCTGTCCTTACTGTCTGACCTACATGTGACTCCAGACCCACAGCAATGTAGTTAACTCTTAACTGTCCTCAGAAATGGCCTGGCAAGCCACTCAGTTCAAGAGCAATGAGGGATGGGTGATAAATTGCCAGCGATGCCTATATCCCATGAAATAATTTTAAGAATCACTAATCCATGGTGTCCCAGAATAGCAATTTAAAAATAAACTTTGTTTTAATTTTATGACTTTAGTTTTTGAAAATGTAATTAATTTTATTAATGTTGCGTTATTTTTCTCCATCAGGGTTGCAGAGAACTTTAATGACCTGTGTATCAAAGTTCTTTGGATTTTAAATGTTGCTATTATGACAGTGAAAAATATTTTAAGATGCAATAATTTCCTGATCCAAGCAGTAGAAAATAATGCTTTTAAGTGACGGACACTTGGTTATCTAACTATACATTGTATTTCAACAGGAGCTTTAAAAATTGATGGGGAAATCTTAAGAGGATGTTTTCCCTACTTTTATATTCATGGCAATGTTATCCCAAGAATTATCCATTGGAGAAAAATATCTCCCTTACATACTTTTACATAATTTTTAACATGATCAAAAATAATGATTTTAAAATATACAATGTTGTCAATCAGATATGGTAATCCATTACAAAAATCATGTGATCTGTCACCAGGCAGTAATTGCTGGGATGAACTGAAATCAGTTCTCTGGAAGAAGCTGGAAAATCTAGAACAAGTCAAAAATGTGATGGAAATACTCAAACTGTTCTTCAAATGCAATGCTAAGGTAGGTAGCCAAATAATTTAAAGCCAAATACATAGCCAGGAAATAGGAAGTTTTTTTTTTACACCACTCTTATACCACTTAATTATTCTTTAAAGATACAGAGATGACAACCTGTGGTAACAGAGTAGCACCGTGGATTGTTTCAATATGAGTTCATGTTCATGATTTGTTACACTGCATGCTGAATCCCTGATTTATTTCTTTCAGAGAATAGGTGAGTAGTGGAAAACATGTTAGATATAGATTTAGAGTTGATCAGTGGATGGATGAATCTAATTCACTCACAGTCATTAAGGTCCCAGTATTTGTGGAGAAGCTACCAGGGAGGTTGTAATCAGCCAAAGAAGACACAGAAAGAAGGGCCAGTGGTACACTATTAACGGCTGTACCTTACTGTTTTGGGGGGATCTGATCGATACGGCAGATAAGTTGCCAGTTTTTCCAGTGGCTGTAAGGTAAAACCAGCATCAGGAGGCTGCAGCCAAGGAGCCTTGGGCATCCCCGACACTCAGGAGCAGGAGGGAGGTTGGTAATCAGTGCATGGGGCTTGAGGTCAGTGATCAAGAGGGCAGAGAGAGAGAAGCAATGATCAACAAGGGAGAAGAGAGAGGTATTGATTGTTGGGGGAAAGAGAGAGATAGAGTAGCTAGGATTGGTGGCAGAAAGGCCAAAGGGGGCTTGGTGGAGAACTCTTGCCCTTCCTGGCCCACAAAACAGTGCTGTAATGTGGAGGGGAAGGCGGTGGCACAGTGGTATTGCCACTGGACTGATAATCTCGTAGAACCCAGGGTGATGCCCTGGGGACAGGGATTTAAATCTCGCATGATAGATAATGAAATTTGAATCTGACAAAATCTGGAATTAAAAGTCCAATGATGACCATGAAACCATGGTTGATTGTTGTAAAATCCCATTTGGTTCACGAACGTCCTCTGGAGAAAGAAATCTGCTCTCCTTACCCGGTCAGGCCTACATGTGACTCTTAAAATTCTCTCTGAAATAGCCTAACAGGCCAGCCAGCCAACGACACCCAGATCCCATAAACGAAGAATGCCTGCTTCTTGTCAGCTGGGTTTCCTGAAGCCCAGGAACAATCAGTTTAAAATATGATACTGACATCCGCCACTATATAAAATGACAGCGGGCATGCACACATGTTCAGGTCACGATCCGCTTTAACTCTTTAATACCTCCATGGCTATCTCTCCATCAGAAGTGGGGGTTAAAATAAAGGCTGATCTGAGATGATCGAATTTGGACCAAATATAGATAAATTGGATTATTTTCAAAAATGTGAGAAACTAGGAACTGTGGAGCAGCAACAGGATTTGGGATCCAAGAACACAAATCAGTTAAAACTAGTACAGGTACAAAGAGCTACCAAAAAGGTTAATGGAATGTCTTCCTGTGTGACAGACCTAGGGAAATTACCTCCAATATTATTCAATGGGGGCGATTCTCGGCTCGCGTTGTGCCCAGCACACATCCCACTATGCTGTGAGAATAGTGTGAGAGTCTCTAAACTGTATTGCAATGGGCGCCGACCAGTGTGAAATGCCCCTGGTCAGCTGCAGGTATTGTCATCTGATTCATACCCTCACTGGACATGAATCAGATTAGCATATTTAAATGAGCAGCCTGAGTCTGGAGGGAATCACATCGGTCTCCACCAGATGTGATGACCATGGCAGGGAGTGGGGGGGGGGGGGGGGGGGGGGGGGGGCTCAGGGGACTTTGGAGCTCCGGGTGGTCAGGGACATGGCAGTGCCATGGTGCTTCCCCTGGCACCCTGGCAGTGCAACCAAGTTGGCACTGCCTAGGGTGTCAGGGCAGTGTCAGTTGGCACTGCCAAGAGGTGGGGCCTGAGAGTGGCGGGGCATGAGCGGGATGAAAGGGGGAGTATGAAGAGGAGTGGGGCATCTGGCTGCCCCATAGCGGTTGTTGCTCATCTGGGGTGTGGGGGGTGCTGATGCCAAAATTATGTGGGGGGGACAGATGTCAGTAAAAAGGGAGGAGACTCATTGGGGGACCCCAATGCCAGAAATCTTGGGGGGGTGGGTGGGATCGATGCCAACAAGGATAGTAGGGGAGAGCACTGGAGCCCTAATGCCGGCAATGTTGGGGGGGGGGGGGCCTTAACTATCACTTAGAGGCGGCACCCTGGCCCCTGTGAAACCTGGTTTTCCAGTGTGTTCAGGTACACTCGCCCCCTCTCCAAAACAATTTCTATGTGTGGGTGGATTACAATCCAGATCGCGCCGATCCACCTGACGGGAATTGCACCCCATTTCCTGCCAGAGACTACACTTCGAAAATATTTGCGGGAATTCCACCAATGGTTTTCTTTTCTTGTTGAGATATTAGTTGCCATTTTACACTTATAAATCCTTTAAAATTATTTCTCCAGTTAAATGAAATTGTTATATAGGTGATTGAATTCACACAACGTCAGAGCAATTCATTTTTATTTGCAGCTATTTTAGATTTTCAATTCAAGTCGATCCTTGCCGACTGTTGTTTCTTTGTTGCCGCAAAAAAAAGGGAAATGGTGATGCCCACACTCTGGAATCTTGTAAAACACGATGTGAGGTGCATTAACGGTGTTGCTCATACAATCAAGATGGTGATCTGCTCAAAGCCCATGAAAACACTCAGCTGATGTCACTATACATCACGTGTAATAGGTTCCAGACAGCCAGATGTCTGGATTATTTGTTTTCATTTCCCTTCACGTGTGAATGTATCCTCAAGTACCCTGCTTTGAAACGTACTGCAATGTTTCTAAACATCGAGGAGTTAAGTGTTTTCACTTCCGCTTTTCCTCAGCAGAACGCACTTAACTGCTTTTGATGTGGTTAGGGGCTGTCAATCATACTCTCACCTTTGTCCCACCGCATCAGGGCCATGCTGGAAAATGCTTGCACCAATCCACACCTGTGTGAGTCCCTGCCCAGAGTGCGGAGAATCTGGTGTTCAGACCATTAATAGGAAGTAAATGGGTTCAAATTATCCATTTTTATCCTCTTGCTGGTACAGGGCGCGAACTTCGATGCAGCCACCAGGGGGTGACTGGAGCATCGCAAATGCACTAATCCATTTTTTGCCCACATGCTGCATCGGGAACTCCCTGACAGGTGGCAGAGAAACCCCAGGTCAGATGGTGAAAAGCCTGTTCAAAGAGATAGGATTTAAGAAGTGTCTTAAAGGAGAAACGTGAGGTCAAGAGGTGAAATGAGTGTATTACAGAGCTTAGAACGAAGGCAATTGAAGGCACTTCCACCAATAGTAGAGCAATTAAAATTGGGATTCAAGAGGTCCGAACTGGAGGAGCACAGATATCTAGGACGGTTGTGAGGCTGGAGCTGATTACAGAGATAGGGAAGAGCGAAGAAAGAGAAATTTAAAATGAAGACATCACTTGGCCCTGAGCCAATGTAGTGAGCTCAAGGTGATAGGTAAGGTAAAGTCGCCATAGTGCCAAATGACCATAGGCTGCTTTCCCCTCTGAAGGGGAAGAGCTGACTGGTGGTGATTTAACCTGAGGATCACCACACCTCAGGTAAGGGGCAAAGTTGAGAAGGCGAGGCCTTCATGAATATCCTCAGCCGATACGGGAATTGAACCCACGCTGCTGACCTCGCTCTGCATCACAAACCAGCTATCAAACCAACTGAGCTAAACCGACCCGAAACAGAGTGTTAGGGGAACAGGAATTGATGCAAGTTAAGAAATGGGCAGCGGCATTTTGGATGACATCAAATTAACAGACAAGTGCATTGGAACGCAGTCTAAAGGTAACAAAGGCATAAATAAGAGTTTCAGCAGCAGGCATACTGCAAATCAAACTGGGATTTTGGGCTTGATTTAGTGGCCGTAGCGATGAGTCTGTCCACTGCTTTGGGGAGCCAGTGCCATTCCAGCTGTGGCTATTGCTGGGTGCCTCAATGCTATTAAAAGTCGATCAGGCAATTAGCGGGTTGGCTTTGGGGTTGCCAGGGCCCAAACAATGAATGTCCTGTCTCTGAGAGCTGCCGGCCGATCAAAGGCTGGCAGCTCGCCAACACCTGTGGTGGCACTGCCAGCACCGCTGTAGTCCTAGAAGGCGGAGCATCTGTGTAACCTTGGACCATGATTATTTGGATGGTGACATTTCCGACCCTGCTACCTGAAGAGTCCCTTAATGCATCCCTGCCGATATCCACAGCCCCACTGTTTAACACCCCAACACATATAAATTAGCGAGAGTATGTTGAGAATTTTAAAATCAAATCTTTGCTCAATGTGGGCCCTTATAGGCCAGTGACCGCTGGGTTGATGGGGAAATGGTGATGATTGGCCACTGGCATTAGAGTTTTGGAAGAGCTCAGGCTTATGAGGATGGAAGATGAAGGCCATCGAAAAATGCATTGGAATAGTCAGTCTCGAGGTAATAAAGGCCTGCTTGAGGGTTTCAGCAGCACATGAGCTGAGGCATGGTGGAGTTAGATGATGTTATGGAAGTGGAAGTAGGCCATCATAGTGATGGCAGAGATATGGTGTCAAAAGCTCATCTCAGAAGCATTATTCATTAATACTGGAATGGGTGAAAAGTTCACCTCACCCAAAGAAACATTTATTGGAAATTATAAATGTTTATTTAAAAGATAAGAATGAAACAATCACAAACAGCAATCCCCAGCGAACAAACAACCAAACAAGTCGATTGAATACAGCTACAAGCAACAGCATTCAAAGTTTTGTAGTGCCGCATTGATAAAACATTTTTCATTCCCAACCCTACACTTATCACACTTTGCTGGAATCCCTTAAAGAAAAATCTCTAAAAGAAAAAGGTAATAGATTTTCAAAAACCAGAATGACCCCAGTTATGAGCAGAATGAGAAAGTACAAATGGCTCAATTACATATCCCAATGTTTCTTTTCATACCTTGCAGACATTTTGTCCCAGCAATTTCAGCAATCAAGGAGCAAAAAGTAAAGAGCAATCTCAAAGTTACTGCTGTTCTTTAAGCCTTTTCTTTCAAAATCCTGGCTTGGCTGATGTCATCTTTATAGTACAAGGTATGGAGTTCATGACTCACTGTAGAAGTAAAAATGTTCAGCCTCTGTAGAACTGAATTATTATTCCTGGCTTGTTGATGCTCTTAACATAGTTTTATATTTCCCAAGAACAAGTGGGGAATGTAATAAAACAGTTGAAACCCTGATGATTTAATCGCGGTCAGAATTTCTGTGGGGAGAAAGCAAGAATTAGTTTATCTTGTTGTAGAAAGTGAGTGTTTTTTGAATTTTTCATCTTTGGGTTGGTTTCCGTCTCTCCATGCAGACTGTGGAGGTTGGGCCCTGGGGAAAAGGAGGTGACCCGCATTGGGATGTCTCTCCAATACATTTCCATCTCCGCCATGTGTGGTGTCTGCCAGCTCAATCAGAGCGACACACTGGTGGAGGGCTTGCCATTGGAGATGGAGGCCCACACCTCGGAAGCCCACACCCCAACAATGAGACTGACACTACGGCTTCACACTGGTGTCCTTATTGGTTTAAGGTCTCTTTTTATCATTAATTCCATGCAGGCAACTAAGGCACCTTGATGTTGAGGTTCCTTGTTCTCACTTGTCTGTCTCAGCAGTGTCCACCTGGTTGCTGGCCTGACATCACTGCTGCCTCATTGATTGGGCCTGCACTCTCAGGAACCTCTGTAGCGCACAAAGACTCCGTGAGACGAATAGAGTGAAGTCGATGAGGCTTTATTAAGCGTGTCTGTTCCCCAGCAGCCCGATAGTAAACTGGCCTGCGGGGGAAGACACCGGCTTCTTATACTTCGCCTTCAGGGCGGAGCTTGAGGTCAACGGCCAACCAGGACCCGGGATCTGTCAGCCAATGACATTAGGGCTTCCAGTCCCACATGACCCCCAATACATACTACCACATTCACCCCTTGTCAAAAATGAACCCGGCGGGGTGATGCTTCGTATGGTGGTAAGGGTTTACAGGGCTGGTTCTGGGAGGATAGAACATTTACATGGTAGTACAGTATTGGACAGTTTCGTCCTGTTACAACTATTTACAGCGGGTATAGGAAAAAACAAAATGTTCTTTGAACAGTCCATCTTTGTTTCACATCGACGCCACGAGTCGGTCGGGCGGTCTGGTCGTCCGTGTCGATCGCCTCGGCCCCGGCGGTGGTGGTGGTGCTTGTACCAGTGTTGTCGCCTCCAGGAGCCGTACGGTTTCAGCTGTCGGTGCAAAGGGGAGGGGGACTGATCCTCCTGGGAAGGGGGCGGTCGCGGGGTGCGGCGGTGGCAGGAAGGGGGGCGGTTGGGTTGATGGTGTCGGGGGGGGTGTGCGTGGTGCCGGCGGGCGCCAGATCCCGCAGGGAGACCGTGTCCTGTCGGCCATCGGGGTACTCCACGTAGGCGTACTGGGGGTTTGTGTGGAGGAGGTGAACCCTTTCGACCAACGAGTCCGCCTTATGTGCCCGCACGTGCTTTCGGAGCAGGATGGGTCCTGGGGCCGCCAGCCAGGTCGGCAGCGACGTTCCAGAGGAGGACCTCCTAGGGAAGACAAGGAGACGCTCGTGAGGCGTTTGATTAGTGCTTGTACATAATAACGACCGGATGGAATGGAGAGCGTCCGGGAGGACCTCCTGCCACCGTGAAACTGGAAGGTCCCTGGACCGTAGGGCCAGTAGGACGGCCTTCCAGACCGTGCCGTTCTCCCTTTCTACTTGCCCGTTCCCCCGGGGGTTGTAGCTGGTCGTCCTGCTTGAGGCTATGGCCTTGCTGAGCAGGAACTGGCGCAGCTCGTCACTCATGAAAGAGGACCCCCTGTCGCTGTGTACGTATGCGGGGTAACCGAACAGTGTGAAGATGCTGTTCAGGGCTTTAATGACTGTGGCCGCGGTCATGTCGGAGCAGGGAATGGCGAAAGGGAAGCGGGAGTATTCGTCCACTA
Organism: Scyliorhinus torazame; assembly: GCF_047496885.1. Classification (NCBI taxonomy): domain Eukaryota; kingdom Metazoa; phylum Chordata; class Chondrichthyes; order Carcharhiniformes; family Scyliorhinidae; genus Scyliorhinus; species Scyliorhinus torazame. The sequence goes on from NC_092715.1 coordinate 100,068,147, forward strand.
CATTGAGGAAATATGCGTTGCGGTCGGTGGAGGGGAGGGGCCCTTTGAAATCGAGACTGAGGCGTTCAAAGGGGCGGGAAGCCTTAATCAGGTGCGCTCCATCTGGCCTGAAAAAATGCGGCTTGCATTCCGCGCAGATGTGGCAGTCCCTTGTGACTGTACGGACCTCTTCTAAAGAGTATGGGAGATTGCGGGACTTGATGAAGTGGTAAAACCGAGTGACCCACGGGTGGCAGAGGTCCTTGTGGAGGGTTTGGAGGCGGTCAATTTGTGCGTTGGCACATGTGCCGCGGGATAGGGCAACGGACGGCTCGTTCAGCTTTCCCGGCCAGTACAAGATCTCATAGTTGAAGGTGGAGAGCTCGATCCTCCACCTTAAGATCTTGTCATTTTAAATTTTGCCCCGCTGTGCAGTATCGAACATGAAGGCTACCGACCGTTGGTCAGTGAGGAGAGTGAATCTCCTGCCGGCCAGGTAATGCCTCCAATGTCGCACAGCTTCCACTATGGCTTGGGCTTCCTTTTCCACTGAGGAGTGGCGGATTTCTGAGGCGTGGAGGGTTCGGGAGAAGAAGGGCACGGGTCTGCCCGCTTGGTTAAGGGTGGCCGCTAGAGCTACGTAGGAGGCGTCGCTCTCGACCTGGAAGGGGAGGGACTCGTCGATGGTGCGCATTGTAGCCTTTGCGATGTCCGCTTTGATGCGGCTGAAGGCCTGGCAAGCCCCTGTCGACAGAGGGAAGGTCGTGGTCTGTATTAGAGGTCGGGCCTTGTCTGCGTACTGGGGGACCCACTGGGTGTAGTACGAAAAGAACCCCAGGCAGCGTTTCAGGGCTTTTGGGCAGTGCGGGAGGGGAAATTCCATGAGTGCGCGCATACGTTCGGGGTCGGGGCCTATTATCCCATTGCGCACTATGTAGCCCAGAATGGCTAGCCGATCGGTGCTAAAAACGCACTTGTCCTCGTTGTACGTGAGGTTCAAGGCTTTGGCGGTCTGGAGGAATTTTTGGAGGTTGGCGTCGTGGTCCTGCTGATCGTGGCCGCAGATGGTTACATTGTCGAGGTACGGGAACGTGGCCCGTAACCCATGTTGATCAACCATCCGGTCCATCTCCCGTTGGAAGACCGAGACCCCGTTTGTGACGCCAAAAGGGACCCGTAGGAAATGGTATAATCGCCCGTCTGCCTCGAAGGCTGTGTACTTGCGGTCACTTGGGCGGATGGGGAGCTGATGGTAGGCGGACTTGAGGTCCACGGTGGAGAAGACTTTATACTGGGCAATCCGATTGACCATGTCGGATATGCGGGGGAGAGGGTACGCGTCTAGTTGTGTGTACCTGTTGATGGTCTGGCTATAGTCAATGACCATCCTTTGTTTCTCCCCCGTCTTCACTACTACCACCTGCGCTCTCCAGGGACTATTGCTGGCCTGGATTATGCCCTCCTTTAGTAGCCGCTGGACTTCGGACCGAATGAAGGTCCGGTCCTGGGCGCTGTACCGTCTGCTCCTAGTGGCGACGGGTTTGCAATCCGGGGTGAGGTTCGCAAACAAGGACGGGGGTTGCACCTTGAGGGTAGCGAGGCCGCAGATAGTGAGTGGGGGTATGGGGCCGCCGAATTTAAACGTAAGGCTCTGTAGATTACATTGGAAATCTAATCCCAGCAAGGTGGGGGCACAGAGTTGGGGAAGGACGTTAAGTTTGTAGTTTTTGAACTCCCTCCCCTGCACCGTTAGGGTAACTATGCAGAATCCCTGGATCTGTACGGAGTGGGATCCTGCAGCTAGGCAAATCTTTTGTGCGCTGGGATAGGTGGTTAAGGAACAGCGTCTTACCGTGTCGGGGTGTATAAAACTTTCCGTGCTCCCGGAGTCGACTAGGCATGGCGTCTCATGGCCGTTAAGTAGGACCGTTGTCGTCGTCGTCTGGAGAGTCCGGGGCCGAGCCTGATCGAGCGTAACCGAAGCGAGCCGTGGTTGTAGTAGTGGGGTGGGGTCCGTTGTTGCCGTCCAAGATGGCGTCGGGGATGGACAAAATGGCCGCCCCCATACATCGCACGTGGCTGGGGGGTCACAAGATGGCGGCGGGGGTGGACAAAATGGCCGCCACCATGCGTCGTACAGGTCGGGGGGCGGTCCAAGATGGCGGCGCCCCTCCTCCCCTCGTGGTGGTCGGGACCCAAAATGGCGGCGTCTGCGGGTCGCACAACGGCGCCCCTCCCCTCGTGGTGGTCGGGACCCAAAATGGCGGCGTCTGCGGGTCGCACATGGTGTGCTGGGGGGTCTGGGGAGCGCTAGGACCGCGCGGAGCTCCCTCACTGCGAGCACCAGGGCCGCGAGCGCTAGGACCGCGCGGAGCTCCCTCACCGCGAGCGCCAGGGCCGCGAGCGCTAGGACCGCGCGGAGCTCCCTCGCCGGGGACAGCGGTGGTCGGGGCCCAAGTCGGCGGCGCCGGCAGGTCAGGCGTGGGGCCGCGAGCACAAGGAGCGCGAGGAGCTCCCTCACCGGGGACAGCGGTGGTCGGGGTCCAAGTAGGTGGCGCCGGCGGGTCAGGCGTGGGGCGCAGGACGGGGGTGAGGGTGGCGTTCGGGACGCGAAAAACCCCTTCCTCTCCGTGGAGAGTGTTGGCCGGGACCCAAAGCGGGAGCGCCGGCGGCGGGTCGTACATGGGCTGCGGGGAGGGGGGTTGGGGAGCGTAGGCGGCGTGCAGGGCTCCCAGTTCTCCCGGGACCGCGGTGGTCGGGACCCAGAGCGGCTGCGCCTGCAGGTCGTACAAGGCGTGCTGGGGGGGTTGGGAGGCATAGACTGCTTGTAGGGCTCCCTGTGGCCCCGGGACGGCGGCGACCTCGCGGGATCGGCACACAACCGCATAATGGCCCTTTTTCCCGCAGCTTTTGCAGATGGAAGCGCGGGCCGGACAGCGTTGTCGGGGGTGCTTCGCCTGGCTACAGAAATAACAGCGGGCGCCCCCGGTGCGACTCGGCGTTTGGACTGCGCAAGCCTGTGGGGTGTCCGGGGGGGGGGGGGGGGTAGGGGATTTGCCGCGACGGGTACATACGGGGCCCAATGGCCTGCCGCGCGGTCGGGGCCGTAGGCGCGGGTATTACGCGCGGCCACGTCTAGGGAGGCTGCTAGGGCCCGTGCCTCTGAGAGTCCTAGCGACTGTTTTTCTAGAAGTCTTTGGCGGATTTGGGAGGATTGCATACCTGCCACAAAAGCATCGCGCATTAACATGTCCGTGTGTTCGTTTGCATTCACCGACGGGCAGCTGCAGGCTCGTCCCAAAATCAGCAGCGCGGCGTAGAACTCGTCCATCGATTCTCCGGGAGCTTGCCGTCTTGTCGCGAGCTGGTAGCGAGCGTAGATTTGGTTAACTGGGCGAACGTAGAGACTTCTCAGTGCTGTGAACGCCGTCTGGAAATCGCGGGTGTCTTCAATGAGGGTGAAAATCTCCGTGCTCACCCTCGAGTGCAGGACCTGCAGTTTTTGTTCGTCTGAGACTCGGCCTGTGGTCGATCTGATGTAGGCCTCGAAGCAAGTCTGCCAGTGTTTGAAGGCTGCTGCCGCATTCACTGCGTGGGGGCTGATCCTCAGGCATTCTGGAATGATCCTGAGCTCCATAGTCCTTTTTAGGCACGCTTAATAAATTGTAGCGCACAAAGACTCCGTGAGACGAATAGAGTGAAGTCAATGAGGCTTTATTAAGCGTGTCTGTTCCCCAGCAGCCCGATAGTAAACTGGCCTGCGGGGGAAGACACCGGCTTCTTATACTTCGCCTTCAGGGCGGAGCTTGAGGTCAACGGCCAACCAGGACCCGGGATCTGTCAGCCAATGACATTAGGGCTTCCAGTCCCACTTGACCCCCAATACATACTACCACAACCTCCTTAATAGGACATCAGGTGCATAGGCGGCCTCCAGAATGCCCTTGGATGGGCACGCACCTGCGGCACGGTAGCCCAGTGATTAGGATTGCTGCCTCACAGCTCCAGGGACCCGGGTTCAATTCCGACCTCCAGTGTCTGTGTGGAGTTTGCACTTTCCCCTCTGTCCGCGTGGGTTTACTCCGGATGCTCCGATTTCCTCCCACAGTCCAAAGATGTGCAGATTAGGTGCATTGGTCATGCTAAAATTGCCCTTTAGTGTCCAAAAGGTTAGGTGGGGTTACGGGAGTAGGGTGGAGACGTGGGCTTAAGTAGGGTTCTCTTTCCAAGGGTTGGTGCAGACTTGATGGGCCGAATGGCCTCCTTCTGCACTGTATGTATGGACATCGGCAGGCCTGGGCCTCTCCTATGGGCCCAACATCGGGGTCCTGACACCTGTTGAAAAATTCCAGCCCACTTGTCACCACGGGAAAGTACAATTCGGTCTTGTTCTCAATGAAGTGTGTAAACTGAATGGATTGCAACACCCGATTTTTTCAACTTTGGTGTTCTTCATTGGGGTTATTTCTCTATTATCTTGGAGAACTTTATAATGAACAACACCATTGTAATCAGTGTGTGTTGAAAGATGGTGATTGGTGTGTGTCCAGTAATGTTGTGATCAGTTCTTCGTTCTTTAATGATGGGGGATGTTGGGCAGTCTGCAGCTGCATTCAGTATTTTTTTGTGCATCAATCTACAAATCCACACTTCTGAAATTTTACAACTTTGAACATGTTCAGTAAGATTTATAAATGATGCATTTCCTGGCCATTTCAGCAAAACACAGAGGCCTGTAACCTCTGTGGAGTGGCAATCAGAGTCAGATTGCCCATCCACTTCTCATTACTTATCTGTAAGAAGCCACTCCTTTCTTGCCCAACTTTCCGACTCAAGTCAGGTGAGAACAGTGTAGTACAACAGGAGCACAAGGCTTTATGTTGAGGGCAGCTGAGTCAGAGGTAAGGAAGGCATGCCCCCTTTCTTTAAAAAACACTAGCTGCTGTACAACAAGTAGGTTTACAAGTCAGGCCACTTTGAGAAGCCAGGGAGAAGTTACATTTGTAAGGTAAGTGGGCAGGAATGGGGGAGTGGGGAGGGGACGTGGATGATCAATGGGATAGGGAATCAGGAGGTCGGGGGAGAGAGACAGGAGGTCAGTGCAAGGAGGATCAGGTGATTAAGGGGTTTGGGTGGTTAGTTGGGAGGTGGAAGGGTCGGGTGGTCAGTGGGAGGGGGTGAGTTGGGTGGTCAGTGGGATTATGGGGAAGGCAGTCTGGGTTCCTGTAGGAGGTCAGGGTCCCCGTAGGAGGTCAGGGAGGTAAACAAGGAAGATGGGGATTTGGGGAGGGTAGTTGTGAGGGGGTAATCAGTGAGGCATATCGTCGGTGTCTGGGGAGGGAAATCAGGAAGTCTGTAGGGAGGTCGGATTGTGGGGGAAGACCCTTAGCGGATTATAGTTGCAGTGTGGGGGAGGGAAGTGGTGGGGGCTGCGGGATGGGGAGGATTGAGAGGGGGCATTCGGGAGTGGGGTTGATGACAGGGTCAGTACTATAGTTACCCAGAGGTTAGAAGTAATTTTAATTCTTCAAACTTTTTCAGGGTAGTTAGTATTGGAAGACAGTCAGAACCATCCAAAGTTTGTGATCTATATCGAAGTTTATGATGATTCCCATTGAAGGGCATCCTTCACTGTCGCAGGGCTCAAATCCTGGAACTCGGGGCGGCATGTGGCACAGTGGTTAGCACTGGGACTGTGGCGCTGAGGACCCGGTTTCTGATCCTGGCCCTGAGTCACTGTCTGTGTGGAATTTGCACATTCTCCCCGTGTCTGCGTGGGTTTCACCCCCACAACTCAAAGATGTGCAGGGTAGGTGGATTGGCCACACTAAATTGCCCTTTAATTGGAAAAAAAATAATTGGGTTCTCTAAATTTATATTTAAAAAAATATCTTGGAACTCCCTCTCTCAAAGCACTACGAGTGTTCCCACACCTCAGGGACTGCAGCGGTTTAAGAAGGCAGCTCACCACTACCTTCTGAAGGACAATTAGGGATGGGCAATAAATGCTGGCCTGAACAGCGATGCCCACAAACCGTAAATTATTATTTTTTTAAAGTTGGTTTATTTTGGGTCTTGGTCAATGCCAGACTACATTTGACTGGCAAGAAATTATTCATTCCCCTTTGAGGGCCCTATCACATCAGTTCAGCATTTCCCACCAATGCATTTGTTTCTGAAAATATGCTACATATACTCCACATTAACCTTGTTGTAAAGTATTTTACCTCACACCTCGTATTTGTAAACCTTAGTAGCCAGGAACTGCATCTGTCTTAAGCAGTTTAAATTCTGAGGAAGAACACTACATATTCCAATATTATTACCAAAGCAGCATAAATTATAAAGTGTGGTGGAAAGGTATTTCTTGCAAATAATCATTGCAAAAAGCGACCTTGAAGAGGGGAAATGTTTTTGAAAATGTTGCCCTTGAGTTTTTCGTTTCGTTGTTTGTGTTATGGCCACTGTGTCTTTACTCGTGAGAACAGCAGAGTAATTTGTTTCATTGAATCATCCATTCTGAATGAGTTCACATTCTCTGTCTCTCTCTCTCTCTCTCTCTAAAGGTACATCTATGTATGCTCATAGAGCAGTGTTGGTGGCTCGTTGTGAGGTAATGGCGGCAATGTTTAGTGGCTGCTATGCTGAAACAAAAGCGTGTCAGGTTCCTATTCAAGGTGTTTCCAAGGAAACCTTTCTCTCCTTCCTGGAGTATCTGTATACTGATGCCTGCTGCACAGGTAAAGAATCAATTCTTCAGGGATGGAAGGAGTGATTAACATTAAAAAAAACAGTTTTAAAGATTGACATGTGAGAGCACCTTTAAGAAATGGGTGTTTATAAATGGGAGTGTATATAAATATCTGTAGTGAGATTACCTTTAAGAAATGGGTGTTTACTACTGCAGTGATGTCAGAGTGGGTGGAGCTGGGCTGTCTGTCAGCTTTTTACTTTTGTTTTAGACTGTTTGCTGCAGGGTGTGTTTTAGTTTTGTTTTCAGTGTTGGAGCTGAAGCCAGACAGAGTAGGCGTACTGTTGATCTCTCTGCCATGAAAAGACTGTCTCTTGATCATTTGGTGAATTCAGAATTATAAATGTTCTCAGTAGTGAATGTAAACCTAATGTGCTTCTGTTAAAAGGTGTTTCTTTTGTCTGGATGTTGTTTGGGAAGTTATTAAGGATTACTTAGTGTTGTATTCTTTGGGGGTTGTATTTGAATTGATGGTTGCTAAGATGTTCACTGTATATTTTAAAAAGGTTAACTTGAGTTCATAGAATAAGCATTGTTCGAAAGGGAAGGACAGAAAAAGGAGGAGGATTCAATGATTCTAACTCAAAGTGACAAACCAAATACAGATGACTGTGAATTGGAAAATGAGGCTGTTCTTAAAAATTGGGATAAATTGTTGAGTTACCTTCCAGAGGGAAAACAAACTGACCTGAAAGAGTTATTGATATCACATGGGCAAGTTTGTGGAGATAAATTGGGAAGAACTAAAATGGCTATACATGATGTAGATGTGGGAAATGCTGTTCCAATCAAACAACATCCATGTAGACTTAACCCTTTAAAATTGGCACAGGTTAACAAAGACATTGAGAGTATGCTTAAAAATGGCATTATTGAAGTGGGTTGCAACCAATGGAGCTCACCCATAGTGATGACCTAAACAAGGCGGTACCCAACGGTTATGTGTGGAATATAGAAAGGTTAATGCAGTTACAAGAACGGACTCTTATCCTATCCCACGTTTGGAGAATTGCATTGAGAAAGTGGGACAATCAGCTTTTATTTCCAAACTGGATTTACTTAAAGGTTACTGGCAGGTACCTTTATCCAAAAGGGCGAAGGAGATTTCAGCTTTTGTGACTCCAGATGGTATATACCAATTCAAAGTTATGCCATTTGGCATGAAAACGCCCCAGCCACATTTCAACGGTTAACTAACAAAGTTGTTTCAGGATTACCCAATTGTGTGTTATACATCGGCGATCTGGTAATTTTCAGCCAGACATGGAAAGAACAGTTAAAACATCTGATGGAGTTATTTAATCGACTTCAGGGGGCAGGTTTGGTGATAAACCTAGCCAAAATTGAATTTGGAAAGGCCCAAGTCACTTTCCTTGAGGAGTTTCCGATACCCTCAAAATGAAGGGAATAATGCGATTTCTTGGCATGAGTGGAGTTGATCGAACATTTGTGCAAAATGTTTGTAATGTGGTGGCTCCACTGATGGACTTGCTGAAGAAATGTCGAAATTTTCAGTGGACAGCGGACTTTCAACAGGCATTTGACAGCCTGAAAGCTGTGGGGCGGGATTCTCCGACCCCCCGCCGGGTCGGAGAATCGTCGGGGGTCGGCGTGAATCCAGCCCCTGCCGGCTGCCGAATTCTCCAGCGCCGGAGATTCGGTGGGGGCGGGAATCGCATCGTGCCGGTCGGCGGGCCCCCCCCAGCGAATCTCCGAACCCCCGCCAAAGTCCCGCTCGTTCTATGCAGGTCCCGCCGGCGTAAATTGGACTAGGTCCCTTACCGGTGGCGCGGGTGGGCTCCGGGGTCCTGGGGGGGGCATGGGGCGATCTGGCCCCGAGGGGTGCCCCCACGGTAGCCTGGCCCGTGATCGTGGCCCACCGATCCGCGGGCGGGTCTATGCCGTGGGGGCACTCTATTCCTACGCGCCGGCCGTGTAAGCCTCCGCGATGGCCGACGCGTAGGTGAACCACCCTGCGCATGTGCGGACCCGTGCCAGCTGGCGGAGTCCCTTCGGCCCCGGCTGGCGCGGCACCAAAGGCCTTCCACGCCACTCCGGGGTGGGCCTAGCCCCTGAAGGTGCGGAGGATTCCGCACCTTTGGGGCGGCCCAACGCTGGAGTGGTTCACACAACTCCGTCCCACCGGGACCCCCCGCCCTGCCGGGTACAGGAGAACCCCGCCCGTGATAACCAATGCTCCTGTGTTAGAGAATTGCAAGGGACTCTGTGATCAAATTGAACTGAAGTATCTGACTTTAAAGAGAAATGCCAAGGCGTAGAGAAATGGACGGATCGTGCAGAAACCTTCTTGTTCAAAGAGACTGGCAATCAAGAAGGATTTCAGTTGGAGGAAGAAGAACAAAAATAGACTTTATTATTGTACCTGTTTGCGTGTTTTTTTTTTAAACAAAAAAGTATATTTACTGTTTGCATTTCTTAAAGGATAGTGAAAAGGTGAAAAATGAAACCACCTTGAAGTTGATGCTTTTTTTTTTCTTGGGGGGAGGTGTCATGTGAGAGTACCTTTAAGGAATGGGCGTTTATAAATGGGTGTGTATATAAATATCTGTAGTGAGAGTACCTTTAAGAAAAGGGTGTTACTACTGCAGTGATGTCAGCGAGTGGATGGAGCTGGGCTGTCTGTCAGCGATTTGGCTGTTTGCTGCAGGGTGTGTTTTAGTTTTGTTTTCAGTGTTGGAGCTGAAGCCAGGCAGAGCAGGTGTACTGTTGATCTGTCTGCCATGAAAAGACTGTCTCTTGATCATTTGGTGAATTCAGAATTATAAATGTTCTCAGTAGTGAATGCAAACCTAATGTGCTTCTGTTAAAAGGTGTTTCTTTTGTCTGGATGTTGTTTGGGAAGTTATTAAGGATTACTTAGTGTTGTATTCTTTGGGGGTTGTATTTGAATTGATGGTTGCTAAGATGTTCACTGTATGTTCTAAAAAGGTTAACTTGAGTTCAAAGAATAAACATTGTTTTGTTTTTTAAAAATACTTTCCATTTCTGCTGTACCACACCTGTAGAGTGGGCCGTGAGCTCCCCATACCCCAATATATTAAAAATTGTGGGTCAGGTGAACTCCATGATACACTTTGGGGTTCTCTAAACCCTGGCCCATAACAAGATAATAAAAAAAAATTTCAGAAGAGCCTGTAGAACAGCATTTTAGAAATTGGCGAGGGTTCCTGAGTATTAGGAATGTTTTTGTTTACAATGCAACCTCAGTGAGCAGATATAATTTCCAATTTGACTGTTCAGTCTTGGCAAGTAGTTCTCTAGACAGTCACTTGTTTGCAAGCCAGATTCTAAACAGTTTCTCAAAAGAAAATATTGGACTTGAAACGTTAACTCTGTTTCTCTCTCCACAGCTGCTGCCAGATCTGCTGAGTTTTCCTGTTTCTTGTCTCAGATCTCCAGCATCTGCAGTGTTTTGCTTTTATATCAAAATGCAAGCTTGGTCTCACATTGGTCTGGTTTATGCACTCAAATTTGTTTTACTTGTGGCAGTATTTAGCTACTAGATAGGGAAACTGGCAGGAGGCCTTCCATGTCCAGACCACCCCATCTCATATAAATGTCAGCCAGCGTATATGGCCTCATTTTCCTCATTTCGTTCCACTTCCTGGCCTCAGAAACATGTGTCCCAAAGGCAAAAGAAACAAGCTAAAGAACATTATTGAACTTGTGTTGTGAACGCTTAGGTTTTGTATTATCTGTAGTGGATTATTGGAGGTCTTGTGGTACCCTGGGTAACATCCTTGCCTCTGAGCCAAATGCACTGTTTCGAGTTTCAGTTCCATGCCAGGACTAGATGGTCATGGGAGGTGTATTCACCACATGGCAAAGTAGACAGATTACCAAATTATACGACAGGCAGTTAGAGTGGTAGAGTCTCCTGGTTAGCTTTGCTTGATGGGAAGTTCCGAGAGTAAGGAGGGGGTTCCTTCAGCGTAGTAGGGACAGAGGAGGATTGGCACTACCGAACTTGGGCGATTACTATTGGGCCACTAATGTGGCAATGATACGTAAATGGATGATGGAGGGTGAGGGAGCGGCGTGGAAAAGACTGGAGAGAAAGTCCTGTAAAGGGACGAGTTTAGAGGCGCTGGTGACGGCGCCGCTACCGTTCTCACCTAAAAAGCTTACCACGAACCCGGTGGTGGCGGCAACATTGAATATCTGGGGACAGTGGAGGCGACAGAGAGGGGTGCGGGGAGCCCTGGTGGGGTCCCCAATCAGGAACAACCATAGGTTCGCCCCAGGAAGAATGGATGGAGGATTTCAGAGCTGGTACCAGTTGGGAATTAGGAAGGTGGGAGATTTATTTATAGATGGGACTTTTGCGAGCTTGGGAGCATTGGAGGAAAAGTATAAGTTGCCCCGGGGAAATTTCTTGAGATATATGCAGATGAGGGCGTTTACTAGGCAACAGGTGAGGGAATTTCCGTTGCTCCCGACACAGGGGATACAGGACAGGGTGCTTTCAGGGGTGTGGGTCGGAGAGGGCAAGGTGTCAGAGATTTACCGAGAGATGAGGGAAGAGGGGGAGGAGTCGGTGGGCGAACTAAAAGGAAAGTGGGAAGAAGAACTAGGGGAGGAGATAGAGGAGGGTATGTGGGCTGATGCCCTAAGCAGGGTAAATTCCTCTTCCTCATGCGCCAGGCTTAGCCTGATTCAATTTAAGGTGCTACATAGAGCACACATAATGGGAGCAAGATTGAGCAGGTTCTTTGGAGTGGAGGACAGATGTGGGAGGTGTGGCGGGAGCCCGGCAAACCACGCACATATGTTTTGGGCGTGCCCGGCACTGGAAGGGTATTGGAAGGGAGTGACGGGAGTGATTTCGCGGGTGGTGAAGGCCCGGGTCAAACCAGGCTGGGGGTTAGCTCTATTTGGAGTTGCGGAAGAGCCGGGAGTGCAGGAGGCGAAAGAGGCCGACGTTGTGGCCTTTGCGTCCCTAGTAGCCCGGCGCAGGATCCTACTCATGTGGAAGGAGGCGAAACCCCCCGGACTGGAGGCCTGGGTAAATGATATGGCGGGGTTCATTAAACTGGAGCAGATAAAGTTTGCCCTGAGAGGATCGGCTCAAGGGTTCACCAGGCGGTGGCAGCCATTTCTCGACTACCTAGGGGAACGTTAGAGGGAAGACAGATGACCAGCAGCAGCATTACAGTGGCCCATCCAGGGACAGCATTGCAGTGGTCCATCCAGGGACAGCATTGCAGTGACCCATCCAGGGACAGCATTGCAATGGCCCATCGAGGGACAGCATTGTAGTGGCCCATCCAGGGACAGCATTGCAGTGGCCTAGCCAGGGACATCATTGCAGTGGTCCATCCAGGCATAGCATTACAGTGGCCCATCCAGGGACAGCATTGTAGTGGCCCATCCAGGGACAGCATTGCAATGGCCCATGCAGGCACAGCATTGCAGTGGCCCATCCAGGCACAGCATCGCAGTGGCCCATCCAGGCACAGCATTGCAGTGGGCGGGAGAAGCCTGGGACTAAGTGCAATGTGCCAATGTGAAGTAAGTGGCAGGGGTCCTGGGGAGGAGAGCTGAACTGATGATTGGGGGGTGGGGGAAAATGCATTTGGATTATCACAGATAGGCCATTGAGGGAGGAGGGAGGTCCGGAGATATCCAGTTCTTGAAGGGAGGGCGACCCAAGTTAGAAGGGGACTTATGATGGAGGCACCCCCACCCCTCTCCTCTCAACCCCCCCTCCCCACCTTCCCACCCGACATCGAGGATAGTGAATCTTTCTATTTCCAGCACCACCCACCTGAACGTTGGGGGTGGGTGGGAAAAAATCCTTAAGTGGCCTCATAAGGGCCTTATTTGGGGCAACAACGAGATTCTCATCCAAGGCCCTTCCCGCCCTGTCATAATATACACCAGTATATCATGGTGCAGATACACACACACTGATGGACACACAGCGGGACCAATCAACACACACAACACTGCAGCCAATCGCCAGTTAAAGCACACTCACTATAAAGACAGAGGGCATCAGAGTTCCCGCTCATTCGGGATGCAGCCTCCTACAAGCTTACAGCTTACAGCACAGATCCTCACCATGTGCTGAGTGCATAGACTAGTTCGGACAGGCATAGGTCTTTAGTTTAATCTAACATCGTGTTAGCCCACAGTGAAAGTATGTTCAACAGTTTCTAACTTAATAAAATAGTGTTGCACTATTTTAAGTGTTGGTGGCCTGTATGTGTTCCACAGATCCAGAGCACCCAACACATCATGCCCTACCATAAAGTTGCAGCTGGGTTGAGGCAGGCAGTATGTCCATACAATTTCATCAAACTCCCTTATGTAGCTAGCGTGAAGTCTGGTTTCCTCTCCACAGATGCTGCCTCACATGCTGAATATTTCTGACGAATGTGATATAAAATAGTTACTTTAGAGATATTAGTTAATGTAATGTAGAAATAAGCCACTTTGATTCTGGCAAGTAGAGACAAAGGATTTTAGACCGCATGGGAAAAAGCAGGAAGAGGTGTGTCTATGAGAGTGATGCTGAATTGATAGGGGCCGGAGAAAAGGATTGGAAGTGAGCCAATCAGAATAGATCAAACAAGTCAGGAGGGACATAGGATGACCTATGGGTGTCGAGTATGTGAAACTTGATGCCATTTGAATGTATCAGTACTGATCTCTTTGTCTGGGACATTCACTTAGTTCCCGGGGCTGCAGAAAGCAACATGTTATCTGTATTACTGTGGACTAGGTAGCTTGCAAGCTGAATAAAATAACTTTTGTTATACTTGCAAATCCATCTCGACTTTTATTGAGGCCAGACTGACGGATAAAGAAATTTGGGACTCAACATTTCCAGCATTCCCTGTTCGTATCTTAGCTTTTCAGCATCTACAGTATTTTGCTTTAGTTTAACTATTTTTCATACTGGTATCTAATGATTCAATGGCAGTCTTTAAGTCAGCCTCTAGTTGCTTCATCCTAAAATTAACCCTTGCTGGCCAGTACCAATAGCCCAGTGGTACTTTAAATTAACTTAAAATTCCCTGCTAAACAAATAAAGGTTAATGGTTAGCATTACCACTATCGAGAGAGAAACCAATAGCAGCATAGCATTACTTAGGAAATCTGGTGAATTCACTTCTTGCAATATGGCCACACAGGGAGACTTTCTATCCTGAAGTCTAGCTTGCTTGCAATGCTAATTACCCTACCAACGAGTGAATGTTACCCGGGACACTTTCACAACGTTTTTTGTTCTATGGCAATCAATGATACTTACATTAATCAGCCAAAGCTATACTTTGAAAGGTTACCAGGAGACTTAGAATGACAGGTTCGGATTTTTGTCTTTGAGATGGACGGCTCCAGTCGGAAAATTTCCAGACTTGGCAGACACTCACTGGTAGAAAGCGCTCCGTCAGACTCAATTTGTATCCCGGAGTAACGTGTGTGGGATGGAATCAGGTGCACTGCCCCCAGAAGCAGATTAGAGACAGCCACAGGGACGCCCGAGTGCTAATCTAGATTCCAATCTAGGTTATATGGGAATTCATCCCAATTGTTTGCTTATATTTTAGGCCCTCTAGCCTTCACCCCTCACACCCCCTCACACGTCTACTCACTCCCCATGCCACCTTAATTCCAACTCATACTGAATTATGCCCCCACTCATACTAATGGTCCGCATTCCTCCCATGCTAACACATGGCACTTTCATGTCTGTTCATCCACAAAATACTCTGTACAGAACATATCGGGCGGGATTCTCCGACCCCCCCCCCCCCCCGCCAGGTCGGAGAATCGCCGGGGGGGGCGGCGTGAATCCTGCCCCCGCCGGCTGCCGAATTCTCCGGCGCCGGGGATATGGCAGGGGCGGGAATCGCACCGCGCGGTCGGCGGCCGCTGGCAGCGGCCCCCACCCGGCGATTCTCCGGCCCGCGATGGGCCAAGTGCCCCCACGTTGGCCTGGCCCGTGATCGGGGCCCACCAATACACGGGCGGGCCTGTGCCGTGGGGGCACTCTATTCCTCCGCATCGGCTGCTGTGGTCCTCCGCCATGGCCGACGTGAAGAAGATCCCCCCAGCGCATGCGCTGGGATGATGCCAGCACACGCTGGCGCTCCCCCATATGCGCCAACTCGCGCCGGCCGGAGGAGGCCCTTCTGCGCCGGTTGGCGTGGTGCCAAGCCCCTTCCCCACCGGCCAGCACGGCGCAAACCACTCCGGGGCTGGCCTAGCCCCTGAAGGTGCAGAGGATTCCGCACCTTTGGGGTGGCCCGACGCCAGAGTGGTTCACGCCACTCCTCGGCGCCGGGACCCCCCGCCCCGCCGGGTAGGGGAGAATCCCGCCCCTGAACTCAAGAGTAACAATAACATGTGTTTAACTGTTAATAAACACACACATTCATCATTTTCTTTTTTAAAAACTTGTCACAGCCCAATAAAAGCATTGATCAACCAGTATCAATAACAGAAGCTATAAGTACTTGATATCTCTTAATCTTGTGCAAATGAACATTGAGCCATTGAATCTTTAGGCACAGAAGGCCATTTGGTTAATCGAGTCATTGCCACCTCTCTAGAGCAATCCAATGAGTCACATGATCCACTGTTTCCCTGTAATTTTATTTCCCTTAAGTTCTTGTACAATTTCATTTCGGAAACATTCTTCGTCTCCACTTCCACAATCCTTGTAGGCAGGAAGTTCCAGGTCATTACCACTTGCAAAAAAGGTTTCTACCCTCCATCTTTTGTCCCAAACCTTAGCTCACTGCCTCCTAGAAATGTACCATCAGCTGGGCAGCACCCTGGCGCAGTGGTTAACACTGATGGCTCACGGCGCTGAGGACCCGGGTTCGATCCCGGCCCCAGGTCACTGTCCTTATGGAGTTTGCACATTCTCCCCTGTTTACGTGGGTCCCACCCCCACAACCGAAAGATGTGCAGGCTAGGTGGATTGGCCACGCTAAATTGCCCCTTAATTGGGAAAAAAAGAATTGGATACTCCAAATTTATAAAACAAAGAAATGTACTTTCAGCTAATGGGAGCAGTTTTTCTTTGCGTACCCTATCAAAGCCTTTCATAAATTCCACTTGCCTGGATGAGTGCAACTCCAACAACACTCAAGAAGCGCGACACCATCCAGGACAAAGCAGCTCAATTGATTGGCACCCCTTCCACAACATTCAGTTCCTCCACCACTGATTAACAGTGACAGCAGGGCGTATCATCTATGAGATGCACTGCAGGAACTCATCAAGGCTTCTTCGGCAGCACCATCCAAACCCATGACTGCTCCCATGTAGAAGGAAAAGGGCAGCAGAAAGTTGGGAACACCACCACCTGGAAGTTTCCCTCCAAGTCACTCACCATCCTGACTTGGAAATATATCACAGTTTCTTCACCGTCACTGGGTCAGAATCCTGGCACACCCTCCCTAATGGCACGGTGGGTGTACCTACACAACAGTGACTGCAACGGTTCAAGAAGACAGCTCATCGCCGTCTTCTCAGGGCAATTTAGGGATGGTCAATAAATGCTGGCCTAGCCACCAATCCCACATCCCATAAAATTCTTGTGTATGTCTATCAAATCTCCTTTCCTCCAAGAAAAACAACCACAGATTCTCTAACCTAATCTTGCACTAAATTCTCTCATCTTTGGAAATGAACCTGTTAAATTCCCCCTGCATCTTCTCAAAGACCTCTTACCATATGGTCACCTAAAGTGGGCACATTACTCTGGTTGTGGCCCAACAGAGCTTGATATAGGTTCAGTATAATTTCCCTGCTCAATACCTCTATTTCTGAAGCCCAAGAATCCATATGCTTTGCTAATTACTCTCTTAATGAACCTTACCACCTTCAAAACTCTATGCAAGGGGTTCCCAACCATTTCTTTTATGTGGTCCATAGATTGTCATCTGGGGCTGTTTAGCACAGGGCTAAATCGTTGGCTTCGAAAGCAGACCAAGGCAGGCCAGCAGCACGGTTCAATTCCCGTAACAGCCTCCCCGAACAGGCGCCGGAATGTGGCGACTAGGGGCTTTTCACAGTAACTTCATTGAAGCCTACTTGTGACAATAAGCGATTTTCATTCATTCATTTAATCAAAAGCTTTTGCGGACCACAATGTAACCAAGCCATTTGAAACATTTTTTACATGACGTACGACTGACGCAAGTCAAGCTTATATATCAAAGGTTATTAAAAACACAGTTATTTCTAATAGTTTATGATGCACATTCTCAAATACATTGTGGATTATATTACACAAGGATGTTTGTGAAGCAAATTGCATTGTGAATATTAATGTAACATCGATTATGATACATACACATTGATGTATTTTTTTCCACCTGCAGTGTGGTCTGCGGACTACAGGTTAGGAACCACTACTTTATGCATATGACCCCTGGGGTCCTTCTGCCCCTGCAGACTCTCTAGCATTATGCAATTAGTTTATATACTTGGATTTGGATTTGTTTATTATCACGTGTACCGAGGTACAGTGAAAAGTATTTTTCAGCCTATCTCTCCCTATTCTCTCCCTATCCTTTCTGCCAAAATGTATCACTTCAAATTACTTTATATTAAATGTTGTCTGTCCATTCTGCTAACCTATCTATGTCATGTTACAGTTGATTGGTATCATCCTCAGTGCCTACCACACCTCCAAGTTTGGTATCATAGAAACATTTTGAAATTTTTCTAGGAATTCCAATATCCATGTCAAGTGGTGGTTCTAGCACTGACCTTGAGAAACACTATAGTCTACTATTCTCCAGTCTGAAGGACAATCATTTACCATGACTCACCTTTTTTCTGTCCTTAAGCCAGTTTGTTTTCCAAGCTGACACTGACCCTCCTATTCCATAAGCCTCAATTTTGTTAACCAGTCTTTTATGTGTCATGTTACAAAAGGCTCTCTTAAAATTCATATGGACACCATCTATTGTTTTTCCTTCTTTAACCTTATACTTCATCAAACAATTAAATTTGTCAAACACAATCTGCCTTTTACAAGTCCTTGTTAGTTCTCCCTAAGTAACAAACTTCTCCAAGTGTCTGATTATTGTTTCCTTGTTTATTTTTTCTCAAACCTTACTCAGCACAGAGGTTAAACTGACCAACTTGTACTTACTAGGAATGTTCTTACACACTTTCTTGGATAAGGATATCTTATTTGCCCCTCTGCAATCCTCTCGTACTTCTCCTGTGTCTCGGGAAGATTGGAAGATTATGGCAAAATCTTCCCCTCTCTCCATCCCCAAACCTTTAGCAATCTCGGATGCACCTGGACCAGGCAATGTATCCATTCTAAGCATAGCCAGCCTTCCCAGTACATCCTGTCCAACAAGTTACACCTCATTCATTACCTCTATCTGTTTCTACCAATTATTTTTTGTCATCCTCACATTAAGTTCACATTAAGTATTCCAGCTTTTTCCTGCACCTTCTATCATATATCATCTTTGTTCATGGGAGGCTGCATGTGAGCCTTGTCTGGGATTGAGGTGGGATCCTGGAGCTGGGATCACTGCTGTATGCGCTGTCTGAGAAAAGCAGGCACCTTGTGCTTGTAAAGGTGCAGGTGTCTGCCACTGATACATAAAAGAGCGATCTTCTCCCTGGTCTCAAAATGTCTCCCAGAGTCTGTGAAGAAGATTTGCAGCTTGGGAATCATAATTATTGTGATTGCAGGTCTGCATATTTACAATGGTATAAATGAGACCATATCAAAAATACTACCAGAAATAAGCATAAGTTGCATTCCAGTTCTGATAAAGAGCCAAACAGACTGGAAACGTTCTCTCTGTTTTTCCTCCCTACCGATGCTGTCAGACCTGCTGAGTTTTTCCAGCACCCTCAAATTCCAGCATCTGCAGTATTTGGCTTATTGGGGCTGGTTTAGCACAGGGCTAAATCGCTGGCTTTGAAAGCAGACGATGGTTCAATTCCCATACCAGCCTCCCTGAACAGATGCCGGAATGTGGCGACTAGGGGCTTTTCACAGTGCTGCACTATCAATTACCACAAAGACGAGAATAGTGGAACAATCGAGGCTTTACTGAGCAAGATGTGGTGCCTCCTGTAGCTGGAACCAGAATGGCTGCAGCACAGAAGAGCACACACATTTATACGCCGCCTACTGGGCGGAGCCAGCAGGCAGGGATTTACCCTTGTACCTCTAATATATGGGCAGTGCCGTAATACATATAATATACTACTAGTGGTGACTACCACATTCACCCCCTGTTAAAAAAAGAGTCCGGCGGGCGGGGTGGAAAACGTTACAAGTTTCAGGGGCCTTGACCCTCGTCTGCGATCGCCTCAGTCCTGGTCGTGATGTGGGTGCCGACCTGGTCACCTGCGACTCCGGGAGCGTGTTGTCCTCGTCTTCGTCACCCCTGGGTGGAACCAGTGGGAGGACAGGTACTGCTGGAGTGGGGGCTGCAGTGACGTTCGCTGGAGAGAGGGTGAGTGACACGGGGTGAATGAGGCAGCCGGGGGGGAGGGGGGGTCAGGTCGGGGTTCGTGGGTGGGATCCCGCGGGTGCCAGGTCCTTGGCGCCTGTCGAGGTGTGCCACGTAGGCGTACTACGGGTTTGCATATAAGATGTGTACTTTTTCGACCAAGGGGTCCGGCTTATGGGTCCTCACATGCTTCCGGAGGAGGACAGGTCCAGGAACTGTCAGCCATGTTGGGAGCGAGACCCCGGAGGTGGACTCCCTGGGGAAGGCAAACACACTCACCTGAGGGGTCTCATTTGTCGCGGTGCAGAGGAGCGAACGGATGGAGTGGAGAGCATCAGGGAGGACCTCCTGCCAGCAGGTGACCGGGAGATTTTTTGACCGCAGGGCCAGCAGGACGGCCTTCCAGACCGTCGTTTTCTCCCTCTCCACCTGCCCGTTTCCCCGGGAGTTGTAGCTGGTCGTCCTGCTCGAGGCGATGCCCTTGCTGAGCAGGAACTGACGCAGCTCATCACTCATGAAAGAGGATCCCCGATCGCTGTGGATGTAGGTGGGGAAACGGAACATGAAGATGCTGTGCAGGCTTTGATTACCGTGGCAGAAGTCATACCGGGGCATGGGATGCGAAAGGGAACCGGGAGTACCCATCAATCACACTCAGGAAGTATGTGTTGCGGTCGGTGAAGGGGAAGGGCCCTTTGAAGTCCACGCTGAGGCGTTCAAAGGGGCGGGAGGCCTTCACCAGGAGCGCTCTATCTGGCCGGTAGAAGTGCGGCTTGCACTCTGCGCAGACTTGGCAGTCTCTGGTAACGGTCCTGACCTCCTTAATGGAGTAGGGCAGGTTGCGGGCCTTGATGAAATGGAAGAACCGGGTGACCCCCGGGTGGCAGAGGTCATAGTGGAGAGCCCGGAGTCGGTCCACTTGTGCGCTGGCACATGTACCGCGGGATAGGGCATCAGGGGGCTCATTGAGCTTCCCCCGGCGATACAAAATCTCGTAATCATAGGCGGAGAGCTCGATCCTCCACCTCAAGATCTTGTCATTTTTGATCTTGCCCCGCTGTGCATTATTAAACATGAAGGCAACTGACCGTTGGTAGGTGAGGAGAGTGAATCTCCTGCCAGCCAGGTAATGCCTCTAATGTCGCACAGCTTCCACAATGGCTTGGGCATCCTTTTCGACAGAGGAGTGCCGAATTTCGGAGGCATGGAGGGTGCGGGAAAAGAAGGCCACGGCCCTGCCCGCCTGGTTGAGGGCGGCGGCCAGAGCTACGTCCGATGCATTGCTCTCCACCTGAAAGGGGAGGGACCCGTCGACCGCGTGCATCGTGGCCTTGGCGATGTCTGCCTTGATGCGGTTGAAGGCCTGGCGGACCACAATGTGGACTGAATGAGTGGGCGGGCCTTGTCCGCATAATTAGGGACCTACTGGGCGTAGTAGGAGAAAAACCCCAGGCATCGTTTCAGGGCCTTGGGGCAGTGGGGGAGAGGGAGTTCCAGGAGGGGGCACATGCAGTCAGGGTCGGGCCCTAGGACTCCATTTTCCACGACATAGCCAAAGATGGCTAAGCGGTTGGTGCGGAACACGCATTTCTCCTTATTGTATGTGAGATTAAGGAGTTTTGGCGGTCTGGAGGAATTTTTGGAAGTTAGTGTCGTGGTCCTGCTTATCGTGGCCGCAGATGGTGACGTTATCTCGGTACAGAAAGGTGGCCCACAGTCCGTACTGGTCAACCATTCGGTCCATCTCTCGCTGGAAGACCGAGACCCCATTAGTGACGCCGAAGGGAATCCTAAGGAAGTGATAGAGGCGGCCATCTGCTTCGAACACAGTGTATTGGTAGTCCTCCAGGTGGATGGGAGCTGGTGGTAGGCAGACTTCAAGTCCACTGTGGAAAAGACTCGATATTGCGCAATCTGATTGACCATATCATATATGCGTGGGAGGGAGTGGGTGTCGAGCTGCGTGTACCGATTGATGGTCTGACTAGTCAATGACCAACCTGTGCTTCTCCCCAGTCTTCACTACCACCACTTGAGCTCTCCAGGGGCTGTTGCTGGCCTCAATGACCGCTTCCCGCAGAAGCCGTTGGACCTCCGACCTGATAAAGGTCCTGTCCTGGGCACTGTACCGTCTGCTCCTGGTGGCGACGGGTTTGCAATCCGAGGTGAGGTTCGCAAACAGGGAAGGTGGATCGACCTTAAGGGTCGTGAGGGGGGTAGGGGTCCGCCGAATTTTAAAGTTAGTCTTCTGAGATGGCACTGAAAATCCAGGACGAGTAACAGGGCAGCGCAGAGGTGGGGAAGGACGTAGAGCCGGAAGTTGCTAAACTCTACGCCTTGGACAGTGAGGGTTGCGATGCAGTACCCCCGGATTTCCACGGAATGGGATCCGGAGGTCAGGGAGATTTTCTGGGTGACGGGGTGTATGGGAGGGAGCAGCGCCTTACCGTTGCGGGGTGGATGAAGCGCTCTGTGCTCCCGGAGTCAAAAAGACAGGTCGTCTCGTGCCCATCGATCTTCACCGTCGTCGTCGCGGTCGCGAGGTTGCGGGGCCGGGACTGACCCAGGGTGATAGAGGCGAGCTGCGGCAGATGCTGTGAGGTCCTGGGCTGGTCAGCGGTGGCGGAGGTAAAGGCAGGCGATGAACGGCCAGACGAGCAGGGGTCCTGAGACGCCGTCCAAAATGGCGCCGAAGATGGAAGTGCCCACGGGGCACACATGGCGGGCGGCATCAAAGATGGCGGCACCCATGGGCCGCAAGTGGCTTGCGGTGAGGAAGATGGCAGAGCCCACGGGCCGCACGTGGCTTGTGAAGGGGAAAAATGGCGGCACCCTTGGGTGTAGGAGCACCGGGCCTGGAAACAGCGGCGACCGACCGGGCCTGGCAAACAGAAGCAAAGTGTCCTTTCTTCCCACACCCGTTGCAGGTCGCGCTCCGCGCCGGGCAGCGCTGCCTGGGGTGATTGTTCTGCCCGCAAAAATAACACTTGGGCCCCCCAGGGTTGGCTGGCTGCCACGCGGTGCAGCTTTGTGGTGAGCTGGAGTCGGCAGCTGGTGGGGCCCATGAGGGTGCCGCGCAGTCGGGTGCGTAGGACTGAACGTTACGGGAGGCCACCTCTAACGAATTAGTGAGCTGCCTAGTTCCCGCAAGATCGAGCGTACCCCCTTCCAGTAGCCGCTGGCGGACGTACGCAGACTTAATGCCCGTGACGTAAGCATCTCTAATTAAAAGTTCTGTGTCCTGGACTGCCGAAACTACCTTGCAGTCACAGTTCCTACCTAGGATGTGCAGGGCACGCCAGAAATCATCCGGAGACTCCCCGGCGAGTTGCTGTCTCGTGGCCAGGAGGTGCCTGGCATATACTTGATCGAATGTAATGTCCCTTCAGGAGCTCCATCGCTTCGGAGTAAGTGGGCGCATCCCGGATGAGGGGAAAAATGTTAAGGCTCACCCGTGAATAGAGAACTTGGAGCTTCTGCGAGTCCAAGTGTTCTTCAGCGGCTGTCCTGAGGTAGCTTTCGAAGCAGGCTAGCCAGTGGTCAAAGGCGGACGTAGCGTTGGCTGTTTGAGGGCTCAGCTGCAGGCGATCAGGCTTGATGCGGAGATCCATCGTTTAAAAAATCTTGCTCAATACATTGTTGCACTATCAATTACCACAAAGTCGAGAATAGTGGAATAATCGAGGCTTTATTGAGCAAGATGTCGTGCCTCCTGTAGCTGGAACCAGAATGGCTGCAGCACAGAAGAGCACACACTTTATACGCTGTCTACTGGGCGGAGCCAGCAGGCAGGGATTTACCATTGTACTTCTAATATACGGGCAGTGCCGTAATACATATAATATACTACTAGTGGTGACTACCACACACAGTAACTTCATTTGAAGCCTACTTGTGACAATAAGTGGTTTTCATTTCATTTCATTTATATAAGTTGCATTAATTTGTTTTAAATCAACATATCTTTGAGGTGTCATTTATTATTCACCTTTGGCAAAGATGTATTTTCTGAGCAACACGTCATGAAATTGTAAACCTGCACAAACAGGTTTGAGATTTGGTTACAATTAATACACAAAAGAACTTTCCTCCTATTTTTTGAATTCCCGAGAGACTTCTAAACTTGAAAATTCAGAGAGACCAGTAATAAAGTCACTGTTTTGCACCTGGGACTCATTTTTACTTAGCAACTGAACTCTGACATGATCAAGATAAGAACTTATTCCTGACAAATGTGTCAAGAGAATGATGGATGTCTTGGAGAGTCGTCAAACATTCATACCATGATTATTGGCATTTCTAGCAATATGTCATTTATTTGTCTAACTTTCTTTCTTCCAGCCAGCATTCCCCAAGCCATGGCTCTGTTAATATGTGCAGAAATGTATCAAATACATAGACTTCAGCAGATATGTGAATCACACATTGCCACGCAGTTACAGACAATGCCTAGTCGAGAACTTGTATCAACCAACCTCAGCATTGTCAACTTGTATAACAAGGCCAAGGTAAGCCTATACTTAGGTAACTGAAATGTGTCTCTGTCACTTAAAGTGCATTGTATTCCTTTGGAAATGAAGTATTGAAGTAATTATTTAAAAATAGGGGGCGGGATTGTCTGATCCTGAGGCAAGGTGTTGATGCCGTCGTAAACGCCGTCACGTTTCTCGACGGCGTCAACATGGCCTCAGTAGCAGCGATTCTGACACCTACAGGGAGCCTGCATGGCACTGGAGCGACCCACGCAGCTCCAGCTGCCGATCCCAGCATCAGATGGGCACCGTGGGTCTGCGCATGCGCAGTGGGACCGGCATGATTTCCATGCATGCGCAGTGGCTCCCTTCTCCGCGCCGTTCCCGACACAATATGGCGTAAGACTACAGGGGCTGGCGCGGAACAAAAGAGGCCCCAGCCCGAGAGGCCGGCCCGCCAATCGGTAGGCCACGATCGCGGGCCACAGCGGAGGCCCCCCCCCCCGCCGGGGTCAGACCCCCCACCCCTCCCAGGCCATCCCCGCATCCATGCACGCCGAGGTCCTGCCGGGTAAGACTAGGTGTGAACGACACCGGCGAGACTCGGGTGTTTTTGAACGGCCGAATCGCTGGGGCGGCCCCGTAGAGCGGCCCCCGACCGATGCCGCGCCGAATGCGCTGGCACCAATGGCGCCGATTCTCCGCTCTCCCGAGAATCGGTGGACTGGCGTCGGGGCGGCGTCGCACGATTTGCAACCATCCCGGAGATTCTCTGGCCCGGCCTGGGCTGGGAGAATCCCGCCCAGGGTTTCATAGGAACCTAACCGCATATGATTCTGCTAGCTCGATTCAGGCAGTGCATACACTTTGCAGCTTCAGTTGATTTAATAAGCAAAGTGGTTACAAAAACATGTTCTGTACGGACTCTCACATGTGTACCAACTATTTGTAATAGGCTGGTGATGGTATATAAGACCAACATCTATAATAGGGTGTTTCTGATATTTCAAAGTCATTTTGTGCTGAAGTCTTTTATCCATTCATTTAATTTAAACAGCATACATTTCACAGAAAATTGGTAATTTTGTGCTGACAGAACTTGCCAGACCATTGGAAATCACAGGATACAAATTGGATTGGGATGCAAAATGGGGAATATTGCATCGGTGTCTGCTACACACTATTTCTAAAATGCATGGGTGGGATTCTCTGTCCCGCAGCACCCACTTTCTGGTGCGGCGCGTCCCCGCAGGCAGCAGGATTCTCCATCCCAGCAACCGGCCAATGGGGTTTCCCATTGTGGACCACCCCCACACCGTTGGGAAGACTGCGGGCGTGAGTGCGCTGCCGGCGAAATGGAGGGTCACGCTGATGGAGAATCCAGCCCCATATTTCTGGTTTCTAGTCTTTAACTCAAATTTGCCCAATTGAGAACCTTCCTTAAGTCTAATTAGCCCTCTTCCAGTGAAATAAATGTTATCCCATCAAGTCAGTCACCATCCTAATTTGGAAATACATCACTGTTCCTTCACAGTTGTTGGGTCAAAATCCTGGAACTCCCTCCCTAACTGCACTGTGGATGTACCTACACCCGTTGGACTGCAAACATGTCAAGAAGGCAGCTCACCACCACCTTCTCAAGGCAAATAAATGCTGACCTAGCCAGCGAAGTCTACATCCCACAAATAAATAAAGAAAAATCCTAGATTGGTCCTTCCTCATCACTAACTTAAACATTACGAGGCTATTATTTCTGAGATGCAGCCATTATGACATTGTCCATTTAAACCACATCAGTCTGCTCTCGATCATCAGCAAATTGGGTCATCAATTGTGCTCTCAAGCAACACGTACTCAGCAATAACCTGTTCATGAATGCTCAGCGTGGGTTACACCAGGATTGCTCAGCATCTGACCTCATTACAGCCTTGGTTCAAACATGGACAAAAGAACTGAATGCCAGAGGTGAGGTGAGAGTGACTGCCCTTTAAAGCAAGGCAGCATTTGACCGAGTATGGCATTCAGGATCCCAAGGAAACTTGAATCAATGGGAATCAGGGGGGAAACTCTCCGCTGGTTGGAGTCATACCTGGCACAAAGAAAGATGGTTGTGGTGGTTAAAGATCAATCAACTCAGCTCCAGGACATCACAGCATGCGTTCCTCAGGGTAGTGTCTGAGGCCCAACCATCTTCAGCTGCTTCATCAATTACCTCCCTTCCATCATAAGGTCAGAAGTGAGAACGTTAGCTGATGACTGCACAATGTTCAGCACCATTCACGACTCCTCAGATATTGAAGCAGTCGTTGTCCAAATGCAGCAAATCATGGACAATATCCAGGCTTGGGCTGACAAATGGCAAGTTACATTCACGCCACACAAGTGTCAGGCAATGACCATCTCCAATAAGAGAGGATCTAACATCGTCCCTTGACATTCAATGGCTTTACCATCGCTGAATCGCCTATTAACATCCTGGGGTGACAATTGACCAGAAATTGAACTGGACTAGCCACATTAAATATTAATATTGTAGCTGCCAGAGCAGATCAAAAGCTAGGAACATTGCAGCGAGTAACTCACCCCCTGCCATCTACAAGATACACTACAGTAATTCACCAAGGTTCCTTCGGCAGCACCTTCCAAACCCACGGCCACTATCATTTAGAAGGACAGAGCAGCAGATACCTGGGGCTGGATTCTCCCAAAACGGGGCTAAGTGGTGACGCCGTCGTGAAGATGTGGAGTTTCACGATGGCGTCATCGGGCCCCCAGGTGGAGCCAGTCAACGGCCCACAAGGGGCTACCACGGGTGGGTCGTGCAACGCGTGACGGACCGGCCGCCGATTCACCGGTTCCGTCCTTGACACGACGCCACGGCTCCCCCCACACACAGCCGTCGCAGGCAAGCTGGCAGCACCGCGATTTAGGGACAGGGAGCTAGAGACCCTCCTGGATGCCATGGAGAAGAGTAGGCTGTTATACCTCGGGCCGGGCCGCATAACTGCAGGTGCCATTGTTCGCCGGGCATGGGTGGAGGTGGTTGACACCATCAGCGCCGTTGGGGCGGTGGCCCAGAAACTGACCAGTGCCAAACGAAGCCGCACGACCTCCTCAGGGCAGCCAGGGTGAGTACCCAGCACTGTGCCCCTGGCACTAATCCCCCACACACATGTGACCCTTTGCCCCCTGCCCCCCACCAGAGGGATGGTTCCACCCCCACCCTGACCCACATGGCTGCACCCACCCATGCCAGCCGCAATGGCCGAGTGCCCTGTGCACCAGTGCCATCAGAGACCCTGGGCTGTATGCGCCAGGCCGTCTGACACTGTTGCTGTTTGTGTCCCCCCCCACCACCACCCCCACCCGCTGCTCCGACCCCCCCCCCCAGGAGAAGCCCGCTCATAACTGCCAGGAGTGAGAGAAGACCAGGGGGGGGAGCGGGAGACCTGTGTCCCCTCACTGTGCCTGAGCAGAGGGCAGTCAACATCGTCGACGGGCCGGAGGAGAGGGAGGTCGCCGCTGCGGAGGTCGGAGGCACACCACTAAGTGAGACCCCCCTGCCTGGTTGAGGCTCCTCACGACACATGTGTGCCCACCCCTCACCCCATCACCCCTCCACTCCTCACCCCGCACTCCTCACCCCACACACCAACAGCACTCACCCCTCCACCCCACATACCAACAGCCGTCACCACCTCACCCCCGTCCACCATAACATGATGTCTTGTGTCTTACAGGACCAGCCTGCGATGGGCCAGACCCATCCGGGGCCACCCGCACCCAGCCAGTGCCATGGCCGGTGCCCTCCAGGGACCCAAGCACGGATGGTGAGACCAGCCAGAACACCAGCCCTCTGGCTGAGACTGCCCAGGACACCAGGACCCAGGGGACAAAAATGCAGGGGACAGACACACAGCACACCACGACCCAGGGGACGAAGACACGGGGGACAGACACACAGCACACCACGACCCAGGGGACGGAAACTCAGGGACAGACACACAGCACACCGCGACTCAGGAGACCCCGGACTTCGGGTCCGATGAGGACATAGATGTTCCAGCACTGCTGTCTCCTACACCAGCTACCATCTCAGAGACTATCACCTCGGTTGGGCAATTTAGTGGAGAGGCGTCTGGGACACTCACTGGTGAGCACCACACAGTCATACCGGTACAGCAGGTGGAGGTAGGAGCAACCGCGGGACCGGACGGTCGGAGGGCAGCCCGGCCCCAGCAACCAGCTGCTGCCCAGACAGGACCCAGGCTCCTACAAGATCTATTCCCACATATAGTTCAGGTGCAGGCAGAGACCCAGGGATGAGAGAAGGGGATGACGGTCAGCTTCCAGCACCTGCAGACGCAGGTGGAGGAGTCCAACCGTGTGCAGGAGCAGGGAGTGGTGCCGGTCATGTGTGCCACCCAGGCCAAAACGGTGGAGGCAATGGGGGGGCGATGGTGTCAGACATGGGTCAGGTTTTGCAAGGCCTGGGGCATTCTGTGCAGGTGGGGGCAGTGGCCCTGGAAAGGGCTGTCCCCTCACAGGCAGCCATGTGCCGGAGCCAGCTGCAAATTGCAGCGGCGCTCCTCAGCATGGCCCAGTCTCAGCGGGCCAAGGCTGAGAGCACCGCCGCCATTGCCCAGGTGCCTGCCGGCTTCAAACAGTCCCAGAGGGAGGTGGCACAATCCCAGTCAGAGATGGCCCACTCCCTGTGCTCCATGCTGCAAACATCTGGTTGATACCAGAGTGGGCATCCAGGACTGGCAGCACCATGTGTCGGGGGGGCCTTGGGGTTTGGCTCCGCTCGCACCCCCGTCCCATGGAGAAGCCCGGGGACCATTGGGCACTCTGAGGGAGGAGGATAGGCTGGGGCCCGTGCCGGTGACTCCTGCAGGGGAGGTCCCAGAACACCGCCGCACCTCGGACCCGCCCCTCCTGTCCCCAGTGCATCTGGTGGGTAGCGGGCAGAACAGGTCGGCACCATGCCACCCAGGACATCCGAGGAGCAGCCGGCCCCAGCCAGTTCTGGCCGCCCCAGGAAGCATGTGCCAATGGGGACCCCAGTCGCAGGGCAGGGTTCACAGCAGTCTACCTCCACTCCTGCTGTACCGTCTGGGGAGCCACCTGGGCGTAGTGTTAGGGCGCGTAATGCCACGGAGAATCCAGCCCCTGGAAACACCACCCACCTGGAGGATCCCCTCCAAGTCACTCACCATCCCAACTTGGAAATATATCACCGTTCCTTCACTGTCACTGGGTCAAAACACTGGAATTCCCTCCCTAACAGCACTGTGAGTTTTCCTACACCTCAGGGCCTGCAGCGATTCAAGAAGGCAGCTCACCACCACCTTCTGAAGGCCAACTAGGGATGGGCAATAAATGCCGGCCTAGCCAGCGACGCCCACATCCCATAAATGAATTTTTAAAAATAATCAAGACCAGGAAGTGGTCCCATCTCCCAAAGATTTTCAAGCATTTCCAGCATTTTCTGTTTTATTTCAAAATTCCAGTTATCGGAAACATTTTGATTTTAAGTGATTTATGAACATTATTTATGGTAAGTGACAGCTTTGGAATATACTGTAAATTTTAAAGCTAAGTCCACAAAATATAGACAAGAACTGCCAAAGCTTTATCTATTTTACAGATATTGCAATAACACAAATATTTGAAATATTTGGCTGAAGACCATAATAATGGCAGATTCTGCTAAAGACTAAAATAGTCATTTTAAAGATTATACTCGTGGCACAGAGCTTTGAGAACTTTGCCACATTTTAAAACCCGCAGTAAGTGGAAAATAAGAGAGGAACAGACCAGAATTCTCTATATGTGGCCTCAGCAGGTGGCAGGAACACAAACTCTTAAGACTGCCATCCCTTAAAAATTGGCGGAGAGCCTGACAGCAAAGCAGACTAACAGATCAGCTGGCACCCGTGATACAAGTCAAGGAATCGATAACTGCAGATCCCAGAGGTCCCTGGTGGGATGGGTCAGGTCACCACCATACTTGGGATGGGGGGGGTCCACCCAGGCAATCTGGGGTGGGGGGTCAGGGCTGATTTCCAGTGGTGTGGGGTCGGGTTGATCTGCAGGGGGTAGCCAGGAGCGGGACCTCGCTATCAGGTTGCCCGCTCAAGATGGCGGCCCCATAGCGGGAAGCCCTCATATTCCACGGCATACAAAAACATTGAATTGCATCTGGTGCAATTTAGCTCCAGCGGGGGAATGGGGGGGGGGGGGGGCGGAATTCTCCGCTTGCCGACGCCGAAATCGCGAAACGAATTGAGAATAGCCTACGACGCCAAAATCGGGGTAGGTGCTAGTTTGACGCCAATTCGGGATGCTCCGGCACCCCGAAAATGGTCTAAATGCATCGGTCGCGGCGTTAAAGTACAGTAGGCATATCATTAGCAGGCCTGATTCCCTTTTCTCCGGGGCCTCCGAGATTCACCACCTCCAATCAGCTGAGATCCCGACAGCGTGGTTCACTTGTGGTTATAAAAATCTTGAACCGGGCGTCGTGGCTGCTGAGCGAGAGAGAGGAGGTAGGAAACGGATTGGAGTGACTGCAGGCTGCTGGCCCGGATACCGGCCGTGCTGGCCGAGGGAGGGTGGGGGCCCCTGCCATGGACGGGGGAGGGGAGGGTGGCATGATATGCAGACATGCACATAATGAGATACAGACAGGCAGCTAATGAACACAGAGAACAGGGCAGAACACTTGGGGGTGGTTTCCCACTATAAAAGGCACTCGGCACTCACACTCCGCCTCTTTCCACTGGGGACATCTACAGAGTGAGTCAGGTGTATGTTTTGTTATGCTCTTGACGTAGCATAAGCTGCTTCCTTGATGTGCACTCTGACAAAGGAAGGTTCAGACTTGGAGATAGCTTTAACACGTTTATTAAACTGTTAACAATTCTCCTACTTGGATTCAACTCTACCGTTAATCCTGCTATAGCTACTCAGACTGACTAACCAGTCTGCTACAATCCACGTGGTGGGTGTGATGTTCAATCAACCCTGTGTCTGTACTCACTGAGTGTCTCCACTGGAAAGTGATTGAGCATGTGTGCTGTGTCCTTTTATATGGGTTGGTGTAATGCCCTCCTGTGGTAGTGTCACCTCTGTGTGTATCTTGAATGCCCATTGGCCGTATCCTATCTTACTGACCTATTGGTTGACTGTCTGTGCGTCATGTCTCTGGTGCTCCCTCTAGTGTCTAGCTAGGTGTAGTGCATGTACATTAACCTTTTGTGTACTTACAGTGATGTATATCACCACATCTCCCCTTTTTTAGTGTTACATATTTTCTGTACAGTGTTAAAGAAAATTGAACAAACTAGGTAGATAAGTGATGCTATGTACAAGTTATGATAACTGTGATGACTATCCAATATGATACAAGACCAAATCATAGTTGCGATGACTTTGAGGATAAGACAATACAAAGTAAAAGTTATGAGTCCAAGGTTCATGAATTTATATGGTCTGGTATAGAAGTGTCAATGGTGACGTTGTCATTCCCTTGTGAACGCCATCAGTGTCCTGGTGTTTGGTCATCAGGAGGTGTTTAAGTGTTCAAATCACTTCATTGACTGATTTGGAGTCTGTGTCTTTTTTTTTCGATGCTTATGGTAGCAATTCTTGATGGCATCTGTCCTGAAAGCCAGGTTGCCTGTTGGTAGTGCAGCAAACGTGAATTGGTAAGATGCATCGTCCTGCCATGGTATATAATTGTACTGAGCTAAGCAGTAACAGTGTCCCTCATTTGCAGAGTTGTACCATGTCGTACCAGTCGTTGTTCCATTGGTGTTGTTTTTGTCGTGCTTGTTGTCGACGTTGTTGCTTTTGGTACACTTCTTGTTATTGGCTTTGATGTGGTTTTTGTGTTGGTTGGTTTTATTATCATGTTTGCTGCGCTCAAGGACCACACTCTGTGGATAATACGAGTCCTTCACACAGTTACTCGTGTCAGCGTGCTTTGTGGCATCTGCTGTTTTCTTGAGCGTGCCGTCACTGAGTTCGCGGCGCTCCCCGTCTGGAGTCATGTCCTTCTTACTTGAATCAGCTTTGGCTTGTCGATGCTCCCCATCTGGAGTCATGGCAGGTTCACTTGAGTCAGCTGAGGTTTCTTGATGCTCCGCGTCCGGAGTCAAAACATGCAGGAATGCATTTGCTTGTGGAGAGGCTCGAGCGGATGAGGATTGAATGAACGTGGTGTCACCGGAGTCACCAGTAGTCTCACTGTGATTGTCGAGTGCCTCTGTACACACAAGCTGAGGTCTGTCACGTTGCCCATCTGGTATGGGAAGTGGGATGCCGTCGTCACTTGTCGCACATAGAGTGGGTAGAGCCTCAGTAGCTTTTTGTCATTCACTTGAGCTGGGTAGACTGTCAGTGTCTTCTTCTGGTGGCTCAAACAACCTGGCTGGACTGTCATAGTTGCTTTGTTGTTCACGTGAGTGTGGTAGACTGTCATAGTCTTCTTGCTGTTCACTGGAGCGTGGAAGACTGTCATATAGTCTTCTTGATGTGCACTTGAGCATGGCAGACTGTCATAGTCTTTCTGTTGTTCACTGGAGTGTGACAGACTTGCATCGTCTGCTACTGGTTGCTCAGAGGAGGTTGCTAGACCCTCATGGCCTTGTTCATGCAAGGACTGGGCTTTGGAGTCTTGCATTGCTTCTATCGTGGAGGCTGTCCACGAGCTCGCTGTGGAGGCTTGTTTCACTCCCTCTGTGGAGTCTTGCAGCATTCCTTGTGTGGAATCGTGCATTGGTCTCGCTGTGGAGACTGTCATCACTTCTTGTTCATGCAAGGACTGCGCTGTGGAGTCTTGCGTTGCTTCTTGTGTGGAGGCTGGGACCCTTTGTGGTGTGTGGACCACTCTCTGTGTGGAGTCGGGGACCCTTCGCGGTGTGTGGACCACTCTCTGTGTGGCAGCAGGCCGCTCTCTGTGGGCTTGTACCGCTCTCTGTCTCTTGGTGTCAGGCCGCAGCATAATCCTGCACTCACGAGTCGGGATGTCGTATGTGCTGGGTTGAAGATCCTCAAATCCGAAGAACACATCTGCGCCTGTGTCAGATTCTTCGCTGTAGAACACATCTCATTGCGGTTCGGATTTGGTACTGGGGTCGCCATCACCGATGATGAAATCATCGTCTGAGTCGTAGTCTTTGTAGTGATCTGTACATCTATACATACATCTGCACATACACCAGGGACTGCAGACAGATGTAACAGCCACAGCATCACTAGAGGGCACCACAGATGGGTGTAAAGGGTCCAGCCCAAGGTAGGATCCGTCTCTTTCAGAAGCACAAGGCTAGGGAGCAGCAGCACACAGAGACAGCTCAGCATAGGCAGCTTACCTTAGCTTCACTGGTCATACCTCTTGACTATTACATCTAGTTAAGCTCTGAAAACAGAACAAACCTACTGAATTTGTGTTGACTGGACATCTACAATCTTTATTCAGACTTAGAGAATAATATATGGTACCGGAGTGATTTCAGACAGCTAGCCAGACACCAGCAAGAGAAGAAAAACTTAAACCGGATATTCGACTGTGGAAGACTTCGCAGCAAATGGATCCTCGACGACTAACTGATTCGATGGAACTTGTTGGAACTCCATGGCGGCTGGAAACAACCGGTAATTTAAGTTATAACTGGAAAATGTTTGAACAGATATTCCAAATATTTATTAAAGCTAATGAGTTAAGCCATGCCTCTGATGCAATGAAAATAGCCCAACTTCTCTCAACAGGAGGGAATGGAGCTAGAGAAATCTATAATTGCTTTAATTACTTAAAAGATGAAGTCAAATCGAAAGTAGAAATCATACTCAAAAAATTTGCTAAATGCTGTAAGAGTCCGTCTGGTGAGATGCTGGAAAGATTTATTTCGTGTCAGAGAAAAGGAGGGCCCATCTCTGATTTTATTACAAATCTCAAGTTAATACCACAAGGCTGTGATTATGCTGATTTCAGAGACACTGTGATAATGCATCAGTTAATTTCTGGACTATCTGATAAAAATTTGAGGGAAGAACTATTACAAAATAAGCATCTAACTCCAGAAATCGCTAAACAAAAATTCCTTGCTTATGAACAAAAACAAAATCAATACTGTCAAACACAGAATCAGTGTCCAGAAAAGAAAATCGGAAAAAACGCCGCCAAAACTTACCACGAGGCAGAGACAGGATTGAAGGAAGTTCTGAGCGGCAGCCATCTTGAGGAAGGAGGCGCACATGCGCAGTTGTGCCAAGAGCGCATAGTAAAGGAAACTCGAATTGCGCATGCGCAATCGAGTCTGGCACACAACGCCACTAGCGTCATGATGTCAGGTGACCAGGACCACGCCCACGAAAATGAACAAAAATAAATTTTAAGCTGCAACACCCAATTTTCGTGCCTCAAAAGACAGAACAATGCCCGAACTTACACCAGCAGTAAAAAAAAATAACTTTCACAACACCCTGGAACAAGTAGTAAGCACAACCCTCGAAGATGATATGGTCCTTGTAGACTATGACTCAGGTGAAGATTTCATCTTGGGAGATGGCTACCCCAGTACCAAATCCGAACCGCAACTAGAGGTGTTGTACCGTGAAGACCCCGACGATGAGTTCTTCAGAATGGGAAATCTTCAGCCCAGCATATATGACATCCCGACTCGTGAGTGCAGGATTATGCTGTGGCCTGACGCCAAGAAACAGAGAGTGGTCCACGCACCACGAAGGGTCCCAGCCTCCACACAAGAAGATGATTTGTTCAGTGAACTTGAAGAGAACAATCGCAACTCTGAAACAAAAAGCGATGATTTGTCTATCGAACAATACACACAATACTGCTCAGACATGGCTGAGTTATTCAGAGATGCTGATCACAGCATCAGGAACACGGTTGAACAGCTCAATACGACTCTTCTCATGGTAGATGAATCCAACACCATAATGCCATGGTAGATCGTCGATACATTGGATGACAACAATACTCAAGACGAAGATGACGCCACACAAAGAACACTGTACGACTCCACAAAGAGAGCGATGAAGGGCTCCACAGAGAGAGCGATGACAAACTCCACAGAGAGAGCGATGAAGGACTCCACAGAGAGAACGATGAAGGACTCCACAAAGAGAGCGACACAAGCCTCCACAAAGAGAGCGACGCAAGCTTCCACAAAGAGAGCGACACAAGCCTCCACAAAGAGAGTGACGCAAGCCTCCACAGACAGCTCGGTGACAGACTCAAAAATGGAAGCAAGCAAACACTCCATAGCGAACGCCATGCATGTACAAGACCATGAAGATCTATCAAGCTTATTTGCGCCACCAGAAGAAGACACTGAATGCCTACCCACTGTATGTGAGGCAAGTGACGAAGAAATCACAATTCCCATACAGGATGTGCAGGATCACAGCGAGACTGACATATCTCAGCTCATCTGCACAGAAGCACTCAATAATCAGAGGAGGGCCACCCATGAGTCCAAAGAGACCATGTCAATTGAAATCTTGAAGATTTTGACTCCAGAAAAGGAGCACAAAGAGATCAGAGATGATTCAAATGAATCTGAAATGACTCCAAAAGAGGAGCACCTAGAAATCAATGATGGTTCAAGTGAACCAGAAATGATTCTAGGAGAGGAGTACCAAGTAAGCAAAGAAGAGGAATCGAATCCACCACAAATGACTGATGTCACCAACATCAATGCAACATCAGATCATTCGCAAATTTCTCAAGAAGATATGCTCAATGTAGCAGATACCACAAAGGACACGGACACCAATAACTGTGACAATGACTCAAATCATCCACATGGCACACTCATTGAGCGCAACAAAAACCGCACGAAGCACATCAGAAACAAGAACAACAACAGAAACGACAAAAGCAACAAGAAGCATCCCAGAAACAACAAGGATGACAAGAAAAAGAGCAAGAATAAACGTGAAAGCAACGAAAATAGAATCAACAAGCATGACAAAAAGAATAACAAGAACGATAACAACAAGAACGCCAACGAAAACAACAAAGACAGAAACAACAGAAACAACAACAATGAAACAACGACCTTTACAACATGGTGCAACTCTGCACGTGAAGGACAATGCCACAGCACACTGCGAAACAATGACAAGACTACAAACATGCCATGGCATGATAAAGAATCTCACAAATTCACATCTGCTCCAGAACAAACAAGCAAAACAGCTTTCACGAACGATGACATACAGAATCAATACCACAAACACAAGAAAAAGTCGAGGTCAGACAATGGTGTGACATAGAATCGCAACCCGCAATAAAATGGAACAAGCGAAAAAGGTGTCCACATCATTAAACGGCTCATCAGCAAAGCAGCAGAGTCACGTCCCGACACCAACCTAGCCCTGTTATCGTACCGAGCAACCCCAATGAGCTCAGGACTGTCGCCAGTGCAAATGCTCTTCGGCAGAGACATCCGGACAACCCTACCGGCAAAGCAATTTCGAGACCCCGGCAACGCACTGGTTCTCGACGACATGTGGGCACAATGCTCCAAACAAAAACTATACTACGATCAACATGCGATCCCACTCAAGCCACTGACAATAGGTGACACCATCAGAATCAGGGACCCAGAAGGCGGATGGTCTGAGTCAGCCACGGTGATCAGGCAGGAGGCACCGCAGTCCTACATTGTCAAATTGTCTGCGTGAGTACTTTCTCGCCGTAACCGCTGGGATCTATTAGAGATTTGACCTACAACGCCAGTATTTCCCACACTTGACTTGACCGAGTCCATTTGTCCACAGGACGTTCCTCGCCACACAACGCCAGACAGTACTCCTCATGACATCAAACTATCATCCTTCCTACCACCGTTAAGACGCTTCAGCAGACGCCCTAAGGCACTCGACCAGCTAGATTTGTAACGACACTACAACACACGCACAAGACGAATATGGACATTTCTCACGATGGACTCACAACACGGTTAATTGTTTCTGTATTACTTTTATCGTTTTCACAGAGTGCAGATTTGCATATTCTCACCACTCGTTATGTACAGTTTTCTTGAGGCCAGCCTTGAAAACATGTCCAATAAAGGGGGGGGTTGTAGTGATCTGTACATCTGTACATTCCCGTACCAGCCTCCCCGAACAGGCGCCAAAATGTGGCGACTAGGGGCTTTTCACAGTAACTTCATTGAAGCCTACTTGTGACAAAAGGCGATTTTCATTTCATTCATTTCATTCACATACATCTGCACATACACCAGAGACTGCAGACAGATGTAACAGCCACAGCATCACTAGAGGGCATCACAGACGGCATAAAGGGTCCAGCCCAAGGTAGGATCCGCCTCTTTCAGAAGCACAAGGCTAGGGAGCAGCAGCAGACAGCTCAGCATAGGCAGCTTACCTGAGCTGCACTGGTCATACCTCTTGACTGTATTACATCTAGTTAAGCTCTGGAAACAGAACAAACCTACTGAATAAAGTATTTGTGTTAACTGGAAGTCTACAATCTTTATTCAGACTTAGAGAATAATATAGCCTTCTAGGATCTAGGACCATATCATCACGTTTTGTGTCGGAGCTGGCATTGGGCTCGCGATGTCCAAAGAAGAATTCAAGGTCTGAGTCATAGACTTCAAGGACTGTATCATCTCTTTGGGCGGTGCTTACTGCTTGTTGCAGGCTTCTGCGGAGGTTACTTTCAGCTACTGGTCGAATTTCAGGCATTGTGCTGTCATTCCAGGTGAAAGAATCTGGTTTTGAGGCTTTAACATTTTTTCCCCTTGTTTTGGGACATTTCCCCTTTAAGTGGGCATGGTCCGGGGCCTCTGATGTCACAACGCTTGTGACATAGAGCATAGGAAGCGATTGCGCATGCGCGGATCGCTGTTCCTTTACTTTGCGCATCTCTCTCAACTGCGCATGTGCGGTACCTTTTCCAAGATGGCCGCCGATCAAAATTGTCGTTCGTTTCTCTGGGACCTCGGCCTCGTGGTGAGTACTGGTGCTCTCTTACCGTTTTCTGTTGATTTGTTTGTGTTTTCCTTGAAATATTGTTCGAATTTGTCCAGGATTGCCTGGAAGTCGCTCCTGTTTTGCCCTTTGGAGAACTTGAATGTTTTGAAGATTTCTTCTGCTCTGGCACCCGCGATGGTGAGCAGAAGCTCTGTCTTTTCAGCATCGGCCACGTCTTGTAGGTCGGCTGCTACCAGGAAAATCTCAAACCTTTGCCTGAATGCCCGCCAGTTTGCACTGAGATTGCCGTGGCACCTGAGCCGCTGTGGAACCGTAATCTCGATCAGCTTGTCTGGGTGTTGTTGCTGATTGCCACTGTTTGCTGAGTTGTAACTATATGGATTTAAACAGTTACTCACTGGTACCATGTTTTTTTATGCTCTTGACGTAGCATAAGCTGCTTCCTTGATGTGCACTCTGACAAAGGAAGGTTCAGACTTGGAGATAGCTTTAACACGTTTATTAAACTATTAACAATTCTCCTACTTGGATTCGACTCTACTGTTAATCCTGCTATAGCAGACTGACGAACCAGTCTGCTACAATCCATGTGGTGGGTGTGATGTTCAATCAATCCTGTGTCTGTACTCACTGAGTGTCTCCACTGGAAAGAGACTGAGCATGTGTGCTGTGTCCTTATATATGGGTTGGTGTAATGCCCTCCTGTAGTAATGTCAACTCTGTGTGTATCTTGAATGACCATTGGTTGTGTCCTATCTTACTGACCTATTGGTTGACTGTCTGTGTGTCATGTCTCTGGTGCTCCCTCTAGAGTCTAGCTAGGTGTAGTGTATGTACATTAACTCTTTGTGTACTTACAGTGATGTATATCACTACAGTGTATATATCACACAATACCTACAGCACGTGGCTAAGAGCTAGTCTGGTTCAGTCAGACAGAGCAATCACACTTAGGTTAGCAGAGAACTCACAGAGAACTGAGCTAACTGTGTGACAGGTTCAATAAATCAAATTGAACTAACTTCAAGGTCTGGAGTATATTTCAGTTATAACTGCATCCCGTTGCAGCCCGTGTTATCTCAGTGTGCTTAACACGACATGGTACCGGAAGACTGCTATCCCTAGGAGGTTTACCTCAATCTGTTCCGTGACGACCAGCAAATGTATCCTGGCACCATGGAGAAGATCCAGGCTCCTCAACAGCTGCAGCCCTCCGGCAATCTCAGTGCCAACTGGCGAATTTTCAAGCAAAGGTTTCTGCTGAACATCGAAGCCTCAGAACTCGAGGGTGCGTCTGATACAAGAAAGAACGCGCTTCTCCTCTCAACTGCGGGGGATCAAGCCATCCAACTCTTCAACTCGTTTAACTTCACCGAAGGCCAGGACAAGACAAAGTTTCAGACCATCCTGGACAAGTTTGATAGTCATTGTGACGTGGACACCAATGAAATCTTGAAGCGCTATCTGTTCAAACAACACCTACAAGGTAAAGGTGAATCTTTCAACTCCTTCTTAACTAATCTCCATCTACTAGCGCTGTCCTGCAACTTTGGTGATATTGCTGACTCCATGATCAGAGACCAAATCGTTTTTGGAGCTCACTCTGATCCTCTGAGAGAGCAGCTTTTAAAAATCAGGCATATGGCCCTGTCAGTCGCGATTGAAACATGTACAGTGCATGAGCATGCCAAAAATCGGTATTCCCAATGGCTGAAAATGGAAAACTTGCCTCCCACGAGGCAGAGAGTGTGCAGGACATTGCCCGGATGCAGCACCTCAGCATTGACGAGAGCGGCCATTGTGCGCACTCTTCCCGGAGCCCCACACATGCGCGATGCGAATGGGATAATGAAGCGGCCGATCACCACACTGCGCAGGTGCGAACGTCTGCCGACCGCACAGCGCATGTGCGACGACGCACGGAGCGTCATGACGTCATGACGTGCCCAAATTGCGGCACCACCCACTTAAAGAAACACTGCCCTGCAAGAGGCAGGCACTGTTTAAATTGCGGAAAGCCTGGACACTATGCAGCCCTGTGCAGGTCTGCACCACCAGTCAAGGGCCAGCGCTCCCAATTCCAACACAGGCACGTTCGGAGTGTCCGACAAGGTTTACAGGATTCTGATCCTGGCAGCATTACGGATCCAGAGGACGATTGCCTGGAGCCCCCTACCATGTGGGCATCATTACCACACGTGAACATGCCTTACCGACGGAGCCTGCCTCTCCTCACTGTGGGTTCTGCGGACGAATGGCGTGCGGTGATGCAAGTAAATCAATGCTCTATCCAGTTCAAGCTGGACACAGGTGCTTCTGTCAATCTCCTTTCACAGGCGGATTTCAACCGCATCAAGAAGCCACCCAAGCTCCTTCCAGACTATAACGGCAATGCCATCACAGCACTGGGATCCTGCCATCTGCTCGTCTCCAACAGGAGCATTCACGCAAGGCTAAGGTTTGAAATCGTTAAGCCAGACAGGGCCTCCCTGCTCGGCGCACATGCATGCAAGCTGCTAAACCTTGTGCAGCGGGTCTACACAATAACCTCCCTCAACGTGGATCTTCAAGCCGGCATTGACGACATCCTCGCTCAGTATCCGGATGTGTTTGACGGATGGGTACTCTGCCATATCGGTACAAGATCCTGCTGCGGCCTGATGCCACGCACAACGCCGGGTCCCGGCTCCACTGAAGGAGCGCCTGAAGGCGCAGCTAAAGGATCTTCAGGACCAGGGCATCATCTCCAAATTTACAGAACCGACTGACTGGGTCAGCTCAATGGTATGTGTAAAGAAGCCTTCGGGGGAGCTGTGCATCTGCATTGATCCCAAGGATCTCAATAAAAATACAATGCGGAAACACTACCCGATCCCGAAGTGGGAGGAACTCACAAGTGAGATGGCACACACCTGGTTTTCCACCAAGTTAGATGTGTCACATGGATTCTGGCAAATTCAGCTGGATGAGTCCAGGAGAAGGCTCTGCACCTTCAACACACCGTTTGGCAGGTACTGCTACAATCATATGCCATTCGGTATTGTCTCGGCCTCGGAGATCTTCCATAGAATCATGGAGCAGATGATGGAGGGCATTGAAGGGGTTCGTGTGTATGTGAATGACATCATCATATGGTTCATGACCCCTGAAGATCACATCTCTCGTCTCCAGCAGGTATTCCGCCGTGTCCATGCCAATGGCCTCAAGCTGAACAGGGCCAAGTGTTGCTTTGGCATGTCGACACTTAAGTTCTTAGGTGACCAGATATCTCAGCAGGGTGTGCGCCCGGACACAGACAAGGTCAAGGCCTTCAAAGCCATGAAGACCCCTGAAGACAAGAAGGCAGTGCTGCGCTTCCTAGGCATGGTAAACTTTTTGGGCAAGTTTATCCCAAACCTGGCCTCACACACCACGGCCCTCAGACACCTGGTGAAAAAGTCTACTGCCTTAGAGTGGTTGGAGCTGAAAGCCAAGCTCACCACTGCACCTGTATTGGCATTTTTTGACCCTGGCAGGGAAACTAAAATCTCGACAGATGCGAGCCAGGACGTCATCGGCGCGGTGTTGCTTCAGCGCGATGACACCTCATCCTGGGCACTGGTTGCCTACGCATCACGTGCGATGACACCCACCGAGTGGCAGTATGCCCTAATTGAAAAGGAATGCCTGGGCCTTCTCACAAGAATTCCCGATTATGTCTACGGGCTGCCAACGTTCACTGTCGAGACGGACCACAGGCCTCTGGTCCACATTATCCACAAGGACCTGAACGACATGATGCCCCGGCTGCAGCGCATCCTCCTCAGACTCAGAAGGTACGACTTTGAACTTGTGTACATGCCTGACAAGGAGCTCATTATTGCGGATGCCTTGTCCCGCTCCATGACCTTGCCTGCTGACCCACCGGCATTCATCCAACAGATCGAATCACAGGTGCAGCTGTGGGCCAACAACCTCCCGGCGTCGGATGAAAAGGTGATCTGCATTCGCGACTAGACAACCAAAGACACTCTTCTGCAGCGTGTCATGCGCCACCTCGACAATGGCTGACAAAACGGGCAATGCCTTCAATTCTTCAATGTGAAGGACGATCTGACGGTGGTTGATGGTATCCTCCTCAAGCTGGACCGCATTATCATTCCACTCAGTTTCCAGAGCTTGGTGCTCCGGCAAATCCATGAGGGACATCTGGGTGTTGAGAAGTGCAGGCGCAGAGCTAGGCAAGCTGTCTACTGGCCTGGGATTAGTCAGGACATCTCAAATATGGTCCTCAACTGTCCGACCTGTCAACGCTTCCAGCCAGCAGAGCGCAAGGAGACGCTTCAGCAGCACAAAATCATGACCTCCCCGTGGTCCAAGGTGGGCATCGACCTCTTCCACGCCAATGGTCGTGATTATGTGTCAATCATTGATTATTTTTCCAACTACCCAGAGATCGTGAAGCTCTCGGATCCAAGACCGTCATCAAGGCCTGTAAGGAGACGTTCTCCAGGCATGGTATTCCACTCACTGTCATGAGTAACAACGGTCTTTGCTTC
Organism: Scyliorhinus torazame; assembly: GCF_047496885.1. NCBI lineage: Eukaryota > Metazoa > Chordata > Chondrichthyes > Carcharhiniformes > Scyliorhinidae > Scyliorhinus > Scyliorhinus torazame. Next base: position 100,110,361 of record NC_092715.1, read on the forward strand.
AGCAGCCAAGAGTGGTCAAGATTTGCCCAGTTATATCAGTTTCATCATGCCACTTCCAGCCCACATTACCCGCAGTCCAACGGGAAGGTTGAGAAAGGGGTGCACATAGTGAAGCAGCTCATCTGCAAGGCCGCGGATTCTGCTTCTGACGCCAACCTTGCGCTGCTTGCGTACAGGGCAAACCCTCTGTCTACCGGCATGTCACCGGCTCAACTCCTGATGAACAGGGACCTGCGGACTGCTCTTCCAGCCATACACTTGCCTTATGAACATTTGTTTTGTTTGCTATGTTCTGTTTTCACACATTAGACACCTGTTTACACATGTACATATGTTCCCCTCTGCCACTGTATGTAAATAAGTTAGTTTTTTGGCCTACACATGGCTGGTTTAGCACACTGGGCTAAATCGCTGGCTTTTAAAGCAGACCAAGGCAGGCCAGCAGCACGGTTCAATTCCCGTACCAGCCTCCCCGAACAGGTGCTGGAATGTGGCGACTAGGGGCTTTTCACAGTAACTTCATTGAAGCCTACTCGTGACAATAAGCGATTTTCATTTCATTTCATACTTTCACATATGCTACAGAAAAACATTTCCAAAGGGGAGATGTCATGATATGCAGACATGCACATAATGAGATACAGACAGGCAGCTAATGAACACAGCGAACAGGACATAATCAATCAGCAGGCAGAATACTTGAGGGTGGTTTCCCACTATAAAAGGCACGAGGCACTCACACTCCACCTCTTTCTACTGGGGACATCTACAGAGTGAGTCAGGTGTATATATCACATAACACCTACAGCACGTGGCTAAGAGCTATTCTGGTTCAGTCAGACAGAGTAATCACACTTAGGTTAGCAGAGAGGTCGAACTCACAGAGAACTGAGCTAACTGTATGACGGGTTCAATAAATCAAATTGAACTAACTTCAAGGTCTGGAGTATATTTCAGTTATAGCTGCAGCCCGTTGCAGCCCATGTTATCTCAGTGTACCTAACACGACAGAGGGAACAGGCCGAGCAGCCAGGGTGCCCCCCCCCCTCCACACCCCCCTCCCCCCCCCCCCCCCCCCACAGAACCTGGGCGGTGCCCAAGCACCGACCACCATTACGGCGGCCATCTTGCGGCACATCCACTGACAACCCACCTCGGCCCCTGGTTCTACACAGTGACACCGGCCATATGGGAACGCCCACCCCCGCATCCCGTCACAGTGCCCCCCCCCACCACCGCCCCCGGGCCCCAAACACCCCACCCAACCTGCCTCTACCCACCGGGGGACCACCCAGGGCCACACCCATGGCAGCCGCAGCAGGGGTCCCCACGGTGCCGGACACCCGCGGGTCAGGGGTGCGGGTGTGGGGGAGGGACATGCGTGGGCGGAGCCTGCAGTGCCAACCAGCACCACCGTGTAGACCATCGAACCTGGTTGTGCACGGGAGTATGCACCATGCTAACATGTTAGCCTTTCACCCCCTGCAGACAATGTTGGCCACCCTGGTGATAGAACATAGAACAGTACAGTATAGTACAGGCCCTTCGGCCCACGATGTTGTGCCGACCATTTATCCTAATCTAAGATCGACCTAACCTACACCTCTTCAATTTACTGCTGTCCATGTGCCTGTCCAAGAGTCTTTTAAATGTCCCCAATGGCTCTGACTCCACCACCTCTGCTGGCAGTGCATTCCACGCACCCACCACTCTCTGTGTAAAGAACCTACCCCTGATATTTCCCCTATACCTTCCTCCAATCATCTTAAAACTATGTCCCCTCATGACAGCCATTTCCGCTCTGGGGATAATTCTCTGGCTATCCACTCTATCCATGCCTCTCATCACCTTGTACACCTCTATCAAGTCACCTCTTTGCCTTCTTCGCTCCAGTGAGTAAAGCCCTAGCTCCCTCAACCTTTCTTCATAAGACATGCCCTCCAGTCCAGGAACCATCCTGGTAAATCTCCTCTGCACCCTCTCCAAAGTATCCACATCCTTCCTATAATGAGGCGACCAGAACTGGACACAATATTACAGTGTGGTCTAACCAGGGTTTTATAAAGCTGCAGAAAAACCTCGCGACTCTTAAACTCAATCCCCCTGTTAATGAAAGTCAACACACCAAACGCCTTCTTGACAACCCTATCAACCTGGGTGGCAGCTTTGAGGGATCTATGTACGTTGACCCCAAGATCCCTCTGTTCCTCCACACTTCCAAGAATCCTGCCTTTAACTCTGTATTCAGCATTCAAATTCGACATTCCAAAATGAATCACTTCACATTTATCTCGGTTGAACTCCACCTGCCACTTCTCAGCCTAGCTCTGCATCCTGTCAATGTTTTGTTTTAACCGGCAACAGTCCTTGACACTATCTACAACTCCACCAACCTTCGTGTCATCGGCAAACTTACTAATCCACCCTTCCACTTCCTCATCCAAGTCATTTATAAAAACCACAAAGAGCAGAGGTCCCAGAACAGATCCCTGCAGGACACCACTGGTCAGCAACCTCCAGACGGAATACTTCCATTCCACGACCACTCGTTTTCTTCTTTTGGCCAGCCAATTCTGTATCCACACAGCCAAATTTCCCTGTATCCCATATCCCCAAACTTTCTGAATGAGCCTACCATGGGGAACCTTATCAAATGCCTTACTGAAATCCATATACATCACATCCACTGCCCGACCTTCATCAATGTGTCTCATCACATCCTCAAAGAATTCTATGAGGCTTGTGAGGCATGACCTGTCCCTCACAAAGCCATGCTGACTATCTTTAATCAAACTATGTTTTTCTAAATAATCATAAGTCCTATCTCTCAGAACCCTTTCCAATATTTTGGTCACCACAGATGTAAGACTGATGGGTCTGTAATTCTCAGGGATTTCCCTATTCCCTTTCTTGAACGGGGGAACAATATTCACCTCCCTCCAATCATCTGGTACTACTCCAGTTGAGAGTGAGGATGCAAAGATCATTGCCAACCGCGCAGCAATCTCCTCCCTCGCTTCCCATAGTAACCTTGGGTATATCCCGTCAGTCCCAGGGGACTTATCTATCCTGATGCTTTTCAAAATTTTCAGCACATCCTCCTTCTTAATACCAACCTGTTCAAGTCTGTTAACCTGGTTCACCCTATTCTCATGAGCAACAAGGTCCCTCTCTCTAGTGAATGGTCACAGCTCTATGAGATGCACTGCGGCCGCGTGAGCGGGAGTCACTCGGAGAGAAGGAGCAAAGCGGGCAACAGCAGGGTGGCCAGCAGTGGAACGGGCTGCAGAGGGGCAGGTGGCGACCACACAAGCTGGAGGGCCGGCCGGCCAACAGGCCGAGGAGGAGGAAGTGCCAAGAAGCTTTGTGTATACCGCCGTCGCCTTTCATTCGAGAACCTGCCGGACCGGGCATTCTGTTGGAGACTCCGGCTGAGCAGAGAGACAGTGTGACACATCTGCCAGATGATGGCACCCCTGGAAACACAGGGGTATGGGGGGGGAGGACACCCGCCCCCGGTGATGGTCGCCCTGAACTTCCATGCGACAGGGTTCTTCCAGTCGCCGAATTTGGACCTGTCCAGGATCTCACAGACCTCAGGTGCATCCACGGCATCACGGAGGCCCTATATGCCCAGGCGGTGCAAAACATTCATTTCCATGTGGACTGAGCCCACCAGGATGCCCGAGCAGCGGGGTTCTCCGCCATCGCCGGGATGATCGGCGGGATGCATGTCGCCCTACGGGCACTGGCGGATTACAGGCCGCTGTACACAAACCAAAAGGGGGACCAGTCAATGATCTTCCAACTGGTCTGTGCCCATCAGCTGCGCATCGTGCACCTCTGCGCCGCCCAATACCCAGGCTGTGAGCACAATTCCTTCATCCTGGCACATTTGGTGATCCCTGACACATTCGAGGGGTGGCACCCCCGCCCCCCCCACCGGCTGAGGGGTTGGCACCTGGATGACATGGGGTCACCCGCTGGAGCCGTGGCTCATGACACCTATCCGGAGGCCACAGACCAACGCGGACACCCGCCACAATAATGCGCATATAGCGACCAGGAGTGTTGGCAAGCGGTGCTTCGGCATCCTGAAGATGCGGTTCCAGTGCGTGGACTGCTCTGGAGGGGCCCTCCAGTACAAGGTGGAGAGGGTCGCCCGCATTGTGGCGGCCTGCTGCATCCTTCACAACATCGTGCAGCAGAGGGGCGATGTGCAGGAGGAGGAGGAGGAAGGCAGGTCTCGACTGACAAGGAGGGCGTGGGGGTGGATGAGCAGGACATGGGCCCAGGCAGGGACGGGAGGCCGCAAGACGTTATCACCAGGGCCAACACGCACGGGACACTCTGATCGCCTCCAGGTTCAACGACTAGGAGGGAGGGGATGGAGGGGCAGTGTTGGCCAGGGGCACGGATGCCAGATCCCAGACCATCACCCCCTCATTTCCCACACCGCTTGCACCCCCCTCTGTTATACATACTTGCAACGCCACAAGCTGGATGCCCTGGGTTGGCAGTAACAACGGGTCTGATCCATGGGCTGGAGGATGATGACAACCCGCTCTGCGATGAACACGTTTGACTCATGCCCACAGTAGCATCTTCCACCTGGGTGATACCTGCATGTGAGCTGGCCAGTTCATCACACGGTCCCATCGAATCCCTGGGGTGGGCGTGCTGGCGACAGTTGGGGGGGGGGGGGGGGGGGGACGGTCCTCCCACAGTGCGTGCACTGGTCTCCCCCCTGACCAGCCCACCCCCACACACATCAGACAGAGCACCGAGACAGGTTGTCACAGTGGTAACAGGTGTTTATTGTGAAGAAATATAGACAGTCTGTGCCCTAGCCCCTATAACTAAACTGAACCCTGCACCCATGCCAACCTAACTGGTGTCTAACTTTATGGCCTTTGGGGTCTTAACATTACACCGAGGTGGTTCCCCAGACAGTACAGCAGGGGTGGAGGTGGCCTGCTGTGATTCCTACCCTGCGACTAGGATCCCCGTTGGGGCGCTTTTCCTGGGGAGACGCGGCCTGGATGGGTCCGGCCGCAGGTCGGCTGTCCCGGGTGGCGTGGTGCCGCCCTGTTCTGGCCACGGCCCACTATATGCACCAGGGACAGTGGGGGGGGGGGGGGGGGGAGTCCGGGGTGCTGCAGTGTTCCGGCACCTCCCCTGCGGGAGTCACCGGCACGGGCCCCATCATCTCCTCCTCTCTCAGGGTGCCCGATGGCCCCCGGGCTACCCCATTGGACAGGGGTGCGAACGGAGCCATTCCGAGGGCCACCCCGCCACCTGGCACTGCCGATCCTGGAGGCCCGCTCTGGTCTCAACCAGGGTCTGCAAACACGTGGCCATGGAGCACAGGGAGTGGGCCATCTCTGTCTGGGGCTGCACCACATTACGCTGCGACTGTGCCACCATCCTGTGGGCCTATGCCACATCAGCCAGGGACTGGGCCAGTTCCCTCTGGGACTGTGCCACCTCCCTCTGTGTCTGCGCTACGCTGGCCAGCACCTGGGCAATGCCGCTGACGTTCCCAGCCATGGCCTGCTCTAACTGGGCTATGCGGAGGAGCGCCGCTGCAATTTCCAGGTTGTTCTGGCACACGGCTGCCTGTGAGAGGGCAGCCCTGTCCTGGACCTCGGCCACCACCTGCACAGAATGCCCCAGGCCTTGGGCATGCTGATCCACAGCCGGAACCGTACCCCCACCCCCGCAATGCCTCCACCACGGACAGTGTCTGCCTGGGTGGCACACATGGCTGGCACCACACACAGCTCCTGCACGGGAATGGACTTCTCCACCTGCAGGTGCTGGATGCTCGCTGACATCCCTTCTCGTAGTCCCTGGCTGACTGCATTTCCACTGTGGCTGGGACTGGATGTTCCAGGAGCCCAGACCCGTCTGGACGGCAACTGATTCCTGGGGCCGGCCGGCCCTCCAACCATCCGGCCTCTCGGCTGCTCCTACCTCTACCTGCTGTACTGGATATGATGTGTGGTGCGCACCAACTAGTGTCCCAAGAGCCTCTTCACTAATGTGCCCAACCGAGGAGATAGCCTATGGGATGGTGGAGGGTCTTGGATACAGCTGTGACGGAAAGTCCGTGTCCTCCTCCGACCCGAGCTCTGGGTTGTCCTGAGTCTCGGGCGGAGGACTGGTGTTTGGGCAGCTCTCCCCGTCAGTGCTCAGCTGCCTGGGGGTCACTGGCTTTGGCACTGGCTGGGGACGAGGGGCTCCAGCTGTACCGGCCCCATTTCCAGTAAGCGGGGTTTCACTTCCTCGCCCACGGCCAAACTCCACCTCGGCGACCTCCTTTTCCTCCAGTCTGCCAACCACGTCCGGGGCCCTCTGCTCTGCCACAGTGAGGGGCAGCAGGTCCTCGATGGGCCAAATGGCCTCTTTCTGTATTTCAGGGATTCTATGATATTCCTCTTCCTCTAGCCCACAAGGCCAGATTTTGTCTAAAGTTCCTCCTGCCCAAGCCCTGGTCGCACATCTTTCTTCAATTTCCTTCCGATCTCCCTCATGCCCTCACTGAACTCATCTTAATCATGAGACCCACCTGTTGCTCCTTTGTCAAAACAGCCCTGTCACCCACTGTTCTGGCAAACTCTCACCCTCGCCCGCTGCAGGTGTCTCTCCAACAGCCCCCCCTCCCCCGATAGATGTGGTGAGCCAGTTAAATCTGCATTCAGTTTGGCGAGATCGTATCATGCCAAGCGGGAGGGGATGTAAAAACCTGCTCCCTTACCCCAATCTCCCTTTCCTCTTCAAGATCCTTCACTGTGTTGTCACCTTCCATTGTGTGCCCATTTTCCCCAGAAATCCACGTTTGAAACTCACCAGATGAGTATCCTTGCCAATATTGAAACGGCTCTTGTCAGTCACAAATGACATCCTACATGACTGTACCAAAGGGAAACTTTACTTTCTCCATCCTTATATCTATAGCTTTGACATGGCAGACCGCACCATCTTCCTCCAATGCCCATCCACTGTCATCCAGCTGGAGGGATGCTCTCTCGTTTCGTCCTTAGTGATCTAATTACAATCAAGAATCTCACTTGTAATGGCGTCTCTTCATGCTCCTGTACCTGTTAGCTCCCGTGTCCCCCAGGGCACGGAATATTTGCAGATCAATCCACACTGATTCCTGTTGAATTTTTACTCTTGTAACTCCTTTGCTGTTGCCATTTCAGGAATGTAATGGAGTCTATTGGTGGTGTGTATATTTTAATCTGGAATACTTTATTTTCAGTTCCACAATGCCACACGATTGTCCACTTGGTTACTGCATTTCATTGCCAGCAACTACCTCATCTTCAGTCAGAAGCTGGAATTTCAAGAGCTTTCTGGTAAGATGTACATCACAGCTAAAGCAAACAATTTTACAAAGTTTATAAAGATTTTCCTCCATCTGTTAACATAGATACATAGAAGATATGAGCAGGAGGAGGCCTTTTGGCCCTTCGAGCCTGCTCCGCATTTATCATGATCATGGCTGATCATCCAACTCAATAGCCTAATCCTGCTTTCCCCCCATAGCCTTTGATCCCATTCTCCCCAAGTGCGATATCCAGCAGCCTCTTGAATACATTCAAAGTTTTAGCATCAACTACTTCCTGTGGTAATGAATTCCACAGGCTCACCACTCTTTGTGTGAAGAAATGTCTCCTTATCGTTTATTTAATAAACATTTTATTGAGGTAACGACAACAAAATAAACAATATACATGAAACCATAAACCTAGTGCAAAAGCCATTTACCTCTCGTACAGGTCCCACCCTTATGAACCCCCTACTCCAATATAAACTATTCCCCCCCCCCTCTGCTGACGATTAATTTCCCGCAAAGAAGTCGACAAACGGTTGCCACCTCCGGTTGAACCCTACCAGCGACCCTCTAAAGGCAAACATGATTTTCTCCAATCAGAGAAAGCTAGCCATGTCCGATAGCCAGGTCTCCAACTTCGGGGGCTTGGAGTCCCTCCAAGCTAATAGTATCCGTCTCTGGGCTATCAGGGAAGCAAAGGCCAGGACGTCACTTTCTCCTCCTGGATTCCCGGGTCTTCAGACACCCCGAAAATCGCCACCTCTGGACTCGGCGCCACCCTTGTTTTTAACACCTTGGACATGACGTCCGCAAACCCCTGCCAAAATCCCCCAAACTTTGGACATGTCCAGAACATGTGGAAATGGTTCGCCGGTCCTCCCGCACATTTTGCAACCCCAAAGAATCTGCTCATCCAGGCCACTATCATGTGAGCCCGGTGAACAACCTTAAATTGTATCAGGCTGAGCCTGGCACATGTTGTGGACGCGCGGCTCTACTCAACGCGTCTGCCCATAGACCATCCTCTAGCTCACCTCCCAGCTCCTCCTCCCACTTGCGCGTCAAAGAACAAAGAACAAAGAAAAGTACAGCACAGGAACAGGCCCTTCGGCCCTCCAAGCCCGTGCCGACCAAGCTGCCTGTCGAAACGAAAATCTTCCACACTTCCTGGGTCCGTATCCCTCTATTCCCATCCTATTCATGTATTTGTCAAGATGCCCCTTAAATGTCACTATCGTCCCTGCTTCCACCACCTCCTCCGCAGCGAGTTCCAGGCACCCCACTACCATTTGTGTAAAAAACTTGCCTCGTACATCTCCGCTAAACCTTGCCCCTCACACCTTAAACTTATGCCCTCTAGTAATTGACCCCTCTACCCTGGGAAAAAGCCTCTGACTATCCACCCTGTCTATGCCCCTCATAATTTTGTAAACCTCTATCAGGTCGCCCCTCAACATCCGTCGTTCCAGTGATGACAAACCGAGTTTATTCAACCGCTCCTCATAGCTAATGCCCTCCATACCAGGCAACATCCTGATAAATCTCTTCTGCACCCTCCTCATCATTCTGGTAGTGTGGCGACCAGAATTGAACACTATACTCCAAGTGTGGCCTAACTAAGGTTCTATACAGCTGCAACATGACTTGCCAATTCTTATACTCAATGCCCCGGCCAATGAAGGGAAGCATGCCATATGCTTTCTTGACTACCTTCTCCACCTGTGTTGCCTCTTTCAGTGACCTGTAGACCTAGATCTCTCTGACTGTCAATACTCTTGAGGGTTCTACCATTCACTGTATATTCCCTACCTGCATTAGACCTTCCAAAATGCATTACCTCACATCTGTCCGGATTAAACTCCATCTGCCGTCTTTCCGCCCAAGTCTCCAAACAATCTAAATCCTGCTGTATCCTCTGACAGTCCTCATCGCTATCCGCAATTCCACCAACCTTTGTGTCGTCTGCAAACTGACTAATCAGACCAATTACATTTTCCTCCAAATCATTTATATATACTACGAACAGCAAAGGTCCCAGCACTGATCCCTGCGGAACACCACTAGTCACAGCCCTCCAATCAGAAAAGCATCCTTCTATTGCTGCTCTCTGCCTTCTATAACCTAGCCAGTTCTGTATCCAACTTGCCAGCTCATCCCTGATCCCGTGTGACTTCACCTTTTGTACCAGTCTGCCATGAGGGACCTTGTCAAGGCCTTGCTGAAGTCCATATGGACAATATCCACTGCCCTACCTGCATCAATCATCATTGTGACCTCTCCGAAAAACTCTTATCAAGTTAGTGAGACACGACCTCCCCTTCACAAAACCATGCTGCCTCTCGCTAATACATCCATTTGCTTCCAAATGTTAGTAGATCCTGTCTCGAAGAATTCTCTCCGGTAATTTCCCTACCACTGACGTAAGGCTCAACCGCCTGTAGTTCCCTGGATTATCCTTGCTACCCTTCTTAAACAAAGGAACAACATTGGCTATTCTCCAGTCCTCCGGGACATCACCCGAAGACAGTGAGGATCCAAAGATTTCTGTCAAGGCCTCAGCAATTTCCTCCCTAGCCTCCTTCAGTATTCTGGGGTAGATCCCATCAGGTCCTGGGGACTTATCTACCATAATATTTTTCAAGACGCCCAACACCTCGTCTTTTTGGATCTCAATGTGACCCAGGCTACCTACACACCCTTTCCCAGACTCAACATCCACCAATTCCTTCTCTTTGGTGAATACTGATGCAAAGTATTCATTTAGTGCCTCGCCCATTTCCTCTGGCTCCACACATAGATTCCCTTGCCTATCCTTCAGTGGGCTAACCCTTTTCCTGGCCACCCTCTTGCTTTTTATGTACGTTCAGCTTCTCGGTCTGCGTCTCCTCTGACCCCATTAGTTCCTTTTAAATGTCCGAGATGCTTCCTGCTCCTACCCACCCTCTGGAAACTACCCTGTCCTGAATCCCCCTTAGCGGTTGACACCTGTTTATGTAGGAAGTCCCGCACCTGCAGAGACCTGAATTAGATTCCCCTTGCCAACCCAAACTTTTCCTACAATGCCCTCATGCTCCCCTCTATGAACATATCCCCTATCCTCTCAATCCCCGCTCTCGCCATAACCGGAACCCCCCATCCATACTCCCCGGGGCAAACTGGTGATTATCACAGATTGGGGCTCAAACGGATGCTCCCACTGCTCCCACATGTCTCCTCCACTGGCCCCAAACTCTCAGGGCCACCACCACCACGGGGCTGGTGGAGTACCGTGCTGGCGGGAATGGCAGAGGCGCAGTTACCAACACCCCCAAACCGGTGCCCTTACATGAAGGCGCCTCCATGCACACCCATGCCGACCCCTCCCCCACCACCCACTTCCTGATCATGGCTATATTAGCCACCCAGTAATACTTCCTAAAATTTGGCAGCGCCAGCCCGCCCTCTCCCTGACCATGCTCAAGCATTACCTTCCTGACTCGCGGGGTCTTGCCTGCCCAGATGGGGCCCATGATCACTCTGTTGACCCGTTTAAAAAAGGACCGTGGAATAAAAATGGGGAGACACAAATACAAATAGGAATCTCGGGAGGACCGTCATCTTCACTGTTTGCACCCTCCCAGCTAGAGATAACGGAAGCGTGCCCCATCTCCGAAAATCGTCCTTCATTTGGTCCACCAACCAGGCCAGATTCAATTTATGCAGCCGGTCCCATTCCCGCGCCACTTGGATACCTAGGTACCTAAAGCTTCCTTTTATTGACCTAAACAGCAGCTCTCCCAGTCGCCTCTCTTGTCCCCTCGCCTGGACCACAAACATCTCACTCTTTCCCATATTCAGCTTATACCCCGAAAACCAGCCAAATTCCCCATGAGCCCTCATGATTTCTTCCATCCCCTCTATTGGGTCCGAAACGTACAGAAGCAGGTCATCTGCATAGAGCGAATGCCTGTGCTCTCTCCCCCCCCCCCCCCCCCCCCCGGACCAGTCCTCTCCAGCCCCTCGAGGCTCTCAGAGCAATTGCCAACGGCTCTATAGCCAGCGCAAACAACAGTGGGGAGGGGGCATCCCTGTCTCGACCCCCGGTGCAGTCTAAAATAGTCCGATGTTGTCCTATTCATCCGTACACTTGCCACAGGAGCCTGCTACAGCAACCTGAGCCAGTCGATAAGGCCCCGCCCGAATCCGAACCATCCCAGTACCTCCCACAGATAGACCCATTCTACCAGATCAAAAGCCTTTTCGATCCATTGCGATCACTACCTCCGCCTATGTCTCCTTATCTCTGTCCGAAATGGTTTACCCTGAATCCTCAGGCTGTGACCCCTGGTTCTGGACACACCCATCATTGGTAACAACTTCCCTGCATTTACCCTGTCTAGTCTTGTTAGAATTTTATAAGTCTCTGTGAGATCCCCCCTCATTCTTCTGAAGTCCAGCGAGAACAATCCCAACCTAATCAATCTCTCCTCATATGACAGTCCCGCCATCCCTGGAATCAGTCTGGTAAACCTTCGCTGCACTCCCTCGAGAGCAAGAACATCCTTCCTCAGAGGAGACGACCAAAACTGCACACAATACTCCAAGTGTGGCATCACCAAGGCCCTGTACAATTGCAGCAACACATCCCTGCTTCTATACTCGAAACCTCTTGCAATGAAGGCCAATATACCATTAGCCTTCTTTACCGTCTGCTGCACCTGCATGCTTACCTTCAGCAAATGGTGCACAAGGACACCCAGGTCTCGCTGCACACTCCCCTCTTCCAATTTACAACCATTCAGGTAGTAATCTGCCTTCCTGTTTTTGCTTCCAAAATGAATAACCTCACACTTATCCAAATTATACTGCATCTGCCATTGGTTTGCCCACTCGCCCAACCTGGCCAGATCTTGCTGTAGGATCCCTGCATCCTCGTCACAATTCACTCTCCCACCTAATTTGGTATCATCCGCAAACTTTGAGATGTTACATTTTGTTTCCTCATCCAAATCATTAATATATATTGTGAATAGCTGGGGTCCCAGCACCGATCCCTGTGGCTCCCCACTGGTTACTGACTGCCAATTTGAAAAAGGACCCATTAATCACTACTCTTTGTTTCCTCTCTCCCAACCAGTTTTCTATCCACCTCAATACATTTCCCCCAATCCCATGCGCTTTAATTTTGCACAATCTCTTATGCGGGACTTTGTCACATGCCTTCTGAAAGTCCAAATATACCACATTGACTGGCTCCCCCTTGTCGACTGTATTGGTTACCTCTTCAAAGAATTCCAACAGATTTGTCAAGCATGATTTTCCCTTCATAAATCCATTCTGACTCTGACTGATCCTGCCACTGCTTTCTAAATGTTCCGCTATAAAGTCCCTGATAATGGATTCATTGTATATGTTGTGTTGCCCTATTATGCATTTTCTTTTATTCCCTTTTCTTCTCATGTACTTAATGATCTGTTGAGTTGCTCACAGAAAAATACTTTTCACTGTACCTCGGTACACGTGACAATAAACAAATCCAATCCAATCAAGCATTTTCCCCACTACCGATGTTAGGCTTACTGGTCTATAATTCCCTGCTTTCTCTCTACCTCCCTTTTTGAATATCGGAGTGACGTGAGCTACCCTCCAATCTGCAGGGACAGTTCCAGAGTCTATAGAATCCCAGAAGATGACCACCAATGCGTCCACTATTTCCAGAGCCACCTCCTTAAGCACTCTGGGATGCAGATTCTCAGGCCCTGGGGATTTATCCACTTTCAATCCCATCAGTTTTCCCAGCACCATTTCTCGACTAATGTTGATCTCCCTCAGTTATTCCCACTCACTAAACCTTTCATTCTCCAACATATCTGGGATCTGATTTGTGTCCTCATTTGTGAAGACAGAACCGTCTATGTTGCCGTCTGTGGCAAGGTCAGCAAGACATAAAGGTGACAAGATGAAGGCATGCAAAATCGTCGGCTCCAACGCACCCCTCGCTGATGAGCTCAACGCATTCTATGCTCGCTTTGAGCAAGAGGTCAGCGAGAGCGAGCCCTCCACCCCAGAAGCCACGGATGAACTTGTAACGGAGATCACCACTGCAGACGTCAGAGCAGCCTTCTCGAAGGTCCATCGACAGAAAGCCACTGGCCCGGATTGGGTACCCGGACGAGCACTCAGGTCTTGCGCGGATCAGCTGGCAGGGGTATTCGCAGACATCTTCAACCTCTCTCTACAACAATCGGAGGTCCCTATCTGCTTCAAGAAGACAACCATCCACCCAGTACCAAAAAAAAGCCAAGCAGCGTGCCTTAATGACTATCATCCAGTGGCTCTGACATCCATCATCATGAAGTGCTTCGAAAGGTTAGTCATGGCACAAATCAACTCCAGCCTCCCGGATTGTCTTGATCCACTACAGTTCGCCTACCGCTGCAACAGGTCCACAGCAGACGCCACCTCCATGGCCCTGCACTCTACCCTGGAACACCTAGATAACAAAGACACCTATGTCAGACTCCTATTTATCGACTACAGCTCAGCCTTCAACATCATCATTCCTACGAAACTCATCTCCAAACTCCGTGGCCTTGGCCTCGGCTCCTCCGTCTGTGACTGGATCCCGAACTTTCTAACCCACAGACCACAATCAGTAAAGCTAGGCAACAACACCTCCTCCACGATCATCCTCAACACCGGTGCCCCACAAGGCTGTGTCCTCAGCCCCCTACTATACTCCTTATACACCTTTGACTGTGTGGCCAAATTCCCCTCCAACTTGATCTTCAAATTGGCTGATGACACCACCGTAGTGGGTCGGAGTTCAAACAATGACGAGACAGAGTACAGGAATGAGATAGAGAATCTGGTGAACTGGTGCGACGACAATAATCTCTCCCTCAATTTCAACAAAATAAAGGAGATTATCATCGACTTTAGGAAGCGTAGGAGAACCTGCCCCTGTCTACATCAATGGGAACGAAGTAGAAAGGGTCGAGAGCTTCAAGTTTTTAGGTGTACAGATCACCAACCGCCTGTCCTGGTCCCCCTATGCCGACACTATAGTTAAGAAGGCCCACCAACGACTCTACTTTCTCGGAAGACTTGAGGAAATTTGGCAGGTCAGCTATGACCCTCACCAACTTCGACAGATGCACCACAGAAAGCATTCTTTCTGGTTGTATCACAGCTTGGTATGGAGCCTGCTCTACACAAGACCGCAGGAAACTACACAAGGTTGTGAATGTAGCCCAGTCCATCACGCAAACCAGCCTCCCATCCATTGACTCTATCATTCCCGCTGCCTCAGAAAGGCATCCAGCATAATTAAGGACCCCACGCACCCCGGACATACTCTTTTCCACCCCCTTCCATCAGGAAAAAGATACCAAAGTTTGAGGTCACGTACCAACCGACTCAAGAACAGCTTCTTCCCTACTGCCATCAGACTTTTGAATGGACCTACCTCGTATTAAGTTGATCTTTTCTCTACACCTTGCTATAACTGTAACATTATATTCTGCAGTCTCTCCTTCCTTCCCTATGTACGGTATGCATTGTTTGTACAGCATGCAATAAACAATACTTTTCACTGTATATTAATACATGTGACAATAATAAATCAAATCAAAAAGTATGTATTCAATTGCTCAGCCATTTCTTTGTCCCTGATTATGCATTCCCCTGTTTGTCTGTAGTGGGCCTTCATTTCTCTTTATCAATCTCTCTCTCTTCACAGATCTGTAGAAACTCTTAGTGTCAGTCTTTATGTTCCCTGCAAACTTACTTTCGTTCTGTAATTTCCCCTTCTTAATCAATCCTTCGTCCTTTGCTGAATTCTAAACTGCTCCCAATCCTCAGACCTATTATTTTTCTTGGCCAATCTGTGTGCTTCTTCCTTGTATTGGATACTATTTCTAATTTCCTTTATAAGCCATGGATTGGCCCTCCTTACCCCCTTTGCTTTTGTGCCAGACAGGAATGAACAGTTGCTGCAGTTCCTCAATGTGTTCCTTGAATGTTTGCCATTGTCTATCCACTGTCATCCCTTTAAGTCACTCTCCGCAATCTATCAAGGCCAACTCACGCCTCATATCCTCATAGTTCCCTTTATTAAGATTCAGCACCCTAATCTCCGAATCAACTACTTCACTCACCATCTTGATTAAAAATTCTATCATGTTATGGTCGCTCATCCCCAAGGGGACTCGTACAGCCAGATTGGCAATGATTCCCTTCTCATTACACAGTACCCAGTCTAAGATGGCCTGCTCTCTAGTTGGTTCCTCCACATATGTGAATGTAGCTAATGTAGCAAAACAATGTTTATTGGCATGATGCCGCTGCTATTAATGGCTATATCTACCTCTCCCATGGTGGGGGTAACAGTGCTTTCTTTCACGTCCTGCAACAGCCCCTTGATGACCTTGGCCTCAAAGCAGGGTGTCCTTTCACCAACCTACCCTCTTCACTCGAATTCTGAATGATTTTGCCCTTTCAGTCCCTTTCTCACTTGATACTGCCAATAGCAAAATGATCGTTCAGATTATTAACAAAGTAGGTCATCCTTGGCCAAGTCAAAAACTGCACAAGCCACAATACCTTTTACCGGTATTGCAACATGGTGTTAGTTAAGGGGTAAATAGTTAAGGAGCAAAGTTGTTGATAACTAACTAGCAACATAATAAATAAAATGAGCAGTACTGTAAAAAGGAATCTAGAACAACGGCCCAAATTCAATACACCTTTGCATTAAAAATGCATTTCCTGTAATTACAACATTTTCCTGTTTTTAAAAAAAATAATTGAGTTATGGAGCTCAGAACTGAGGACCGAGCTTACTGCTGGTTAGAGACAGTAGAACCTTATTATTGTGGGCGGGGCAGTGGCTAGCACTGCTGCCTCACAGCTCCAGGGACCCGGGTTCAATTCCAGCCAATGG
The DNA here is from genome assembly GCF_047496885.1 of Scyliorhinus torazame. Lineage (NCBI taxonomy): Eukaryota > Metazoa > Chordata > Chondrichthyes > Carcharhiniformes > Scyliorhinidae > Scyliorhinus > Scyliorhinus torazame. Next base: position 100,126,626 of record NC_092715.1, read on the forward strand.
GTGACTATCTGTGTGGAGGTTGTTTGAGGGTCTCCATGTATTAACCTCCATGTATTAACCCCCATTTACATGCTCAATGAAGATCCCCTCAAACAGAATGATAATGGAACCACGTGCAACAATACTTACCGTGACTCGGGGCAGCACTGTGGTGCAGTGGTTAGCACTGCTGCCTCACGGTGCCGAGGACCGGGGTTCGATCGTGGCTCCGGGTCACTGTCCATGTGGAGTTTGCACATTCTCCCAGTGTTTGCATGGGTCTCACCCCCAGTGTAGGTGGATTGGCTATGCTAAATTACCCCTTAATTGCGAAAAAGAAGAATTGGGTATTCTAAATTTTTTTTTTTTTTTTTAAACCGTGACTTAATGTCAAAGAGAGAGTTCCTATTTCATAGAATTTACAGTGCAGAAGGAGGCCATTCGGCCCATCGAGTCTGCACCGGCTCTTGGAAAGAGCACCCTACCCAAGGTAAACACCTCCACCCTATCCCCATAACCCAGTAACCCCACCCAATACGAAGGGCAATTTTGGACACGAAGGGCAATTTATCACGGCCAATCCACCTAACCTGCACACCTTTGGACTGTGGGAGGAAACCGGAGCACCCGGAGGAAACCCACGCACACACGGGGAGGATGTGCAGACTCCGCACAGACAGTGACCCAAGCCGGAATCGAACCTGGGACCCTGGAGCTGTGAAGCAATTGTGCTATCCACAATGCTACCGTGCTGCCCACATTTGATTCAACAGTGACGTCATTGCAAATTTAAAAGAAGTTGTTGCTTAATCACAGCTTCAACAAAAACAGGAATTTTTAAAACAAAGTCCAAATGGCAGAAGTGAAGAGTCAAGCATTTATTTGAAATGATATTTTTCTTGAAAATCCCTCTCCAGTAATGTTAATATCCAACAGTAGGGAACTGAAAATCTTTAATTTACCCACCCAGACAGGACTCAGAATTTGTTTGTTAAAAGAAGGCTCCAGTGGCAAAAGTATTATTAATTTTAATCTTTTTATTACATTTATATGCAGAGGAAGAACAAGCATTTGTGGAAAATCACAGATGGCCCTCGAGTTCCTACTTGCAGGAGCTGACTGAATACAGACATCACATTCACTCCGGGAGATCGCGTTGTATTCTCATGTAACTGTCTGTTTAACCAGGCCTTGGATACCTATTGAGGGTAAAGATGGACATTTAGAAAACCTTGTGCTACGTCGAGAGAGAAAAAAAAGGATCAAAAGAAAGCTGCAAACTCAACGAACACAAGCTTAAAGAAACTCCTGAATTCACATTCACCACAATATTCTGCTCATTCTATTGGCATGCAGTTTTTATGACAAAACCTAACCGCCTCTTGGATTAAGTTCTGGAACACCTTTCCTTTCTTTCATCAACACAGATAGCTTGTCTGTCAATAGTGAATGTATGATTCTGTCCATAAAAATGTAAAGAATGGTACCTTATCCATCTTGCTGGTAGATCTTAGCTCATCATCCACACACACACTACTCACACATTTTTAAGTTGGATACGTAATGCACCCACAACAGGTGGGCCGAGTACGGACCTCCAGTTACCCCATATTTAAAATGACAATGTTGGTGGCTTGCCTTTTTGAATAATAGATTAAGATTCTAACTAAGACATCATTTAGAATTAAGGAATATCTACAAGTGTTTTACAAAAGTTTACCTGGCTGGGTAAATTTTTCAGTTTGTCATGTATAAATTAATTAATAACCAAAACACTCATATCTTCTCCAAGTGATATTAATCAGCTAGTCATGTGAAGCCATTGTTGGACGATGCAAACCCCAATTCTACTATTTATATATAATTGACATTAAGCAATACAAATATTGGAAATATACAGATGTCACAGAAGACACAAAATGCAGCTTAATCTCGTCAGACATAGGGACTACAAACATGTTAAAAACGGGTCTACAAACATGTTAAAACTACAACAGAGGCATTACAGCCGAGACATTAACTCATCTCTATGGAAATGTGACCGATCTGAGGTTTATTTTCAGCATTTGCAAATTCCAGCAAGTTTTGTCTTTTATCTTTGTAGATAGTTAATAAATTAACAGAATGAGTAAGGAGTGACTTTTCTATATGGGGTGGTCATAAAAAATACCAATGTTTAGGAGGAAATTATTTAAACCACGCAAATGGCAAAGGGATTTTTCTTTTGTTGCCAGGTTTGCTCGAGGCAGAACAACAAATAATAACCAAGCACAATTTTCTGGTTTGTACGTCTAGGGTTTTGTTTTGAAAAAGTGGCTATATATTAGAGTAAAATCCTGTGTGTCTGTTCATGAACAGGCACCAGAACTCTGTGCCACATGCAACAGATACCACCTAGAGGTTGGATATTATACTGAATACTCTATTCCAGTGTCAGCTCATCTTACCTGGGATTATATGGCACCAATGGCACTCAGCTTGCCTTTCAGCAATCCTTCCTTTTCCAGCTGCTGAACATCTGAACCACCTCCAACACATTCAGTCCCAATGAACACACGAGGCACCTACAAGAGTCAGTATTACTTTTAATCAAAAAGGACTGCAGACAATTAATAAGGACCCTCGGCCCTTTAGATTCATAAGTAAGCAAGAATCTTGCTCAGAATAGTAGGGTTTCTATCACAGTCAAAAAAGTAGAGATCGCAATGATTGACCCAGATAACAGCCATGCGAAGGTGTTCGAATAGATGGGACATGTAAGCCTCTTCAAGAATATACCAAGTAGGGTAGAGATGAAGGGGACTAGTAGACAGTGTATTTTGACTTCCAAAAGGCATTTATTTGATAAGGTGCCACAGATGATTCATGGTATTGGGACAATATAGTGTCTTGGATAGAGGATTTCTTAATAGGAAATAGTCAAGAAAGGCACAACTTCAGGTTGGCAAAATGTAATGAGTGGAGTGCCACAGGGGCCACAACTATTGACAATTTATATTAATGATGATACAAAGGAGGTAGGGAAGCAAGTTGAGGAGCATACCAAGTCTGAAAAGGGATACAGATAGGTTAAGTGAGGGGGCACAAATTTGGCATATGGAGTATAAACGTGGGAAAATAAGAGTTGTCCATTTTGACAGGAATATTATTTAAATGGAGAGAGAGCACGAGCAAACCTTCTGAATGCTACAATACAGAGGGATCTGGGGTCCTGGTCAATGAATCAGCGTGTTAGCATGCAGACACAGCAAATGGAATGTCGGTCTTTATTGCAAGGAGAATGGAATATCATAGGAAGTGTTGCTGCACTGTAGGGAGCATTGGCGAGACCACACCTAGATCTTATTTAAAAGGAGGAATTTATTTACATGCGTTCACAATATTTACAACAATTGAGATACAGGTAAATCAATATGTATGGATTGTTGATATTTGGTTGGATGGAAGGGGGGGGGGTAAGAATTTGCTTGACGGTTGACACCCCAACCAGAGAGACCGAGCCATCATGTATCTATAGGAAAGAAAGCCAAATCTTTTTTGTCGTACAGGGAAATAATTAGATAATTGCCATAAATGACCGTACATTTTTATAATGGGAGAGCAAGGAGGACCAGTACTAAGAGCTGTACTTGCAATTATCTTGGAGCATAAAAAAGTGAATGAGAGAATCAGATATTTGATACTATATTATGAATATAGAATATCTGCCAAGGAGAACTTTTAACTTGAACAAAATTTTTTCGAGCTGGTTCGCATATTCGGGGGATGGAGTATTGAATTTCACACATCTAAGCCATGGTGTCCTGTTGAATTGTTTTTAGATTTTGTTAACGATCGCCGTAGAAACCAAAGTTACTAGCTGAAAGAATGACATGGCAGATTTCACATTTTAAGAACGTTTGCTGTAATAAATGACCTTAATAGTTTTGTAGGCAACTTACTTTAACCTACAGAAAGTGACACTCTCCTTTTAAGCTCATCTCCCATTCATGGAAATACAAAACAGTCCAGTTACCCCTAGCTTCCAATGGGTCCTGTATTCCAGTTTCATGGAGAGGCTTTCCTCATTTGTTTTTTTTGTAGAATTTCTTAAATCCACAACCAGCAGTAAAGCCTGTTCTGATGATTAGTCTTCTCCCTGGCCAAACTAGAACTAATCTCCCAGAATCCATAGAAGGCAGTGTCACTTCATCTAGAGACCATCTTCCTCCTGTATCCAGCTGCAGCAGTCTTTTCTTTCTGCTATCGAAGCCTGTCACCGATCACAAAAATGGCTACCTCTGTTCTCGGCTATCCATGAAAACATTAATCTGACATCAAACTAGAAATGCTAATTAGCGACCCTCGATCTCAACTCCCTTTTCATCCTAGAAGCAAAATGGACAATTAATAGAACAATTGCTTATAACCTGATACCACCACCACCTTTCTGGGACGTCGAGAGCCTGAGTCGACTCATGGCAAACTCAGACTGCTTCCATTGCCCCCAAGTGCCTTCCTCTCAGTAAAGAAAACCCCGGTCTTTCTTTGACCTTTAACAATCAAACCACCCAGGCTTCTTGTCAGACATGACTGCAGAACAGGTCACATAACACCTTTAATTTACCCTAAATGTAAAGATATCATTCCAAAACACAATAATCTTGCGAACCTCAATTGCAACAATTGACCAGACATCAATTTCTGGTAGATTGTGAATGGCAGAATTCAAAAGAAACATTGTCAAATAAAGATGGCAATTGATTGAAATTAAAATAAGGAGGGCATTTTGTAAAAAAAATGTTAGTCTACAATTTAAGGTCTTGAAAGTGACTAAATAATGGTCAAGTAATGTCAAAGTGCTGGTGCTGCAGAAATTCATGTTTCTTCAAAAGAGAATAGGATGGATTTTTGATTTGTCATTCACATGCATCAGAGGCAGTTCAGAGAAGGTTCCCATGCTGATTTCTAGGATTAAGAGCTTGTCTTATGAGGAAAGGTTAAGCCTATACTTCCCAAGTTTAGAAGAGATGATCTTATTGAAGCATACAAAATTCTGAGTGGACATGACAGGATTTTCTTTGACATAGAATTTACAGTGCAGAAGGAGGCCATTCGGCCCATCGAGTCTGCACCAGCTCTTGGAAAGAGCACCCTACCCAAGAAGCTGAGAGGATGCATCTACTCATTGGGGAAATCTAAACTTGTGAGGCAGTTTCAAAATAAAGTGATTCCTACTAAAGACAAGACGAGGAGGAATTTCTTCTCCCAGAGGGCTGTTGAGAATTTTTTAACTACAGAGAGCACTGGAAGCTGGGTCATTGAATAAGCTGAGTTGGACAGATTCTTGGTTGACAAGGGAGTCGAGGATTATGGGAACAAGCAGGAAAGTGGAGTTAAGACAACAATCAGATCTGCCATGATTTGTTGAATGGCAGAGCAAGCATGAGGAGCTAAATGGGCTACTCTTATTTCTTATTCTCATGTTCCACAGATCATTTGGCAGTGCCCCTAGATTGCAAGGTAGCTCAAGTAGTTCCTATTTAGATCAAAGCCAGTAAAGTAGAGGCATTTCATTCAAGCATGCATCATTCAAAAGCTGTTTCGAAAGAATCCAAAAAAGTAACTATTTGAAACATCCAGCTTGGCTTCCAGACAAGAAGCTTGTTTTACAGAATTGGCACAGTAGCTAGCACTGATGCTTCACAGCGGCAGGGACCCGGGTTCAGTTTCCAGCTTGGGTCATTGCCTGTGCGAAGTCTGCATGTTCTCCATGTGTCTGCGTGGGTTTCCTCCCACCAGTCGTGATTGTTAGGTGAATTGGACATTCTGAATTCTCCCTCAGTGTACCCAAACAGGTGGCGGAATGTGGCAACTAGGGGATTTTACAGTAACTTCATTGCAGTGTAGTGCAAGCTTACTTGTGACAATAATAAAGATTACTATTCGTTTGTTTTCTTGAGTACATCATTAGGCTACTGGAGGGAAAGTTTTTAAACAACAAAAGCATTCTTAAGCAAAGTTTGACACCAAGCCATTCAGACGAAATTAGGACAGGTGAGATCATAGTCGAAAGGAGCATCTTAAAGAGGAGGAAAAGAGAAGCAGAGAAGGATTAGGGAGGGAATATAGAGGAGCTCAGGGCCATGGAAGCTAAAGGCACCGTTACCAGTGCTGCAGTGAATAAAATCAGGAATGGTCAAGGGTAAAGAGGCCATGGGAAGATTTGAAAACACAAATGAGACTGAATCAAGAGAAGTCAGTGAGCACAGGCAGGACGAGTCAGTGGGACTGGGTGTAAGTTAGACATGGACAGCAAGAGGGTACACCATGGGAAGCCATCAAATCCCAGTGCAGAAGGAGGCCAATTAGCCCATGAAGCTTGTACCAACCCTCCGAAATAGCACTCCACCTTGGCCCACTCATTCCCCCACCCTAACCCTGCTTATTGATGATGGCTAATCCACCTAACCTGCACATCTTTAGACACAAAGGGGCAATTTATCATAGCCAATCCACCGAACATGTAGATCTTTGGACTGTGGGAGGAAACCTGTGGTGCATCCGGAAGAAACCCACGCAGACAGGGTGAACGTGCAAACTCCAAACAGTCGCCTAATGCAGGAATCAAACCTGGGTCCCTGGTGCTGTGAGGCAGCAGTACTAACCACTGCCTCCCACCAGGTGTTGAAATAGTCAGCCCAGATGTAAAGGATGGGGGTTTCAGCAGATGTACAGGTGAGGCAGGGAGATAATAATCAGGTGAAAACTGATGGTCTTAGTGATGCACGATCAATGACCACTAAAGCGAGGTTGTAGTCCAACTGAAGGCTTTAATAAGCTAGATATTTCCCCCAGCAGCTCAGGTACAGAATGAAGGCTGCTGGGGCGGCACGGGCTCTTATACCCCGCCTAGCAGGGTGGAGCTACCATACAGCTTGATCAATAGGAAGCATACAATATCTCCCAATGGTGTTCCAGCATTATCAGGTACCGTAATACCTCTACACAGACTACCACATTTACCCGCTGTTAAAAATGAGTCTGGCGGGGGTGGTGGCCTGATACTACAAACATGGCAACGTGGTAGAATTAGTTATGGAGGTACCGTAATACCTCTGTACAGCGTTTTGTAACTATTTACAATTCTATTAATTATTTATGATATAAATTTACAATTTAAACTGAAGCAATCAGTCGATCGGGGGCCCTGGTCCTCCGCTTGTGATCGTCGGAGCTTCGGTGGCGACTCCGGGAGCGTGGCTTCGATCTTTGTGGCAGCTTCGACACCTTTGGACGGCGCTGGTGGGGAAAACGGTTGACCTGGGAAGGGAGCGTCTGCGGGGTGAGTCAGTGGCTGGGAGGGCCTATACGGGGCCGGTGGAAGGACCGATCCTCCTGCAAGGTGCCCTGGTGGAGGGGAGGGTGGGACTGGTGGCTGGGGTGTGCGTGGGGCTCTGGCGGGCGCCAGGTCTCGTAGGGAGACCGTATCTTGTCGGCCTTCGGGGTACGCCACGTAGGCGTACTGGGGGTTAGCGTGGAGAAGATGGACCCTCTCAACCAACGGGTCCGACTTGTGCGCCCGCACGTGTTTTCGGAGCAGGATGGGTCCGGGAGCTGCCAGCCAGGTCAGGAGCGAGGTCCCAGAGGAGGACTTCCTGGGGAAGACAAAGACGTTCGTGAGGTGTCTGGTTGGTTGTGGTACAAAGCAGTGACCGGATGGACTGGAGGGCATCCGGGAGGACTTCCTGCCAGCGGGAGACCGGGAGATTCCTGGACCGTAGGGCCAGTAGGACGGTCTTCCAGACCGTTCCATTCTCCCTCTCTACCTGTCCGTTACCCCGGGGGTTGTAACTGGTCATCCTGCTCGAGGCGATGCCCTTGCTGAGCAGGAATTGACGCAGTTCGTCGCTCAGAGGAGGACCCCCTATCACTGTATGTAAGCGGGGAACCCGAACAGTGCAAAGATGCTATGGAGGGCCTTGATGACGATGGTTGTGGTCATGTCGGGGCAGGGGATGGCGAATGGAAACCGGGAGTACTCGTCAATCGCGTTCAGGAAGTACGTGTTGCAGTCGATGGAGGGGAGGGGGGCCTTTGAAGTCCATGCTGAGGCGTTCAAAGTGACGGGAAGCCTTTATCAGGTACGCTTTCTCTGGACGGTAGAAGTGCGGTTTGCACTCCGCGCGGATTTGGCAGTCCCTGGTGACTGTCCTGACCTCCTCGATGGAGTAGGGCAGTTTGCGGGTCTTGATGAAGTGGAAAAAGCGAGTGACCCCCGGGTGGCAGAGGTCCTCGTGGAGGGCTCGGAGGCGGTCCACTTGTGCGGTGGCACATGTGCCGCGGGACAGGGCGTCAGGAGGCTGGTTTAGCTTCCCGGGATGACATAAGATCTCGTAGTTGTAGGTAGAGAGTTCAATCCTCCACCGCAAGATCTTATAGTTTTTTATCTTGCCCCGCTGTGCATTATCGAACATGAAAGCAACCGACCGTTGGTCAGTGAGGAGAGTGAATCTCCTGCCGGTCAGGTAATGCCTCCAATGTTGCACAGCTTCTACTATGGCCTGGGCCTCCTTTTCGACTGAGGCGTGGTGGATTTCGGAAGCATGGAGGGTACGTGAGAAGAAGGCCACGGGCCTGCCCGCTTGGTTGAGGGTGGCCACCAGAGCTACGTCAGACGCGTCGCTCTCGACCTGGAAGGGGAGGGACTCGTCGATGGCGTGCATCGTGGCCGTTTTGATGCGGCTGAAGGCCTGGCGGGCCTCTATCGACAGGGGAAAAGCTGTGGATTGGATCAGGGGACGGGCCTTGTCCGCATAGTTGGGGACCCACTGGGCGTAGTAACTGAAAAACCCTAGGCCGCACTTCAGGGCCTTGGAGCAGTGAGGGAGGGGGAACTCCATAAGGGGCCTATAACTCCATTTCGCACACCGTAGCAAAGGATGGCTAGGCGGTTGGTGCTAAACACGCATTTATCCTTGTATGTAAGGTTAAGGATCTTTGCGGTCTAGAGGAATTTTCGGAGGTTGGTGTCATGGACCTGCTGGTCATGGCCGCAGATGGTGACATTATCGAGATACAGGAATGTTGCCCGTAAACCGTACCGGTCAACCATTCGGTCCATCTCGCGCTGGAAGACCGAGACCCCATTGGTGACACCGAAGGGAACCCTTAAGAAGGGATAGAGCCGCCCATCTGCCTCGAAAGCAGTGTATTTGCTGTCACAAGTGCGGATGGAGAGCTGGTGGTAGGCGGACTTAAGATCCACCGTGGAGAAGACCTTGTAATTCACGATCCTGTTTACCAGGTCGGATATGCAGGGGAGACTACTCACTACTTGAGCTCTCCAGGGACTGTTGCTAGCTTCAATGACTCCTTCCCTCAGTAGCCTTTGGACCTCTGATCTAATAAAGATCCGATCCTGGGCACTGTACCGTCTGCTCCTGGTGGCGACGGGTTTCCAATCCGGGGTGAGGTTCGCAAACAGGGAAGGCGGATCGACCTGGAGGGTCACGAGGCCGCAGACAGTGAGGGGGGGTATAGGGCCACCGAATTTGAAAGTTAGACTTTGGAGATTACTCTGGAAGTCTAAACCTAGGAGTGTGGCCGCACAGAGGTGGGGGAAGGACGTAGAGCGGGTCATTTTTAAACTCCCTTCCCTGGACTGTGAGGTTTGCTACACAAAACCCCTTTATCTCTACTGAGTGGGAACCGGAGGCCAGGGAGATTTTTTGATTAACGGGGTGGACAAGGAGAGAATAGCGCCTTACCGTGTCCCGGAGTCTATTAAGCAGGACGTCTCATGCCCGTTGATAAGTACAGTCGTTGTAGCAGTTGAGTGTTCGAGGCCGGGACTGATCCAGAGTCACCGAGGCTAATCGCAGCAGTTGAGTGTTCTCTAGGGGCGGTGTGTGGTCAGCCAAGCTGGTGTCCTGGGGGTCCATTCAAGATAGCGGTGCCCATGGGTCGCACATGGCTGGGGGTGCACAAAATGGCAGCGCCCATCCATCCAACGTGGCATCCGCGGGATACGATGGCGGCGCCCGGGGACCGCACGTGGCCCTGGAGTAGGAAGATGGTGGCGCCCGCTGGCCGCATGGGGACTGTGGAGAGGTTTGTGGTGGCAGTCCAGATTCGTCGCTGGAGACCACGGCAACCGCACGGGCCTGGCATACCACCATGAAATGGCCCTTTTTGCCGCATCCCTTGCAGGTAGATGCATGGGCCGGGCAGCACTGGTGGGGGTGCTTGGCCTGCCCGTAAAGGTAGCAGTGGGGCCCCCGGGGTTGCCAGACCACCTTGCAGCACAAGCTTGTGGGGGGATGGGGGGGGGGGGGGGGAATGTCTCGGGGTCGGCTGCGGAGGGGTTCCACGCTGCTCAGGGGGCTGCCGCGCGGTCGGGAACGCAAGCGGGGGCGTTTCTGGAGGCCATGTCCAGGGAGCCGGCAAGGGCCGGTGCCTCCTTGAGGCCTAGGGTGTCTTTTTCCAGCAATCGCTGGCGGATCTGGGAGGACAGCGTACCTGCCACGAAAGCGTCCCGGATCAAGAGTTGTGTGTGGTCGCTTGACAAAACCTGCGGGCAGCTGCAGTTTCTCCCCAACACCAGGAGTGCACGGTAGAATTCTTCCAGCGATTCCCCAGGGATTTGTTGCCTCATTGCTAGCAGATGTCGGGCGTAGACCTGGTTTACTGGGCAGATATAATGTCCTTTTAGCAGCTCTATTGCCGCATCGAAATCTTCCGTGTCCTCGATGTGGGTATAAATTTCCGGGCTCACCCTCGAGTGCAGGACTTGAATTTTCTGCTCTCCTGTGGGTGTGTTTTCGGCCGTTCCGAGATATCCTTTAAAACAAGCCAGTGCTTGAAGATTGCTGCTGAGTTCGCCGCGTGGGGGCTGAGTTGCAGACACTCTGGCTTGATTCAGAGCTCCATTATTTTAAATCTAGTTTATTAAATTGATGCACGATCAATGACCACTAAAGCGAGGTTGTAGTCCAACTGAAGGCTTTAATAAGCTAGACGTTTCCCCCAGCAGCTCAGGTACAGAATGAAGGCTGCTAGAGTGGCATGGGCTCTTATACCCCGCCTAGCAGGGCCCATAGAGCTTGACCAATAGGAAGCATACAATATCTACCAATGGTGTTCCAGCATTACCAGGTACCGTAATACCTCTACACAGACTACCACACTTAGTAACAATGCAGATGTTCACCTTGGGAACAATATTGCAAACAATCTGGTTCAGCCTCAGATAGTGATCAGAAAAAGGGATCGGGTTTGTGGCAGAGACTTCAGGATTTGGTTAAGTAACATAGCATCTGGTGGTACGAGTGATTGGTTCTAGTTCCACAACAACAAAAAATCAATTAACAGGTGTGGACAAGCCTGAAATAGGCGTTTAATGCAGACTCCAAGAGGCACCCGGGCCAGTTTTGACTGGGAAATAGATTGCATTTTATGCAAGTGGATTCCTGGGTTTGATTGTCCAAGAGGATCAGAGGAACAGGTTTGTCCTTATTGACCCAGGTGTTTAGGTGCTCCTAGAATATTACAATATTGTTCAAGGAGGGAACAGCCAGCAGTTGTCTCATTATAGTGCAGCCATTGTGATTGTAATAATAATCATCTTTATTGTCACAAGTAGGCTTACATTAAGACTGCAATGAAGTTACTGTGAAAATCCCCCAGTCGCCACATTCCAGCACCTGTTCAGGTACACAGAGGGAGAATTCAGAATGTCCAAATTACCTAACAGCACACCTTTCGGTACTTGTGGGAGGAACCGGACACCCGGAGGAAACCCACACAGACACAGGGAGAGCGTGCAGACTCTGCACAGACAGTGACCCAAGCCGGGAATCGAACCTGGGACCCTGGTACTGTGAAGCCACAGTGCTAACCACTGTGCTACCGTGCTGCCCACATATGCAAATAGTTTGGTAGAACAGCTCGTATTTTCATGTCCATTATTTTTGTTCAATTGAGTGACAGGAGGCATGGGTCTCATCAGTAGAATCCACTATTTAAATTCTCTGCATTTAAAAAGAAATTCATTTACGGGATGTGGGTATCGCTGGTTAGGACAGCATTTATTGCCCATTCCTAGTTGACGTTCAGAAGGTGGTGATGAGTTGCCTCTTGAACCGGTGCAGTCGCCGAGGTGTAGGTACACCCACTGTGCTGTTAGGGAGGGAGTTTCTGGATGTTGCCCCAGCGACAGTGAAGGAACAGCGATATATTTTCATGTCAGGGTGGGGAATGACCTGGAAGGGAATGTATCTTGTAGATCCTACATACTGCTGCCAGTTAGTCGGTGGTGGAGGGAGTGAATGTTCGTGGAAGGAATAATAATCAAACGGAGTGCTTTGTCCTGGATGGTGTTGAGCTGAGCGTTGTTGGAGCTGCACTTATCCAGGCAAGTGGAGAGTATTGCATTACACTCCTAACTTGTGCCTTGTAGATGGTGGACAGGCTTTTTTTTTTTGGGGGGGGGGGGGGGGGGGGGTGTCCAGGAGGTGCACTACTCACCGTAGGACTCGTAGCCTTTAATCTGCTCTGTTAGCTACAGTATTAATATGGCTAGTCCAGTTCAGTTTCTGATTAATGGTAACCCCCAGGATTTGATTATGGGAGATTCAGGATGGTAATGCCATTGAATGTCAAGGGGCAATGGTTAGATCCTCTCTTGTTGGAGATGGCCATTGCCTGGCACTTGTGTGGCACGAATGTAACTTGCCACTTGTCAGCCCAAGCCTGGATATTGTCCAGGCCTTGCTGCATTTGGACATGGACTGCTTCATTATCTGAGGAGTTATGAATGGTGCCGAACATGATGCAGTCTTGTGCAGAAATCGGCAAACATCTCCACTTCTGACCTTATGGTGGAAGGGAGGTCATTGATGAAGCAGCTGAAGATGGTTGGGCCGAGGACACTACCCTGAGGAACTCCTGCAGTTATGTCCTGGAACGGAGCTGATTGACCTCCATCCACCATAATCATCTTCCTTTGTGCCAGGTATGACTAACCAGCAGAGAGTTGGAGCATTTGCAATGGGGCCACCAATTAGCCCCACTGACCAAGTTTACCTCCAACATGGAGATTGATTACAGTCTGTAAATTAATCTAGCTGGTCAATCTCACAATTGGTTACTTTCCTGCACTTCCATTTAGAATAGGCTACAACAAGCAAAAGTGGCAATTCAGAAACAACTGGCCATTCTCAGAATAATTCCTGATACTCTGCTGCTGATGCTTGGTTTTGTCTGCCATAAATTAAACATTTTCACAAGCTGTTATGCACTTGTTTTTTTCTAAATGCACTTATCTTGAGAAACAGAGCTCTAAGATGAAAAAAATGTGCTTATGACAGATGCCAGGTGGACAATATAACCAAGAACTTGATGGAATAGAGAGGGTTCCGAGGGGAATTGAAATAAACAAAGAGTATGAAAAGAAACGGGCAGCTAGTGTAAATGTCTTATATAGGCATATACATAAAGTAGTAGGGCCAATTAGGGACCAAAAAGGAGATTTATGCATGAAAGCTGAAGTATTACACAAATACTTTGCACAGTAGAAAATGCTGGACAGATGATGACAGATAAATCAGACATGAGAAGAGTTTAAAATTGATGAGGATATATTGGGTAAGCTGCCTATACTTAAAGTTGATAAGCGACCAGAAGCAAGATGAAATGCATCCAAACATAGCGAGGAAGGAAAGAAAGGTAATTGCAGAGACACTGGTCATAATTTTCCAGTCTTTCTTAGACTGAGAGGTGGTAACATACTGGAGAAATAACTGTTGTTCCCTTGTTTAGAAAGGATGTAAAGACAAGTCCAGCAAGTCAAGTTAATCTCAGTGGTGTATCTAGGAACAATAATTTGCAGATTAATTAAAGAAAGCCTGCACAGATGATCCTATTTAATTAATTGCTGGAATTTTTGATGTGGTAACATAGGGTTGATTTGGGTAATGCTGTAGATGTGATGCACATGACTTCCAAAAGACATTTGGTAAAGTGCTGCGCAATAGACTTGAACTCATGGAATAAATGGGGCAGTAGCAACACGCATATGGAATTGGCTGAATAGTAGGAAACAATAGTGGTTAATGCAAATTTAACAGATTGGAGGATTGTTTGTAATGGAGTTCTGCAGGGATCAGTGTTAGGATCCTGCGCTCTTCCTGATATATATTAATGCCCTATACATAGGTGTAAAAGAGAAGTTTCAAAATTTGCTGACAATGCAGTATTGTGAACTGTGAGGAGAAGTGTAGATATTCAAAAGGATTGAGACAATAGATGAAATGGGCAGGCAAAATTTGCTGCAGAAAATGAGAGGTGATTCATTTTGGTAAGAACGTGGACAGACAATATAAAATAAAGGCTAAAAATCTAAAGGGATACAGTAGCAGAGGCACTTGGCTATATGTGCACATAAATCATTGAAGGCGAGAAGACAGAGGAGAGCAGTATTTGGGGTTTATAATAGAGGCAGATAATACAAAAGTATGTTCATATTAAACTTGGATAGAATACTTGTTCAGCTTCAACTGGAGCATTACATTCAATTCTGGGCACCACATTTTAGGAAGGACATGAAGGCATTGGAGAAAGTTCACAAAAGATTCACAAGAATGGTTCCAGGGTCAGGAACTACAGTTCTATAGATACGAGGTTATCCTTCTAGAGAAGAAGGCTGAGAAGACATTTGATAGTTGTGCTCAAAAGTGAGTGGTTGGACAGAGAAGATAGGGAAACACCGGTCCCATTTGTGGAACAATCACAAAGAAAAGGGCACAGATGTCAGGTCATTTGCAAAAGCATCAATGGACCACGAGGTAAAACCTTTTCACACACAGTGGTTAAGATGAGAATTCATTACCCGAGTTTGGTGGAGGCAGGTTCAATCGAGGCATTCAAGAGGGAAATGTTATAGCCGATAGGAATGTGCAGGGCTATGGGAGAGGCACTAAGTGAGAGAGCTAACATGGAAAGGACAGGCTAAAAAATAGTTTCCTTTTGTTTTTACAGCACAATGTCAATGAACACGTCATATTAATAAAACAAATGTTTGCCAGTGCAACGTTTAAAACGCTTTGAAAAGGTCCCAGTCAACCAATGGCATGTCCTATTCCAATTAGCAAAAGCAGCAACTTGTTTAGCTAAATTAGAGAATGCACCCAAAGCCAATTATTTGCACCATGGTAGGTGTCCGTTATAATTTCTTTAAACTTTCAAGCAGCAGCAGTATGAAAATTAGTTGAAATAGTGATCATTTATTGCCTTCCACCAGTTTTTAAAGCGAGGTTAACAGCAGACCAGGAAGGTATGGATTGACTTGCAGATCATGTACTCCAAAGTGGAGCTGAGAACGGCACAGCGGCTAGCACTGCTGCCTCATAGCGCCCGAGACCCGGGTTGATTTCCGGCCTTGTGTGACGTTTACAAATTCGCCCCGTCTATTTGGGTTTCCTTCCACAGCCCAAAAATGTGCAGGTTAGGTGGGATTCTGGGGCTGTGGGGATAGGGTGGGAAGTGGGCCTGGGTAGGATGTTCTTTCAGAGGGTTGGTGCAGGCAGACTCAAATGGGCCGAGTGGCCTCCTTCTGCACCGTAGGGATTCTAGAAATTTCTATGAAACTAAGGTTGGCTAGTGCTCACCTAGTTTGTGGGCTACTAATCAAGTGAAAATAGGTAAAATAGATCCAGTTTGATAAATGCACACTTAACTCTGTGCTCTACCACGCAGGAATATACTTGGGAACACCTGCATTTCGAGAAGTGTCTTTCTGGGAGGTTAATGCTGGTGATAATAAGGAGTCTTACAACACCAGGTTAAAGTCCAACAGGTTTATTGAAGGCGTTGTGCCCCGAACACAGCGATTCCAAATAAACCTATTGGACTTTAACCTGGTGTTGCAAGACTTCTTACTATGCCCACCCCAGTCCAATGCCTTCGTCTCCACATCAATACTGGTGATGGAAGGGCAATTTCATAAAATTGGTTCCAGTGTAAAAGCTAGATCAGCTGTCCTGCAACATAGAAGTCAAATACATAAATATATAGATGACTATTACATGCACAGATTAAGAATGGCCTGTGATCAGTAAGCCAGTTCTTCAAGTGCATTCTGTTACAGTTTCATGTTTTACTCAGCACGCTTTTAAGGATAACTCTGAAATGTAGCAACAGTTGAAAAGATGAGATAGTTTAGTATCACACAGCACTTCAGAAGTACTTCACTGTGTAGCGCTTTACGGGGCCCTGAAAGACAGTAGACAGTCCTCCTTTCTGAGCAAGTGCCACAATGTTGCTGTGCTAAAGACCAAATATTACTCCACGTTGACGGAGCACTTATTAATTCACAAAATGGGCCGCCAGTTTGCAGCAAATACAATGCCGAAAAGGAAGAGTTTCCGGGGATTGGTGAAGCTTGCAAACGGGTTGACGTCACTTCCAGCACGGGACTGACACGTTGTGGGAGGAGAGAAGAGAAAACTTTAACAAAAAAACAAGGGAAAGGTAGAATGTCTGCAGATTGGGCTAGTTGCTGTCAGTGTGAGAGACAGTGATACAAAGAGGAACAATGTGCAGAGTTGAGTGTAACGCTGGGCTGGGTCACTGGTTATACTGAAACCACACACTGGTGCTGCATTGATTCCCTGTGCACGGCCCTCGCCATTTATAAAGCAAGAGACAGGAAATCCCTTGCAACCTTCAGCATTGGGTATGTGCGGAATCGGAGTAACGTCGATCAGAAAAAATCTCCCAACATGGCCATTAGATGTGCAAAAAAACCTTCCCCCTTCCCCATTACATCATAAGCAGCAGGAAATCGAATCACCAGGAACGTAATAGGCATATTTAGTTCGGGGTGGCTGAACCGGATAGTCTTCCTTATCCCCAATGAAGCACCGTTACCATTAGAGTAAATGCGCTTTGTAAACGGTTTTTCGGAAAAGACGTTCTGAAGATAAAATTCTCGCCCTCTAATAAAGCTGGACAGAGTGGGGGCGGTAGGGTGGTGTCTCAGCCTCCTCCGGGATAATCTCACTCCCCCATCGATTTAAATTCACTTCAAATGGAAATGGATTTACACTGGAAAATGATCATATGGCACTTGCAAAAAAAGCACTAAAGTCCCCCCACAGCATTTTATAATTTCGATTAAATAAGTAAATGAGATAGTTCCCCAGATTCACACCAGTAGAGCCAATGTCCCTCCCTAAATAAACTCACTGTTCTGGCTCCGGTTTTTTTTTGGAAGTAATCTTGGACATTCTTCATGTCGGAATGGCCGGTAATATCGTAGATCTGCAGGCAGTCTTGTTTGAAATCGTAGCTCTTAAGCACATCTTGCGCTGATATACAGAAAGGACAAGTCCCTTTAATGAAAAGGACCACTTTATCAGGTTTTATTTTGCTGTCCACATAATCCTGTGCCATTCTCTTTCGTTTTCCAGTCACCTCAATGAGTCAGCACTGAACACCAGCGGCTCTTCTTGCTCCTTTATAACAACTGGGAGGAGTTTGACGTTAACTGCTTTAATTGAAATCATTTGGCATAACCACAGGTAACACAAAGTGAATTTTCTTTTCGCAGTTTCTTTTATTTGTTTTCCAATTATAATTACCGTGACAAAAACAAAATGAAAATAGGTTTTTGTTCTATAGGTGTTTCCCATTGTGGGAGAGTCCAGGACCAGAGGGCAGAATCTCAGAGAAAGGGGTCGTCCATTTAAAACAGATTAGGAGGAACTTCTCTCAAGGGGGTAATGGATCTGGCATTGCCCATAGACACTGGGTCATAATAACAATCTTTATGAGAGTCACAAGTAGGCTTACATTAACACTGCAATGAAGTTACTGTGAAAATCTCCTAGTACACGGAGGGAGAATTCGGAATGTCCAATTCACCTAACATGCACGTCTTTTGGGACCTGTAGGAGGAAACCGGAGTTCCCGGAGGAAGCCCATGCAGTCACGAGGAGAACATGCAGACTCCGCAGACAGTGACCCAAGCCTGGAATCAAACTCGGATCCCTGGCGCTGTGAAGCAACAATGCCAACCACTGTTAAGTATGTTCTAGGCTGAAATAGACAGATTTTTAGTTAGTAAGGGAATCAAGGGTTATGGGGATAAGGTGGGAAAGGGGAGTTGAGGATAATATCAGATCAGTCATGATCTCCTGAATGGCAGAGCAGACTCAATGGGCCAAATGGTGTACTTCTACATATTATGGTCTTATTTTGTGGTGCAATCAACTTTCCTTACAGAAAAAAAATAATAATAATCTTTATCAGTGTCACAAGTAAGCTTACATTAATACTGCAATGAAGTTACTGTGAAAAGCCCCTAGTCGCCACATTCCGGTGCCTGTTCGGGTACACAGAGGGAGAATTCAGAATGTCCAAATGACCTAATAGCACGTCATTTGGGACTTGTGGGAGCAAACCGGAGCACCCAGAGGAAACCCACGCAGTCATGGGGAGAACATGCAGACTCTGCACAGAATTCCCAAGCCAGGAATCGAACCTGGGACACTGGCGCTGTGAAGCCATAGTGCTAACCACTGTGCTACCGTGCTGCCCACATCATATGTGGTAAGAAAAGAAATAAGGTGACTGGTAGTTCAATGGAAGAGATAGTTAGGAGCGACGTTAACGCATTGGGTAGAATTTTATGTTCTGGAGAAAAAGGGCATTTACTGCTGGACGGCGTGGTGGGAAATTGTGCAGGATTTCACGCTCGGAAGCTCATTTAATTATGCATCAGCAAATAGTTCTCTGGGTCACATGGCAGGGCGGGCACTCATGAATGAAAATGAAAATCACTTATTGGCACAAGTAGGCTTCAAATGAAGTTACTGTGAAAAGCCCCTAGTCACCACATTCCGACGTCTGTTTGGGGAGGCTGGTACAGGAATTGAACCATGCTGCTGGCCTGCCTTGGTCTGCTTTAAAAGCCAACTATTTAGCCCAGTGTGCTAAACCAGCCCCAGGTTAATTTCCTCTGGGTGCCCTGCTGTTAACTAATGGGCTGGAAGGTCAGGGCACCATATTTAAATGCCACATGAACACACACATTACTCTCAGCAGCCCAGCTGTGTGCAGGAAACGTCTTGTAATGGCACCACCAAAGAAAAAAGCTGCTCCTATGTTCAGCAATGACTCCTTGAGGTCCTCATCCATGAGAGATCACCAACAATGGGATGTACGTTGCCTGGGTATAGCTCCAGGAGACCCAGCAATCTCATCTCGCTGGCCTGGGAGGCGATTGCAAGGGAGATCCGCCTTCACTCGTGAAACCCCATCCAGTCCAGGAAGAGGATGAGATCCCATCTGCTACACCAGGGTAAATCTTCCTCCAATCTCATAATGGCATCATGCACTCAAAGGGTTACACCGCACAGGGATCTCACAGAGTATTAGTTGGGGAGACATTAACACTGATTGTCCCACGGACATTTTATTACCAGCAGCTCATCTATCATGCTGCACAAACTCCATCCTCAGTCCTTACTGGGGAGGGCTCAGCACATGCAGCAGTCACACATACTTCCCAAATGCTCCTCAATCTCTTCTCATCACACTCCATTCCATTTATCTTCATGCAGGTCATGCTCACCACAACCGTAGGGTCATATCCCTGATGGGAGGTGGGATGGCAGACATCCAGAAGCTGTCACACTTTGAGGAGGATGCCACTGAGCTGGCAGGCAAAGATTGCTCCTGTGGGAAATGCAAGATTGCACTCTCCCAACAAGCCAGTGTGGATGATCACATCCTGATAATCACAGAGCATCACATGCAATGGTGCTTTCTATCTGCTCATTAACTAAATTTATCTTCCATCTTATAGGTACCAGCAGGCCAGACTTACTACCAGAGGTACTATCAACCCCAGCTCCAAGTCTGGAGGATGCATCAGGTGAAGAAATGTCAGTGCATTTATTTGCAACCTCCACCAATGCAGATGAACACATGTGGGTCATGGATCTAGCAGACACATCCATTATAGTCAAAAGATATTGATTCCCACTTTTTGTTTTAGGAAGCAGTCCTACACAATCAATTAGGACCCTTGTAAAAGGTTCCTCAAATGCTGGAATGGGTATTAAGGGTGCGGGTTTTAGCACTGCTTGAGGTTTCCCTATCACTTGACATGTGTGACATGATTGACAAAATTTAACTACATCTCTATGTAGTCCAGGCCAATAAAAATGTTTTTGGATTTTAGCTCGAGTTTTCCTTACGCCCAAATGTCCTCCCACTAATACCTCATATGTACTACTTGCAACACCTCCTTTCTATACCCTACCGGCAATACTACTTGATGAACTTCTGCCCACTTTTCATCCACCTGCATATGTAAAAGTCTCCATTTTCTCATCAATACATCACTTTTACGGTAATAACACTCTGGTATACACTCAGATTCCTCTTTGGTGTATGCTTTCTGATACATCCGGTATATTTCTACAGCTTTCTGTTGTAACTCTGCCAATTTTCCTGAACTAAAAATAACCGCCTCATCCTCCACCTGTTTTTTTTCAACCATCTGATCAAAAATAGTTTCTGATAATGGCACTTCACCTTTATCTTCACTCTGATTTCTCCTCTTGTCTTAACCTGTGACTTTGCGACCTTGGTTACTACACAATCCAGAAAAATTCCAGGATATTCGTCCTTCAACACTTCAGTTGTCTCATTTTCCACTGGCTTATCAACCACAGTAGGCATCACTCCCACCTGTGATCCAGCTATATCATAGAATCATAGAATTTACAGTGCAGAAGGAGGCCATTCGGCCCATCGAGTCTGCACCGGCTCTTGGAAAGAGCACCCTACCCAAGGTCCACACCTCCACCCTATCCCAATAACCCAGTAACCCCACACAACACTAAGGGCAATTTTGGACACTATGGGCAATTTAGCATGGCCAATCCACCTAACCCACACATCTTTGGACTGTGGGAGGAAACCGGAGCACCCGGAGGAAACCCACGCACACACGGGGAGGATGTGCAGACTCCGCACAGACAGTGACCCAAGCCGGAATCGAACCTGGGACCCTGGAGCTGTGAAGCATTTGTGCTATCCACAATGCTACCGTGCTGCCCATCATTACCAAAGATAAACTGTATTCCTGGACAAGATAGTTTCTCTATTACTCCTACTACCACTTCATCACTCTTCACTGGACTTTCCAACCTTACTTTATATAATGGAACGCTACTCTTCTCACCCTGAATTCCACATATTACCACCTTTTCTGGCAATATTCCTCCCAAACGACATAACTCCTCATCTCTTAACATCAAAGATTGACTAGCTCCCGTATCTCTTAAAATTGTGACTGCTTCACCTGTTCCTCCTGATACACTTGAGGAAACTTTACCCACACAACAGATCAGGCACCTTCTTATCAATCACCTCTTGATCAGGCTGTACAATCTTTTGGACGTC
Source organism: Scyliorhinus torazame (assembly GCF_047496885.1). Classification (NCBI taxonomy): domain Eukaryota; kingdom Metazoa; phylum Chordata; class Chondrichthyes; order Carcharhiniformes; family Scyliorhinidae; genus Scyliorhinus; species Scyliorhinus torazame. The sequence goes on from NC_092715.1 coordinate 100,148,061, forward strand.
TTTCGCTTCACTTGGGCTTTCCTTGACCACTTTAACAAACCCCACTGTCTTATCCTGTTTTACCACATTAGCCTTCCCAGTGCTTTTCTTCCACCACCAACACTGTGACTTTACATGGCCTAGTTTATTACAGTGAATACATTTGAAACTTTTCATGTCTCTTCCACCCTCCTGGATTTCCTTTTTAATCTGAGGTACACTCTCTTTATTGTCTCCCATCAGATCACCTTTACCGTTACCACTTGTGTATTTCTCATGTCCCCAGTTTCTATCCCTCACAGGCTGAAATTGATGTTTGTTTTTTAAAAAATAATTTTTATTAAGGTTTTCATAAAATATCAATAACAAAATGAAAAAGGAACCCAACAGGGTTGAGTACAAAACACAGTCTAGGAAAGCAACCGTCCCTACCCCCTGTACATAAATAATAAATTAACATTAACACCCCGACTTAACACAACTGGTAAATACACCCCCCTGGACCCTCCAGTGTAAATAACAGAAAAAGAAATAATGTAAAGTTAAACCCCCCCCCCGGACCCTCCAGTGTAAATAACAGAAACAGAAATAAAGTAAAGTAACCCCCCCCCCCCCGCGAGTTGCTGTGCCATTGACCAATGTCTACCGTTCTGCCAGGAAGTCTAAGAACGGTTGCCACTGCCTAAAGAACCCTTGTACCGACCCTCTCAAGGCGAATTTCACCCTCTCCAATTTAATAAACCCCGCCATATCGTTGATCCAGGATTCCACGCTTGGGGGCCTCGCATCCTTCCACTGAAGAAAAATCCTTCGCCGAGCTACCAGGGACGCAAAGGCCAGAATATCGGCCTCCTTCGCCTCCTGCACTCCCGGCTCCTCTGCCACCCCAAATATTGTGAGCCCACAGCCCGGTTTGACCCTGGATCCTACCACCCTCGACACAGTCCTCGCTACGCCCTTCCAAAATTCCTCCGGCGCTGGGCATGCCCAGAACATATGGGTGTGATTTTCTGGGCTCCCTGAGCACCAAACACACCTGTCCTCACCCCCAAAGAACCTGCTCATCCTTGTCCCGGTCATGTGTGCCCTGTGCAGCACCTTAAACTGTATGAGGCTGAGCCTCGCGCACGATGAGGAAGAGTTCACCCTCCCCAGTGCGTCTGTCCACGTCCCTTCCTCAATCTCCTCTCCCAACTCCTCCTCCCACTTACCTTTCACCTCCACCACTGAGGCCTCCTCCTCCTCCTGCATCACCTGGTAAGTTTCCGAGATCTTCCCCACTTCCAACCACCCCCCTGAGAGCACCCTGTCCTGTACTGTGTGTGGCAGTAGCCTCGGGTATTCCACCACCTGCCGTCTGGCAAACGCCCTTACCTGTAAGTACCTGAAGGTGTTCCCCGGGGGGAGCCCGTACTTCTCCTCCAGCTCACCCAGCTCGCGAACTCCCCGTCCACAAACAGGTCCCCCAACTTTCGTATCCCTGCCCTGTGCCACCCCGAAAACCCTCCACCTGTTCCCTCGTATTGGGGTCTACGCTGAGGCCCTAACTTCCCCCCTATGCCGCCTCCACTGCCCCCAGATTTTGAGGGCAGTCGCCACCACCGGGCTCGTGGTATACCTCCTTGGAGGGAGCGGCAGCGGCGCCGTTGCCAGCGCCCCCAGACTCATACCCACGCAAGACGCCGTCTCCAGCCTCTTCCATGCAGCCCTCGCCCCCTCCATCACCCACTTGCGCACCATCATCGCATTGGCGACCCAGTAGTACCCACAGAGGTTGGGCAGCGCTAGTCCCCCCGTATCTCTACTCCGCCCCAGGAACACCCTTCTCACCCTCGGAGTCCCTCGCGCCCACACAAACCCCATTATACTCCTGTTAACCCGCCTAAAAAAAGTCTTCGGGATAAACACGGGGAGGCACTGGAATGGGAACAAAAACCTTGGGAGCACCGTCATTTTGATTGACTGCACCCTACCCGTCAAGGACAGCGGCAACGCGTCCCACCTCTTGAACTCCTCCATTTGCTCCACCAGCCTTGTAAAATTAAGCCTATGCAGGGCCCCCCAGCTCCTGGCCACCTGGACCCCCAAATACCTGAAGCTCCTCTCCGCCCTTTTTAGTGGGAGCTCGCCAATCCCCCTCTCATGGTCCCCTGGGTGAACCACGAACAGCTCGCTCTTCCCCATGTTGAGCTTGTATCCCGAAAAGTCCCCGAATCCCCTAAGAATCCTCATTACCTCCGGCATTCCCCCCACCGGATCCACCACATATAACAGCAAGTCGTCCGCATAGAGCGATACCCTATGCTCCTCCCCACCCCGCACCAACCCCCTCCAGTTCCTTCACTCCTTCAGTGCCATAGCCAGGGGTTCAATCGCCAGTGCGAAGAGCAGGGGGGACAGGGTCCCTCGGTGCAACCGAAAGTACTCGGACCTCCTCCTGTTTGTGGCCACACTCGCCATCGGGACCTCATACAGCAGCCTAACCCACCTGACAAACCCCTCCCCAAACCCAAACCTCTTCAGAACCTACCACAGGTACCCCCACTCTACCCTATCGAAGGCTTTCTCAGCGTCCATCGCCACCACTATCGCCGCCTCCCCCTCCCTCGCCGGCATCATGATAACGTTCAAAAGCCTCCGCACATTCGCGTTCAACTGCCTCCCCTTCACAAACCCCGGCTGGTCTTCATGGATGATCTGCCGCACACAATCCTCAATCTTCGTGGCTAAGATCTTCGCCAGCACCTTGGCATCTACATTTAGCAAGGAAATCGGTCTGTAAGACCCACACTGCAAGGAATCCTTGTCCCGCTTCAGGATCAAGGAGATCAGTGCCCGGGACATCGTCGGGGGCAAAGCACCCCCCTCCCTTGCCTCATTGAAGGTCCTGACTAGCAACGGGCCCAACAGGTCCATATATTTTTTATAGAATTCGACCGGGAAACTGTCCGGCCCCGGTGCCTTCCCCGCCTGCATGCTTCTTATCCCTTTGATCAGCTCCTCCAGCCCAATCGGGGCCCCCAATCCCACTTCCACCTTTGGAAACCTCAATTGGTCCAGGAAACGGCCCATCCCTCCCTCCTCCCGTGGTGGCTCGGATCGGTACAATTCCTCATTGATGCCAACACCACACCGCACCACACTCCCTCCCCGGACCTTAACTCCCCCGATCTCCCTAGCTGCGTCCCGCTTCCGAAGCTGATGCGCCAGCATCCGGCTTGCCTTTTCCCCATACTCGTAAATCGCCCCCTGGGCCTTCCTCCACTGCCTTCCTGATGGTCACCAGGTCGAATTTGGCCTGGAGGCTGCGCCTCTTCCTCAACAATCCTTCCTCGGTCACCTCCGCATACCTCCTGTCTACTCTCACCATCTCCCCCACCAGCATTTCCCTCTCCCCCCGCTCCCTCCGCTCCTTGTGGTCCCTAATGGAGATCAGCTCTCTCCTCACCACTGCCTTCAGCGCCTCCCATACCATCCCCATTCGGACCTCCCCGTTGTCATTGGTCTCCAAGTACCTCTCTATACTTCCTCGGACCCGCTCGCTCACTTCCTCATCCGCCAACAGCCCCACCTCCAAGCGCCACAGCGGGCGCTGGTCCCTCTCCTCCCCCATCTCCAAGTCCACCCAATGTGGGGCATGGTCCGAAATGGCTATTGCCGAATACTCGGTATCCTCGACTCTCGCCCTACTCAAAATGAAAAAGTCGATTCGGGAATAAGCCTTATGGACATGTGAGAAGAATGAAAATTCCCTAGCCCCCGGCCTTGCAAATCTCCAAGGGTCCACTCCTCCCATCTGGTCCATAAACCCCCTCAGCACTCTAGCCGCCGCCGGCTTCCAACCCATTCTAGACCTGGAGAGATCCAGTGCCGGATCCAGCACGGTGTTAAAGTCTGCCCCCATTATCAGGCCCCCCACTTCCAAGTCTGGGATCCGACCCAACATACACCGCATAAAACCCGCGTTGTCCCAATTTGGGGCATACACATTGACCAGTACCACCCTCTCTCCCTGCAACTTACCACTTACCATTACGTACCTACCGCCATTATCTGCCACAATGCTCGACGCCTCGAATGACACCTTCTTTCCCACCAAGATCGCCACCCCTCGATTTTTGGCATCCAGCCCTGAGCGAAACACCTGACCTACCCACCCTTTCCTCAATCTTACCTGGTCTGCCACCTTCAGGTGTGTCTCCTGGAGCATAACCACATCCGCCTTGAGCCCCTTCAGGTGCGCGAACACGCGGGCCCGCTTAACCGGCCCATTCAGTCCCCTTACATTCCAGGTTATCAGCCGGATCAGGGGGCTACCCGCCCCCATCCCCTGCCGATTAGCCATAACCCCTCCTCGGCCAGCCACGCGCCCGCACCCCACACCCGGCCCGTTCCCCACGGCGGCATACCCCCGTCTCGACCCCCCCCCCCCCCGCCCACTTGCTCCAGCTCCCCCTTGACCATAGCAGCAGCAACACGATTCCCCTCAACCCACCCCCCACCGGCTAGGACCCATCCTAGCTGATTTACTCCCCCCATTGCACTTCCGCAAGTCAGCTGACCCCGGCCACTCCCGCCTCTCCTTCGACTTCTCCCCTTGTGTGACACACCCTCCTCTCCCGTTCCCCATCCATAGGCTCTCCCCCTCCCCCTTCCATTCTAAATATGGGAAACATCCCTCGCTTCCCCGCCCCCTCCAGTCTTCAGCAGGGGAAAAAACCTGCGCTTTTCACCTACCCGGCCCCGCCACCTCTGACGTAGCTCCTTTTACAGGCCCAGTCCCCTCACCCCCGACTCGGGCCACCCCCTCCCCCGCGGGGCCCCATCTCACCGCCAGCCACCACCCCTGTTCTGTTTACCTACCCCCCTCCAAGAGCCCCCCCCCCCCCGACCAACCCAACCAAAACAGTGCCCAACCCACCCCAACTGACCCGAAAGAGAAAAACACAGAGAAAAAGAAACCAGGAGCAAAGCAAAGGCCCCCCCTTAAAAAAAAACATATCAACCGCAGTCCCCAAACGCCCATCCCGACCCTCAATCTGTGTCCAACGTCTCGGACTGAACAAAGGCCCACGCCTCCTCCGGAGACTCAAAATAATGGTGCCGGTCTCTGTAGGTGACCCACAGTCACGCCGGCTGCAACACGCCAAACTTCACCCCCTTCCTGTGCAGCACCGCCTTCGCTCGATTGTACCTGGCCCTCCTCTTTGCCACCTCCGCACTCCAGTCCTGGTATATTCGAACCTCCGCGTTCTCCCACCTGCTGCTCCTCTCCTTCTTCGCCCACCTGAGCACACACTCCCGATCAACGAACCGATGGAACCTCACCAGCACCGCCCGCGGAGACTCGTTAGCCTTGGGCCTCCTCGCCAGCACTCCATGGGCCCCTTCCAGCTCCAGGGGCCCCTGGTAGGACCCCGCTCCCATCAGCGAGTTCAACATGGTGACCACATAGGCCCCCATGTCCGGCCCCTCCGGGAGGCCCAGAATCCGCAGATTCTTCCGCCTCGACCGATTCTCCATCTCCTCGAACCGTTCCTGCCATTTCTTGTGGAGCGCCTTGTGCGCCTCCACCTTTACCGCCAGGCCTAAGATCGCGTCCTCGTTGCCGGAGATCTTTTGTGAGCCTCGCGGATCGCCACCCCCTGGGCCGTCTGTGTCTCCAGCAGCTTATCAATAGAAGCCTTCATCGGCTCTAGCAGGTCCGCTTTAATCTCTCTGAAGCAGCGCTGGATACCCTCCTGCTGCTCCTGCGCCCACTGCATCCATGCTACCTGGTCTCCGCCCGCCGCCATTTTGTTCTTCTTCCCTCGCACCTTCTTCGGGTCCACCACCACCTTTTTAGTCGCCCCGCTCCTAGTAGAAGCCATATACTATCGGGGAGCTGTTATAATCTCCTTCCCACACCGGGAAACGTCGAAAAAGTGCCATTGGGGGCCCTGAAGAGAGCCCAAAAGTCAGTTTTTGTGGGAGCTGCCGAATGTGCGACTTAGCTCCGCATGTATGTTTGACCAAATTCTTTCCTTAAATTTCTAAACGTTTGTCTGTAGGTTTCAGGCACTAGTTCATATGCACCTAAGATGGATTTTTTCACCTCCTCCTATGCCTCAGATACCTCCTCTGATAGTGATGCAAACATTTCACTCGCTCTACCTACCAACTTTGTTTGAATCAGTAATATCCACATCTCCTGTGGCCATTTCATTTGTTTAGCTACCTTCTCAAATGAAATGAAATAGGCTTCTACCTCCTTCTCATCATTCCTTGGCAATGCGTGGACATACTTAAATAGATCCCCACCAAGCCTTCGACTATGAAGCTCTTTTGCTTCATCCTCATCACTATCCTCCAACTGTACGTTTTTCTTTCCATCCGCCTATCTTAACTGACTGTCATGCTTCATGGCCATTTTCCGAAGTTCAAACTCTCTCTCTCTTTCCCTGTCCCCTCTCTCTCTTTCTTTTTCCACTCTCTCGCTTTCTTTTTCCCTGATCTGTATTTCACTTTCTCTTTGTTCTGCTAAGGCCATTCTTTCTTTTCTCCTTTCTTCTCTCACCTTTTCCTTTTCCCCTCTATCTCTTTCTCTCTTTTTCTTTTTCCCTGATCTGAATCTCCCATTCTCTCTATTTTTGTTCTGCGAGGGCTATTCTTTCTTTTCCTCTCATTTTGCATTCAAACTGCTTTAATTCTTTTTCATGTTCAAGTTGCTTGATTTGTAACTGAAGTTTTGCCATTTCTAATGCGTCAGACTGTGTCTCAGGCAATTTTAAATGCTCAGCTACCGCCATAACTACCTCATCTTTTCGTACCTTGGCAGGTAATGTTAAATGCAATGTATTTGCCAAATGTAACAGTCTGTTTCTCTGTCCGTAAGGTACTGCGTGTGACCATCTCCACCTCCGAAAACTTCTGAGCCTCTGAAAGAGCCATTGTCCACAACACATTCCCTACTTAAACTATAATACCATACCTGAAAAGCAACCACAGTATGCTCACCCCTCACCATCTTTAAGTTCACAAAACCAACCCAATAGATAGACTTTCATCCCGGATGAGCCCCAATTTGTTATGGGCCAGGGTCATAGAACTCCAAAGTATATCATGGAGATCACCTGACCCATGACGTTTACTAGATTGTGGTATGGGGAGCACACGGCCCACTCTACAGTTGTGGTGCAGCAGAAATGGAAAAGTATTTTTTTTAATGCAAAACAATGTTTATTCTATGAACTCAAGTTAACCTTTTTGAAACATACAGTGAACATCTTAGCAACCATCAATTCAAATACAACCCCCAAAAAATACAACACTCTAAGCAATCCTTAAACTTTCCTTTGAACATCCATGTTGCAGTTTCAGGTTCAGGGAGGAGATATTTAATGAACTAGTTAATGATTGGGCTGGTTTAGCACAGGGCTAAAGAGCTGGCTTTGAAAGCAGACCAAGGCAAGCCAGCAGCACGGTTCAATTCCCATACCAGCCTCCCTGAACAGGCGCCGGAATGTGGCGACTAGGGGCTTTTCACAGTAACTTCATTTGAAGCCTACTTGTGACAATAAGCGATTTTAATTTCATTTTTCATTGATGATCTGGCAGATACACGGCAGCTGGGCTTCCATAACTTTTCTTAAAATGTTTTTATTAAAGTTTAACATTTTATACAAAATTACAAAAAAATACAAACAATAACCCTTGAATAGACGGAAACAAGCAGAACCCCAAAAAATGACCCTGAACAGCCAACAGTGACCAACTCTCTGCAATACAATATATACACCCGCCACCTCCGGTAGAAGTCTTCAATCGACCCCATCACAGTGTATTTGACATTTTCAAGGTGCAAAAATTCCATCAAGTCCCCTCACCACGCCGAAGCACTCGGGGGCATTGCTAGCCTCCAGCCCAGCAGGATCCGCCTCCGCGCCACCAACAAGGTGAAGGCAAGGACATCGCCCCCGCACCTGTTCACAGCTCCGGCACTTCCAAAACTAGCCACCAAAGGACAGGGCACCAGGTTAATACTGAGATCACCAACATGTGCTTAAAAAACGACCGCTAAAAATCTACCAACTGAGAACAGGACCAGAGCATGTGTGTGTGGTGCGTGGGGCCTCTTGAACAGTGTTTACATCCATCTTCCACCTGCTCAAAAAAACAACTCATTCTAGCCTTAGTGAGGTGCGCTCCTCCTCTAGTATTGCCCCAATTCTTCCACCCATTTAGCCTTTACCCCCTTCCACCGAACTCAACTCCATGCTGCCCCCCCATCAACCCCGAACATGAGAGAATCCACTTCATAAAGGAGTGGCACCAGGAAACCCGAGAAAATCCTCTTCACAAAGCTCCGTACCTGAAGGTTCCTAAAAAAAGTCCGAGCCTGCCAACCCAAATTTCTCCTTCAATTCCTCCAGGCTGGAAAACTGCCCATCCAGGAACAAATCGCTCACTCTCTCCAGCTCTTTCTCTTTCCATGCCCCAAATGTGACATCCAACCCTGCCAACTCAAACAGGATTAGAATGGTTAGGTGGTTGCTTTTGACCAGCGCAGATGTGATGGGCCGAAGGGCCTTTTCTGTGCTGTACAACTCTATGACTCTATATCTGTAGCGCGAACACCATCACTGGGTTCGCTGAGTACCTTGCCAGCGCTAACGGCTTGTACCTCTGCATGACTCAGACTCTATCTGAACCCAGAGAGCCCTGGGGTCCCCACAGCACCCCAACACCTTCTCTGCGTTGATCGCCCAGTAATAATAAAGCAAGTTTGGCAGCACTAGACCCCCTAACTGTCTGTCCCTCTGAAGGGTCCCCCTCCGAATCCTCGGGACCCAGATGAAGCCGGAAATATGCCGCTCGACCCTTTAGAAAACGACTTGGGCAGGAACACCAGGAGACACTGAAATAAAAACAAAAATCTAGGCAAAATGTTCATGTTAACCGATTGGATCCGGCCCGCCAAAGATAATGGAAGACTAACCCGCCTCTGCAGGTCTGCCTTAACTCTATTCACTAAGCTTGTATAGTTCAACCTCCAAAGCCGCACACAATCCCCAGCCACTTGGACCCCTAAGTATCAAAATCTAGTCCCCGGTAACCAAAACGGCAACCCCCCCTCCCCCCCCCCCCCCCCCCCATTCTGGCTCCCCGCCCCAATGCATCGACCACAAAATATTTGCTCTTCCCTATGTTCAACTTGTAACTGGAGGCAGCCCCGGAGCTCTGCAAAATACACATAATATTCCCCATGGACAAACCTGGGTCCTTCACATATGGCAGCAAATCATCTGCATACAACACCCTATGCTCCACCCACCCCCCAACAATCCCACTCCCCGCATTTGAAGTCCTCAAAGCAATGGTTAGTGGTTCAATCGCCAGCGCAAATAACAGGAGAGATATTGGACACCCCTATCTCGTCTCCAGATGCAACCGGAAAGACACAAACTCATGGTATTGGTACGAATGTTAGCAAATCGGGCCGCATACAACAACTGTACTCATGGCACAAACTCAGGACCAATCCCAAACTTCTCCAATACCATGCGTAGGTACCCCCCCCCCCCCCCCCCCCCCCCCCCCCCCCCCACACTTAATGTGGTTGAATGCCTTCTCCGCATCCAATGACAATTATCTCCAATTCTGGCTGCACATTCAACAACCAACTCACATTTGATGACACTTTCTGTCCCACATTGGACAAGTTTCCATCCCTTCACAAGCCCCATCTGGTCATCCCCCACTACCTCATGAAGGCAGGGCCTTAATGCTAACACCTTGGCCAATAATTTCGCATCTACATTTAGCAGTGAGATCAGGTAATATGACCCACAGTCTGTGGGGTGCTTATCCTTTTTCAGGAGTAGAGAGATGGATGCCTGCCTCAGCTTCTCTGGGGGTGCCCCACGCCAAAGAGTCCCTAAACATGCCCAGCAACAACAAACCCAACTGATCTGCAAACCTCTTATAAAATTCCACCGGAATACCATCCGGCCCCGATGCCTTCCCTGCCTGCATGTGTCTCAGTGCTATCTGAATATCCTCCAGGCTCAGCGGTGTCTCCAGATCTTCCTGCAATTCCTCTCCACCTTGGGAAACTCCAAACCACCCCACAAACTCGGACATTTCCCATCTGTCCTCTGGCAGCTCCGACTGATACAGCCTCTCGTTAAAGGCCCTAAACACTCCACTAACCTTATCGTGACGGAGATCAGCCTCCCCTCCAACCCCCTGACCTGAACAATCTACCTGGCCGCCTCCTGCCGCCTTAGTTGGTAAGCCAAGAAACAACTGGTTTTCTCCCCATACTCGTACACCGCCCCTTTTACACTGCAGGTCAAACTGCATTTGCAGTTTTCTCCTGCATGCCAAGAGTTCCGGGGTCAGGTCCCTATCTGTGATCCACCCCCAGGATCTTATTTACCAACTTCTTCTTGCTCATCCCCGCACCTCCCATCCACATGTCTCTTATCTGCTATGACCTCTCCTCTGAACACCGCCTTCAGCATCTCCCACAAAGTCGAGAGCGAGGCCACCCCATTATCATTATGTTCTACATACTCCTGTATGGCCTTGCGCAAACCCCAGGTCCGACAGCAGCCCTAAGTCTAACAGCCACTCCCTCTGACACTTCCAACTGACCTCCAACACCAGATCCATCCAGTGCGGGATTAGGTCGTAAATAACCATCGAGTACACGGCCTTCTTCACCCCAGCGAGAAGAGTCCGACTCACAATAAAATAAATAATCCTCGAATACACCTTGTGTACCGAGGAATAAAAATGAGAACTCCTTCTCCCAGAATGCATAAGCCACGACGGATCTTCCCCCCCCCCCCTTTTCCTCTATAAACGCAGACCTTCGCCATCCCAACCGGGATCATTGGCTTTGACCTGGAGCAGTCCACCTTCGGATCCAACACTCAGTTCAAACCCCTCCTCCCTAAATCAATTGGTGAGTGTCCAGATCCGGTACAATAGGCAACAACCGCCTCATAAACGAAGCATTGTTCCATTCCGGGGGGCACACGTTCGCTAGGATTACCGACCTTCACTCTAATGCACCTGCAACCATCACGTACCACCCCCCCCCCTCTCCTGATTAGCTCTGACACTCTCTGCCCGGAACCGGACCCTCCTCTTGATTACAATTGCCATCCGCGGGCCCTACTATCAAAGCCCGAGTGAAACATGGCTCACCCAGGCTTTCTGGAGCCTAGTCTGGTCCCCTACCTGCAAATGGGTCTCTTGTAAAAACACTATTTCGGCTTCCAAACACTTGAAATGCAAAAATACCCTCGCCCTCTTTACACGTCATCCCAGGCCGCGCACGATCCAAATGACGAGCCTCGCTGGGGGTCTCTCAACCCCCTCACCCTCAAGTCAGCCATTACCACCATGATGCATCATACTTTCATCATCAGTTCACCAGGATCACCCAAGATGGCCACTTGCCCCATTTAACAAGCGAGACAAATAAAGTCCCCCAGTCACTGCTAGCTTCCTACACCTTCACCCCCCTGCTCCCCCCACCCCCCCGAACAGACAGACTGCCCACCTCCCTCATCTATCCCTCTCCCAAACAGACGTTCTAGACTCATTGAGCCTTGCCAAACTGACCCAACAAGTCACTGCCACCCCACTCCAATCCCATTCACTAGCCTGCCCCTTAGTGCCAGCAAGGTGTTCCGCCCCCACCTCCCTGGGTCCCGCCCAAAAACAACCACAAAAGGCCAACAACACCGACAATAAGCGATTTTCATTTCACCTAGCCCAGCCTCCCTACTCCCTTGTTCAAATACCAGCATTCTTACCATGCTCCTCTTCCTCCAATTACCATGTCAATCCACCCACTTTACCATCCCCCATGACCCTGGCCTCAAGAGAAATCCTTCCAACCAACCTCCAAGAAAAAGAACAAAGACATAGCAATATTTACAGCCAACCTGACCCGGCTTCCACATATACAATCCCACCATACCTCCTCAAGCACCTTTATTCTTGATGAAGGCCTCTGCCTGCTCCGGCGTGTCAAAGACGTGACCTTCAGTCTCACTGAATACACTAACCCGAACTGCACACACTTATTGTACAGTATCACCTTCACCTTATTAAAGGCCGCCAGCTGCTTCACCAGCTCGCTGCCAATATCCTGATAGATGCGCACCATGTGTCTGTCCCAATCAATGTGCCGATTCTTCTTGGCTCACTCCAGGACCTACTCCTTCCTCTGAAAACTGTGAAAGTGGACGATCACCGCTTGTGGTGGTTCATTCGGCCATGGCTTCTGCCACAGTGCCCGGTGAGCCCTGTCCAACTCTGGAGGGGCGAACAATTCCTCCCCTCCCCCACCAACCTGGAGAACCTCTACAAAATACTCTTTTGGCAAGGGGTCCACCACTCTTTCCGGCAAACCCACCACTCATATTCAGGCATCTCAACCTGTTCTCCAGATCTTCAGCTTTAGCCTTCAGGCCCTTATTCCTCTCCACCATGAACAGCATTTCTGCTTCCAACGAGGCAAGCTGATCCTCGTGCCTTGACAATGGGCCTCCTCCGTGCCCTTCAGCGCCTCGCCTTGCTCCTTTACCGCTTTGGCAGTCTTGTCCAGCTGCTCTCGTAGAAGGCCCACGCCTCCTCAATGTTGGCTTTGAACGACTCTTTAATCTCCTTTTCTTGCCGCAAACATTGCCCATCCATCTGCCTTCCAAACATCTCCAACTCTTGCGCCATCCCCCGCGCCAGTATCTCCAACGTGATGGTGGGCCGCCTCTGCCATCTTTCCTCCCCTGGATTCCTTTGTCAGGCCACCAGCCGGTGGTTTCTTTCCTTTTCGCCGAGGCTTTTTACATTTCTCTGTTGACTATCCATTATCCACGCCAATCTGCTGGGTTGGAACACTAGGGATGGGGTTCTCCTTTCGCGGGACTAAGTCCCCACGCCGGCGGGAAAACCGGTGCGAACCACTCCGGCGTCAACAGCCCCCAAAAGTGCGGAATTCTCCGAAATTCCGGGGGCTAGATGGACGCCGGAGGGGCTGGCGCCGCTCCTGTCGGCCCAGAGGGACTGTGCACCTTGGCACATGCGCCAAAGGGCCGGCGTGATCTCGCACATGCGCGGAACTGCCGGCGTGGTTCCGCGCATGGGCAGACCGGCCGGCGTATTCTGGCGCATGCGCAGGGTGTGGTCTTTTCCGTGCCAGCCCCTATAGGGCTCCGCCATGGCTGGCGTGGAGAAGACAACCCCTTGTGCATACGCCAGAATATGCCGGCCGGTCTGCCCATGCGCGGAACTGCGCCGCCAGTTCCGCGCATGCGCGAGATCACGCCGGCTCTTTGGCTCATGTGCTAACTTGCGCAGTCCCTCCTGTAGGGCTCCGCCATGGCTGGCGCGGAAGGAAGGAGTGCCCCCACGGCACAGACCCGCAGATCCGCCCGCAGAATGGTGGGCCCCATACCCGGGCCAGGCCACCGTGGAGGCCCCCCTGGGGTCGGATCTCCCCCCCCCCCCCACCCCCCCCACCCCCTGAGGAACGCACCAGTGACTTATCTGCCAGGTCCCGCAGTGTGGGACCATGTCTAACCCACACCTGCAGGACTGGCCAAAAACGGACGGCCGCTCGGCCCATCGGGGCCCGGGGAATTGCCGGGGGTGGGGGGGGGGGGGGGGGGGGGGGGGCTGTCAACGGCCCCCGACCGGCGTGGCATGAACCCCGCCTCCACCCAAAACCCGATATCGGAGAATACGGCAGTCGGCGTCGGGGCGGGATTCGCGCTGCCCCCTGGGATTCTCCGACCCGGCGGGGGTTGGAGAATCCCGCTGCTAATCTCTCGAAAAAACAGACAAAAGGGATAAAAGTACAAGGACCCTGACAGGAGCCATCTTTCATATGATTTGCTCTCACATGTCGTCACCGGGGGTCCATATGCTCCCATACATTTGTCTACATTTTCCATTCTCACATACCTCTCTGTTAATACTCAAATGGGACAACTGTATTGTGAAGCCAATGACTCCTGAAGCCTCTCGTTAAAGTGCACCAAAAGGCAATGGCTCTAATTGCACCTTCTCAAGGAAGTCTTCCACGTTTCTCTCACCTCTGACTCCATTTCAATGATCTCACTGTAAGCAGTTTGAAAGGGTCCTCGAGTGCATCCCTCGTCTCCGACCATCTACCTCATACCTCTTCCATGCAGATTCTTTTCCAGTTTAGATTTCAAACTGAACAACAATTTTGGGCTTTCCAGATGGTGGTGCTATGTTTTTATTTTGAGACCAGTTTTAACCCCTCCCCACCCCCCACCTGCCCTTCAGTAACTCTGGATCCCATTGTCATGAACATTCCAGGTCTCCCCAAGATTTTTGACTTACTCTTAGCCACTTTCATCAGTGTCTGCTTTGATGGAGAGAATGTCCTCGTCTTCCCATCCTTGGCAGAGCTTACCTCACTGCTGTCCCTTAGGCCCCACAGCAGGATCTCCGAGTATGAGAGTGGGACTCGGGAGCGGTATTCCCAAGTCTTCCCTTTGATCCTGTGGTAGCTACAGCCTCAAAACTCCAAGTGCCTGTGATCCTTTGTAATCCATGCTGTAGTCCCTTTAAAATCTTTCTTTTGACCGAATGGACCCATCATCTGGAAACCAGAAGTGGGTGACAATGCCGTGGTTCTGGGAAAGAGCTTTGTCTAACCACTCCAATTAGTGAAATTGGAAATAGTCCAGTTGCTCTGGCAGGGACTAGTGTAATCGTGAATCTAATGTATCGGAGTTCAGTACGTTTTCCCTCTGAATCTTTATTTTTTTTGAATTGATTCATGGGCATCACTATCTGGGCCAGTATTTATTTTCCTTGAACTGAGAGTATGTATGAGTAAATACTGTGGCTCTGGAGACGCATGTAGGCCAGACCAGATTACTTTCTCTAAAGGGCATTAATGAACCTGAAGGGTTATTACAACAATCAACAATGGTTTCATGGTCATCTAACATAGTTAGATATTTATTGAATTCAAATTCTATCATCTGCCCTGGTGGGATTCGAATCCTGGGTCTCCAGAGCATTACCCCATGTCTCTGGATTACTAGTCCAGTGACAACACTACTGCGTCACTGCCTCCCCTGCAACCACACCGTCTCTTTTTTCTTTTGGTGTTGGTGACCAGGGATTTGCTCCCATTGTAATTCCAGAGTATGACCAACCTTTACTAATCTGACCAAAGCATATGATTTAGTTCAGAGAGAACGTACAGCACATGGAAAGTTTTTGAACACACGAGTGGAATTTAATGGCACCGTGGCAGCGGGAGCCGGGCTGAAAAGTGTGACCAGTCGTTCAAAGCTCCATTGACTTCAAGAGGGCAGGAAAATCCTGGTATAAAATTCCGCCCTCTAGTATACTGATGAAGAACATGTATGATGGCGTACAGCATTGTGCAAAGTACAATGGGTAGGGTCAGTGAATGTTTTTATTTCTTCATGGCAAGTGAGCAGCGCTGGCTAGGCCAGCATTTATTGCTCATCCCCAGTTGCTGTTGAGAAGGTGGTGGGGAGTTGCCTTCTTGAACCACCACAGTCCACAGTGCTGTTATGCTGGGGGGGGTTCCAAGGTTTTAACCCAGTGACAGTGAAGGAATGGCGATATATTTCCAAGTCAGGATCGTGTGGGACTCGCAGGTGGTAGTGTTCTCATGTATTTGCTGCCCTTGTCTTTGAGATGGGAGAGGTCATGGGTTTGGTAGGTGTTGTCAATGGAGCCTTGGTGAGTTCCTGCAGATGGTAGGTGATGCACACTGCTGGCATTGTGCATTGGTGATGGAGGAACATCTGTTTAAGGGTGGTTGCAAATACCTCAGCCTTTTCCTTTGCACTGGTATGCTAGACACCCCCATCACTGACGATGGGGATGTTTTGGAGCCTTCT
The DNA here is from genome assembly GCF_047496885.1 of Scyliorhinus torazame. Taxonomy (NCBI): domain Eukaryota; kingdom Metazoa; phylum Chordata; class Chondrichthyes; order Carcharhiniformes; family Scyliorhinidae; genus Scyliorhinus; species Scyliorhinus torazame. The sequence goes on from NC_092715.1 coordinate 100,163,954, forward strand.
CCACTTTAGCTGTTTAATTATTCACCATCACTCACGATTGAATGTGGCAGGACTTCAGAGTTTTGATGTGATCTGTTGGTTGTAGGATTGCTTAGCTCTATCACGCATGCTGCTATTTGCAATTCTAACCTTGACTTTGCCCCATCTCAGCTCTTCAGAAACTCTCATTCAAGCCTTTGTTACTGCTAGACTTGACTACTGTAACAAACTCCTGGCCGGAATCCTACATTCTACCCTCTTTAAACTTGAGATTATCAAAACCTTTTGTATCCACGTCTTGCACCAAATCCCATTACCCATCCTATAATCACTGACCGACATTAGCTCCTTAATAAGCAACACCTCCATTTTAAAATTATATCCTTGTTTTCAAATCTCTCCATATCTTTGTCTTCTCCTCCCAGACCCACAATCTTCTGGCATATCTGCGTTCCTGTAAATGTATTCTCATGCATCACTGGTTTTAATCAGGAACGACAGGTGTGCCCTCAGCTCCTTCAGTCCTGAGTTCAGAAATTCCCTCCCTAAACACCCAACCTCTCTACTTTGCTTTCTTCCTTCATGACATTCCTCAAACATACCTTTTGGACCAAACTTTCCATCATCTACCCTAATATTTCCTTATAAGTTCATAAGATATAGGAGCAGAATTAGGCTATTAGGCCCATCGAGTCTGCTCCGCCATTTGATCATGGCTGATCTCTTCCTGTCCATTCTCCATAACCCTTCACCCCATTACCAATTAAAGGTCTGTCCAACTTCTCCTTAAATTTACTCACTGTCCCAGCATCCATCACACTCTGAGGTGACGAATTCCACAGATTCACAACTCTTTGGGAGAAATAGTTTCTCCTCAACTCAGTTTTAAATTTGCTACCTCTTATCCTAAGACAACTCGTTCTAGAATCATAGAATCCCTACTGTGCAGAAGGAGGCCATTCAGCCATTGAGTCTGCACCGGTCCTTGGAAAGAGCACCCCACTTCATCCCACTCTATTCCCGTAACCCAGTAACCCCACCTAACCTTTTTGACACTATGGGGCAATTGATCATGACCCATCCGCCTCACCTGCACATCTTTGGATTGTGGGAGGAAACCGGAGCACCCGGATGAAACCCACAGAGACACAGGGAGAAACTCCACACAGACAGTCACCCAAGGCTGGAATTGAACCCGGGACCCTGGAGCTGTGAGGCAGCACGGCTAACCACTATGCCACCCGATGTTTACTTCAGAATGGCCCACAAGAGGAAGCATCTGCTCCATGTCTACTTTATCCATCCTTCTTATCATCTTGTATACCTCAATTTGAACTCCCCTCATTCTTCTAAACTCTAAGAGAGTATAGGCCTAATCGGTTCAATCTCTCCTCATATGACAAACCCCTCATCTCTGGAATCAACCTAGTGAACTCCTCTGAACTGCCACTATATCTTTCCTCAAATAAGGGCTTGGTATCATATTTTGTTTTATAATTCCTCGATGTAGCATCTTTGAATGTTTTATTACATTAAAGGTACTATATAAAGTTGTTGTCGAAGGGCCAAATGACATCCTCCTGCCTCTATTTTCATTCATTTTTTCATTATTTTCTATTTTTCTAAAATCTATGTAGATGGTGATGGCTAAGCTGAAGTCGAAAAGCACAAAACCAACAAAGTAAATGGATAATTCTTCTGAATAAAACTGAATGTCATCATGCAGTGCCAATAAGGTAAACCGGTAAGATTTGGAAATAATCCTTGACAAAACACATTACTTTATTCCTCTGCCAAGAACTGCTCATAATCACATTAGCACAAGAAGCAGGCAAACAACAACCAAGACCTTCACTGCAACAAAATCAGGGTAAGTAGCATCTTGCGTGCAATTGATGCAACTGCATGCCATTCAGCTGTGCAGTGTCTGGTATGCACAATAAAAAAAAAATCAACAAGTGTTTTTATAGATTCAGGTCAGCTCGCAATATTGGTGTTATTTATATAGGATCATACATTTTTTTAGTTAGTTACCTTTCATCCAGGCTTCACTCAGGCTCTTGCCTTTTTAGTTCCGTGATGTGATATTGATGTGATGTGACCAAAGCATGCAGTTCCACCTCAGTCACCTTCAAGATGGAGGACAATTTGTTCTCAATCCCACAATTCAGTACATCACGTTAGGAAAAGTGTACAACTTAAAGCTTAATTTATATTTGTATTTGTGTGTTAAAAAAGGTGAAACATGGTTCTAGTTTCAGATAGAGTTTTTTGAGAGTTTGGGGATTCTGGAGGCTCTGTTTGTATATATGCATTTTTAATGAAGTTTTACAACCCTTGAAGTGACAAGGTTGGTTGGTAGTTTAGTGAATTTAGGGGAAAACAAGGTAGAAAAAATTGTGCTGTCGCTTAGCGACAGGTGTCCAGGGATACACAAAGACACAGGAAAAGACAGAAGGCCAGTTTCATCAGGCTGTGTTTGCCAGAGAGGGAAGGCAGGAATTCAAGAAATCTTGCAAGACTGTCGGGGAACTCAGTTTAAGGAACTTGTATTTATTTTGAAGTAATAGTGAGTTTAGATTGTGGTTTTTGGGTGTCTCAGGGAGAATTACCAGCTGGGGGAAAAGGATCTAGTGAATGTTCAGAAATCCACTGGAAGAAAGCTGTTTAAAACTGAGCCAGCCCAAGCAAGCAGTCTTGGTGTTGAGATTTTTAAAAATTTGTTTTCGTGATGTGGGCATCGTTGCAGGGCCAGCATTTATTGCCCATCCCTGAGGCCATTTAAGAGTCAACCACATTGCTGTGGGTCTGGAGTCACATGTAGCCCAGACCAGTGAAGGATGACCGATTTCCTTCCCTGAAGGACATTAGTGAACCAGATGGGTTTGTGCAACAATCAACAATGGTTTCATGGTCATCATTAGATTTTTAAATCCAGATTTTTTTATTGAATTAGAATTCCACCATCTGCCCTGGTGGGATTCAAACCCAGGTGCCCAGAGCATTATCCTGAGTCTCTGTATTACTAGTCCAGAGACAATACCACTATGCCACTGCCTACCTTGTGGTAATCCTTCACTGGGGGCTTTGTACCTGTAAGAGTATTGCTGTGATAAAAGGAATAGCCTGAGTTTAATCATTTTCTGGTGTTTATGTTGAAATCATTCTAACCATTTTGTCTAGTATGAAATTCATTTTTAATGGTTTAATAAACATTTTATACGCGTGCAGTACACTATCAGACTCCTGTGAATGTGTTTGGTTACTGACATCCGCAGTTTCGAAAAAAGATAAAAGTTAGGATCTATCAAGCCATGTTTTGTTCTGGGATCTTACTTGTCCAGTGTTATCAGCTGGGATTGGAACACACAGGCGAGAAGCGTTTTACCATCCTGACAGACAAATGTGTTTGTAATTTCCTTGAATATTTATGCCCCTAGGGATGTAGAAATGATCTACAGAAAAAAAAGAGGCAATTAGTGTTTCCTCATAATGAAATCAATGTTAAAGACTTGCATTTATATAGCTCATTTCATATACTCAGAATATCCCAAACTGCGTAGTTTGAAGGGTAGTCATGGAGACAAATATGGCAGCCAATTAGAGTTCATCTGATGTAGTAAAGGGGTAAAAATAAAGCCACTGGGAGAACTCCTTTCCTTTTTGAATCGCCCCATGCAATCTTCTATATGTAGTTTAACAGTCAGATTGGGCCTCAGCTTTAATGCCTTGTGAAAGGCAATACTTGTGATTACTTTAACACAGGCGAGTGCCAGCTTACATTCAGGAATAAACTCCGCCGAGGATGACAACAACAGAAACTTGTATTTCTATAGAGCCTTTAATGTAATAAATGTCCCAAGGGGCTAAAGAAACACAAGATACAAGAAACCACTGAACCAGACTAACATTGGATTTAAACTTAAATAGCCCAAAAGCCAAGTGGGTTTTAAGCAATAACTGGCATAGGATTTGGAACCAAATTCCCCAAAAAGCAAAATTGATTTTTGTTTTATACTGCAAACTGTAACTATACAGCAGCCATGGCCATTCTCCAGCCACTTTCCCAGCAGTCTTCTCAGTAAAGGCCAGGGAGTCTTCCCAAATTAACGGCAGCACACTAACACAGTGGTTAGCACTGTTGCTTCACAATGGGCGGGACCCAGATTCAGAGTTATGGGAGTTTAAGAACTCCACTTAATTCTGCCATCACCATATAGGGCGGCTCGGTAGAACAGTGATTGGCACTGTTGCTTCACAGTGCCAGGGACCCGGGTTCAATTCCCGGCTTGGGTTACTATGTGTGCAGAGTCAGCACATTCTCCCTGCGTCTATGTGAGTTTCCTCCGGGCGCTCCGGTTTCCTCCCACACGTCCTGAAAGATGTGCATGTTAGGCGAATTAGACATTCTGAATTCTCCCTCAGTGTACCTGAACAGGCGCAGTAATGTGGCGACTAGGGGCTTTTCACAGTAACTTCATTGCAGTGTCAATGTAAGCCTACTTGTGACAATAATAAAGATTATTATTTAATGATTATTATTAAATTATGCAATGCTGCAAATACATCCAGGGTCAGGGATGTATCATTGGGGCAGGTTGAAATTCTTGCATTTTGAAAATATCTTGCAACTCTGATACCACAAAAAAAATTACACTATGAAGTTACTTGCTTTTCAGAGTCAGATATATTGTATGCTTTTAAACGAAAAATAAATCTTCCTCCAAGCAAGGAAAAGTTGAGATTTCCTTTTATTACAAGATAGTTGAGATGCAAAAATGTGTTTAATTGCAAAACCATTCCCTGCTAATTAACAGACTGCCTGCAGAGGGCTCCAAATACCCATTATAGATTAGTCTAGATAGATAACACGAGAGCAATTGCCCAAAGTGAAAATGCATCTTGTGCTTCATATAAACTCTTCAGTTGGCATGGAGACAGTTTAGAGTAGAATCAAAACTGAGCTGTTTAACAGTCCCATTAAAAATGGCACTGGCTTGGGCCCTTTTCAGGATACAAGTTAAACCTGTGGGGGCGGGTGTTGGGTGGGCTGCCATTCCACAGGGCGGCAATCCACTTTAGGTACTTGGGGACGCAGGACTGGAGGGGGCTACGTCGGTACAACTTTACTAGCTTGGTGGAAGGTGAAAGCGGATTTGGCAAGTTGGGATAGCCTCCCTCTGCCACTGGCAGGTCGGGTACAGCCGATTTAAAATGAATGTGCTGCCGTGATTTTTGCTTTTATTCCACTGCCTGCCGGAATTTTTGCCAAAGGCTTTTTTTTAAGGAACTGGATAAGCTGATCACTGCGTTTATTTTGGGGCTGAATGTAGCCAGGGTTAGGAAAGTAGTTCTGCAGAGAGGGCAGCAGACAGGGGGGCTGGGCCTCCCGCATTTATTATATTACTATTGGGCGCCGAATGCCAAAAAGGCGAGGACCTGGGTTGGGGGGAAGAGAGAGAGAGAGAGAGACACGGACAGACAGACAGACAGACAGACCCAGTGAGTTAGGATAGAGGAGGGTCGGTGTAGGCGGTCGGAGTTGAGGGCGTTGGCAACAGTGCCGCTCCCGATGGCTCTTGGTAAATACGCTGGGAGTCCGGTGATGGTGGCAACACTGAAGATTTGGAGGCAATGATGCAGCACTTTATGTTTGGGGCTAGGTCAGGGGAGATGCTGATTAAGGGGAACCATAGGTTTGAGCCAGGGAAGTTGGATGGGAGGTTTCGGAGATGGGAGGAGAAGGCGGGTCAGGGTATTAAAATACCTGTTCCTGTGAGGTTGGAAGAGTTGGGGGAGAAATATGGACTGGGGCAAGGGGGAGGGTTTAGGTACCTGCAGCTCTGGAACTTTGCTAGGAAGGAGGTTCAGAGCTTCCCGATATCGCCGACCCCCTCATTGTTGGAAGAGGTATTGAAGGGGGTGGTGGGAGCAATCTATGGGAGGAATCTGGGGGAGGACGTGGTGTCCATGGAAGAGATCAAAGTCAAGTGGGAGAAAGAGTTGGGGGAGGTTATGGAAGCCGGTCTGTGGTGTGAGGTTCTCCGGTGCGGGAACGCCTCAACCTCATGCGTGAGGTTGGGGCTGATATAGCTAAAGTTTGTGTATGGGGGCACCTCACGAGGCGAGGATGAGCTGACTCTTCGAGGGGGTGGAGGATATATGTGAGCGCTGTGGGAGGAGCCCAGAAAACCATGTTCGTATGTCTTGGTCCTGCACGAAGCTGGAGAGGTATTGGCGGGCGTTTTTCAAGGTCATCTTTGAGCTGAGGGGGATGAAGGCGGGGTTCTACAATTCATGGGGACTGTTAAAGGTAAAAATACCCTGATGGGTGTTATGTACAGGCCCCCTAGCAGTAGTCAGGATGTGGGGCAGAAAATAAATCAGGAGATAGAAAAGGCATGTAAAAAAGGCAATATTACAATAATCATGGGGGACTTCAATATGCAGGTGGACTGGGAAAATCAGGTTGGTAGTGGATCCCAAGAAATGGAATGTCTAAGAGATGTTTTTGTGGAGCAGCTTGTGACAGAGCCTACTGGGGAACAGGCAATTCTGGATTTGGTGATGTGTAATGAGACAGACTTGATTAGGGAACTTAAGGTGAAGGAACCCTTAGGGAGCAGTGACCACAATATGATTTACCCTGCAGTTTGAGAGGGAGAAGCTACAATCAGATGTAACTGTATTACAATTAAATAAGGGTAACTACAAAGACATGAGGGAGGAGCTGGCCAGAGTTGATTGGAGAAGGAGCCGAGCAGGGAAGACGGTGGAACAGCAATGGCAGGAGTTTTTGCGGGGTTATTAGGGAGGCACAACAGAAATTCATCCCAAGGAGGAGGAAACAAGCTAAGGGGAGGATAAGGCATCCATGGCTGACAAGGGATGTCAAGGATAGCATAAAGGCTAAAGAAAGATGACGCAAAATGGCGAGGATTAGTGGGAAATCAGAGGATTGGGAAGCCTTTAAAAGCGAGCAGAGGACAACTAAAAACTCAATAAGGGAGGAGAAGATGAAGTCCGAGTGCAAGCTAGCTAGTAATATAAAGGAAGATAGAAAGAGATTTTTTCAATATATAAAAGGTTAGAGAGAAGCAAAAATAGACATTGGACCACTGGAAAATGTGGCTGGAGAAGTAATAATAGGAAACAAAGAAATGGCAGACGAACTGAATAGTTACTTTGCATCAGTCTTCACGGTGGAAGACACCAGTGGAATGCCAGAGCTCCAGGAGAATCAGGGGGCAGAGGTGAGTGCAATGGCCATCACCAAGGAGAAGGTTCTGTGGAAACTGAAAGGTCTGAAGGTGGATAAGTCACTTGGACCGGATGGACTACACCCCAAGGTCCTAAAAGAGATAGCTGAGGAAATTGTGGAGGTATTAGTGATGATCTTTGAGGAATCACTGGAGAAAGGAAGGGTCCCAGAGGACTGGAAGGTGGCTAATGTAACACCACTGTTTAAAAAGGGAGCGAGGCAGAAGACGGGAAATTATAGGTCGGTTAGCCTGACTTCGGTCATTGGTAAGATTTTGGAGTCTGTTATTAAAGATGAGATTGCGAAGCACTTGGAAGTGCATGGTAAAATAGGACTGAATCAGCATGGCTTTGTCAAAGGGAGGTCATGTCTGACAAATCTGTTAGAGTTCTTTGAGGAGGTAACAAGCAAGTTAGACAAAGGAGAACCAGTGGACATGATTTATTTAGATTTCCAGAAGGCCTTTGACAAGGTGCCGCATTGGAGACTATTAAATAAGTTAAGACCTCATGGTGTTCAGGGTAAGATCCTGGCATGGATAGAGGATTGGCTGACTGGCAGAAGGCAAAGAGTGGGGATAAAGGGTCTTTTTCAAGATGGCCACCAGTGACTAGTGGTGTGCCTCAGGGGTCTGTGCTGGGACCACAACTTTTTACAATATACATGAATGATCTGGTAGAAGGTACTGAAGGCACTGTTGCTAAGTTTGCAGATGATACAAAGATCTGTAGAGGGACAGGTAGTATTGAGGAAGCAAGGGGGCTGTAGAAGGACTTGGGCAAGCTAGGAGAGTGGGCAATGAAGTGGCAAATGAAATACAACGTGGAAAAGTGTGAGGTTATGCACTTTGGAAGGAGGAATCTAGGCATAGACTATTTTCTAAATGGGGAAATGCTTTGGAAAGCAGAAGAACAAAGGGACTTGGGAGTCCTTGTTCACGATTCTCTTAAGGTTAATGTGCAGGTTCAGTCAGCAGTTAAGAAGGCAAATGCAATGTTAGCATTCATGTCACGAGGGCTAGAATACAAGACCAGGGATGTACTTCTGAGGCTGTATAAGGCTCTGGTCAGACCCCATTTGGAGTACTGTGAGCAGTTTTGGGCCCCGTATCTAAGGAAGGATGTGCTGGCCTTGGAAAGGGTCCAGAGGAGGTTCACAAGAATGATCCCTGGAATGAAGAACTTGTCGTATGAGGAACATTTGAGGACTCTGTGTCTGTATTCGTTGCAGTTTAGAAGGATGAGAGGGGATCTTATTGAAACGTACAAGATACTGCGAGGTCTGGATAGAGTGGACCTGGAGAGGATGTTTCCACTTGTAGGAAAAACTAGAACCAGAGGACACCATCTCAGGTTACAGGGACGATCCTTTAAAACAGAGATGAGGAGGAATTTCTTCAGCCAGAGGTTGGTGAATCTTTGGAACTCTTTGCCACAGAAGGCTGTGGAGGCCAATTCACTGAGTGTATTTAAGACATCGAACATTAGGCTGGTGTTGGGGGGGGGGGGGGGGGGGGAGGAGAGTCGGAAAAGGGGTCCTGGCGTTACTGGTGTTCTTGAGTACACTATTTACGGATTGATTGTTAATTCTCGTTATTATGCGTGATATTAAAGGGGATGCTGTTTTGGGGATTGGTACGGTGTTTGTTCTTGTTTGTTTTCTTGTGTTGTTTACTTGATGAAAATGAGGAGAATAAAAAGATTTTTGTTTTAGAATGGCAGTGGCTTGGGTGTGGCATGGTGGCGCAGTGGTTAGCACTGCTGCCTCATGACGCTGAGGACCCGGCTTCGATTCCGGCCCCGGGTCACTGTCCTTCTGGAGTTTGCAAATTCACCCCACGTCTGCATGGGTCTCACCCCCACAACCCAAAGATGTTCAGGGTAGGTGGGTTGGCTATGCTAAATTGTCCCTTAATTGGAAAAAAAAAAATTGGGTACTATAAATTTATATATATTTTTTTTAATGGCACTGGCCAAAATGTATCCCAAAAATGAAAGCTTTCATAAACTTTTATTCAGAAAGAACTAGAACTCGCATTATATAGGGCATATCTTCTGTTCAGCTAAAAGACACACACTTGTACAACACCGTTCTTTGCCTTCGGACATTGAAAAGCTCTTGATTGCCAATTAAATACTTTTGAATTGTAGTCACTGTTGTAATGGAGAGAACGTGACAGTCAATTTTCTCACAACAAATTCCCATGAACAGAAATGTGTTGTTGATCAGATGATCTGTTTTACACATGTCTGTTGAGATAAAAACCTCCCTGCACTTTTTTTTTGTTAAATTTAGAGTACCCAATTCTTTTTTTCCAATTAAAGGGGAATTCAGCGTGGCCAATTGACCTACCCTGCACATCTTTTTGAGTTATGGGGGTGGGACCCACGGAGACACTGAGAATGTGCAAACTCCACACGGGCAGTGACCCGGTGCCGGGATCGAACCCGGGTCCTCGGCACCATGGGGGCAGCAGTGCTAACCACTGCGCCACCATGCCGCCGCAACCATTATACCGGTGCCAAAGAAGAACCAGGCAACGTGCCTCAATGATTACCATCCGGTGGCCCTGACATCTTTTACTATGAGGTGCTTCGAGAGGTTGTTCATGAGACACATCAACCCTCAGAATGCCTTGATCCACCGCAATTTGCATACCACCACAACTGGTCCACAGCAGACACCATCTCCCTAGCCCAACACTCATCCCTGGAGCATCTCAATAACAAGGACTCCTATGTCAGACACCTATTCATTGACTACAGCTCCGCCTTCAACACCAGAATCCTAATCAAGCTCATATCAAAACTCCAAAACCTAGGACTTGGCTCCTCCCTCTGCAACTGGATCCTCCACTTCCTAACTCACAGATCACAATCAGTAAGGATAAACTCACATACCACCATCAGTGAGGATAGAGAACACCTCCTCCATGATAATCCTCAATACCAGGGCCCTGCAGAGCTGCGTACTTAGCCACCTACTATACTTCCTATACACACATGACTGTGTGGCAAAATTTGGCTCCAACTCCATCTATAAGTTTGCTGATGACACGACTGTAGTGGGTCATATGTGGGAATAACGATGAGTCAGAGTACAGGAGGGAGGTAGAGAACCTAGTGGCACAGTGTAACGACAACAATCTCCCTCAACGTCAGCAAAACTAAAGAGCTGGTCATTGACTTCAGGAAGTGAAGTGCTACCTGTTCTGATAAGGAAGCAGAAACATCTTGTGCCTGCCCTGTCAATTTACTCTGCACTTTCCTCTTAACCATTGAATTTGAGTTGCTATTTTCTCAAAAGCCTGAAAGAATGTTTTTACTTCCTTCTGATCGAATTTTGCGAGGGCCAGTATGAATTTAAACACATCGCTCCTGGGTTCCGTTCTCGGATTAAGCTCCCCTCTACTTTTTGGAAGCTCCCCACTAATTTCTAGTGCCTTAAACTTGAAGTCTCTCTCTTTTCCTGTTCTTCTCCCTCAAATTCCAACCTCTTCATTTCCATCTCTATGCTTCATCTCCATTCATCTTTGCTTCATCTCCATTTCTTGTTCTTTCTGCCTCTGCTCCATTTCTTCTTCTCTTTTTGCTTCAACTCCCTTCCCTTTTGTTGCATCTCCATTTCTAGTCTTTTTAAATTCCATGACCTGCTGTAACAGCAACCAAACTCTCCCCAGCTTAGCATCCCCACCAGAAACAGCCCTTGATGCTACATCACTTTGTGGGCTCACTTGTGTTCTTAGCATCTCTTTCAACTTTAAATGTTGAGCAATCGCTTTAATTATATCCACCTTCCTAGCTCTAGTTGCCACCTCTATTTCTAATTTGCCACCAATTCGACTAGCTCGTCTTTGCAAAGCTATTTTAACTAAATCAGAGTTAGTTTGTCCACCTGAAGAAAATGCTAAGCAGCTTCAAGAGCCATCCTGTTATATCACTGCAAACCTGGTGTCTCTCCTTAATTTATACTGCAACCTAAACTCTGCCATCTACGGTTCCAAAGATCCCGGACCCGAGCCCCCAAAATGTATTCTGACTGCCTGAGTTAGTGCACGGTAAATTCCAGCCCCACGTGCCGCGGAGTCACAACACAAGCGAATTAACCAATACTTTTTAAAGAAATACCCAAAGTCTTTGGGTCTTGGCTGCCCAATAATTACAGCCACCAGGTTTGGAAATGTAAAAACAATTACTGTTTATTTATAACAAGAACTATAATGAAATACGCAGCAGATACGGTACTCACAACTTTCCTGAAGAGGCACGTTATTCCTCTTAAACCCTTGCTTTCTGTCCGTGGTTTGTCTTCAGGCCTCTGTAGTTTCAGGAATACAACCCCACACACTGTCTGTGGAGAGAGAGAGAGGAGAGAAAGAGAGTGGAGAGAAAGTGAGAGGCAGGAGAGAAAGAGAGAGGGAGGAGAGAAAGTGAGAGGCGGGAGAGAAAGAGAGGGGGAAGAGGGAAAGTGAGAGGGAGGAAGAGAGGAAGTGAGAGGGAGGAAGAGAGAGAGGGGGAGAGAGGAGTGAGAGACAAAGGAGCGAGAGAGAAGAGTGAGAGAGAGGAGCGAGAGATAGAGGAGCGAGAGAGAGGAGCGACAAAGAGAGAGAGGAGCGAGAGAGAAAGAGAGAGAGAGAGAGAGGAGTGAGAGAGCGAGGAGTGAGAGAGAAGAGTGAGAGAGAGGAGCGAGAGATAGAGGAGCGAGAGAGAGGAGCGACAAAGAGAGATAGGAGCGAGAGAGAAAGAGAGAGAGAGAGAGGAGTGAGAGAGCGAGGAGTGAGAGAGGAGCGAGAGATAGAGGAGCACAAGAGACAGGGAGAGTGCTCACAGCAGCATTTCTGGGAACTTAGCTGGATATTTCCTCGGTGCTACCAGAATCAAAACTGTAACCTCCTTAGGTCTCTGAACCATCCCAATGTGATAAGATCTAATCACCACCCATTGCCAGGCAAAGTACAGCTTTTTGTGCCAATTCATTGCCTGCCACACACCCACCAATCAATGAAACCGAGTCCAGCCCATCTCTCTCTCTGCTGCCGAGAAGTCTGCAGCTTCAGTTTAAACCAGCAAGTGAACTCCCCTTAAATTTCTGGATTATTCTACTTGCATTAAAGACACAAGCTGCTTGCTTTAAAGAGAGATGTCCATTAATCATCTGTGGATCAAAACTGTAACGACAAAAAAGAAAACAAAAGGGGAAATAAAGGAATAAACAGAGAATAAACAGTAAGGACCTTTTACAGGGTTTATTTGAGTTCCATTTTCTGTGGCAAGCTTGCATGGACTTCTTCAACTCATAAACAAGGGTCTTAACTTGCCTGTTTTCCGTTTGTGATTATCTGTCCACATTCCCATTTTACAGCGGGAAATCATTATGGGATGTTATCTATTTCAATTTTCAGTTTGAATCTACTGATTCAATTTCATTAAGCAGAACAGATCTCTTAAAGTTTACACTGTTTAGTTCCAAAGTAATGATTTTGTGCAGTGAAACTCTTGTTTTGAATCCTGAACCTTGTGGTTTCTTTCTTTTAGTGGATAGTTGGTTATGGCCCAAGGAAGAACTGGTCATTTTTTGTTGAAGATGCGGGTCCAGAATTGGATTCTGGAAATTTTAGAAGGATCCACCTATCAACATTGGGAGATGGGAAGAATTTTTACTTTTGAATGTTGTCGATTCTTTTGGCATGTTATGGATTGTCTTGTCTGCGGAGGTGGAATTTGTCACTGCTTATTAAAACATGAACAGAGTTTTCAGAGCAAGTTGCTGGATGTGGATTGGCCTGAGGTCCCCCCCCCCCCCCCCCCCCCCCCCCCCCCCCCCAAGAGAATCTTCCTTTTCTCAGCTTTGTGGAGCATGAACAAGACAGAGAAAAGCCTCAAGGACAAATTGTGCAATTATAATAAGCATTAACATAACACAGCGATGGTATATGCTCTTCAGAGGGTCCTCTTCACTGGTTTTAAAATGTGATCAAAGAACAAAGAAAAGTACAGCACAGGAACAGGCCCTTCGGCCCTCCAAGCCCGTGCCGACCATGCTGCCCGACTAAACTACAATCTTCTACACTTCCTGGGTCCGTATCCCTCTATTCCCATCCTATTCATGTATTTGTCAAGATGCCCCTTAAATGTCACTCGTCCCTGCTTCCACCACTTCCTCCGGTAGCGAGTTCGAGGCACCCACTACCCTCTGTGTAAAAACACTTGCCTTGTACATCTACTCTAAACCTATGCCCCCTAGTAATTGACCCCTCTACCCTGGGGAAAAGCCTCTTGACTATCCACTCTGTCTATGCCCCTCATAATTTTGTAGACTTCTATCAGGTCACCCCTCAACCTCCGTCATTCCAGTGAGAACATACCGAGTTTATTCAACCGCTCCTCATAGCTAATGCCCTCCATACCAGGCAACATTCTGGTAAATCTCTTCTGAACCCTCTCTAAAGCCTCCACATCTTTCTGGTAGTGTGGCAACCAGAATTGAACACTATACTCCAAGTGTGGCCTAACTAAGGTTCTATACAGCTGCAACATGACTTGCCAATTCTTATACTCAATGCCCCGGCCAATGAAGGCAAGCATGCCGTATGCCTTCTTGACTACCTTCTCCACCTGTGTTGCCCCTTTCAGTGACCTGTGGACCTGTACACCTAGATTTATCTGACTTTCAATACTCAAGGGTTCTACCATTCACTGTATATTCCCTACCTGCATTAGACCTTCCAAAATGCATTACCTCACATTTGTCCGGATTAAACTCCATCTGCCATCTCTCCGCCCAAGTCTCCAAACAATCTAAATCCTGCTGTATCCTCTGACAGTCCTCATCGCTATCCGCAATTCCACCAACCTTTGTGTCGTCTGCAAACTTACTAATCAGACCAGTTACATTTTCCTCCAAATCATTTATATATACTACAAACAGCAAAGGTCCCAGCACTGATCCCTGCGGAACACCACTAGTCACAGCCCTCCAATTAGAAAGGCATCCTTCCATTGCTACTCTCTGCTTTCTATGACCTAGCTAGTTCTGTATCCACCTTGCCAGCTCACCCCTGATTCTGTGTGACTTCACCGATTGTACTAGTCTACCATGAGGGACCTTGTCACAGGCCTTACTGAAGTCCATATAGACAACATCCACTGCCCTACCTGCATCAGTCATCTTTGTGACCTCCTCGAAAAACTCTATCAAGTTAGTGAGACACGACCTCCCCTTCACAAAACCATGTTGCCTCTCGCTAATATGTCCATTTGCTTCCAAATGGGAGTAGATACTGTCTCGAAGAATTCTCCCCAGTAATTTCCCTACCATTGACGTAAGGCTCACCGGCCTGTAGTTCCCTGGATTATCCTTGCTACCCTTCTTAAACAGAGGAACAACATTGGCTATTCTCCAGTCCTCCAGGACATCACCTGAAGACAGTGAGGATCCAAAGATTTCTGTCAAAGCCTCAGCAATTTCCTCTCTAGCCTCCTTCAGTATTCTGGGGTAGATCCCATCAGGCCCTGGGGACTTATCTACCTTAATATTTTTCAAGACACCCAACACCTCGTCTTTTTGGATCTCAAAGTGACCCAGGCTATCTACGCACCCTTCTCCAGACTCAACATCTACCAATTCCTTCTCTTTGATGAATACTGATGCAAAGTATTCATTTAATACCTCACCCATTTCCTCTGGCTCCACACATAGATTCCCTTGTCTATCCTTCAGTGGGCCAACCCTTTCCTGGCTACCCTCTTGCTTTTTATGTACATGTAAAAAGCCTTGGGAATTTCCTTAACCCTATTTGCCAATTACTTTTCGTAACCCCTTCTCGCCCTCCTGACTCCTTGCTGAAGTTCCTTCCTACTTTCCTTATATTCCACACAGGCTTTGTCTGTTCCCAGCCTTTTAGCCCTGACAAATGCCTCCTTTTTCTTTTTGACGAGGCCTACAATATCTCTCATTATCCAAGGTTCCCGAAAATCGCCGTATTTATCCTTCTTCCTCACAGGAACATGCCGGTCCCGAATTCCTTTCAACTGACACGTGAAAGCCTCCCACATGTCAGATGTTGATTTACCCTCAAACATCCACCCCCAATCTAGGTTCTTCAGTTCCTGCCTAGTATTGTTATAATTAGCCTTCCCCCCCAATTTAGCACATTCACCCTAGGATCATTCTCATCCTTACATCTTTTGGGTTGTGGGGTGAGACACATGCAGACACGGGGAGAATGTGTAAACTCCATACAGACAGTGACCCAGGGCCAGGATCGAACCCGGGTCCTCGGTGCTGTGAGGCAGCAGTGTTTTTTTTTAAACAAACAATTTTATGGAGGTATTTTTGTAAACAGTTACAGATTACAGAAATATGCAAACATCAACGGAAAACCAACACTTCAACCAAACCATAATGCACATACCCGCTTCTCTCCCATAAACACTACCCGCCTATTTATCCCTCCTACTCTACTCTAATTTCCCCCCCCCCTTACTGACATTCACTCTCCCGCGAAGAAGTCGATGAATGGTTGCCACCTTCGGGCGAACCCCCCCTACCGATCCCCTCAAGGCAAACTTAATTTTTTCCATACCCAGAAAACTCGACATGTCCGAAAGCCATAGTTCTGTCTTCGGGGGTTTTGAGTCCCTCCATGCCAGCAGTATTCGTCGCCAGGCTATCAGGGAAGCAAAGGCCAGAACGTCGGCCTCTTTCTCCTCCTGGACTCTCGGGACTTCCAAAACCCTGAAAATTGCCACCTCTGGACTCATCACCACCCTTGTTTTCAGCACCCGGGACATGACCCCCACAAATCCCTCCCAGTACCCCCCTAAGCTTAGGGCATGCCCAAAACATATCCGAACGTGGTTCGCTCGTCCTCCCGCGCATTTAGCGCACTTGCCCCAAAGAAGTTGCTCATCCGAGCCACCGTCATGTGGGCCCGGTGAATGACCTTAAACTGAATCAGGCTGAGCCTGGCACATGTTGCGGTTGAGTTTACCCCACTCAGGGGTTCCGCCCATACCCCGTCCTCCATCTCCCCGAGTTCCTCAGTACATTACTAAGTTAAGGGTAATTAGGGAAGGGCAATAAATGCTGGCTCAGCCAGCAACACCAACATCCCATGAACAAATAAAAAATTTCAAATCATGTCAAAGAAGCAGTCGCTTTGTTGCTGGCAGCTCATGATGCTTGTAGCCACCTGGGTTGGCCACTTCCCGACTTAAAATGGAGAAGCGCAAAGACTGAAGGGAAATTCAGCCAACACAAGCAAAATTGAGCAAGTGCAGAAATCATATGTATTGAAACTCGCAAAAACCAGACAGCACTGAAACCAGCAGCCATCTGCATAGTAATGAGTGATTCCAAGTCACAATTGCAACACTTAAGGTGAATAAAGCCAAGCCAGACTCCTCGGCGCCAACAGGAGCCAAGACAAAGGAAGGCCAACGGACATTTAGGGACCGCCCAGCGATCAGGGAACAACTCCAGTATTGGAGAAATCGATCCAAATGATCGGAACGCAGTCCAATCATTTGGAACCAGGTACGGGGTCCGCACCGAAGGGCAGGAAGCCCCTGGGGACAATAAAGTAAAGCCCCCCAAGTTCAAATCGCCCTTCTTTGGCAGGGTCACTCAGCAACTTGAATCAATCCGTGAGAGTGACCTGTCTAAGCTGCCGCATCAACCAAGTAAGTCTCCAGTCAACGCTCGCTACGAGATAGGCGCTCCTAGCTACCAGTCCATACCAGCTTTTGAATCCTGCAGACTCAGGACCTGAACGAAAGGCCATTTGTTCCCCATACCTGGTGGGCCAATTCCGAAGCTAAGTATAGGCCTTTTAGTGATAGGAATAACCTAGAAAGTAGAGTGTATGCATGAGTAGTGATTTACTGTGTATAATAAATGTGCTCGGATTTGAATCTTACTAATTGGTGTGTTGAGTTATTGATCATTACTTGAACCTGAACCTCGTGGTGGTATCATAAAGATACCTGGCGACTCTAGAGCAAAGATTAAACAAACAGAGCTAATTATGAATTAAGAGCCAACCAAACGTTTTTTTTAAAAAAAAATATGTTTTTATTAAGAATTTTTCAATAACAATATTTCCACCTTACAAACAACCCCCACCGCCCCCCCGTAACAAAGAAGAAAAAAAAGAACTTGCGTGGCAAGACATGAACATGGCAAGTCAATAAGATACAAAACTTTGTACATTGGATTCTTCTCGTACATGTCAGTTTCCGGATCATTCATGTGTTTTCTTGCTCAAATGCCCCAGAGAAACCCCCTTTACCCCCCCCCACGAATTATGTCCCGTCTCCCCCCCCCCCCCGGTTGCTGTTGCTGTTGTCCGACCTTCATCGAACGCTCCGCGAGATGGTCTAGGAACGGTTGCCACCGCCTGTAGAACCCCTGCGCAGACCCTCTCAAGGCAAACTTTATCCTTTCCAACTTGATAAACCCTGCCATATCATTTATCCAGGCCTCCACGCTGGGGGGCTTCGCCTCCTTCCACATTAGCAAGATCCTTCGCCGGGCTACTACGGACGCAAAGGTCAGAATGCCGACCTCTTTCGCCTCCTGCACTCCCGGCTCGGCCACTACTCCAAATAGTGCTAGCCCCCAGCTTGGCTTGACCCGGACTTTCACCACCTTAGATACTGTTCCCGCCACTCCCCTCCAGAACCCCTCCAGTGCCGGACATGACCAAAACATATGGACATGGTTCGCTGGACTTCCTGAGCACCTCCCACATCTGTCCTCCACCCCAAAGAACCTGCTCAGCCTTGCCCCCGTCATATGCGCTCTATGAACCACCTTAAATTGTATCAGGCTAAGCCTGGCACACGAGGAAGAGGCATTAACCCTACTTAGGGCGTCAGCCCATAGCCACTCCTCAACCTCCTCCCCCAACTCCTCCGCCCATTTACCCTTCAGCTCCTCTACCAAAGCCTCCCCCTCTTCTTTCATCTCCTGGTATATCGCCGACACCTTGCCTTCCCCGACCCATACGCCCGAAATCACCCTATCCTGAATCCCCTGTGCCGGGAGTAGTGGAAATTCCCTCACCTGCCGCCTCACAAACGCCTTCACTTGCATGTACCTGAAAGCGTTTCCCGGGGGTAGCCCAAACATCTCCTCCAGTGCCCCTAAGCTCGCAAACGTCCCGTCAATGAACAGGTCCCCCATTCTTCTAATCCCTACCCGATGCCAACTCTGAAATCCCCCGTCCATCCTTCCTGGGACAAACCGATAGTTGTCTCTGATCGGGGACCACACCGAGGCTCCCGTCGCACCCCTGTGCCATCTCCACTGCCCCCAGATCTTTAGCGTTGCCACCACTACCGGGCTCGTGGTATACCTTGTTGGTGAGAGCGGCAGCGGTGCCGTCACCAGCGCCCCCAGGCTCGTTCCTTTGCAGGACGCCATCTCCAACCTCTTCCACGCCGCCCCCTCTCCCTCCATCACCCACTTACGGATCATTGCCACGTTGGCTGCCCAATAATAACCACCCAAATTCGGCAACGCCAACCCTCCTCTATCTCTGCTACGCTCCAAGAACCCCCTCCTTACCCGCGGGGTCTTGCTCGCCCACACAAATCCCGTAATGCTCCTGCTTACCCTCTTAAAAAAGGCCTTAGTGATCACAATTGGGAGGCATTGGAATACAAAAATAAATCTCGGGAGGACCACCATTTTAACCGACTCTACCCTACCCACCAGCGAGTGGCAACATGTCCCACCTTTTAAAATCCTCCTCCACCTGTTCCACCAACCGCGACAAATTAAGTTTGTGCAGTGCCCCCCAGCTCCTAGCCACCTGAATCCCCAAGTATTGAAAGCTCCTTTCCGCCCTCCTCAACGGTAGGTCGTCTATCCCTCTTCCCTGGTCCCCCGGATGGATTACAAAGAGCTCACTCGTTCCCACATTGAGCTTATAGCCCGAAAGGTCTCCAAACTCCCGTAGGATCTGCATTACCTCAAACATCCCCTCCACTGGATCCGTCACATACAGCAACAGGTCATCTGCGTACAGCGACACTCGATGTTCCTCTCCCCCTCGAACCACCCCCTTCCATTTCCCCGACTCTCTTAACGCCATGGCCAGAGGTTCAATTGCTAATGCGAACAGCAGAGGGGACAGGGGGCATCCCTCCCTTGTCCCTCGATACAGCCGGAAATACTCCGACCTCCGCCGGTTCGTGACCTCACTCGCCACCGGGGCATTATACAGGAGCTTAACCCAACTGATAAACCCTCCCCTGAACCCAAACCTCCTCAACACTTCCCTGATATACTCCCACTCTACCCGATCGAAGGCCTTCTCCGCGTCCATGGCTGTCACTATCTCCGCTTCTCCCTCCACCGATGGCATCATTATCACATTTAGGAGCCTTCGCACATTAGTATTTAACTGCCTACCCTTTATGAATCCCGTCTGGTCCTAGTGAATCACCCCTGGGACACAGTCCTCAATCCTCATGGCCAACATTTTTGCCAGCAACTTAGCAGCTACATTAAGGAGCGAGATCGGTCTATACGACCCACGTTGCAGTGGGTCCTTATCCTGCTTCAAGATCAAAGAGATTGTTGCCTCCGACAGGGGGCAGGGTCCCCCCCTCCCTTGATTCATTGAAGGTCCTTACCAGCAACGGGGCTAACAGGTCTACATACTTCCTGTAGAACTCCACCGGGAACCCATCCGGCCCCGGCGCCTTCCCTGCCTGCATGCTCCCCAGTCCTTTAACCAGCTCCTCCACCCCAATTGGCGCCCCCAAACCAGCCACCTCCTGCACCTCCACCCTTGGGAACCTCAACTGATCCAAGAATCGCTGCATCCCCTCTTTTCCCCCTGGGGGCAGGGACCTATACAGTTCCTCGTAAAAGGCCTGAAAGGCCTCATTCACTTTCCCTGCACTCCGCACCGTAGTTCCCCTGCCACCTTTGACTCCACCTATTTCCCTCACTGCCATCCTCTTATGGAGCTGGTGTGCCAGCATCCGGCTCGCCTTCTCCCCATATTCATACATCGCCCCCTGTGCCTTCCTCCACTGTGCCTCTGCCTTCCCTGTGGTCAACAGGTCGAACTCCGTCTGGAGACTTCATCTCTCCCCGAGTAGTCCCTCATCAGGAGCCTCTGCATAGCTCCTGTCCACCCTTAAAATCTCCCCCACTAACCTCTCCCTTTCCCTGCCCTCTCTCTTCACCGTGAGCCCTGATGGAGATTAACTCTCCCCTGACCACCGCCTTCAGCGCCTCCCATACTACTCCCACCTGCACCTCCCCATTGTCGTTAGCCTCCAGATACCTTTCAATACACCCCCGCACTCTCCCGCACACTTCCTCGTCTGCCAGCAGTCCCACATCCAACCTCCACAACGGGCATTGGTCCCTCTCCTCCCCCAGCTCCAGCTCCACCCAGTGCGGGGCATGGTCTGAAATGGCTACGGCCGAATACTCCGTTCCCTCCACTTTCGGGATCAATGCCCTGCCCAGAACAAAAAAATCTATCTGGGAGTAGGCCTTATGTACGTGGGAGAAAAAAGAAAATTCTCTGGCCAAAGGCCTGGCAAATCTCCACGGATCTACTCCCCCCATCTGATCCTTGGCCGCAGCCGGCCTCTTCCCCGTCCTAGATCTGGAACGATCTAATGCTGGGTCCAGCACAGTGTTAAAATCCCCACCCATTATCAAACTCCCTACCTCCAGGTCCGGAATACGCCCCAACATCTGTTTCATGAATCCAGCATCGTCCCAGTTTGGGGCATATACATTCACCAGTACCACCTCCGTCCCCTGCAACCTACCACTCACCATCATGTATCGGCCTCCCTTGTCCGCTACTATGTTCTTGGCCTCAAACGACACCCCCTTCCTCACCAGTATTGCCACCCCTCTATTCTTCGCATCCAGCCCCGAATGGAACAGCTGTCCCACCCATCCCTTCCTTAACCTGACCTGATCTGCCACTTTCAGATGTGTCTCTTGAAGCATGACCACGTCTGCCTTCAGTCCCTTTAGGTGCACGAACACTCGGGCCCTCTTAACCGGCCCATTTAGGCCTCTCACATTCCACGTGATCAGCCGGATTGGGGGGTTACGTACCCCCCCCCGCCGACTAGCCATCTCCTATCTTAGGCCATCCCCCGCTAGATCCCCATCTAGCTCTTTTGCTCCCCCCATATTACTTCCGTGAGTCAGCTGACCTCTGCTGACCCCGGCTTCCCCCGCCTTCCCGTTGATCTCCCCCGTGTGGGAGTCTTTCCTCCTCCTTACCTTCCTCCATCCCTCCCCCCCCCTTTTGGCACGGGAAAAAGCCCGCGCTTTCCTGAACCAGCCCCGCCCCCTATGGCACAGCTCCTGTTGCGGCCATTATCCCAGTTCCCTCATCCCCGAGTCTCACCTCCCTCCAGCACCGACGCCCACATTCCCCATCATCATCATCTTGTCTACAGAAAAGAAAAAAGGAAATTTTAGGAATTTTAACCTGAACTCTACCCACATCCCCATCCATCATCCCACCCATGAAATATTCTTTACCCATATTTACAACCCCCTATACAACCACATCCCCTCAGTTCGAGTCCAGTTTTTCCATCTGAATAAAGGTGCAAGCCTCTTCTGGCGTTTCAAAATAGTGGTGTCGGTCCTGATAAGTGACCCACAGTCGCGCAGGGTGCAGCATGCCGAACCGGACTCTTTTTTTACGCAGCACCGCATTGGCCCGGTTGAAGCCAGCTATCCTCTTTGCCACCTCCGTGCTCCAATCCTGGTATACTTGGATCACCGCGTTCTCCCATCTACTGCTCCGCACCTTCTTGGCCCATCTCAGCACACTTTCTTTGTCCGTGAAGCGATGGAACCTTGCCACTATCGCCCTTGGCGGCTCATCAGCCTTGGGTCTCCTCGCCAGGACCCGGTGAGCCCCTTCCAGCTCCAGGGGGGTCGGAGAGGCCTCCGTACCCATCAGCGAATGGAGCATCGTACTCGCGTTCGCCCCGGCATCAGCTCCCTCCACTCCTTCGGGAAGACCCAGAATCCGGAGGTTATTCCTCCTCGACCTGTTCTCCAGGACCTCAATTCTCTCGGCCCACCTCCTGTGCGCCTCCATTTTTACCGCCAGGTCCAGGATCTCGTCCTCGTTGGTATTCACTTTATCATTCACCTCACGAAGCTCCGCCGCCTGGGTCTTCTGGGTCTCCTTCAGCCCCTCGATCGCCAACAGCATTGGCGCCAGCACCTCCTTTTTCAGCTGCTCCACACATCGCTTGAGAAACTCCTGCTGGTCTGGCCCCCACGCCGCTTGCTCTCCGCCATCTTGCCTTTTTCCCCTCGTTTTGGTCTCTGCTCCAGGGACTCTTTCCTCGTCGTTCCACCGCTGATCTCTACCATATATTGTGAGGGGGGACCTGACTGCACCTTCCCACACGGGATTAAATCAAAAAAAGCTCCGTTGGGGCTCCTCTGGAGACCCTGAAAGTCCGTAATCGCGGGAGCTGCCGAAACGTGCGGCTTAGCTCCGCATCGCCGCAACCGGAAGTCAGCCAACCAAAAGTTAGCAACTAGCTCTGCTGGTACCCACTTAACTCCAGGATTGTGCAAGATATCCTCGGAGTTACCATAAATCCTACATTCTGCATCACTCCCAAATTCCAAGGTTCTCCTAGTCCCTGCATGCTTGGATTGCTGTCTGATGGGGGTGGGGGGGGGGGGGGGGGGGATTAAGCATATCCTCTAAAAAGGTGACTAATTACTCCTATCAGCCACCCAAGAACGTGACTCAAAAACGAGGTTTGGCCGTCTGGACCGGTCCTTAGGATCTCTTCAATATCCTCTGGGCCATGTGGCACCTATAGTGGTTGTGTGCTGTGCTCTGCAAAACCTGGCTTTCTCTCGGGGCGATCATATTCAATGAAAGACTCTGATGTGCTTCCACTCACCAATGAAGGTTCCAGTGCAGAACCCGTGGAGGAACCTGCTCAGCCAAGGGAACATGATGAGCTGGCCTGATGTGCTTTCTCCCCCACTCCCCACCAATGATGGGGATATTGTTGGAGAACTGGACCCGGCGTAACTTGGGGCTGGGAGATCTCCCAAGTGGGGCGTTGCCATGTGTCTGCTGCCTTTGTTCTCTAGATGGTAGTGGTCGTGGGTTTGGAAGGTGCTGCCCAAGGAGCCTTGGTGAGTTCCTATACTACACACTTCTGCTACTGTGTCGGTGGTGGAGGGAGTGAATGTTTGTGGCAGGGGGGCCAATCAAGTGGGCTGCTTTGTCCTGGATGGTTTCGAGCTTCCTGAGTGTTGTTGGGAGTTGCACTCATCCAGGCAAATGGGGAGTATTCCATCACACTCCTGACGTGTGCCTAGTCAATTTTGACCAGACTTTGAGGAGTCAGCAGGTGAATTACTCGCCGCAGGATTCCTAGCCTCTGACTTGCTCTGAAAGACAGTTTTTATATGGTTAGTCCAGTTTGGCTTCTGGTCAATGGTAACCCCTAGGATGTTGATGGGGTGGGGTGAGGGAGGAATTTGGCGATGGTATTACCATTGAATGTCAAGGGGCAACGGTTAGATGCTCTCTCATTGAAGATGGTCATTGCCAGGCACTTTTGTGGTGCGCATGTTGCTTACCACTTGTCAGCCCAAGGCTGGATATTGTCTAGGTCTTGCTGCATTTGGGCATGGACTGCTTCAGTATCTGAGGAGTCACAAATGGTGTTGAACACTGCATTAACATCAGCGAACATCCTCACTACTCATATTGGTAGGAAGGTCATTGATATAACAGTTGAAGATTGTGATGTCGAAGACCTTGGGGAATTCCTGCAGTGATGTCCTGGAACCAGGTGACCTCCTACAGCCAGAATCACCTTACTATGTTCTAGACGTGACCCTAACCAGCTGAGTTTTCCTTGCTTTCTATTAACTCCAGTCTTGCTCGGGTCCTTGATTCCATACTCGGTCAATGCTGCCTTGACGTAAAGGGCAGTCACCATCACCACACCTCTGGAGCTCAGCTCTTTGTCCATGTTTGAACCAAGGCTGTAATGGGGACAGGAGTTGAGCGACACTGGCAGAACTCAAACTGAGGCATCAGTGAGCAAGTTGTTGCTGAGCAAGTGCTGCTTGCTTGCACTGTTGATGACCCTTTCCATATCTTTACTGATGATCGAGAGCAGACTGATGGGATGATAATTGGCCAGTTTGGATTGGTTGTGTGTGTACAGGACACACTTGGGCAATTTTCCACATTACCGGGCATATGCCAGTGTTACAGCTGTACTGAACAGCTTGACTCAGGGCACAGCAAATTCTACAGCACAAATATTTTGTACTATTGCTGCAGTATTGTCAGTGCCTTCAGCCATTTCTTATCACATCGAGTGAATTAAATTGGCTGTAGACTGACGTCTGTGATGCTGGGGACCTCTGGAGGAGGCAGAGGTTAATCATCTACTCTGCCCTTCTGGCTGAAGATTCTTGCAAATGCTTTATCCTCATCTTTTGCACAGATGCGCTGTGCTCTCCCATCATTGAGGATGGGGATATTTGTGGAGCCTCCTCCTACAGTGAGTTACTTAATTGCCCACCACAAATCTTGTCTAGATGTGGCAGGACTGCAGAACTTAGATCTGATCTGTTGGTTGCAGGATCATTTAGCTCTGGCCATCACTTGCTGCGCATGTTGTGTGGCATGCAATTAGTCCTGTCTTGTAACTTCCCCCTGTTGACACCTAATTCTTAGGCATGCCTGGTGTGGCTCCTGGCATGCCCTCCTGCATTCTTCAATGAACCAGGGTTGATCCTCTAGCTTGGTGGTAATGGTAGAGTGGGGGATATGCTGCGCCATGAGGTTGCAGGTTGTGGCTGCGTACAATTCTCCTAATGCTGATGGCCCACAGCACCTCAAGATTGCCCAGTCTAGAGTTGCTGGATTTGTTTGAAACCTATCCTATTCAGCATGGTGATAGTGCCACACAACACAGAGTATTCTTAATGTGAAAAGGACTTTGTCTCCACAAGTATTGTGAGGTGGTCACTCCTATAAATACTGTCATGGACAGATGTATCTGTATCAGGTAGATTGGAGAGACTGAGGTCAAGTATGTTCTTCCCTCTTCTTGGTTCCCTCACCACCTTCCCCCTCTTCTTGGTTCCCTCACCACCTTCTGCAGTCCCAGTCTAGCAGTTATGTCGTTTAGGACTTGGCCAACTCAGTTAGTAATGGTGGTGCTACGGAGCCACTCGTAATGGACATTGAAGTCCCCCACCCAGAGTACATTCCGTGCCCTTTCTATCCTCGGTGTTTCCTCCAGTGCAGAAGTACTGTAGGCAGTGGCGTAGTAGTAACGTCACTGGATTAGTAATCCCGAGACCCAGGGTAATGCTTTGGGGACATGGGTTTGAAGCCCACCAGGGCAGATGGTGGAATTTGAATTAAATAATAAAAAAAATCTGGAATTAGGGACTTCCGGTGGCATTTGCGAGCGGAGCGGCCGCGTTCAGGAGAAGCTCCAGTCGGTCCGCGATATCGCGGTCTTTTTTGGGGGGGGTTCCCCGCTGATTTTATGGAAGAATTAAACCTCACCGGGGTCGGCCCTGCCTCCCTCGCCCTGTGAAAGCGTAAAGCTCTGATTCACGGAGCCGGAGGGTTGGAAGGGCGGGAGAGGAGAGACTGGGCCCGGTGGGTTCGGCGGAGCGGCTGCACGTGGAGGAGGAGCGGGGATCGCGATTTTGTTCCATAAGGAACACCCTGAAAACCGAAGGCTCAAAGAGCACGGAGAGAAAAACATTAATTTTTTTTTCTCTCTCTCCAGAAAACTTGAAAGGAACAGCGGGGGCGGAGCCAAACGGAGGCCGAGGCTGCAGGCCCGAAGCCAGGGCGCGATGTAGGCGAGATGTCCCACATCGGATGGCTCCCACCTAGAATGTGGTAAGACTGAAGCCCAGTTGCAGGGAAATTCTGGAGGTATACAAAAAAGAAGAGAAAGAAGTTTTAAAGAAATTTGAGATTGAAGAAGGAAGGAAGGGTGAGAAAAGGAAAAATAATAAGCCGTTAAAGGATGCGAAAAGCAGCGTCGAGGAAGGGAAACGCGAGCTCGCTGTTGAATGAGAGGACGAGAAAAAGCGCTGACAAGATGGCGGATACCGGACCGCATGGTGGGGCCGCACTACTTACGGTGGAAAAGATGACAGAGGTGATGGCGGTGGAGCTGGAAAAGCAGTTTGCGAAGCATATGGAAGCTTTGAGGAAGGAGATAGTGGTCGCATTGAAGTCATTGGTGGAGGCTGCAATCGCCCCGGTGAGAGTAGCTGTGGCAAAGACATCGGCCGAGGTGAGCGAGCAAGGCAAGAAGATGAAGGAAGTGGAAGAGGCCGTGTCGCAGCACAGCGACCAGTTCACCTCGATGGGGGACGAGCTGCGGAGGGTGGTGGAGGTTAACAGAGGACTCCGAGCAAAGCTCGAGGACTTGGAGAACCGCTCGAGGCGGCACAATCTGAGAATTGTGGGCTTGCCCGAAGGGATAGAGGGTCCAAGGCCAATAGAGTACTTCACTAAGAAGTTGGCGGAGCTGATGGGGGAGGGGAGAACCCCTCTCAGTACGAGCTGGACCAAGCTCATCGGTCATTAAGGCTGAAGCCCAAAGTGAATGAGCCGCCAAGAGCAGTAATTATCTGCTTCCATAAGTACTGCATGAAGGAGAAGGTGTTAAACTGGGCAAAGCAGAAGCGCGAGGTGCAGTGGGATTGTGCTGGAGTTCGGATCTACCAGGATTTGACGGTGGAGTTGGCAAAAAGACGAGCGGCGTTCGGGCGAGTGAAGGCGGCACTGTACAAAAAGGGGGTACGGTTTGGTATGGTATACCCGGCGAAGCTGAGGGTGACGTATGATGCCAAAGACTTTTATTTTGAGACAGCGGAGGCGGCCGAGGCGTTCGTGAGGGCAGAAGGCTTGGGACAAACGTGGGGAGCGGAGCTGAAACAGAGACTGTGGACTGTGATTGGGGAGCTGGAAAATGTATAAATGCTATAACTTTCTTTTTACTGACGTGTATTGTAATTTACTTCTCTTCACATTGTTACAGAGTTCAAGTTGTTAGTTGGGTTGATTGGCATTCTGTGTTGCGACGGTTATATCTTAGTCTAGTGAATTGTATGGGTTGGATTGTTGTTTTTGTTTTTTCTTTCTCTGGGACTGGGTGGGGGAGGGGGGGGGCGGTATATCTTGGCGGGGGGAGCCACCCGCGCTAGCTAACTAAAGTCGGCTAGTGAACGGAGGTGAGGTGAGAAGAGGGCTGCGGATATTGGCGACTGGTTAGCAAGTTTTGATGGGCCTACGAGGCGAGTGGGGGGGATGGGGTGGGGGATTGATGCTGGGAGATGTTTTTTTGAGAGGAAATGTAGGGGGGGGATTTTGGGAAGGGGGGGGGGAGAGAAGGGGTTTGATGTTAATAATGGACAGGGGCGGGTCAGGCTCATGGGGCAGGGCCGGGTGGTGTGATGATGGTGAATAAGAAGGGTGGGGAGGGGGGTGAGAGACCCCCAGTTAGGATAGTCACGTGGAACGTGAGGGGGTTAGGAGGTCCGGTCAAGAGGTCAAGGATGCTTGCGCATCTTAAAAGTTTGAAAGCCGATGTAGCAATGCTGCAGGAGACTCACTTGAGGGTGGAGGACCAGGTGAGACTTGAAAAGGGCTGGGTGAGTCAGGTGTTTCACTCTGGATTTGACAGAAGCGTTCGAGGGGTAGCGGTAATGGTCAGCAAAAGAGTACGCTTCTAGATGGAGAAGGTGGTGGCAGATCAGGGGGGTAGATATGTGATTGTGACAGGGGCGCTGGAGGGAAGGTTAGTGGTGCTGTTAAGTGTATACGGCCCCAATTGGGACGATGTGGGATTCGCAAAGGAGGTGTTTGGGGCCATCCCCAACTTGGACACACACGAACTGATAGTGGGGGGGGGGGGGGGGGAGAAACTGGAACTTGGTGCAGGAGTCAAGGTTGGACAGATCACGGCCCCGCTCGCTGGTTCCATCAGGGGGGGCGAAGGCGTTAGCTGGGCTAATGGTGGAAATGGGAGGGGTGGACGCTTGGAGGTTTCTGCACCCGAGGGAATGGGAGTACTCGTTTTTCTCAGCAGTCCATAAAGTATACTCGCAGATCGACTTTTTCGTGTTGGGAAAGTCTTTGTTGGCTGGGGTTAAGGGGTCGGAATACTCGGCAATTGCAGTGTCAGATCATGCTCTGCATTGGGTGGATATGGTGCTGGAGAAGGGGGTAGCGCAAAGGCCGGGGTGGAAATTAGACGTGGGACTTTTGGGGGACCAAGTGTTCTGTGACAAAATTGAAAACGTAATTAAGGAATATGTAGGTTTCAAATGTACGGGTGAGGTGTCGAAGGCAGTTGTCTGGAAGGCTCTAAAGGCGGTGGTGAGGGGGGAGGTGATTTCGTTTAAGGCCAGGGTGGACAAAGAGGAGAGGTTGGAGCGGCAGAGGGTAATAGATGAGATGTTGGAGGTAGATAGGAGTTATGCAGAAGATGGGGACCCAGCAAAGCTGGAAAAGAGGAAGGAACTACAGGCGAGCTTTGACCGACTATCCACCAGGAAGGCGGTGCGCCAACGGAGATGAGCAAGGGGTGCAGTTTACGAACATGGAAATAAGGCTATGTTAACAGTCAGCTCCAGAGGGAGGTAGCGGTAAGGGAAATTGTACAGGTGAGAGATAAGACAGGGAAGTTGGTGGTGGCTCCGGATCTGATTAACAAGGTTTTTGAGGAGTTTTATGAGAGGTTGTACAGGTCAGAGCCACCTGGGGAGACCGTGAGATGCAGGAATTTCTAGATGGGTTGGAGTACCCGAGGTTAGGGGAGGGGGACAGGGTTACATTAGAAGGAGCAGGAGATAAAAGATGCGATTGGGAGGATGCAGTCGGGGAAGGTGGCAGGGCCGGATGGGTTTCCGGTGGAATATTATAAAAAATTCAAGGATAAGCTGGTACCCGTCATGGTGGGGATGTTTGAAGAGGTGATAGGGAAGGGGGTGTTGCCACAAACTTTGGGGGGCAGGCATCGATTTCCCGGTTGCCACAAAAAGATAAGAATCCGACGGAGTGTGGGTCGTATAGGCCCATATCACTTCTGAATGTGGATCCAAAAGTATTGGCGAAGGTACTGGCGATAGGCTGGAAGAGTTCCTCCCGAAGGTGATAGGTGAAGATCAGACGGGGTTCGTGAGAGGGAGGCAGCTCTTTTCCGACATTAGAAGGGTATTGAATGTCGTTAAGGCACCGGCAGAGGGGAAGGAAACGGGTGATTGTGGCATTGGACGCTGAGAAGGCGTTCGACCGGGTAGAATGGGGGTACTTGATGGCAGTTCTGGAGCGGTTTGGGTTGGACCAAGATTTGTGAACTGGGTAAAGCTACTATATAAGGAGCCGAGGGCGAGTGTCCGCACAAACAACATCAGCTCGAGATACTTTTCTCTCTATCGTGGGACTAGGCACAGATGTCCTATGTTCCCCCCTGCTGTTTGCACTCACGATTGAGCCATTGGCCATCGCATTAAGTTTGGGGGTATGGAAAGGAATAGTGCGGGGCGGGGGGGGGGGGGGGAAGATAGAGCATAGGGTGTCCTTATTATGCCGATGACTTGTTGTTATACGTGTTGGAACAGAGTGTGTCAATAGGGGGAATATTGGAGCTACTTTGAGTGTTTGGGTCTTTCTCGGGGTACAAACTAAATCTAGACTGATTTGTATGTTGCAGGCGTAACATAAGCGGCTTCCTTGTGGTGCACTTGACAAAGGAAGGTTCAGACGTGGAGATAACTTCAACACATTTATTGAACTATTTACACTTCTATTACTCATGTTCCACACTACTGCTAATCCTACTATAGCTACCCAGACTGACTAACCAGTTGCTGCAATCCACGTGGTGGGTGTAATATTGAATCAACCCTGTGCCTGTACTCACTGACTGTCTCCACTGGAAAGAGGCAGATCATGTGTGTGGTGTCCTTTATATATGGGTTGGTGTAATGCCCCCCTGTGGTCGTATCACCTCCGTGTGCATCGTGAATGTCCATTGGTCGTGTCCTATCTAACTGGTCTATTGGTTGAGTGTGTGTGTGTGATGTCACTGGTGCTCCCTCTAGTATCTAGCTAGCCTACATGCATTTACATTGATGCACATCACCACATAGACAAGAGTGAGTATTTTGTCTCAGCCAGGGGTGGGGGTAGGGGTGGGGGGCTACCATTCCATAGGGCAGGGACTCACTTTAGGTACCTGGAGGTGCAGGTTGCCCGGGAGTGGGGGGGGGGGGGGCGTAGGGGGCTCCGCAGGTACAACATTTCTAGTTTGGTAGGGAGAGTGAAAGCTGATCTGGCAAGGTGGGATGATCTCCCTCTGTCACTGGCGGGTCGGGTACAGGCGGTTAAAATGAATGTGTTGCCGCGATTTCTGTTTATTTTTCAATGCCTGCTGATTTTCCTGCCAAAGGCTTTTTTCAGAGAGATTGAGGGAAGGATTACGTCGTTCATATGGAGAGGGAAGGTGGCCAGAGTTAGAAAGGTGCTACTACAGAGGGGAGGCAGGAAGGCGGTTTGGGTCTTCCGAACCGGTTGTATTACCACTGGGCGGCGAATGTGGAGAAGGTGCGGAGCTGGGTCAGAGGGGTTGATTCCAAGTGGGTCAGAATGGAGGGTAGTGTGTGCAGGGGGTCTGGATTGAAAGCACTAGCAACAGTGCCACTCCTGATAGCCCCAGGGAAGTACTCAGGAAGTCTGGTAATAATAGCGTCATTGAGAATTTGGAGGCAGTTTCGCCAACACTTCAGGTTGGGGGCAGGGTCAAGGGAAATGCTGATTCCGGGGAACCACAGATTTGAGCCAGGGAGGTGGGATGGAAATTTTCGGAAATGGGAGGAGAAGGAGATTGAGACACTGAAAGATTTGTTTCTTAGAGGTCGGTTTGCAGGATTGAAGGAGCTGGAAGCGAAGTATGGGCTGGAGCAGGGGGAAATGTTGAGATACATGCAGGTTCGAGATTTTGCCAGAAAGGAGATCCAGAACTTCCCGGAGGAGCCGGCTTCCACATTGCTGGAGGAGGTGCTGACGACAAGGGGACTGGAGAAGGGGGTTGTGTCAGTGGTTTATGGAGCTATTCTGGAAGAGGAGAAGGCACCACTAGAAGGGATCAAAGCAAAGTGGGTTGAAGAGTTGGGAGAGGATATGGAGGAGGGGTTCTGGTGTGAAGTGCTCCAGAGAGTGAATGCCTCCACCTCGTGTGTGAGGTTGGGGCTGATACAGCTGAAGGTGGTATACAGAGCACATCACGAGGGCGAGGATGAGCCGATTCTTTGAAGGAGCAGAAGATGTGTGTGAATGTTGCGGGGTGGGGGGGGGGGGGGGGGGGGGTGTATGTTAATGGTGACTATGTGTGATTCCTGATTCCTTTTTGTCATGTATTTATGTGAACATGCGGACCAATGTTTGGGTAATCACATTCATATGTTTTGGTCCTGTCCAAAGCTAGAGGATTACTGGAAAGAGGTTTTTTGAGTTAATTTCTAAAGTGGTGCACGTGAAACTGCACCCAGGCCCTCGGGGGGCCATATTCGGGGTGTCGGACCAGCCAGGCTTGGAAACGGGTGCGGAGACAGATGTTGTAGCCTTCGCCTCGCTGATCGCCCAAAGGCAGATCCTGATGGGTTGGAGAGCAACCTCTCCACCCTGTGCCCTGGCGTGGCGGGGGGGACCTGTTGGAATTCTTGACACTTGAGAAGGTTAAGTTTGAACTGAGGGGAAGGATAGAGTGGTTGTACAATTCATGGGCATTATTCATTATGCATTTTCAAGAACTGGATAACATCGAACATTATTTTGGGGGGTGGGTGGGAGGGTTGGGGGAAGGGGGCGGTGTGTGTTGATGGTGACTATGGGTGATGCCTGATTCCTTTTTGTCATTTATTTATGTGAACATGCGGACCAATGTCTGGGGTTTGGTGGGAGGATGGGATCGTTGTTATTGATATGGGGATTGACATATTTGTTACTGATTATTGTTTACTGTTGGTGGGTGTAAATTTGGGAGAAAATGTGAAAAAGGAGAATAAAGAAATATATATATTTTTTTAAATCTGGAATTAAAAGTTTAATGATGACCATTAACTTCCATCACGGACTGTATAGTGAGGATCAATATCAATTCCTGAACGTGTAAACAGTGTAGAGGGAGTTTTACTCTGTATCGAATCCCGTGCTGTACCTGTCCTGGGAGTTTTTGATGGGGACAGTGTAGAGGGAGTGTAGAGGTCCACATAGGTACCAGCGACATAGGTAGGAAAAGGGATAGGGATGTAAGGCAGGAATTCAGGGAGCTAGGGTGGAAACTTAGATCTAGGACAAACAGAGTTATTATCTCTGGGTTGTTACCCGTGCCACGTGATAGCGAGACGAGGAATCGGGAGAGAGAGGAGTTGAACACGTGGCTACAGGGATGGTGCAGGAGGGAGGGTTTCAGAATTCTGGATAATTGGGGCTCATTCTGGGGTCGGTGGGACCTCCACAAATGGGATGGTCTACACCTGGACCAGAGGGGTACCAATATCCTGGGGGGGGAATTTGCTAACGCTCTTCGGGAGGGTTTAAACTAGTTCAGCAGGGGCTTGGGAACCTGAATTGTCGCTCCAGTATACAGGAGGTTGAGAGTAGTGAGGTCATGAGTAAGGTTTCAAAGTTGCAGGAGTGTACCGGCAGGCAGGAAGGTGGTTTAAAGTGTGTCTTCTTCAATGCCAGGAGCATACGGAATAAGGTGGGTGAACTTGCGGCATGGGTTGGCACATGGGACTTCGATGTTGTGGCCATTTCGGAGACATGGATAGAGCAGGGACAGGAATGGTTGTTGCAGGTGCCGGGGTTTAGATATTTCAGTAAGCTCAGGGAAGGTGGTATAAGAGGGGGAGAGGTGGCATTGTTAGTCAAGGACAGTATTACGGTGGCAGAAAGGACATTTGATGAGGACTCGTCTACTGAGGTAGTATGGGCTGAGGTTAGAAACAGGAAAGGAGAGGTAACCCTGTTAGGGATTTTCTATAGGCCTCCGAAAAGTTGCAGAGATGTAGAGGAAAGGATTGCAAAGATGATTCTGGATAGGAGCGAAAGCAACAGGGTAGCTGTTATGGGGGACTTTAACTTTCCAAATATTGACTGGAAACGCTATAGTTCGTGTACTTCAGATGGGTCCGTTTTTGTCCAATGTGTGCAGGAGGGTTTCCTGACACACTATGTAGATAGGCCAACAAGAGGCGAGGCCATATTGGATTTGGTACTGGGTAATGAACCAGGACAGGTGTTAGATTTGGAGCACTTTGGTGATAGTGACCACAATTCGATTACGTTTACTTTAGTGATGGAAAGGGATAGGTATATACCGCAGGGCAAGAGTTATATCTGGGGGAAAGGCAATTATGATGCGATGAAGCAAGACTTAGGATGCATCGGATGGAGAGGAAAACTGCAGGGGATGGGCACAATGGAAATGTGGCGCTTGTTCAAGGAACAGCTACTGCGTGTCCTTGATAAGTATGTACCTGTCAGGCAGTGGTCGAGCAAGGGAACCGTGGTTTACTAAAGCAGTCGAAACACTTGTCAAGAGGAAGAAGGAGGTGCTCGCTTCGGCAGCACATATACTAAAATTGGAACGATACAGAGAAGATTAGCATGGCCCCTGAGCAAGGATGACACGCAAATTCATGAAGCGTTCCATATTTTAAAAAAAGAGGAAGGAGGCGGCTCATGTAAAGATGAGACATGAAGGTTCAGTTAGGGCGCTCAAGAGTTACAAGTTAGCTAGGAAGGACCTAAAGAGAGAGCTAAGAAGAGCCAAGAGGGGACATGAGAAGTCTTTGGCAGGTAGGATCAAGGATGACCCTAAAGCTTTTTATAGATATGTCAGGAATAAACAAATGACTAGGGTAAGAGTAGGGCCAGTCAAGGACAGTAGTGGGAAGTTGTACTTGGAGTCCGAGGAGATAGGAGAGGTGCTAAATGAATATATTTCATCAGTATTCACACAGGAAAAAGACAATGTTGTCGAGGAGAATACTGAGATTCAGGCTACTAGACGAGAAGGGCTTGAGGTTCATAAGGAGGAGGTGTTAGCAGTTCTGGAAAGTGTGAAAATAGATAAGTCCCCTGGGCCGGATGGAATTTATCCTAGGGTAGGACGTGCCTCACAAACCTTATTGAGTTCTTTGAGAAGGTGACCAAACAGGTGGATGAGAGTAAAGCAGTTGATGTGGTGTATATGGATTTCAGTAAAGCGTTTGAGAAGGTTCCCCACGGTAGGCTACTGCAGAAAATACGGAGGCATGGGATTCAGGGTGATTTAGCAGTTTGGAGCAGAAATTGGCTAGCTAGAAGAAGACAAAGGTTGATGGGAAATGTTCAGACTGGAGTCCAGTTACTGGTGGTGTACCACAAGGATCTGTTTTGGAGCCACTGCTGTTTGTCATTTTTATAAATGACCTGGAGGAGGATGTAGAAGGATGGGTGAGTAAATTTGCAGATGACACGAAAGTCGGTGGAGTTGTGGACAGTGCGGAAGGTTGTTATAAGTTACAGAGGGACATAGATAAGCTGCAGCACTGGGCTGAGTGGTGGCAAATGGAGTTTAATGCAGAAAAGTGTGAGGTGATTCATTTTGGAAGGGATAACAGGAAGACAGAATACTGGGCTAATGGTAAGATTCTTGGCAGTGTGGATGAGCAGAGAGATCTCGGTGTTCATGTACATAGATCCCTGAAAGTTGCCACCCAGGTTGAGAGGGTTGTTAAGAAGGCGTACAGTGTTAGCTTTTATTGGTAGAGGAATTGAGTTTCGGAGCCATGATTTCATGTTGCAGCTGTACAAAACTCTGGTGCGGCCGCATTTGGAGTATTGCGTGCAATTCTGGTCGCCGCATTATAGGAAGGATGTGGAAGCATTGGAAAGGGTGCAGAGGAGATTTACCAGGATGTTGCCTGGTATGGAGGAAAGGCTGAGGGACTTGAGGCTGTTTTCGTTAAAGAGAAGAAGGTTAAGAGGTGACTTAATTGAGGCATACAAGATGATCAGAGGATTGGATAGGGTGGACAGTGAGAGCCTTCTTCCTCGGTTGGTGATGTCTAGCACGAGGGGACATAGCTTTAAATTGAGGGGAGCTAGATATAAGACAGATGTCAGAGGTAGGTTCTTTACTCAGAGAGTAGTAAGGGCATGGAATGCCCTGCCTGCAACAGTAGTGGACTCGCCAACACGAAGGGCATTCAAATGGCCATTGGATAGACATATGGACGATAAGGGAATTGGTTTCACAGGTCGGCGCAACATTGAGGGCCGAAGGGCCTGCACTGCGCTGTAATGTTCTATGTTCTATTAAACCATTGTCAATTGCTGTAAAAATACATCTGGTTCATCAATGTCCTTTAGGGAATGAAATCTGCCATCCTTACCTGGTCTGGCCTATTTTCAGCAATTTTCTTTATATTTTAGAAGGGTACCCAACATACTGTAATTAAAACGTTCTACACATGAAGCTACTGCCTGCATCCTGATTGCACTTTAAAGCTACTCCAAAAATTGAGATCCTCCTGAAATGGGAAATCTTCATCCTGAAACTTGTGGAACTTTAATAAGTAAATGTAAAATTAGTTTGTAAGCAGTTGGGTTAATTTGAAGGATTTTGAAGGCCTGAGTAGCAGAGCTATATTCAGTCCAACCAGGGATTGTGTCCTTTTGAGAGTCTTTCTTCATATCATGAGACTTGTTTTGAGTCGCATTTAATGTGCAGATTAGTAGAGGTCGGCATAATTGAGTTTGGTGTCTGTCAAATGACCTTTTGGATAATAGATTATTAATTTTGCAGTTTGCCAAAATCTGCAAGCAGAATTTAAAGAATGCTTCCCGTATCATGGCTAAATTTAGGAGAGATCAGACATTTCTCTTAGCCAACCTAAGAGACCGGGAATCCCAGGAAAGACAAGATGGTATGACTAACTGGTACAGAACCAAGTTAATGGACTATAATGAAACTTGGAGGAAGGTGTCCAAGTGAGATGATAATGTCCTCTAGAGTCTGAAGCCATGGATCAAAGCATGGAAATGGCTGAAGTCAAGTGGCTTCCGGCTTCTTTAAGGTCTGTCTGCTCATAATACGGTGTGATCGCTGGGATATTGCGGCCACATGATGGAAGGGGGGGGGGGGGCGCTTCCACACCTCACCAAGAAGGCTTAAACTGAGATGGGAGCAGAAGTTAGCAGCTGGGAGGGTTGTCCAAAGGACTTGGATGCAGTGCTGGAAGAGGGTGAACGCCCTTCTTGTTCTGCAAGGGTCAGTAATGAGGTCCCATTGCATCTTCAATGAATGTGTTTGTAAGGGCTTGCATTTATTGGTGCTTGAGGGTGTCAAGTCACAAGCATAATTTGACACATCTTCCTGTGCCTTTGAATCTGCCTGGAAATAGACGGGATGGCAGGCATGTCTGAAAGGGGGAAGCCCTGCAATGTGCTGGGTATTTACCAGCGACATTGGGGAGGAAGATGATATGTTCTGGTAGATAGAGAGGGGACTCCTGAAAGTTCTATTGTCCTCACATGACAAGAGAACTCACAATGCCATGGAGTGAAGGTGGAGTGTGCCAAATCTGGCTTTGCTAACACCAACGGAAGAGAAGATCCTGGAACTGGTGTGCGAGCCAGATCAGCTGGTTGCAGAGAGGCTGCAGTCTCGGAGGAGGGCAAGGGTGAAATGAACACATTCAACTGGGGGAGAGTATGAGAGGTGGAGGTAGAAGTAAAGACTGTTGGGTGAAACCCACTAATTCTTTAGCTCATCCATCATGAAATAGCTGTTTAGCTATATCCTCAATTTTAGAATATAGCAGAATGCCCCTACTCTGAATCATGGATACTTTTTTTGCTCCATTAAATAGTACATTTGATTGAAGTTTAGTTAATAAATCGTGTTGATTCAGAAGTTACAGTGTAGAGCATTTGTTTGACATGTAACATTCAGCCTCTTGTAAGAGTACAGAGACTAAGCGGCTCAACAGTGGCCTTCTGGGTCATGTCCTTCTCTTCAAAATTATCTCTTTGATGGAGAAAAAAAAAAAAATCAACCTTCCCGCATACACTCCCGGAAAAGG
The DNA here is from genome assembly GCF_047496885.1 of Scyliorhinus torazame. NCBI lineage: Eukaryota > Metazoa > Chordata > Chondrichthyes > Carcharhiniformes > Scyliorhinidae > Scyliorhinus > Scyliorhinus torazame. Next base: position 100,201,377 of record NC_092715.1, read on the forward strand.
GACACATCGGGCCTCCAATGCCAACAGGATACGAGCCATGGCACTGGGCCAACACTACCCAAAACACAAGAAACTATACCCCCAGGACCTCCAAGCCACTCCAACCTGTACCTTTCCAACTCCATCCAAGGCAATGCACCATCCCCAAGCACACAAAGCCAGAATAATTACTCCAGCCCTAACCAAAGCGGCCTTGCTCCAACTCAGGGTGACGAACCGTCAAGACACCCAGCAGTTGGGCTTTCTCCTCCCAGACACCAGGAAGCCCCCCCCAACCCAAGGGACCCTCCACACAGGATCCCGAATTACCCACAAGAGACCCACCACACCCCTGATCACCCTTTGGACACAAATTACCCTCCACAACCGCCACTGACCAATTCACCCAACCCTCACTCCACTGACCACCCCAGACTCCTCTCCCCCCCTCCCTCCCCCCCCCCACCTACCAATCCTACCCATCCACTCCATCTTCGCCCTCGTTTCTTAAAGTTGCTGGACCTTTAAATTTACCTTATGGCAGCCAGTGCGTAAAATAGGGTGTAGCTTCCTTACCTCCGTCTCAGCTGCCCTTGACACATGGCCTCAAGAACATCCGCTGCACTACATTGTTCTTTGCCAGCCTGAGTCAGAAGGTCAAGTGAGAAAGGAATGGCTGGATTTCAAAGTAAAAAACTAGGAGCACAATGGCCATCCAACTCAGATTGCTAGTCCATGGAGATTGTGGGCCATCCTTCCATTTAAATTTTCAACTTCAAGATGGTTTCATTTTTCACTTTTGCACCACCCACGAAGAAATGTACACAGTAAATATACATTTTCATTTAAAGAAAACAACACACTCAAACAGGTATAATAACATAGTCCATTTTTCTTCCTCCAACCGAAATCCTTCTCGATTGACAGTCTCTTTGAACAAAGTCTCTGCACGATCCATCCATTCCTCTACTCCTCGGCATTTCTCTTTAGAATCAGATACTTTAGTTCAATCTGACCAGAGAGTCCCTTGAAATTCTCCAATACAGGAACATTGGTGATCACAGCTTTCAGGCAGTCAAATGCCTGTTGAAAGTCCGCTGTCCATTGAAATTTTAAAGGTTTCTTTAGCAATTCCATCGGTGGAGTAATCACGCCACAAAACCTTTGCACAGCTGTTCGATCAAATCCACTCATGCTAAGAAATCGCATTATTTCCCTTCGTCTTGGGGATAACGGAAGCTCCGCAAGGAAAGTGATTCGGGCTTCTCCAAATTCACTTTTGGCTAGGTTTATCACCAAACCCGCCACCTGAAGTCGATCAAAGAACTCCATCCGATGCTTTAAATGTTCTTTCAATGTCTGGAAGTTGGAAATAAAAGCAGATTGTCCCACTTTCTCCATGCAATCCTTCAATGGTGGGACAGGATAAGAGTCTGTTCTTGTAACTGCATTCACCTTTCTATAGTCCACACACAACCATTGGGTACCGTCTGGTTTAGGTGGGTACCATCTGGTTTAGGTACCATCACTATGGGTGAGCTCCATTGGCTGCAACCCACTTCAATTATGCCATTCTTCAGCATACTCTCAATCTCTCTGTTAACCTGTGCCAATTTTAAAGGATTAAGTCTATATGGATGTTGTTTGATAGGAACAGCATTTCCCACATCTACATCATGTATAGCCATTTTAGTACTTCCCAATTTATTTCTACAAACTTGCCCATGTGATATCAATAACTCTTTCAGGTCAGTTCATTTTTACTCTAGAAGGTAACTTAACAATTCAACCCAATTTTTAAGAACATCCTCATTTTCCAATTTAATTTGAGGAATGTCAAATTCACAGTCATCTGGATTTGGTTCGTCACCGAGTTAGAATCATTGAAACCTTCTCCTTTTTCTGTCCTTCTCTTTCGAAGTACCTTTTAAGCATATTCACATGACAGTCGGTGAGTCTTCCTTCTATCTGGTGTTTTTACCACATAATTCACCTCACTTAATTTCCTGTCAATCGGTCCACAAAACGTAGCTTTTAAAGGCTCCCCTCCCACTGGTAACAACACTAAAACTTTATCCCCACTGTCAAAACTACGAACTTTGGATTTCTTGTCCGCTACCCGTTTCATCGCATTTTATGCAACTTTCAAATGTTGTCTAGCCAATTCACCTGCTCTATTTAATTGTTCCCTAAAATTTGACACGTAATCCAATAGTGTAATTTCCGATTTCTCACCCACCAATTTTTCCTTAATCAATTTAAGTGGTCCTCTTACCTCATGACCAAAAATTAGTTCAAAAAGTCTAAATTTGGTAGACTCAATAGGTGCATCCCTAATTGCAAACAATACGAATGGGATTCCTTTATCCCAATCTTCTGGACAATCTTTTTAAAAAAATATATATTTATTAAAGTTTTTTAACACCACAATTTTTTCCCCTTACAAACAATAACCCACCCCGTAACAAAATAACACAAAATCGCACTGAGCAAGATATATACATGGCAAAATGGTATATTTACATAGCTTTATACACTGGCTCTCGTCCGCACGTGCCAGTTTCCCCCACCCTCCATGTTATCTCCTGCTCATCCATCCCCTCAAAGAATCTCTCGTTTCCCCCCCTCAGGGTTGCTGCTGCTGCTGACCGACCTTCCTCTAACGCTCCGCGAGGTAGTCTAGGAACGGTTGCCACCGCCTGTAGAACCCCTGCGCAGAGCCTCTCAAGGCAAACTTAATCCTCTCCAGCTTTATGAACCCAGCCATGTCATTTATCCAGGCCTCCACGCTGGGGGGCTTCGCCTCCTTCCACATTAGCAAGATCCTTCGCCGGGCTACTAGGGACGCAAAGGCCAGAATGCCGTCCTCTTTCACCTCCTGCACTCCCGGCTCATCCACTACTCCGAATATTGCTGGCCCCCAGCTTGGCTTGACCCAGACTTTCACTACCGGAGATATTGCTCCCGCCACTCCTCTCCAGAACCCCTCCAGTGCCGGGCATGACCAAAACATGTGGACATGGTTCGCCGGACTCCCTGAACACCTTCCACATCTGTCCTCTACCCCAAAGAACCTACTCAACCTCGCCCCCGTCAAGTGCGCTCTGTGAATCACCTTAAATTGTATCAGGCTGAGCCTGGCACATGAGGAGGAAGAATGAACCCTACCCAGGGCATCAGCCCACAAAACCTCCTCGATCTCCTCCCCCAGCTCCTCCTCCCATTTACCCTTCAACTCTTCTGCTAGGGCTTCCCCCTCTTCTTTCATCGCTAGGTGTATTGCCGAAACCTTGCCCTCCCCGACCCATACACCAGAGATCTCCCGGTCTTGAATTTCTTGTGCCGGGAGCAACGGGAATTCCCTGACCTGTCGCCTCACAAAAGCCCTCACCTGCATATATCTAAATGCATTTCCCGGAGGTAACGCAAACTTCTCCTCCAGTGCCCCTAGGCTCGCAAATGTCCCGTCAATGAACAGATCCCCCATTCTTCTAATCCCTGCCCGATGCCAGCCCTGGAACCCCCCGTCCATCTTCCCCGGGACAAACCGGTGGTTACCCCTAATCGGGGACCACACCAAGGCTCCCACTGCACCCCTGTGCCGTCTCTACTGGCCCCAGATCCTTAACGTTGCCGCCACCACCGGGCTCGTGGTATACTTCGATGGCGAGAGCGGCAGCCGTGCCGTCACCAACGCCCCCAGGCTCGTTCCTTTACAGGACGCCATCTCCATCCTCTTCCATGCTGCCCCCTCTCCCTCCATAACCCACTTGCGGATCATCGCCACATTTGCTGCCCAGTAGTAGCTCCCTACGTTTGGCAGCGCCAGCCCTCCTCGGTCCCTACTGCGTTCCAGGAACCCTCTCCTTGCCCTCGGGGTCTTATTCACCCACACAAACCCCATAATACTCCTACCTACTCTCTTGAAAAAACCCTTGGTGATCACGATGGGAAGGCACTGAAACACAAACAAAAACCTCGGAAGGACCACCATTTTGACCGACTGCACTCTACCCGCCAACGAGAGCGGCAACATGTCCCATCTTTTGAAGTCCACCTCCATTTGGTCCACCAACCGCGTCAGATTCAATATGTGTAGGGCCCCCCAACTCCTGGCTATCTGGATCCCCAGATACCGAAAACTCCCCACCGCCCTCCTCAGCGGTAGGTCCCCTATCCCTCTTTCTTGGTCCCCTGCCTGTAGTACAAAAAGCTCACTCTTCCTTTCATTGAGCTTATAGCCCGAGAACTCCCCAAACTCCCTCAGGGTCTGCATGACCGCCACCATCCCCTCCATTGGGTCCGCCATGTACATCCGCGTATAGCGACACCCGATGCTCTTCTCCCCCGCGGACCACCCTCTATTTATTAGACTCCCTCAGTGATATGGCCAAGGGTTTGATCGCCAATGCAAACAACAGGGGGGACAGGGGGCACCCCTGCCTCGTTCCTCGTTACAGCCGAAAGTACTCTGACCTCCGCCGGTTCGTCACCACACTCGCCACCGGGGCGCTGTAAAGGAGCTTAACCCAGCTAATAAACCCTCCCCCGAACCTAAACCTACGCAACACCTCCCAGAGGTACTCCCACTCTACTCGGTCAAAGGCCTTTTCCGCGTCCATAGCTGCCACTATCTCTGCCTCTCCCTCCTCCGATGTAATCATTATCACGTTTAAGAGCCGCCGCACATTGGTATTTAATTGCCTGCCCTTTACGAATCCCGTCTGATCCTCATGAATCACCCCCAGGACACAGTCCTCAATCCTCGTGGCCAGCACTTTTGCCAATAACTTAGCGTCCACATCAAGGAGCGAAATCGGCCTGTACGATCCACATTGCAGTGGGTCCTTGTCTCGCTTCAGAATCAAGGAAATTGTCGCCTCCGACATTGTCGGGGGCAGGGTCCCCTCCTCTCTTGCCTCGTTAAAGGTCCTCACTAGTAGTGGGACCAACAGGTCCACATACTTTCTGTAGAACTCCACCGGGAACCCGTCCGGCCCCGGGGCCTTCCCCGCCTGCATGCTCCCCAAACCCTTACTCAGCTCCTCCAACCCGATTGGTACCCCAGACCAGCCACCTCTTGCTCCTCCACCCTCGGGAACCGCAGTTGGTCTAGGAATCGTCTCATCCCCTCTTCCCCCCCTGGGGGCTGGGATCTGTCAAGCTCTTCATAGAAGGCCTTGAATACCTTGTTTATTTTCGTTGCACTCTGAACCGTGGCTCCCCCTCCATCTTTGATTCCCCCTATTTCCCTCGCTGCCGTCCTCTTACGGAGCTGGTGTGCCAGCATCTGACCGGCCTTTTCCCCGTACTCGTAGGTTGCCCCCTGCGCCTTCCCCCACTGTGCCTCCGCCTTCCCCGTGGTCAACAGGTCAAACTCTGTCTGGAGCCGTCGCCTTTCCCCAAGTAATCTTTCCTTCGGGGCCTCTGCGTATCTCCTGTCCACTCGCAAAATCTCCCCCACTAACCTCTCCCTTTCCATGCCCTATGTCTTCTCCCTATGAGCCCTGATGGAGATTAGCTCTCCCCTGATCACCGCCTTCAACACCTCCCATACCACCCCTACTCGCACCTCCCCGTTGTCATTGGCCTCCAAGTACCTTTCGATACACCCCCTCACCTTCCCACACACCACCTCATCTGCCAGCAGTCCCACGTCCAGCCGCCACAGCGGGCGTTGGTCCCTCTCCTCTCCCAGCCCCATTTCCACCCAGTGCGGGGCATGGTCCGAAACGGCTATGGCCGAATACTCCGTCCCCTCCACCCTCGGGATGAGCGCCCTGCCCAGAACAAAGAAATTTATCCTGGAGTAGGCCTTGTGCACGTGGGAAAATTCCCTGGCCTGCGGTCTTGCAAACCTCCATGGGTCCACTCCCCCCATCTGATCCATAAACCCCCTGAGCACCTTGGCCGCCGCCGGCCTCTTTCCAGTCCTTGATTTGGAGCGGTCCAGTGCTGGATCCAACACTGTATTGAAGACCCCTCCCATTATCAGGCCTCCTATCTCCAGGTCCGGAATGCGCCCCAACATGCGCTTCATGAATCCAGCATCATCCCAGTTCGGGGCGTATACATTTACCAACACCACCCACGTCCCTTGCAACCTACCGCTCACCATCACATATCTTCCTCCATTATCCACTACGATAGTCTTGGCCTCAAATGACACATGCTTTCCCACCAGAATTGCCACCCCTCTATTTTTCGCGTCCAGTCCCGAGTGGGATACCTGTCCTACCCATCCCCTTCTTAACCTAACCTGGTCCGCCACCTTCAGGTGTGTCTCTTGGAGCATGGCCACGTCCGCCTTCAGTCCCTTCAAGTGCGCGAACACTCGAGCCTTCTTCACCGGCCCATTCAGGCCCCTCACGTTCCACGTTATCAGCCGGATTGGAGGGGCTCTCACTCCTCACTCCTCCCTCCACCCAACCCCCCCCTCCCCCCCCCCCCCCCCCCCCCCGACTAGCCATCTCCTTTTCTGGGCCAATCCCGTGTTCACGTCTCCCTCACCCTCCAGTCCCCCAGCCGGGGGACCTCCGCCCCGACCACCTCTTCTGTGTCCCATTCCCTTTCGGCCAGTGCAGCAGCAACCCTTCCCCCCCTCCCCCCCTGCTAGATCCCTGTCTAGCTTTTTTGCTCCCCCCCATATCAATCCCGTAAGTCAGCTGACACCTGCTGAGCCCGGCTTCCCCTGCCATCCCTTTGGCCATCCCCCCCCCGTGTGGGAGTCTCCCAATCACTCTTTCGTTCCCCTTCCCGCGCGCGGGAAAAAAAAAACCCCGCGCTTTCCAAAGCCTGCCCCGCCCCCTCTGCCGCAGCTCCTGTAGCGGCCTTGTCTCTCTCCCCCAGCCCATATAACATTCCCTGCGCGTGATTGCCCCCCTAAATACAACAACCATCATACTTCAACCCTCAAACACCCCCCACCCTCACAAACCCTCAATTAGAGTCCAACTTTTCAGTTAGTATAAAGGTCCACGCCTCTTCGGGCGTTTCAAACTCGTGGTGTTGGCCATTATGTGTAACCCATAGTCGCGCTGACTGCAACATTCCAAATTTCACTCCTTTCCGATGCAGCACCGCATTGGCCTGGTTGAAACCCGCTCTCCACTTAGCGACCTCCGTGCTCCAGTCCGGGTATATTCTGATCTCAGCATTGTCCCACTTGCTGCTCCGCTCCTTCTTGGCCCATTTCAGGACCCTCTGTCCGTAAACCGGTGAAATCTCACCACCATCGCCCTTGGCGGCTCGTTTGCCTTGGGCTTCCTCGCCAGCACCCGGTGCGCCACATCCAGCTCCAGCAACCCCGGGGGGGGGCCTCTGCGCCCATCAGCGCCCCGATCATTGTGCCCGCAATTGCCACGGCGTCAGCCCCCTCCACTCCTTCTGGGAGACCCAGGATCCTCAAATTATTTCTCCTCGACCTGTTCTCCAGGTCTCCGAGTCTTCCTGCTCCACTTTCACCGCCAGGCCCAAGAGCTTGTCCTCATTCTCACTCACTTTTTCCTGGATCTTCACCTCGTGGGCTTTCTGGGTTGCCCCAAGTCCTTCAATTGTCCTTCTGGCAAACATCCAAGCGATCGAAAACAAGCTGGATGAACTTAACGCCAGACTTAACTCTCAGAGGGAAGTAAGAGACTGCTGTGTGCTCTGTTTCACAGAGACATGGCTCACCCCTGCCTCACCGGACTCTGCCATACAACCTGAAGGCTTCTCAATTCACCGGGCGGACCGCACGGCATCATCAGGCAAAGCGAAGGGTGGAGGGGTTTGCCTCCTCATCAACTCCTCCTGGTTCTTGGATGTGATGACTCTGGCGACCTACTGCTCCCCAGACCTGGAATACCTGACCGTGAAGTGCCACCCATATTATCTTCCACGCGAGTTCACTTCAGCCATTATCACAGCGGTCTACATCCCACCCCAGGCAGAAGTGAGGAAGGTGCTGGACGAACTATACACAGTAATAAACAACTACGAAACAGAACACCCAGAGACCTTGTTCATCGTGGCCGGAGACTTCAACAAGGCCAACCTCAAGAGTGTACTGCCAAAATTCCACCAGCACATCTCCTGTCCCACCAGGGGCGACAACACTCTTGACCACTGCTACTCAAAAATCAAGGGCGCCGACCGTTCCATCCCCCGACCGCACTTTGGGAAATCAGACCATAAGACGGTGCTCCTTCTCCCGGCATACAAGCAGAAACTCAAGCGGGAGAATCCAGCTAAGAAGGTTGTGCAGTGCTGGTCCGAGGAGACACAAGAGCTCTTATGTGACTGCTTAGAGACAGTGGACTGGTCCATATTTAAGAACTCAGCGACCAACTTAAATGGGTATGCCACCACCGTCACAGACTTCATCAGCAAATGTGTGGACGACTGCGTGCCAAAGAAAGCAGTACGTGCGTTCCCCAACCGGAAACCATGGCTCAATCGCGAGATTGACTAACTACTGAAGGACAGATCTGAGGCGTTCAAGGCAGACGACCCTGACCTATACAAGAAATCCAGGTACGACCTCCGCAAAGCCATCCGGAATGCCAAGAGAGAATATCAAACCAAGCTAGAGTCACAGACAGACTCTCGGCGGTTGTGGCAAGGACTAAACAACATAACGGGCTACAAAGCGTAGCCGAACAGTATCTCTGACAGCAGCGCACCCCTCCCCGATGAACTCAATGCATTCTATGCTCGGTTCGAGCAGGGAACCAACAATCCGCTGGCGAGTGCCCCAGCAGCCCATAATTCACCCATACCCACCATCACAGCTTCAGAAGTCAGATTGGCCTTCCTGAAAGTGAACCCTCGGAAGGCGACGGGCCCAGACGGAATCCCTGGTCGTGCACTCAGAGCCTGCGCGGACCAGCTGGCAGAGGTATTCACAGACATCTTTAACCTGTCCCTACTCCACTCCGAGGTCCCCAACTGCTTCAAGAAGACCACCATCATACCGGTACCAAAGAAGAACCAGGCAACGTGCCTCAATGACTACCGACCAGTGGCCCTGACTTCAGTCATAATGAAGTGCTTCGAGAGGTTGATCGTGAAGCGCATCACCTCCATACTCCCAGAACGCCTTGATCCACTGCAATTCGCATACCGCTGCAACCGGTCCACATCAGACACCATTTCCCTGGCCCTACACTCATCCCTAGAGCATCTCGAAAACAAGGACTCCTACATTAGATTCCTATTTGTTGACTACAGCTCCGCCTTCAACACCGTAATCTCAGCCAAGCTCATATCAAAGCTCCAAAACCTAGGACTTGGCTCCCCACTCTGCAACTGGATCCTCGATTTTCTGACCAACAGACCACAATCAATAAGAATGAACAACAACAACACCTCCACAATAGTCCTCAACACCGACGCCCCTCAAGGCTGCGTACTTAGCCCCCTACTCGACTCCCTGTACACACACGACTGCGTGGCAAAACTTGGTTCCAACTCCATCTACAAGTTTGCTGACGATACGACCATAGTGGGCCGGATCTCGAATAACGATGAGTCCGAATACAGGAGGGAGATAGAGAACCTAGTGGAGTGGTGTAGCGACAACAATCTCTCCCTCAATGCCAGCAAAACTAAAGAGCTGGTAATTGACTTCAGGAAGCAAAGTACTGTACACACCCGTCAGCAACAACGGGGCCGAGGTGGAGATGGTTAGCAGTTTCAAATTCCTAGGGGTGCACATCTCCGAAAATCTGTCCTGGTCCACCCACGTCGACGCTACCACCAAGAAAGCACAACAGCGCCTATACTTCCTCAGGAAACTAAGGAAATTCGGCATGTCCACATTGACCCTGACCAACTTTTACAGATGCACCATAGAAGGCATCCCATCAGGCTGCATCACAGCCTGGTATGGCAACTGCTCGGCCCAGGACCGCAAGAAACTTCAGAGAGTCGTGAACACTGCCCAGTCCATCACACAAACCTGCCTCCCATCCATTGACTCCATCTACACCTCCCGCTGCCTGGGGAAAGCGGGCAGTATAATCAAAGATCCCTCCCACCCGGCTCACTCACTCTTCCAACTTCTTCCATCGGGCAGGAGATTCAGAAGTCTGAGAACGCGCACGAACAGACTCAAAAACAGCTTCTTCCCCACTGTCACCAGACTCCTAAATGACCCTCTTATGGACTGAACTCATTAACACTACACCCTGTATGCTTCATCCGATGCCAGTGCTTTTGTAGTTACATTGTATATGTTGTGTTGCCCTATTATGTATTTTCTTTTATTCCCTTTTCTTCTCATGTACTTAATGATCTGTTGAGCTGCTCGCAGAAAAATACTTTTCACTGTACCTCGGTACACGTGACAATAAACAAATCCAATCCAATTATTGCCAACATAGGCGCCACCATCTCCTTACGCAGCTCCTCGAAGCAGCCCTTGATGAATTCCTGCATCTCCTTTTTGTCCCCGGCCGCCGCCATTTTGCTTGATTTCCCTCTTCTCCCGCTGCTCCAGTGCCACTTTTTTGGCCGTTTCGCTGCGGGCCCGGTCCATACAAGTTAGTAGGGGACCTCTCTCCTCTCTTCCCCATGAGTTGGCTGTAAAAGAAATTCCGTTGGGGCTCTTCCATCGAGCCCGAAAGTCCGTGTTCGCGGGAGCTGCCGAATCGTGCGGCTTAGCTCCGCATAGCTGCATCCGGAAATCCTTCTGGATAATCTTGACAATACGCCCTCAACATTGTCTTTAATGTCTGATGCCACCTTTCTAACGCTCCCTGCGATTCTGGATGGCACACAGTTGATTTAAATTGTTTTATTCCTAAGCTATCCATAACTTCTTTGAATAACTTTGAAGTAAAATTCATTCCTTGATCCGATTGAATTTCTGTGGGTAGTCCATATCTAGTAAAGAATTTAAGTAACTCCTTCACAATCCTTTTAGCTGTAATATTACGTACTGGAATGGCCTCTGGAAACCTAGTAGACACATCCATTACAGTCAAAAGATATTGATTCCCACTTTTTGTTTTTGGAAGCGATCCTACACAATCGATTAGGACCCTTGTAAAAGGTTCCTCAAATGCTGGAATAGGTATTAAGGGCGCTGGTTTTATCACTGCTTGAGGTTTCCCTATCACTTGGCATGTGTGACATGATTGACAAAATTTAACTGCATCTTTATGTAGTCCAGGCCAATAAAAATGTTTCTGGATTTTAGCTCGAGTTTTCCTTATTCCCAAATGACCTCCCACTGGTACCTCGTGTGCAACTCGCAACACCTCCTTTCTATACCCTACCGGCAATACTACTTGATGAACTTATGCCCACTTTTCATCCACCTGCATATGTACAGGTCTCCATTTTCTCAGCAAGACATCATTTTTACAGTAATAACACTCTGGTATACACTCAGATTCCTCTTCCGTATATGCTTTCTGATATATCCGTTTTATTTCTACATCTTTCTGTTGTAACTTTGCCAATTTTCCTTAACTAAAAATATCCGCCTCATCCTCCACCTGTTCTTGTTCTTTTTCAACCATCTGATCAAAAATAGTTTCTGATAATTGCACTTCAACTTCATCTTCACTCTTTGATTTCTCCTCTTGTCTTAACCTATGACTTTGCGACCTTGTTACTACACAATCCGGAAAAATCCCAGGATATTCGTCCTTCAACACTTCAGTTGTCTGATTTTCCACTGGCTTATCAACCACAGTAGGCATCACTCCCACCTGCGATCCAGCTATATCATTACCTAAGATAAACTCTATTCCTGGACAAGATGAGTTCATCTATTACTCCTACTACCACTTCACCATTCTTCACTGGACTTTCCAACCTTACCTTATATAATGGAACGCTACTCCTCTCACCCTGAATTCCACATATCACCACCTTTTCTGGCAACATTCTTCCCAAACTACATAATTCCTCATCTCTTACCATTAAAGATTGATTCGCTCCCGTATCTCTTAAAATTGTGACTTCTTTACCTGCTCCTCCTGATACACATGAGTAAACTTTACCCATACAAGTAAATTCTTTAAAGACATCTGGCACCTTCTTACCAATTACTTCTTGAACAGGCTGTACAATCGTTTGCACCTCCTTCGCTTCCCTTGGGCTTTCCTTCACCACTCTACCAAACCCCACTGTCTTATCCTGTTTTACCATATCAGCCTTCCCAGTGCTTTTCTTCAACCACCAACACTGTGACTTTACATGGCCTAGTTTATTACAGTGAAAACATCTGAAACTTTTCATTTCTTTTCCACCCTCCTGGATTTCTTTTTTAATCTGAGGTACACTCTCCTTATTATCTCCCATCAGATCACCTTTACCTTTACCTTTACCACTTGAGTATTTCTCATGTCCCCAGTTTCTATCCCTCACCGGCTGAAACTGATGTCGCAAACCAATCTTTGATTATGAACTAATTCATAATCATCTGCCATTTCCGCTGCTAATCTCACAGTTTTAACCCTCCGTTCTTCCACATGAGTTCTCACTACATCAGGAATTGAATTTTTAAACTCCTCCAAAAGTATAATTTCTCAGAGCTTCATACGTTTAGTCTATTTTCAAAGCCCTTATTCACCGATCAAAATTACTCTGTTTGAGCCTTTCAAACTCCATGTATGTTCTTTCCTTAAATTTCTAAACCTTTGTCTGTAAGCTTCAGGCACTAGCTCATATGCACCTCAGATGGATTTTTTCACCTCCTCATGCGTCCCAGATACCTCCTCCGGTAGTGATGCAAACACTTCACTAGCTCTACCTACCAGCTTTGTTTGAATCAGTAACACCCACACGTCCTGTGGCCATTTCATTTGTTTAGCTACCTTCTCAAATGAAATGAAAAAGGCTTCCACTTCCTTCTCGTCAATTTAAATAGATTCTCCCCAAGCCTTCGACTATGACGCTCTTTCTCACTATCCTCATCACTATCATCCAACTGTACGTTTCCCTTTACGTCTGCCAATTTTAACTGATTGTCATTTTTCATGGCCATTTTCTGAAGTTCAAACTCTCTCTCTTTATCTTTTTCCCTTATCTGTATCTCCCTTTCTTTTTCCTTTTGTTCTGCTAAGGCTATTCTTTCTTTTCTCCTTTCTTCTCTCTCCTTTTCTTTTTTCTCTCTCTCTCGTATGCCAGCCGCTTTAATTCTTTCTCATGTTCCATGTGTTTAATTTGCAACTGAATTTTTGCCATTTCCAATGAGTCAAACTCTATCTCAGGCAACTTTAAATGTTTAACCACCGCCATAATTACCTCATCCTTTCGCATTTTGTCAGGTAATGTCAACTTCAATGTTCTTGCCAAATCTAACAGTCTGCGTTTCGTTTCTGTCCGTAAGGTACTACGTACAACATTCTCCACCCCCAAAAACTTCTGAGCCTCTGAAAGAGCCATTGTTCACAACACTCTCCCCACTTAAACTAAAATACCACACCGGAAAAGCAACAATCCTTCACTGTCTTCAACTTCACAAAAGCCAATCCAATAGATAGACTTCTATCCCACACGAGCCCCCAATTGTTATGGGAGGGGTGTTTTCAGATCCCCAAAATGTATCATGGAGTTCAACCAACCTCTCCCTTTAATGGATTTGTTGCTTTTCCGAGCACACGGCATTTCCCCTAGGTGTGGGGTTACAATTAAGGACACGTGGGTTTTTAAACACAAAACACTGTTTATTCCATGAACTCAACTTAACATCTCAAATAAACATTGGATCTCTCAACATCCCTTACTTCAAAGATAACTCAGAAAATATTGCAACAGTAAATAATTCCTAAAAAAGTTCCTTCAAACTTCCAAGAGACTTAACACCTTTAAATAAAATCACATCAGGTTAAAAGCTTCACTATTTTAAGTTTAAATCACCCAAATGATCCAGAGATAGTCTTTCATGGCAGAGAGCCAGCTTACTGCAAAACACAGACACTCCCCAAGCTCTTTTCAAAACGGCTTTCTCCCCTCAAACAACTCACAGCAAACCAGAACTTCTCAAGCTGCTGTCTCAAACTGGCTTTCTCCTTTTAATCAGCTCACAGCAAAACAGCCAGGCACTTTGAAGCTGTTCTCAGCAAAACCACCTCACCCTCCATAGCTGGTGCACTGCCTTATCCGTGGTCACCAGATTAAACTTTGTCTGCAGTTTCTTCCAACCAGCCAATAGTTTGGAAGTGGGGTCCTCCACATATTTCCCATCCACCTCCAGAATTTCATCCACCAGCCGCTGGCGCTCCTCCCTAGCCTCCCCATCAACCTGCACCTTATATGCAGTTATCTCTTCTTGCACCACCTTCAACGCCTCCCATAGCATCGAGGGCGAGGCCTCCTTATTGTTGTTAAACCCTACACACACATCAATCATATTTATCAGGCGCCGCATGCTAGAGGACAAGCGCCTACTTTTCACAAACACATCAATTGCCCTCGCCAACCTCACACAAAACCCCAGCTCTGCTAACGGCCCTACATCTAAACTCCAGGTTGGCCCCCTCTCCAGCACCACATCTACCAGGTGCAGGGAATGATCTGAAATAACAACTGCAGAATATTCTGTTCTCTGAACCCCCTGCAACAAAGATCTCCCCATAATAAAGAAATCAATGAGCGAATAGAGCTTATGCACCGGCAAGAAAAAAAACCTCCTTGCCCCCCAGGTGCAGAAACCGCCACGGATCCGTGCCCCCACAATCTCTCTCATAAACGCCACCAACACCTTTGCCTTCTTCCCCCCCCCCCCCCCTCTAAGGGGCCAAAGACTTTGCTTAGAGCGATCCACCTTCAGATACAAAACTGTATTCCAAACACCCCCCAGAATCAATTGATGTATATCTATATCTGGGCTAGCCATCACCACCCATTAAATAACCACTACATCATCCCAATTTGGAGCATATACATTCTCCAAAACTACTGACATGCCCTCGAGCACCCCCAAGACCATCACATATGTGCCCCCCTGATCCACCACCACATTCTGCATCCGAAATTGGACTCTTATTGGTCAGGATTGCCACCCCCCCCGGGCCTACCATCAAAGCCAGAGTGAAATACCTGGCTTCCCCAACCCTTACTGAGCCTTACTTGGTCCTTCACCCGCAAGTGAGCAACAGCACCACAATGGCCCTCAAGCTCTTCAAATGAGCAATGACTCTCGTCCGTTTGAGCAGCTGGGAGTTAAACTAATAAAGCAAAATAACAAAATAATCTCTGGATTACTATCAGAGACATGAGTAAATTGGCAGAGAGTAAATAAGATCGGAGTTGAACGTGTGGCTCAAAGATTAGGGTGGGGTGAAATGTGTTTTTATTCACCTAACACTGGCATTAGTAAGAGGGAGCTTTACCATTGAAATGGTCTTTACTTGAACTGCACTGTGGCAAATCGTATAACTAGACTAGGGCTTTAAATAGTGGGGGGGTGGGGGGGGAAAGAGAGGATTTTATAACAACGGACAGAACAATATGGGTAATGATTACCAGAGTGCGACAGGAATGGAGAGAGCATAGAAATCTAAGAATACACCAATAAATAGGATCATGGCAGGAAAACATGATAAGACAAACTTAAAGGCGGTTTATCGGAGTGAAATACAGCATTCATAACATGGATAAATTAATTGCACCAATGAAAGTCAATGAGTTTGAATTTCTTTTGAAAATATTTTTATTGAACTTAAACATTCTAAATCAAAAACTTACATATCAAAACAAAACCAACACATCCATCAAAAAATTAACAACAGTAACAATAGCTCTCATAACAGAAATACAACCCAAACAACCCCCCCCCCCCCCCCATAACAGTTAATAGTGACCAGTACAATATGAAACGCCATCTATGGTAGAACTCATCAATCGACCCCCTCCCTGTAAATGTGACCCTCTTAAGTAACAAAAACTCTATCAAGTCACCTCGCCAGGCTGAGGCACTAGGTGGCATCGCCCGGCTCCATCTCAGCAGAATTCACCTCAGAGCAATCAATGAGGTAAATGCCCCCCCCCCCCCACCCCCCAAATGTGGCATCCAATTTTGCTGGCTCAAACAAATGATTCCCACAGATTGGGGCCCAACTTGACACTGCCCTCACCTTAAAATGACCTTAAAATGCTGACGGAGTTGCTGTCACATTTTCAAAGTGGAGACAACCACCGTGTTTGAAAAATATTTCGCTGGAGCAAACAGCAGGGACGCCATTACCAGCGCCTCCAAGTTGGACCCCGTGCATGACCCCAGCTCCATCTGCACCCAGGTAGCTTCCTGGTCACATCACCCCAATACCTCCTTTGCATCAGCCACCCAATAATAAAACATTAAAGTCAACAGCGCCAGTCTCCCCGCCTGCTGCGCCCTCCTCCGAATTCCGAGTTCTCCTCGCCCATATGAAACCCACTATGAGCTGCTCCATCTCCCAGAAGAAGGACTTGCGTAGAAAAATTGGGAGGCATTGAAATAAAAACTAGAATCATTGCAAGATGTTCATCTTAATTATTGGCCCCGAATCCCTTACTAATAGCAAAAGGTAATCACATACAGGGACACCCTATGTTCTACTCTGCCCCTCACAATTCCTTTCCACTTATCTGAGGCCCTCAAAGCAATAGCTTGTCAACACAAACAGGAGACATAGGACACCCATACCGCCCCCCCACCCCCCAATGCAGCCAAAATGACCCTGAACTCTTGGTGTTAAGTGTACTCACCCACGACAAACCCAGGACCCAGCCCAAACTTCTCCAGAACCGTGGAAAGATAGTTTCCCTCAAGCTCAAGCCTATCAAATGCTTTTTCAGCGTCCAAAAGACACGATTACCTCCATAGGGTAAGAACTACGTTAAGTAGCCTCCTTACGTTGGACAAGTTTTCTGCTCTTCACAAAGCCGGTCTGTTCCTCCCCCTACTACCTCCGGGAGTCAGGGCTTCAACCTCAATGCTCAGGCCTTAGACAAAAGCTTTGCATACATTGAGCAGAAAAATCAGTGGGCCAGTGGGGAGGGGCTCTTTCCTAAAGATATTCAAACGTCCTCCAACCCCAATTGCGTTTCAAACTCTTCCCGCAATTCCTCCCCCACCTAGGGAACTCCAAACCCTCGAAAAACTGTCACCCCCTGGCAGCCCCGACCTAACGTCCCGTTCACCTTTTCTGGGGCAGAGACCAACCTACCCCACAGCTCTCTCACCTGCATAATCTCCCTAGCAGCCTCCTGCTGCCTTAACTAATGGGCCAAAAGGCAGATAGCCTTCTTCTCCATATTTGAATGTGCGCAGCATGGTAGCATAGTGGTTAGCACTATGGCTTCACAGCGCCAGGGTCCCAGGTTCAATCCCCGGCTTGGGTCACTGCGTGGCGGGAGTTTGCATGTTCTCCCCATGTCTGCGTGGGTTTCCTCCGGGTGCTCTGGTTTCCTCCCACAAGTCCCAAAAGACGTGCTTGTTAGGTGATTTGGACACTCTGAATTCTCCGTGTACCTGAATAGGCGTGGAATGTGGCGACTAGGGGCTTTTCACAGTAACTTCATTGCAGTGTTAATGTTAGCCTACTTGTGACAATAAATATTATTACACTACCCCTTTTAAGCGCCTCAAATGGCACCTCGCCCAGCACATGGACACCAGGTTGAACTGCATTTGCAGTTTCTTCCTGCGTGCCCATAACTCCGGTGTTGGGTGACTCACATACCTCTGATCCACGCTCAATATCTCATCCACTAGGTCCTGTGCTCCCCCCACCTTGCCTCCCTATCTATGTGTGTCTTATACGAGATGATCGTCCCCCTAATCACTGCCTTTAATGCTTCCCACAAAGTAAAGGGCAAGACCGTCCCATTCTCATTCAATTCAACGTAATCCTTTATGGCTCTAGAGATCTTCCCACAAAACCAGATATCAGATAACAGCCCTAAATCCAGCCTCCATCCCATGCACTTTGCCTGACCCCCCTCCAACATCAAGTCCACCAAGTGCAGCGTGGTCAGAAATAACTATCACCGAATACTCCGTGTTTTTCACCTCAGGGAACAGGGTCCTAACCATGCCAAAAGGTCAATCCTCGAGTATGCCTTGTGTACTGGGGAAAATAAAAGCCTATAAACCCGCCATGGGTCCATGCCTCCTGTTTCCACCATGAATGCAGCTAACACCCTCGCCATGCCCAAAGGGGCCAGCGACCTCAACCTGGTGGGATACAGCTCTGGATTCAACACGCAGTTAAAATTTCCTCCCACCAGATCAACTGGTGTCGAACTCTGGTATTGCAGCCAGCAACTTTCTCATAAACTTGACATCATCCCAATTCGGGGTGTACACGTTCATTAGCACAACAGCCTTCCCCTCCAGTGTATCTTTAAACATCGCATAACATGTTACATATAAAAATATAACTTGTGCTATACAAAACATGATATGCATTTCATTTTCAAACAAGTAACATATTCAAATCTAACTGCTTTACAAAACATGATATGTATAACAATTTCGAACCTGTCCCTTTACACAGTTCATTATATGTTCAGTCTTTCTCATTAAAGACATTAACGGTAGCACAAGTGATTAGCACTGTGGCTTCACAGCGCCAGGGTCCCAGGTTCGATTCCCCGCTGGGTCACTGTCTGTGCGGAGTTTGCACGTTCTCCCCGTGTCTGCGTGGGTTTCCTCCGGGTGCTCCGGTTTCCTCCCACAGTCCAAAGACGTGCAGGTTAGGTGGATTGGCCATGATAAATTACCCGTAGTGTCCATAAGGGTTGGGAGGGGTTATTGGGTTGCGGGGATAAGGTGGAAGTGAGGGATTAATGTGGGTCGGTGCAGACTCGATGGGCCGAATGGCCTCCTTCTGCACTGTATGTTCTATGTAATATGTAATTCTATGTAATAACGGCCCCACTGATAGGCCAAACATTCCCGCCTGAAAATGAACCCTTTTGCTGACCAGAATCACCACCAGCAGGCCTTGTGTGGCGACTAGGGGCTTTTCACAGTAACTTCATTGCAGTGTTAATGTAGGCCTACTTGTGAAAATTATGATTATTATTACTGTCAAATCCAGAGTGCAAAACCTGGCTCATCCAGGCCTTCTGTAGCCTGGTCTGGTCCCGCACCCACGTGAGTTTCTTGTAGGAATCCCACATCGGCCCCCAAATCCTTTAAATGGGAAAAAACTTTTGCCTCTTCACAGGCCCCTCACATTCCAGGTGACTAACCTTGTCGGGGGTCTCTCACCACCCCCCCTCCTCGAGTCAGCCATCCCCACTGTGATGCGCCATCACCAGTCAGCGTGTCTAATGTAATGGGCATGGCAGCCATCTTCCCTTCTTCATGTTCTTTCAATGGGCTACCCTCCAGAGCTTTCTTCGCGTTGGGCTCCTTCGACATTTTCGACATGTCGCCATCGGAAGAAAGTTCTCCAAATCAACTAACTGGGTTTGGGCACCCAACATCACCTGAAAAAATGGGTAAAAGGGATCAAAAGCAAAGACCCTTCTGGGAGCACCTTTCGTACTCTTACGTCACCAGTGTTATATTCTGTATTGTGGCCATAGCAAAGATGCACACAGAACACCTCGTCCTTTACTAGTAAGACAGTGTATTGACAAAATGAACACGTGGAAAGATAAGTAAAGAAACTATGACACAAACGGTAACGATAAGTGAATTTTCCTGGAGCTACTTCTAATGTGACTGTCCTCCAGTACGACTTACTACCAACTACCTGATCTCTGGAGTCACATGGTGGATATCTGTCCCCACCTGCTGGTCAGAGGTCGTATATCTAACTATATACATTACTATCCATATGCATACCACCTCATCCCCTCTTCCATTTGTATGTTTAACAAATATAACTGTGCCCTATCAAACATATGCATAACAATTTCAACATGTTACATATAAAAATATAACTTGTGCTATACAAAACATGATATGCATTTCATTTTCAAACAAGTAACATATTCAAATCTAACTGCTTTACAAAACATGATATGTATAACAATTTCGAACCTGTCCCTTTACACAGTTCATTATATGTTCAGTCTTTCTCATTAAAGACATCTCCTGAGCACTGACCGAATACTTGATCTAGATTCATTTTTCGAAAGATCGGTTTTCTGTCTGGTTTCTGAGTCACCAAGTCTTTCAGCCTTTTGAAATGATGCTTCCTACTCAGTGTGTGTTCTTGTATATTGGCCTTATTGCCGATGCTCATGCCTTCACTGTCGCAGCTGCTACAAGGCCGACAGACTGTGTCCTACTCTTCTCAACCTTTTAAAAAAATATTATCAGCTCTTTCCTTCTCCTTTTCTTCTTAGCTTTAATGGCATCATCAGTGAAGTTGGTGCGGTCCACACACACATCTGCCTGCACACCTAAAGCATTATTCTTGCTACTGGTCACGGCCAAGGGATTCGCTGTTTCTGGATCCCTCGCTGCAATAGCTGGTTCTGGATCTTCTGCTGCAATAGCTGCTGATGGCTTACGATGGTGATGATTGATTCCGATCATGATGTTTGCGATGAGGAAAGTGAAGAAACGGATGATTGCGATGAGGAAAGTGATGAAACGGCTGATGAGGCAGAAGAGGAAGACGATGAAAGTTTTTTTGACATTAGTGAAGAGGTGATAACAGGAAGCTTCCAACCTACGCAGGAGAATGATGAGTGTGAACGCTCTAAGATGAAGTGTGCAGGTTGAAAGTGAGATTGCAACAGCAGACAAATTTCATTCATTTCATTTCATTCATTAGCTGAGAGCAAATTGACTGCAGCCAACTGGTAAATGAAGAGATAATCCCCATTTTGGAGAAATTGGCTCCAGAGAAGTACAATGAATTATCCAATACCCACGGAACGGTTCCTGTAGTGGATTCCCAAGAACTCAAGGCCATTCCATCAAAAACAGCGTAGGTTGGAAGCTTCTTGTTATCACCTCTTCACTAATGTCAAATAAACTTTCATCGTCTTCCTCTTCTGGCTCATGACCCATTTCTTCATTTCCTCATCGCAATCATCATGATCGTAATCAATCATCACCATCGTATGCAATAGCCTCTCCTGTGAAGTATAATACTGCTCGTGGAATTATGTGTCCCTGCAAGAAGTGACCAATTTCAAAGTCAGCAGGGAGTCTTGCCGCAGAACCTTCATCCAGTTCCCCATCCCCTGGAACCGTAGGATTAAAGAAATTGAAGGAAGTGTCAGTTTTCGTAACTGTCCTACCAGTGCACCGACCCTTACGCTTCGATTAATGGTCTTTGTTGGGATGTTTTTCCTTTCTTCCAGTCGATCTGGCATTCTGTGCTTCCTATAATTTCTGGTCCATTAAAGAACAACAAATCTGACTCATCAGGCTGTGACTCCATCTTGTATGTTTTGGTCACTGCTTCATTTGTGAAATACTCATTTGGCTCAAACTTAAACTCCAAAGTAAAACTCATTGGCTGTCCAGGATCTGAAAATTTTACCTTTAAGTCTTGTAAATGCTTTAAGAATGGCTCATCATGTTCCTGTAATAAGTCACTGAGAAAATCCACATTTTTGAAGACTGTCAACCAGAATTCTGGAATTCTTTTTGCCTCTTCCTTTTCTTCATCTCATTGCCATTTGCATTCATCCTCTGTCACAGTGCTGTCTGGAATATACAGCAGCTCAATGGGCTCAAGTACCTCACACGCTTAAGCTCCTGATAGACTTGCAGACTCGCGTTCTGTGTCCACAATGGAAAATGGTGGATGGCTTCTGTTGTGTATCGATGCTTCAAGTTCACATGCTCTCAACGTCGCAATTTCATTCCCATTACAGCCTTTCAGTAGTCTTGCTTAATTGAGGACTTTCGGTTTAACACGCAGCCTGTTCAAATCTGACAAACTGACAAGGTTGGCCCTCACTCCCCTGTTGAGCTTACATTTGATCAATGTGCCATTCAGTATCAATGGAATTGTCCATCTGTCTTCCATGGTATCACCATCACTATTGCTGCAACTTGGAAGTAAGACTTCTTCACTTTGCATATTCAGAATCATCGTGTCCTGTCGAAATCAACGAAAAACAGACCTTCAATGCACATCTCATGAATCACCATGACTGATCTTGTTTGGTCCATTGTTGGACATGAAAAACATTGCCTTGCAAAGTGATTTGTTCTGCCACACTTGGACCACACCTTCCCAAATGCTGGACATTGTCATGACAAATGTTGAATGCTGCATCGCTGGCATAAAATGGCTGACCTGGTCGGTCGCTTAAAATGGTCACCTGCACTGGGACGTTTCTTATTCAACTGCGTCACAATGCTTATGGCGCTGGTGTCTTCTTCCACATTGGCGCCCAAATATTTCAGATTGGGCACGCTAATCTGTGCAGCTCACTCGCACGCATGATAAATCTAGATTGCGTTTTCTAGTTGAAGCTCATCTTCCCTTAATAGCCTCTCGCGTACCTGGTCATTTGATATCCCGAACACTATCTGATCGCGGGTCATTGCTGATTTTAAAGTACTAAAATTACACAACGGCGCCTTCAACCGAAGGTCGGTTAGAAAACTATAGAAGAATTTGTCAGTCTTCTGACCACGCATGCAAAAGATGCAATGGTCAAATGTTTCTCTTTTTTTTTTGGGGGGGGGGGGGGGGGAGCAATTTTGATTAAAGTATTGTATTACTTTGTCGAAGCTGTTGCTTTCTGCTTTGCGATTGAACGCAAAAGGTATTATAAATTTTGTTCGCTTGAGGAACTGCTACCGTGAGCGGCCATGCTTATGACGCTTCTCGTCAGGCTGTGCTTGCAGTCCAAGGGCCGTAACATAGAGCTTGAAATGCTGCTTAAATTCAAGCCAATTCTCGCCTACATTACTGGTGACTTGGAGCTGGTGGGGTGCCTTCAGACCTTCCATCTCTAATTTCAGTTGAGTTTCAGTTGCCCATAATTTACCAGGTAGGTGGAAGAATTTTCTTTTTTCTTTCTTCAGTCTGTTTCATCCCATCTTCTCTGTAATTATTTTCAATTGTTCAATACTCGGTACATGTTATGTTCTGTGTTGTGGCCGTGGTAAAGATGCACATAGAACATCTAGTTCTTTGCTAGTAAGGTAGTTTATTGACAAAATGAAAACGTGGAAAGATAACTAAAGAAACTATGATACAAACGGTACTGATAAGTGAATTCTCCTGGAGCTACTTCTAATATGGCTGCCCTCTAGTACAACATACTACCAAGTGCCCGGTCTCTGGAGTCACATGGTGAATCTCTTGTTCCCCCCACCTGCTAGTCGGAGGTCGTATATCTAACTATATACATAACTATGCATATCACCACAACCAGAAGTTCTCAAGTTTGAATTTATACCAATTTCAGAGAGGTGCTTGCAAAGTGACCAAGGCTGGAAACTGAATATTTAAGGAAATTTGAAAGGATGGAAAGGAAAGTGGGGTAGCTCTGTTAATAAAGGGTGATATCAGTACCATAATGAGAAATCATCTTGGCTTGGAAGATCAAGATGAAGAAGAATTTTGGCTGGAGATAAGAAATAGCAAGCTATAGAAGTCACCGGTGGGAGTAATTTATAGTCCCCCATCCCCCACAGCTAAATTGTAAGGAGGGTATAAATCAAGAAATAATAGGGGCTTTGAAGAACTGCACTAATTGTAGGAAATTTGAATCCACAGAACAATTGGGCAAATTAAATTGATATGGTAAAGGATGAGTTTACAGATATCTTTATGTATCTCATGTTTCAAGAAAGTGCACATAAAATATTAGTTGCACAAAATTTACAAGCCTTAATAAAACACAAAACTTCTCACATATGCAAAGTCAATATTTTAATGTAATTTAAATAAACAGCTTACATTACATGTGGAATGGAGGCATTGTGGCTCAAATATTTTGTATTTTCGTTAGCGAAAATACTCCTGCGGCATTTCCAGTTTCAATGGTCCAAACTAGATGGTAAAGATTTACTGTGTAACTCAGAAATCAAGACATTCACAACAGCTAAGAGGCTTCTGAGAATAACATATTCCAGTCATGTTTTAATTCCTTCCATTCTTTGTCTTCTGTAGTGAATACTATTCCAAATCTTTCCAAAACAATTCAAACTATTGGTTTTAACTGCATCGATCAAGGACACGTGAGGAAGAGAAACAATTAAACTAGCAATCCAAAGACTTCAAAGTATTGAGGCAAAAATCTCATCAATTTGGCACACCTTAATACCAAGATTATAAGAAAGGTAGATATTAAAAGGGCAACAATACAAGAATGCAAAGAAAAATATTTTCCCCAACTGTTTTATGAGGAATTGAGTTTCACTTTACTAGTAATCCAATAAAAATATCTGAAGCTGCTAGCAAATGAATTATCAGCTTAGAATTTAATACTGTGATATATTTACGCTAAGGCTAGTGTTTGTTACTCTGTTTCTTGAATAGCTATCAATATTTTGAAATAGCAGAGAAACTTGTTAAATGCAAAGCTTTCTCCTGAATAATTTGCAATATGCAACGATTGTTGAAAACAGTTGCACTTAGATTAAACTGATCACATTGTTATTAGTTTCTCAGAATTGGGCATATTTGGAACAATAATTTTCATTTGCCAGTAAAATGGAAATTTTTGATTGCATTTTTCATATATAAAAATGTAGCGATCACAACTAATTTTTATATATAAATTATGAAGCTGGAAATCTAATTACAACATCTTCAATTAATGCAACACCTTGGCTCTAAACCAGATACTTGCAACAGTATATGTTTGCTTCAACAAAGCCACGAGTACATCCATCTTTACAATACAACTGATAACTTTCCAATAATTACATGAATCAGATAGTATAAAAAAGCATAACAAATTTTCATGCCACTGGACTGCTTGTTTTTAAAGCACTGATCACTAAGCTTACAAAACTGAATAATTAAGGAAGATTTTTTACTATGTTCTTGTAGAAGTACAGAAGGTACTGCACAGCATATTAATGTAGGCAGCTTTGGTGCAAACTGCTTGCAAATTAATTATTTTTTAAAAATGCCATAACTGCTCTGAAATTGAGTCCTAAAATTCTAATTACGGAGAGGCATTTTAGTGTAGTTACTAAGGAATAAGTGTTCAAGTACTTTCTGACTTCAGGTTCGAATATTAATTTGGTTCTAAATTTAGGTTCTCTGAATACAAAGTCAAAATTTTAAAACTGTGCTTAAGACAAAAATGGCTTTTCCTAAGCCACCATATACTCGGATGCATATTTAGTGTGCCAGGTCATGCTCCTTAGCCTGAAAAATATTTTAATTACACTAAGGAACATAGATAAAAGTTTTGACTTTATGGACATTCTTTATCATTGATGGAACCAGTGAAATAAATCATTTTCATGTATTCATTTTCATGCATGAAAATTATCTGGGTTACAGCACAAACCTCCAACAATACACATTCTCTTCTCAAGCAAACTACCACAGATATGGCATATACAATCCCTTCTGTGAGGCCACAATGGTTCCACGAGGTTACTAAAAAATAAAGCAACAACAAAAGTTGCACTTGTGATAGGCACTTCCAAAAATTAAATTTATCCATTTGCGATTCGGCACTTATTCCTAGTGACTACATTATAACTACTAGCGAATGCATGTCAATTAAAATTATTATTTGAGCAAGGAGACAAAACTAGAAAGATCTATTCCTACCCCCCAGAGTTTGCACCCGAGTACCATTACAAAAGTTAAAGGAGTCTTTAATGAATAATGCATATCAAAATTAATCTCCAGGTACATGCTAACTGTGCAGTGGAATAGTTTCGAAGTGGATGTATATCCAGTGACTGCAAAATGGGAAACCCCCAAAATCTTACTGCAGCGATCAAATACAATTAAGCAGATTTATATTTTCACAATGTCAATTCTAGATCAGATGGCTTCATGGCATTATTCCAGAAAGCTTTAAAAGTTAGTGTTGCCATAGGTGAATGTTTTGTTGCATCCAAGGATGTTCATATCTAATACAAATGAGTATCACTGAATTTTAAGACTAGTCGAGGTATACAAAGTAAAATGTCTTAAATGGAATCTAATTAATGTAAATTACATCGATGTCAAATGCTATCCAACATTATTAATGCACAGAATTTACCAGTCTGAACAGATCCTTAGTTAGGAAGTTTAAAAAAAAAAGAATTCTTTAAAATAAAGAGTGAAACATCCACAAATTATCAATGCAAATATCATTAATGTAATAACTTTGGGTATTTGATGGAAACAATCTTGGCTTAATTAATAATAATTTTTTTTTTTTTTTTTTTAATGAAGATGGAAATAACTGGTAAAGCACCAATATAAAATAATTGTGAAGTGTGAATCAAGTTTGTAGTCCTTGGTCGATCCCATTCCAGTGATTAGTACCGCAAATATGCCATGAAAATCTAAACATTTGGACTCACTCTTTTTAATACTTAAACTACAATGATTAAAATTAGTCTGAGATAGCAAGAGCAAGTTTCATGGTTTATAGCATGGTTATACCAGCATTTGGAGTGAAGCTGGAGACACAGGAATTTATTGAAGATTCAACCAAACAATTTGGCAAACTTTCCAACACTCATTTGTAAACATTATGCTTCCCTTTTCACTTGGCAGCATTTTGAAAAGACAAAAAAAAATTACACAGATTATTAGTCTTAATATTTATCCAAAACCTTGCATCTTCCAACCAAATAACTTAATGTTCCCACATGATAAATTAACTACCATATCATTAGGCATTATACCAACTGAAATGTAATGCACTGGTTTAAGTACAGAGACACATTATAAATTCAACTGGTTTCTTTGTGCTGTTTGATGGTCACAGTATAATTAAATACATCTGTTTTCAGTTATATTCCTGGCACGCAGGAGAACAAATTTTAAATAAACTAGTACATGCAGGTGACTGCTTCTTTGTATATAATTTGTTTTCAAAAATACTTTAAAGTAGTATACAAATAAGTCTCCCACATGAAGGGCAGTTTCTTAATCTCCCCAAAACTATAAGATTTCTTTCAAATTTTGCACAGTAGCAACGCTTCCATATTAATAAAACTGATAATCACTTGAAATGGAAAGGCTCATTTCCATGGAGGAAGTAGTACATTTATAGGAAAATACCTACACTAACACTCATCAGCTGTTTTGTCCTGAGCATTTGGCTACAGAAAGCAGCTTACTCTCTTCCCCCTCAAGATGTATACTAAATTTACACAGACACTCACACTCACACATGCACATATTGGGTAGGTTACTGTTAGCTTCCCAATTATACAGTTTAGAAGGAAGTGATGTGTAACTAAGATCACTATACTAAGTGTACATAAGGGAACACCTTAAGGCAAGGGGCACAGAAGCTGACTTTGTTTGCATTTTTAGCATATGGTTTGAAATTGCAGCGCTGTATAAAGAATTATAGGCAGTTTGTAGTGCTTGATTTTCCACATCTTTTAACATTTCTAGGAATACTTTGTTGAAAACTATTTGTGCAAATTGCCTTAGGAACATTCAACCACTTAAGGCAAAGTGTTTAAATTAGCAGAATTTAGCAAGTACCACATACCTTTGTTTATTCAACTGTCATATAGTTTGTTGTTAGTGCTATCAATTGTTAATGTAGAAATAAAAAGAAGAGCCCAAGTACTGAGTCTACTATGATCAGCTTGGATAAACAACATACTGGTATAAGAGTAAAAAGGAAGATGGAGGTTCTAAAGCAAAGAGCATCCATTTAAAAGAAATGGGTGTGGGTGGGGGTACACCAGGTGTTCAGGGAAGTAACAGAACTCAAATGATCAAATCATGAAACTTCGGAAAACTTTCAGAAATCTCTTGACACCTTTCCTTGAATAAATGTTCCAAAATTCAAAATATATTAGCTTTTAATGTTATTACACATTTCCTTCTGATCATAGAAGAATATTTCAAACTGTTCAGAGTTCTAATGCCATGATTGTAGTTGTTGCTTGTCATAATCTGCTATTAGTCTCTTAATGTGAGCCAGTTTGTTATGCAGGTATTCACATCTATGTTTCTCTTCATGGTAATTAGGACTATTCTGTAGACACAAAGGAAAATAATGTGAATTTTGCATATCGTACTTGAATTCATAACCTTACTTAAATTCATAACAGTGGCATGAAAAAAACATATCTCATTTCATTTGGTCATGCTGTAACAATTAGAATTTATAACAACATTGAAGGTTCAATACATTTTAATGCAGTTTTAAAAATTCAGGAATGGTACAAACCAATTCCCTCCTTTTATGACAAGAGTAGTCTTACCAACAGTAAAAATATGTAAACAAGATTACTTTTTGACTCCTTAGACCAGGGTTGGGCAGCCTGCAGCCCATTTGGGTTCTGAGTGTGGCCCACAAGACATCTTGTTAACTGTTGCCCACGTGCAGACTTGCCACATTCCACTGGTTTCCGTTCATGTAGTTTTTTTTCCTACTCGTGTGACTGAAGTGATATGCTGTTGTGCTGATTGAACACAAAATTAACTGTTGGAGCGGTGAGCTCCCTCTAGTCCAACCAAAGTATATTTATTTGTTTTTACTATTTGGAGTTGATAGTTCTATTAATGTACGAATGATTAAACATTTTCTATAACTTATAAAATATTCAGTCTGTATTGAATGTATTCAGTCTTAATCATGGGTCATGGCTAGTGAACATGCCCGATCTCAAATTTTAAAAACATTTTTCGAATTAAAGGGCAATTTAAAGTGGCCAATCCACCTACCCAGCACATCTTTGAGTTGTGGGGGTCAGGCCCATGCAGACATGGGGAGAACATGCAAACACCACACGGTCCGTGACCAAGGGCCGTGATCGAACCAGACACCATGAGCCCGATCTCAATCTTGAGACGGGGCCGACTGAGACGAAAAATTGCCACTCATGGAGCCCACTCACCAAAATTACTCATCACTGCCTTAGGTAATACATTCTCAAACATTTCTACAATTCACATTGGAAAGTTATGTTGATATTCCTGGGGATTTACGCACAAATTAAATGCACATCACGCAACTGCATTTTCTACATTCTTCCCAAATCGGTTTAATTAATACATTTTTTATTTTTAAAATGACATTGTTATTTTCCATTCATTTTACTCTCAACACATGAAAAGTGTTGACTCTTTTTCTCTTAAATAATTGTTGCTGTTATTAATGAGCAAGGTGTTGTCTTGAACTACAAGGTCATTGTGGAGAGAGATGTAAAGAACTAGATTTTCATTCTTGAGGCAGCTGGCAAGGAGTTGGGAAAATTCCAGGCTTGAGCACTTGCCTTGGGAGAAAGTGTCCACAAGGATGGGATTTTCATTGTAGGGGAGGGACTGGGGGCACATGCAGGCTGCAGTCGGGCCAGCCAATCCAGGAAAAGGTTTGGAGCTAGCCACAGGTGTCGTTTAAAAGGCCCACCTCAGTGTAGTAAGCTTCACTCCAGTTACACCAAAAACAGAACGGCCCTCTAACCTTCACCCCGAACACCTCCTCAACCTTTCCATACCACCCCACACTCTCCATAGCCTCACCAGGTCCCGATGATCCCTCATACCAAGGTAAGGCAACCGATGAACATGATAATGACAGTACTGGTTGTAAAGAAAAAAAAATTACAAAAAGTAATTGATTGCTACCTTTTAAGACCGTTTTAATTGCAGGTGAATTAAAGTATCAAACATCCAGACTCTGTATAGTATCAATAGCAGAAACTGCAAGCACTTGAAGCCTCTTCAAGAGGGTAGCCAGGGAAAGGGTTGGCCCACTGAAGGATAGGCAAGGGAATCTATGTGTGGAGCCAGAGGAAATGGGCGAGGTACTAAATGAATACTTTGCATCAGTATTCACCAAAGAGAAGGAATTGGTAGATGTTGAGTCTGGAGAAGGGGGTGTAGATAGCCTGGGTCACATTGTGATCCAAAAAGACGAGGTGTTGGGTGTCTTAAAAAATATTAAGGTAGATAAGTCCCCAGGGCCGGATGGGATCTACCCCAGAATACTGAAGGAGGCTGGAGAGGAAATTGCTGAGGCCTTGACAGAAATCTTTGGATCCTCGCTGTCTTCAGGGGATGTCCCGGAGGACTGGAGAATAGCCAATGTTGTTCCTCTGTTTAAGAAGGGTGGCAGGGATAATCCCGGGAACTACAGGCCGGTGAGCCTTACTTCAGTGGTAGGGAAATTACTGGAGAGAATTCTTCGAGACAGGATCTACTCCCATTTGGAAGCAAATGGACGTATTAGTGAGAGGCAGCACGGTTTTGTGAAGGGGAGGTCGTGTCTCACTAACTTGATAGAGTTTTTCGAGGAGGTCACTAAGATGATTGATGCAGGTAGGGCAGTAGATGTTGTCTATATGGACTTCAGTAAGGCCTTTGACAAGGTCCCTCATGGTAGACTAGTACAAAAGGTGAAGTCACACGGGATCAGGGGTGAACTGGCAAGGTGGATACAGAACTGGCTAGGCCATAGAAGGCAGAGGGTAGCAATGGAGGGATGCTTTTCTAATTGGAGGGCTGTGACCAGTGGTGTTCCACAGGGATCAGTGCTGGGACCTTTGCTCTTTGTAGTATATATAAATGATTTGGAGGAAAATGTAACTGGTCTGATTAGTAAGTTTGCAGACGACACAAAGGTTGGTGGAATTGCGGATAGCGATGAGGACTGTCTGAGGATACAGCAGGATTTAGATTGTCTGGAGACTTGGGCGGAGAGATGGCAGATGGAGTTTAACCTGGACAAATGTGAGGTAATGCATTTTGGAAGGGCTAATGCAGGTAGGGAATATACAGTGAATGGTAGAACCCTCAAGAGTATTGAAAGTCAAAGAGATCTAGGAGTACAGGTCCACAGATCACTGAAAGGGGCTACACAGGTGGAGAAGGTAGTCAAGAAGGCATACGGCATGCTTGCCTTCATTGGCCGGGGCATTGAGTATAAGAATTGGCAAGTCATGTTGCAGCTGTATAGAACCTTAGTTAGGCCACACTTGGAGTATAGTGTTCAATTCTGGTCG
This sequence comes from Scyliorhinus torazame, assembly GCF_047496885.1. Lineage (NCBI taxonomy): Eukaryota > Metazoa > Chordata > Chondrichthyes > Carcharhiniformes > Scyliorhinidae > Scyliorhinus > Scyliorhinus torazame. The sequence goes on from NC_092715.1 coordinate 100,232,374, forward strand.
CCACACTACCAGAAGGATGTGGAGGCTTTAGAGAGGGTGCAGAAGAGATTTACCAGAATGTTGCCTGGTATGGAGGGCATAAGCTATGAGGAGCGATTGAATAAACTCGGTTTGTTCTCACTGGAACGAAGGAGGTTGAGGGGCGACCTGATAGAGGTATACAAAATTATGAGGGGCATAGACAGAGTGGATAGTCAGAGGCTTTTCCCCAGGGTAGAGGGGTCAATTACTAGGGGGCATAGGTTTAAGGTGAGAGGGGCAAAGTTTAGAGTAGATGTACGAGGCAAGTTTTTTACGCAGAGGGTAGTGGGTGCCTGGAACTCACTACCGGAGGAGGTAGTGGAGGCAGGGACGATAGGGACATTTAAGGGGCATCTTGACAAATATATGAATAGGATGGGAATAGAAGGATACGGACCCAGGAAGTGTAGAAGATTGTAGTTTAGTCGGGCAGTATGGTCGGCACGGGCTTGGAGGGCCGAAGGGCCTGTTCCTGTGCTGTACATTTCTTTGTTCTTTGTTGTTGTTCTATTTCTTGTAAATAGACATTGTGAAATTCACAACATAGACAGATTTCAAGTTCTTGTGGTTTCGGTTATTGATACTTTAAAGAGTCTAGATGATTGGCACTAACATGGGCTGCATGAGGCACTGTTTGGGGAGGCATACTTTGACTTGGATGTATTAGCGGAGACTATAGGGAAGGCATATATTATAGGGGTTGTTGAGAGGCATGCGTTGACATGGGGAGGGGGGGTTGCAAAAGTAGGACCTTTTGAACTATTATGTATCATGACATTCGAGGTGCCATGAACCACGATTCTTTGAAAAGCTAGAAGCTGGTCCCATTCTATGAAAGTTATGAAGGACGAGAAAAGTGGCAGGAATGCACAGAGTCAGCATGGATTTATGAAGGGGAAATCACGCTTGACAAATCTACTGGAGTTCTTCAAGGATGTAACTAGCAGAGTTGATGAGGGGAGCCATGGGATGTAGTTTATTTGGACTTTCAGAAGGCTTTTGACAAAGTCCCACATAAGAGATTAGCGTGTAAAATTAAAGTGCATGGGATTAGGGATAGTGGATTGAAATGGATCGAAAACCTGTTGGCAGACAGGAAACAAAGAGTAGGAATTAATGGGTCTTTTTCAAATTGGCAGGCAGTGACTAGTGGGATACCGCAGGGATCAGTGCCAGGACCCCAGCTATTCACAATATATATTAATGATTTAGCCGAGAAACAAAATGTAATATCGCCAAATTTGCAGATGATACCAAGTTGGGTGGGTGCGTGAGCTGTGAGGAAGATGCAGAGATCCGTCAGTGTGATTTGGACAAGTTGAGTGTTGCAAATTAATGGCAGACGCAGTATAATCTGGATGAATGTGAGGTTATCCACTTTGGTATCAAAAACGAGAAGGCAGACTATTATTTGAATGGTCAGAAATTAAGAGAGGGGAATGTGCAACGAGACCTGGGTGTCCACGTACACCAGCCACTGAAGGTAAGCATGCAGGTATAGCAGACGGTAAAGAAGGCAAATGGTATACTGGCCTTCATTTGAGTGAGGATTAGAGTACAGGAGCAGATATGTCTTGCTGCAATTATACAGAGTCTTGGTGAGGCCACACCTAGAATATTTTGCGCACTTTGGTCTCCTTATCTGTGGAAAAATGTTCTTGCACTCGAGGGAGTGCAGTGAAGGTTTACCAGACTGATTCCTGGGATGGCGGCTCAGACGTACGAGGAGACATTGTGGATTGTATTCGCTGGAGTTCAGAAGAATGAGGGGGGATCTCAAAGAAACTTATAAAATTCTAAAAGGACTAGACAGGGTAGATGCAAGAAGAATGTTCCCGATATAAACAGGGGGCACTGTCTGAGGATACAGGGTAGACCATTTTGGACATGGATTAAGAGAAATGTCTTCACCCGGAGAATGGTGAGCCTGCGGAATTGATTACCACAGAATTAGTTGAGGCCTAAACATTATATGTTTTCAAGAAGCAGTTAGATATAGCACGTGGGGCGAAGGGGATAAAAGGATATGGGGGAAAGCGGGATTAGGCTATTGAGTTGGATATCAGTCATGACCGTAATGAATGGAGGAGCCAGTTCAAAGGGCCGAATGGCCTCCCCATGCTCTTATTTTCTATGTTTCCATGCCTAACCCTGCAAAGGATCCAGCCAGTTTGGGAGTGCAGGCTCTCGATACAAACCAATGGGAGTGGGATCAAAGGATTGCATACATGGTAGCACAGTGGTTAGCACTGTTGCTTCACAGCATCAGGGACCCGGGTTCGATTCCTGGTTGCGTCACTGTCTGTGCCGAGTCTGCACGTTCTCCCAGTGTCTGCGCGTGTTTCCTCCGGGCGCTCTGGTTACTGCCCGCAATTCCCGAAAGAAGGGCGTTCCCGGAAGACGTGAATTCTCCCTCAGTGTACCCGAACAGGCGCTGGAGTGTGGTGACTAGGGGGTTTTCACAGTAACTTAATTTCAGTGTTAATGTAAGCCTACTTGTGACACTAATAACGACGCTAATAAAGACACAAATAAAACTGGGAGAGGCAATAAAGGTGATTCCATGTGAAGAGACTGCACCATTCTGAAACTCATCACTAACCTTTGTAATTTTCCAGTACTCCTGCAAAACTTCCTCATCGATAATCTGCAAACAAGTGGAGATCTATTACAAGCCAAAATGATGTCAGGGTTAAAGACATTACACAGTATTTTTCCCAAGTGTTAATGTCTCATTGTTTAAAATAGGAGGTGTAAAGTTAACAATGGATAGACTTGTTTTTTTATATAAAGCACACTGCCTTGCAAATCAATGCACATAAATTATTAGAAAAAATAACATTTAACTATGGAAAGCTTTAAGTATCTAACCTGTAACACAAAGTAATTATAGTGGGACTCAGAATTGAAAAGAAAACAGGTGAATTGTGTAGCCATAGAACATTAAAAGAGAATATATAATCTTGGAATTCAGATGGGAGTACTGTTACAGCAGGGATTGTTTTTTAGATTTACTTAATTGGACTGACAAAAATCTAGCAGAGGGGGATCTATTTAGTAGAGCCTATGAGGCTAAAAGATTAAAATTTATATTAAACTTTCTTTGCTGAAGTAGTAGAACTGTCATCATGCAGGTGCTGGAACATGCATTAAATAGACAGATTCCAGCACTTATTCAATGTAAAATGTAACAATCAAATCATTTAAGTTAATTAATAGTATAGCTAGTAGTATTGTGATTGGGATGTTCAATATGTTTTGAGATGGAGGGTTTTTCTTTTGTATTTTTATTGTGATTGGGATGTTCAATATGTTTTGAGATGGAGGGTTTTTCTTTTGTATTTTCAATCTGATCAGCCAATTCCAAATGAACTTGCCCAGAAATGAACAATTCAAAGCTTTGTGTGTCATGCATCAGGCTCTTCATGAACTTGTATAAATATAAAAATATTTAGCAGTCACTTGTTTGGCTCCTCAGTTCGGTTATTAAATTGTGCTCGGAAGGAGCGATCACAATATGGTGAAATTGAAAATACAGATGGAGGGTGAGAAGGTAAAATCAAGCACTAGTGTTTTGTGCTTAAACAAAGGAGATTACAATGGGATGAGAGAAGAACTAGCTAAGGTAGACTGGGAGCAAAGACTTTATGGTGAAACAGTTGAGGACCAGTGGAGAACCTTCCAAGTGATTTTTCACAGTGCTCAGCAAAGGTTTATACCAACAAAAAGGAAGGACGGTAAAAAGGGGGGAAATCGACCGTGGATATCTAAGGAAATAAGGGAGAGTATCAAATTGAAGGAAAAAACATACATAGTAGCAAAGATCAGTGGGAGACTAGAGGACTGGGAAATCTTTAGGGGGCAACAGAAAGCTACTAAAAAAGCTATAAAGAAGAGTAAGATAGATTATGAGAGTAAACTTTCTCAGAATATAAAAACAGATAGTAAAAGTTTCTACAAATACATAAAACAAAAAAGAGTGGCTAAGGTAAATATTGGTCCTTTAGAGGATGAGAAGGGAGATTTAATAATGGGAGATGAGGAAATGGCTGAGGAACTGAACAGGTTTTTTGGGTCGGTCTTCACAGTGGAAGACACAAATAACATGCCAGTGACTGATGGAAATGAGGCTCTGACAGGTGAGGACCTTGAGAGGATTGTTATCACCAAGGAGGTAGTGATGGGCTAGCTAATGGGGCTAAAGGTAGACAAGTCTCCTGGACCTGATGGAATGCATCCCAGAGTGCTAAAAGAGATGGCTAGGGAAATTGCAAATGCACTAGTGATAATTTACCAAAATTCACTAGACTCTGGGGTGGTCCCGGCGGATTGGAAATTAGCAAACGTGACACCACTGTTTAAAAAAGGAGGTAGGCAGAAAGTGGGTAATTATAGGCCAGTGAGCTTAACTTCAGTAGTAGGGAAGATGCTGGAATCTATCATCAAGGAAGAAATAGCGAGGCATCTGGATGGACATTGTCCCATTGGGAAGACGCAGCATGGGTTCATAAAGGGCAGGTCGTGCCTCACTAATTTAGTGGAATTTTGTGAGGACATTAACAGTGCGGTAGATAACGGGGAGCCAATGGATGTGGTATATCTGGATTTCCAGAAAGCCTTTGACAAGGTGCCACACAAAAGGTTACTGCATAAGATAAAGATGCATGGCATTAAGGGGAAAGTAGTAGCATGGATAGAGGATTGGTTAATTAATAGAAAGCAAAGAGTGGGGATTAATGGGTGTTTCTTTGGTTGGCAATCAGTAGCTAGTGGTATCCCTCAGGGATCAGTGTTGGGCCCACAACTGTTCACAATTTACATAGATGATTTGGAGTTGGGGACCAAGGGCAATGTGTCCAAGTTTGCAGACGACACTAAGATAAGTAGTAAAGCAAAAAGTGCAGAGGATACTGGAAGTCTGCAGAGGGATTTGGATAGGCTAAGTGAATGGGCTAGGTTCTGGCAGATGGAATACAATGTTGACAAATGTGAGGTTATCCATTTTGGTAGGAATAACAGCAAAAGGGATTATTATTTAAATGATAAAATATTAAAACATGCTGCTGTGCAGAGAGACCTGGGTGTGCTAGTGCATGAGTCGCAAAAAGTTGATTTACAGGTGCAACAGGTGATTAAGGCGGCAAATGGAATTTTGTCCTTCATTGCTAGAGGGATGGAGTTTAAGACTAGGGAGGTTATGCTGCAATTGTATAAGGTGTTAGTGAGGCCACACCTGGAGTATTGTGTTCAGTTTTGGTCTCCTTACTTGAAAAAGGAATTAATGGCACTGGAGGGTGTGCAGAGGAGATTCACTAGGTTAATCCCAGAGCTGAAGGGGTTGGATTACGAGGAGAGGTTGCGTAGACTGGACTGTACTCGTTGGAATTTAGAAGAATGAAGGGGGATCTTATAGAAACATATAAGATTATGAAGGGAATAGATAGGATAGATGCGGGCAGGTTGTTTCCACTGGCGGGTGAAAGCAGAACTAGGGGGCATAGCCTCAAAATAAGGGGAAGTAGATTTAGGACTGAGTTTAGGAGGGACATCTTCACCCAAAGGGTTGTGAATCTATGGAATTCCTTGCCCAGTGAAGCAGTAGAGGCTCCTTCATTAAATGTTTTTAAGATAAAGATAGGATAGTTTTTTGAAGATTGAATGGTGGAGCAGGCTCGCGGGGCCAGATGGCCTACTCCTGCTCCTAGTTCTTATGTTCGAAGATGAACAACAGAAAAGGAAATAAAAAGAAACTTCAAAGTTTTGCTTCTTTATAGGAAGAGGTAAATAGCAATACACACATCCGTAATTGTGAGCCAGTGTATAGATTCATGCTCACAATGAGTATACTATGCCCCACAAAAAAAATGAGTCCATTTCATCACTGGGGGGAGGGGGCACAAGTGTGAAAATGCTTGGGTATACTCCTCCCTCCATTCATGACACTTGGCAAAACATAATAGTAAAATTGAACCCTACGAAAATTAATTACAAATAGGATAAATGCAGTCAGGCTACAGTCCAAGCATTAAGTCTTGAATGGAAGCCTGGAGCTTTACATATGGCTTTACATACAAAAGTTAAACTCAAACAACATGAAAAAGCTCAATTTAGATTTTGCTACACATTAAAGAGCTGGACATTTTAAACACCTGGAAATGAGAGTGGGTCAATACCTTATACTCTTCAGTGTCAGGAGAAAGACGTTTCCGTTCTGCATCCAGCTGCAAAAATCGCTTGGTCACCCTCTCTAACCTGGCGTGCAGGTTTCGGTATTCACCATATTCTGCATTAAAGTCACCTTTGTAGTTTTGTCTCTGTTCATGCGACAGAATGGCTGCATATTTGCTGTTGAACAAAAGGGGTAATATTAAAATAGCACATCCTAAGTGCGTCTCATTTTCGCAGCCATCGTCCAAAAAGTTTGCTTTTCAATAATGGGTGGAATTTGCCCATAATTTCTCAAAGGATCAGGTTCGGATTAAAAACTAGTGTGCATCTCTTCGGATGCACAGCTGAGTTTGCAGACGAGATTTTCAGCCACTCTGAACAAAAAACTATTGCTGTCACTCAGGCAGGACCTGATAGAGCCAGCAAAGCAGACTCCACAGGGATAGGGGCGCCATCATGAAGGGGCACCATGATCAGCACTGAAATTAAACTCCTGCCCTCCCAACTCCCACAGATACAAAGGACCCCCCGTGCCAGAAGCAGTGGGGCAACCCCCCCCCCCAACTCCCCACAGAGGTATTGGAGGCTCACGTCAGTGAGGCTTGAATATTTAGTGAGTGGGGATCATGTGGAGGGGAGGCCCTTTAATATTGTCAAATGTATTTAAATGAGATTCCCACCATTACCTCACTGGGGAGGGGTGAGGAAAATCGGGAAACAATATCTCTCCGGTGAGAACCTAGTTTTCCAACGCTTGCGAGATTTTGCACCCGTGTCGTTGTTTACACTAGCAGCGGACGTGGGTGTAAAATCACCCCCAATATAAAGGAGAAAAACGGACATCTTTTGCTACCCAACTGAAGAATGACACTGGCAAGAAGATGCACGAACACAGTTGATGACTACAGTTCATTCGTCAGACTCAAATTCCGGATTTAAGCTGTACTGTTGTGAGGCGATGAAAGCAGACAACTACCTAAATAGGGGAGCTGCTTTAACAGATCAGGTTTTCATTACTTGTAGCTTCCACTCATCAATAGCTGACTGAGGCATGAACAAGATGTAGTAAGAGATCCCATCCCATACTCCAATTTTAAATACGTAATTTTTTTAAGAAATGCTTTTATTAAAGGCATTTTACATATAGAAATATCAGAAGACCAGAACACTACAGATACAAAAACACAGCCAACCGTGGCCACTGATAACAAGCCCACAACTCTCCCCGGCCCCTTAATTTCCCCCCCTCCCCATCTCCCACCACCCCTGAAACAGAGAAAAGGCAGACCTCCCCATGCCTTAATTCACTTTAAATAAGTCAATAAACAGCGTCCACCTCAGGGTGAACCCCTCCTCCATTCCCCGTAAGGCGAATTTAACCTTTCCAAGTGCAGGATTGATTGATTGATTTATTGTCACATGTACCGAAGTACAGTGAAAATTATTTTTCTGTGGCCAAGGGAACGTACAGTATGTACATAGGAAACAAAAAGAATACATCGACAAACAGTGATTGGTTACAGTGCGTAACAAGGGCCAAACAAAGCAGCTACATGAGCAAGAGCAACCTAGGGCGTTGTGAATGATGTTCTTACAGGGAACAGATCAGTCAGAGGGAGAGTCGTTGAGGCATCAAGTATCTGTGGGGAAAAAGCTGTTCCTATGTCTGGATGTGTGGGTCTTCAGACTTCTGTACCTTCTGCCTGATGGAAGGGCCTGGAAGAGGACAAAGGCTGGGTGGGAGGGGCCTCTGACAATGCTGTCTGCCTTCCTGAAGCAGCGGGCCGTGTAGACAGAATCAATGGGAGGGTGGCAATCTTGTGTGATGCGTTGGGCTGAGTTCACCACACTCTGCAGTTTCTTGCGATCTTGGGCCGAGCAGTTGCCATACTAAGCTGTGATGCAGCTGGATAGGATGCTCTCCATGGCACATGTGTAGAGGTTTGAGAGAGTCTATGCAGACATGCCGAAGTTCTTTAGCTTCCGTAAAAAGTAGAGACATTGTTGGGCTTTCTCGACCGTTGCATCAATGCGAGTGGACCAGGACAGACTGTTGGTGACAGTGACGCCCAGGAACTTAAAGCTCTCGACCAGGAATTCTGCCAGGTGGCTCACCCACACTTCTGCCTTTGCCGGCTCCAAGTCCCGCCAGCTGAACAGAATCCATCTCCGGGCTTAACCTCCCGTACAACGAGGATGCGTTCACCCTCCATAGTGTTTCCTTCTACAGCCTGGCCTTCACGTCCACACCCAACTCTTCCTCCCATTTACGCCTGATCTCCTCCACCAGGCATCCTATCTCTCCATCAGCTCGCCATAGATGTCTGCCACTCTCCCCTCCCAAATGCCATCCTCGGACAGCAATTTACCTTGTAGCACCGGAGGTGGCAGCGCCGAGAAGGACGGCACCCTTCTTCTCACAAAGTCCCTCATCTGCAGGTACCTGAACCCATTCCCCTTAACCAACTGATACGTTTCCTCAAGCTCTTCATGGCTTGCAAACTTATCCCCGACAAACAAGGCCTCAGCTGCCGCCACCCACAGTACCTCGCATCCAGCCCCGCCAGCTGAAACCTATAATTATCGCATATAGGCGCCCAAAAAGACAAGCCTTCCAAACCGACATGTTTCCTGGACTGGATCCAGACCCTAAACATGGAGACCACCGGGCTCACCGAACACCGGGTTGGTGAAAATTGGGAAATGGTCGTAACTGACTTGGCCACCATTTATTGCCCACCCCTAATTTCCCTCGAGGTGTTGATGAGCCGTCCCGTGCGGCACGTTGGCACAGTGGATGGGCGGCACCGGTGGCACAGTAGTTAACACTGCTGCTTCACAGCTCCGGGGACCTGGGTTCAATTCCAGCCAAGGGTGACTGTCTGGGTGGAGTTTGCACTTTCTCCACTTGTGTGCATGGGTTTCCTCCGTGTGCTCCAGTTTCCTCCCACAGTCCAAAAATGTGCAGGTTAGGTGTATTGACCATGCTAAATTGCCCTTAGTGTCCAAAAAAGGGACACTAGGGATAGGGTGGAGGCATGAAATTAAATGGGGTGCTCTTTCTATGGACCGGTGTAGACTCGATGGGCCGAATGGCCTCCTTCTGCACTGTATATTCCATGGTTCCATGGTCTTCTTGAACTGCTGCAGTCAATGTGGCATAGGTACACCCACAGTGCTGGTGGGGAGATTTTGACCAGCAACAGTAAAGGAATGGCAGCCTAGTTCCAAGTCAAGATAGTGGGCGGAATTCTCTCCGCTGGGATCAATGACAGGTAATGGGGGGGGGGGGATTTGAAGCCGGTGCAAAAATCAGTTTTCCATTGAATTTTCCCACTGGTGCCGCCATGGTCGATCGGGAATCCTGGAGGCTGGTGTGTAACTAATTTGCATCCCAGTAACAGGATGTGGATAAAGGCTTGACCCAAATCTTCAACCCACATCCAATTCTCCTCCATGTCAGTGGAAAACATGTTGGTGCAAAACTTGTCTGGAACACAGCAGGGCGGTGTCAAGAATCACCTGAACAATGCCTGGAGTTGTGCTCTGAATATGGAATGGAGGTTGCCAGCAACCCTGGACCCCAGAACACTTCAGTAGTAGTGGATGGAGGGTGCATCTACAGCTGGATCTTCCAGATTCAGCATCATTGAGGAGGTCTATTTTCCAGCCTCAAGAGTGTTCCTGGAGGTCCACCATCTTTCTTCAATAGTGGGTCAGTGAGAGATATTGGGCGCGGTTATGTCGGAGTTTGCCGCAAAGAGAAAAGGTATAAAAGGTGCCCACGTTCTGGATTCTTGCAAACACGATGAGAGGTTTTATTAGGGATGTTGCGCATACAAACTAAGATGGAGAACTGAAGCCCATGCAAACAAACTCTGCTGACATCACAACAGATCATGTGATGTTTCACCAGCGCGTGCTAGATAGTAGTAGTAGAAAAGTAAATAGTAACATACAAGAGGAACAGACGAAGGACGATTTATTTGGGGCAGGCAGGAATGTGGAGTTAATGTCACAATTGGATCAACCATTATGTTACTGAATGGCAGGGGTGGCATGGTGTCGCAGTGGTTAGCACTGCTGCTTCACTCCGTCGAGGACCCGGGTTCAATCCCGGCCCCGGGTCATTGTCCGTGTGGAGTTTGCACATTCTCCCAGTGTCTGCGTGGGTCTCACCCCCACAACCCAAAGATGTGCATGGTAGGTGGATTGGCCACACTAAATTGCCCCTTAATTGGAAAAAAATAATTGGGTACTCTAAATTTATTTTAAAAATCTTATTGAATGGTAGAGCAGGCTAAAAGGCCTCCTCCAGCAACTAATTTTTTAATTTTCTTCGGACTACGCAGAATTCATAAGATAGGTTTTGAATGCGTGTTTGTGAATACAGAATGTGGTGAATAAGGTTGATGAGCTACAAGCACAAATAGCCATAAAGAAATATGATCTAGTGGCAATAATTGAAATGTGTCTGAAAAATAGTAAGGACTGGAATAGAAAGTGTTCCGAAAAGATAGGGAAGCAAAAAGGGAGGTAAGGTGGCAGCATTAATTAGGGAAAAGAACATGTTCTGGAGGGGGAAAGGGCAAGAAGCCATTTGATTAGAATTAAGAATCAAAAAGGGTATGATTATGCTACTGGGGGTATTCCTCTGAATAGAATCATTGAATCCCTACAGTGCAGAAGGAGGCCATTCGGCCCATCAAGTCTGCACCGGCCTTCTGAAGGAGTACCCTACCTAGGACCAACCCCCACCCGATCTTCAATAGTGGGTCAGTGAGTGATATTGGGCGCTGTTATGTCGGAGTTTGCCGCAAAGAGAAAAGGTAACCCCACTAGGGCAATTTAGCATAGCCAATCCACCTAACCTGCACACCTTTGGAAATAGAAGAGGTAGAGGAGCCACTCTGCAGTTGGGTGGCAGTGTAGCAGTGATTAGCACTGTTGCTTCACAGTGCCAAAGACCCAGGTTCAATTCCTGGCTTGGGTCTCTGTCTGTGTGGAGTCTGCACATTCTCCCAGTGTCTACGTGGGTTTCCTCCCACAAGTCCCGAAAGACCAGCTTGTTAGGTGAACTGGACATTCTGAATTCTCCCTCAGTGTACCTGAATAAGTGTTGGAGAGTGGCGACTCGGGGATTTTCACAGTAACTAGTGTTAATGTAAGCCTACTTGTGACACTAATAAAGATCATTATTATTATAAAAATCAGAGTTGTGCAAGAACTAGAGTGGTGGGACTGAATTTTGTGATTCCAATTGTTGCAAACGTTGAGAGGTTTGCTGCTCTTGAGGTGCAATGCCACTGCAACTTTCAGCAACCAAGACGTAGGGGCAGAAGTAGGCCATTTGGCCCATCGAGGTTCCTCCACCATTCAATGAGATCATGGCTGATCTGATATAATCATAGAATCGCTACAGTGCAGAAGGAAGCCATTCGGTCCATTGAGTCTGCATGACCCTCTGAAAGAGCCCTCACGCAATTCCCATTGCCCCACCTAACCTTTTGGACACTAAGGGGTAATTTCGCATGACCAATCCACCTAACCCATACATTTTTGGACTGTGGGAGGAAACTGGAACACCTGGAGGAAACCCATGTGGACACAGAAATAATGTACAAACTGCACAGTGACCCAAGGCTGGAATTGAACCAGGGTCCCTGGCATCGTGAGGCAGCAGTGTACCACTGTGCCGCCCTCAACTCCACTTGCCCGCCTTATCCCCATAATCCTCAATTCCTTTACTGATTAAAAATCGGTCTACCCAAGTAGTATCAGGGGCGCCGACCAGGTGCCCCGCCCACCCAGTTTCATTGTTTTTGCTTGTTCTGTTTCTATTTTCTTTAAAAAAAACAGAAAAGAGAGGGGGCCAATGACATGTATAACGTAATTGTCTCTTTGTTGCTTCTATGTATATACGCTTCCCCAGTTTTTATTCTGCCACCCCTTGGTTTTTTAGTTATGTAGTGTTTTTATTATCTCTTTTTGGTAAATATACCGTGTATAAAAAAACTCAATAAAAAACATTTAACAAAAAAAATCTGTCTATCGTAGCCTTGAACATACTTGGTATTTACCAAGATGGCGCCGGAGCGAGGCGACTCTCTGCGAGCTCTTCCCAACAGATCCACTTTTTACTTAACTTATATTCGTTCTAATCTTTTAAAAATTAATTCTAAAACTAACATTATTACTAACCTCTCTCTTTTATCTTCCCTTCAGGCTTGAACATCCTCAGAGGCCCGTGGAGACCTTTTGACCCGACCCGACCTGACCTCCATGACCTGGAAGTGGATCGGGCCCAAACCGGAAGTGAAGCCCCGACCTCGATTTGGAGCGGACCTGGACCTCGGAGCTCCCAACCCGGCCTAACTACCGATGCCAGCCCCCGGATCGCCTTGCCCAGTCCCCGGAGCTCCCGACCCAACTCCCGACGGCAAGACCCGGCCCAATGCGACCCCCAGAGACCCGCCCAGCGACCCGACCCGGAGAGGCCGCCCAACAACCCGACTTACCTGGTGATGGAAGAAAGAAAAATCCACGTGGAGGCTCGACCGGGCCTACTTCAAGATCCGACCCCAGGAGCGCCCAGGGAGGGAACAGACCACGGGACCCCGCCCAACCTGCCTCAGGAAGCCCCTGCCCACGACCCCGAAATGGCGGAGACCCCGCGCGAGGACCCAAATGCGCTGCAATGCGCCCGCAGAATGCTGGGACCCATCCAGATCGCAAACATGCCCCCCTAGCAACCCCTCTACCTCAACCAGTGCCCGGGACCCTGCCAGACGCGACCCCAGATACGTAAACAGCGCCCTGGTCCCCGCCAGCGCCCCTGCCAGACGCAACCACCTACCTTCCACAAGAGCTGACATCTGCCATCGGATCCCAGGATCATCCAGGAGCAGCCGCCGACCGAGGAAGCAAGGGAAACGCGGCAGTCTGCAGGTTAGACTGAAGCAATGCGGTTTCAAGACCCCTCTCCCCAGTATACTCCTGGCAAACGCCCAAGCGATCGAAAACAAGCTGGATGAACTTAACGCCAGACTTACCTCTCAGAGGGAAGTCAGAGACTGCTGTGTGCTCTGTTTCACAGAGACATGGCTCACCCCCACCTTACCGGACTGTGCCTTACAACCTGAAGGCTTCTCAATTCACCGGGCGGACCGCACGGCATCATCAGGCAAAGCGAAGGGTGGCAGGTTGTGCCTCCTCATCAACTCCTCCTGGTGCTTGGATGTGGCGACCTACTACTCCCAGACCTGGAATACCTGACCGTGAAGTGCTGCCCATATTATCTTCCACGTGAGCTCACTTCCAGTCTACATCCCACCCCAGGCAGAAGTGAGGAAGGCGCTGGACGAACTATACACAGTTATAAATAACTATGAAACAGAACACCCAAAGACCTTGTTCATCGTGGCCGGAGACGTCAACAAGGCCAACCTCAAGAGTGTACTGCCAAAATTCCACCAGCACATCTCCTGTCCCACCAGAGGCGACAACACTCTTGACCACTGCTACTCAAAAATCAAGGCGCCTACCGTTCCATCCCCCGACCGCACTTTGGGAAATCAGACCATAAGACGGTGCTCCTTCTCCCGGCATACAAGCAGAAACTCAAGCGGGAGATTCCAGCAAAGAAGGTTGTGCAGTGCTGGTCAGAGGAGACAGAAGTGCTCTTATGTGACTGCTTAGAGACAGTGGACTGGTCCATATTTAAGAACTCAGCGACCAACTTAAATGCGTATGCCACCACTGTCACAGACTTCATCAGCAAATGTGTGGACGACTGCGTGCCAAAGAAAGCAATTCGTACGTTCCCCAACCGGACGGAAACCATGGCTCAATCGCGAGATTGACTCCCTGCTGAAGGACAGATCTGAGGCGTTCAAGACAACGATCCTGATCTATATAAGAAATCCAGGTACGACCTCCGCAAAGCCATCCGAGATGCCAAGAGAGAATATCAAACCAAGCTAGAGTCACAGACAGACTATCGGCAGTTGTGGCAAGGATTAAACAACATAACGGGCTACAAAGCGTAGCCGAACAGTATCTCTGGCAGCAGCGCACCCTTCCCCGATGAACTCAATGCATTCTATGCTCGGTTCGAGCAGGTAACCAACAATCCGCTGTCGAGTGCCCCAGCAGCCCATAATTCACCTATACCCACCATCACAGCTTCCGAAGTCAGATTGGCCTTCCTGAAAGTGAATCCTTGGAAGGCGACGGGCCCGGACGGGATCCCTGGTCGTGCACTCAGCCTGCGCGGACCAGCTGACTGAAGTATTCGCGGCCATCTTTAACCTGCCCCTACTCCACTCCGAGGTTCCCACCTGCTTCAAGGTTACCACCACCTACCGGTACCAAAGAAGAACCAGGCAACGTGCCTCAATGACTACCAGTGGCCCTGACTTCAGTCGTAATGAAGTGCTTTGAGAGGTTGATCATGAAGCGCATCACCTCCATACTCCCAGAACGCCTTGATCCACTGCAATTCACATACCACTGCAACCGGTCCACATCAGACCCCATTTCGCTGGCCCTACACTCATCCCTAGAGCATCTCGAAAACAAGGACTCCTACATCAGTCACCTATTTATTGACTACAGCTCCGCCTTCAACACCATAATCCCATAATATCAAAGCTCCAAAACCTAGGACTTGGCTTCCCACTTTGAAACTGGATCCTCAATTTTCTGACCAACAGACCACAATCAGTAAGAATGAACAACATCTCCTCCACAATAGTCCTCAACACCGGGGCCCCGCAAGACTGCGTACTTAGCCCCCTACTCTACTCCCTGTACACACACGACTGCGTGGCAAAACGTGGTTCCAACTCCATCTACAAGTTTGCTGACGATACGGCCATAGTGGGCCGGATCTCGAATAACGACGAGTCAGAATACAGGCAGAAGATAGAGAACCTAGTGGAGTAGTGTAGCGACAACAATCTCTCCCTCAATGCCAGCAAAACTAAAGAGCTGGTCATTGACTTCAGGAAGCAAAGTACTGTACACACTCCTGTCAGCATCAATGGGACCGAGGTGGAGATGGTTAGCAGTTTCAAATTCCATGGGGTGCACATCTCCAAACATCCGTCCTGGTCCACCCACGTCGACCCTACCATACCAAGAAAGCATAACAGCACCTATACTTCCTCAGGAAACTAAGGAAATTCGGCATGTCCACATTAAACCTTACCAACTTTTACAGATGCACCATAGAAAGCATCCTATCGGGCTGCATCACAGCCTGGTATGGCAACTGCTCGGCCCAGGACCGCAAGAAACTTCAGAGAGTCGTGAACACCGCCCAGTCCATCACACAAACCTGCCTCCCATCCATTGACTCCATCTACACCTCCCGCTGCCTGGGGAAAGCGGGCAGCATAATCAAAGATCCCTCCCACCCGGCTTACTCACTTTTCCAACTTCTTCCATCGGACAGGAGATACAGAAGTCGGAGAACACGCACAAACAGACTCAAAAATAGCTTCTTCCAAACTGTCACCAGACTCCTAAATGACCCTCTTATGGACTGACCTCATTAACACTACACCCTGTATGCTTCATCCGATGCCAGTGCTTATGTAGTTACACTGTATATGTTGTGTTGCCCTATTATGTATTTTCTTTTATTCCCTTTTCTTCTCATGTACTTAATGATCTGTTGAGCTGCTCGCAGAAAAATAGTTTTCACTGTACCTCGGTACACATGACAATAAACAAATCCAATCCAATCCAACAGTACAGCCTCTACAGCTTCCTGCGTTAAAAGAGTTCCACAGATTCATTACTCTCAGAAGAAATTTCTCATCTGTGTCTTAAATGGGCAACCCCTTACTCCGAGATTATGCCCTCTGATCCCAGACTCTTCCACAAGGCGAAAAAACTTCTTAGTATCTAGATAAATTTTGACCTACATGGGAGTCGAGGGTAATGGGAGGTAGACAGGCAAATGGAGTTAAGAACACAATCGGATCAACCATGATTTTATCGAATGGCAGAGCAGACGAGAGGAGCCAAATGGCCTACTCCTGCTTCTATTTCTTCTGTTCCTATTTAATGGTTTGCTATAATCTTTCAATCTTCCCTAGATATGAGAGAGGTGTCAGAGGATTGGTGAGTGGCAGCCTTATTCAAGAAAGGGTGGAAGGATATTCCAAGTAACTACAGGCCAGTCATTTACCATCACTGATGGATAAGACTTAAAGTTTGGAGGGTCGGGGTTGCAGGGTGGGGTGGGTCCGGGCTTTGGGGGAGTCCTGTGGGTGTCAGTCTGGGTGTTTATAATAGTTATCCAGAAGTTAAAAGAGGTTTTAATCCTACTAACATTTTCTGGATAACTATTGGTGTAACCCTGGCAGAACCATCTGAAGTAAGCAATTTTAATTGCTTTTTTGGGTGGTTTTCATTTCCACCCAAATCTGATGCTGGGGAACTCAGGAGGTTCTGGTCCATTAAATAGTGTAAAATAACAATGGCAACCATCTGCTTTACAGAATTGCTTTCATGAACTTTGAAAATCAAGCATCAAAGCATACTCCTTGAAAATCAGTAGAATTACTTACAATAATAGGTAGAGTGAAATTAAAGCCAACTGCTGCAGCTGTGTAGAAATCAAAAATTGCTGACCCACTTAATGCAGTTTAAGGGATAGCTTTCCAATTGACCCATAGCGCCGAAATACAAACAGTGCCATTTGGTCAATATAAAAATAGTTGTCCGGGATAAATAGAAGTGTTATGTGGTGGGGACTGTAGTTTACATTTTTCCTCAATAAATTTCATCTGGCATGGTTCGATTCAATTACATATTTTGCCTGAAATTTTCTACAAGTTGAGCTGCCTCTTCCACTGTCCAATAGTTTGATATAATCAGCAAGTTTGACTAAATTGCACGGAGTTTCTAATTCCAGGTTAGGTGTGAACAGTTGTAGCGCCAACACCAAGTCCTTGGTTACCTCACTTGTCTCCACTTGCTCCCATAATAATTATCAATTTTTTCTCCCCTTCAACCAGCTTATTCTTCTTGACGGTCTGTATTTTGAGTGCCTACATCGGAGCCTTTTAGAACCATGAGACAACCTGTAGCCATCTGGGATGGCCACTTCCCGATTACAAAATGGACACTTTGCAAAGATTGCAGGGAAAATGGAAAATGCTGAGAAAACAAGCAGGTTCAGAGCTTGTCTGTATATTGGAGCCCCAGCTCCCAGCCAAGACCAAAACTGTAGGCCCATTAGCATACCAATGGCCCATCTCCGGGAACAAAAGAGTAACATTCGAGTAACCGATACTAAGGCAGACACCCGGCGCCAGAGGAGACCGAAACAAAGCAGGCCAACGGCCACCTAGGACACGCCCAACCATCAGGGCACCCACCCTTTTATTAGATGAAATCAATAGGACAGCTCAAGAAATGGCCCAATTGATTGGGGCCAAGTTCAAGGCCCGCCCAAAAGGGCACGAAGCCCCTTTGGGTATAAGAAGGAGCCCCCAAGAGAGAATCGTTCTCTTGGGCCCGGCTCTCCCCGAGGAGAGACCTGTCCACCAGCTGCACCAGAAGCAAGTAAGTCCAAGGTCAACGCACGCTACCAGACAGACGACCTCAGCTGTTCCCCTGTACCAGTTCGACCCCAGCAGCCTCAGAACCGAACAACGGCCATTGTTCCTCTGACTGAGTGGGCGCCCAAAACTAAGTATAGGCTTTAACAGTAGTGATAGTTTAGTCTGCAGAGTTTCGTGCATGAATATATTTAACTGTGTGTGTAAATAAATAAGCATCGACTTTGAACTAACTGGTGTATCGAGTCTTTGATCAGTATTCGGGTTTGAACCTTGTGGCAGTATCGAAAGATACCTGGCGACTCTAGAGCGAAATGTAATTAGAATTAAGGAAGGCGACCATATTGACCACCATATTCAGAGCCAACCAAAGAGAGCAACAAGCCCAACTGGGCCACTAATTTCCCAAAAGTTACTCAGGGAGGTTGACTGTTGTGCAGATAATCTTCAAATTTACTCCTGATAACGGAATCCATTATTTTATATGTAGTGGAAGGAAGACTAATAGGCTTCTGAATGTCTTGGTACTGGTATCCAAAACTGGATGACAAGTTAGCCTGTTTTAAATCTACTTGCCAATCTCCAGTATACTGGTGATCATTCGTGCTGTTAGAATTTCTTAACCGTCTTTCTCCACACTCTGAAATAAGCACCATTTAATCCTGGGGTTCAATTGTTGTGAGTCTCTGTAACTGTTGTAGGATATACATCCGATTTATATCTAAAACATAATAACGTTCCATCACGAAAATGTCACATTAAATATCTAATTTGTAACCTTTATTTATCATTTACAAAGACATTCTGACATACATGAGGAATCCACTGTATTCCTTTCACTACTTGTAAGCAAGCTGTCACTGTCCGTCCACCTGCATAACTAAACAAATGTTACAACTATCATTATTGGTTGCTAAGTTAATGATTCCTATGAAGTTTGCTCTGATTCCTTATCATGTACTTCCGCCAATTTTATTTTAATGTTAAAAAAAGTTTTGAAAAGTAGTAAAAACCAGCTTTAAAAAGAAATGATGATCTAGATAAATATAGGCTAGTAAATCTAACACTTGCGGCAAGAACATTTTTAGTCTTCAATTAAGGATATATTTACCACATAACTGGGTGAAAAAGAGCAAATAATTTGAAGTAGCTAACATGGAATTTTAAAAGGGACAGTCATAGTTAAAAAAAACTCAGAATGTGAGGAAAATAATTAGACACGGCAGATGGTGAAAGTCTTCCACAATGCACTACATAGGAAAATGTTGGGAAAAATCTAGGGGCATGGAATTTGGGATTATAATAAATTGGATTAAAAAAGTGTCAGGAAGGAGAAAACAGTTATTTAAAGTAGGGTAAATGGTGTCACACAGGGTTCAGATTTGGATCATTGGTGTTCACTCTGTAGAATAATTATTTGTTTGTATAGGTTGAGGAGGATTAGTATCAAATTTATTGATAATACCAAAACACAAGGTACAA
Organism: Scyliorhinus torazame; assembly: GCF_047496885.1. Taxonomy (NCBI): domain Eukaryota; kingdom Metazoa; phylum Chordata; class Chondrichthyes; order Carcharhiniformes; family Scyliorhinidae; genus Scyliorhinus; species Scyliorhinus torazame. The sequence continues at coordinate 100,251,621 of NC_092715.1, forward strand.
AATTATTTGGAGGTTCAAGAATATATATACTAACATGATAGGGAATAGGCTAAAAGGTAGCAAATGGAATTTAATGTCAGTAAGTGAGATATGATGTCTCTTGGTTAAATATTAACAGCAGTAACTACACTTGACAAGACTAAGTTCGACATTCTGGAACTGCAGCTAGGCTAAAACGTCACAGGATATTAAAGGCACGACCATCTCAGCTAGATAAAGCCATAAAAACACAAATGGAATTCTATGTTTTAATCACACAACGTGTAGACTATAAAAGCCAAGTGGTAATACAAGGCGATATATAACCTTAATAAGATCAGTTAGGATCTTTGCGCAGGTCAAGGAGACACAGCCGGAGTGAGACACATCCAAAGTGGGAATTGGAACTTGGTAATTTGGTGCAGTGAGGTAATTCGGTACAGAGTGGGAGAAGGTGCTTTTTCCCTACATTTTTGTTCTCTTTCTTCTCACCTGTAACTTTTAATCTGCAGGGAGAGAACCAGAGAGACCATCCTGGGAAGGTAAGTGATTTTTATTTTTATTACCTTTTCAAATTGTGTGTGTGTGTGTGTGTGTGTGTGTGGGGGGGGGGGGGGGGGGGGGGGGAGGAAACTGAAGTGACATCACAGTAAAGCTGTGACCTGATTGGCTGGTTGGGAATCTACACTAAATTTAAAAATTAAACATTGTTAAACTAATTAAACATAATTACTTAATTATAATTTAGAGGGGTATCTAAGCCAGAGATCAGAGAGTACTGTATTTAGCTTTCACATTTATAGTAGAAATCTAGTGCTAGGAAACATGTAGTTAACAGTAATTTTATTTTATTTTTTAAATTAAAAAAAAAAAAAATTAATTTACTAATTAATTAACACAATGTGAATTAGAGGGGTGCAGTGCTCTCTCTGACTGTGAGATGTGGCAGGTCCGGAGGCTTCCAGCATCCCGGATGGCTTCATCTGCAGAATGTACACCCAACTAGGTGTACAGACCACATGGTTCGGTTGGAGAGCAGTTGGATGCACTTAGGAGCATGCAGGTGGCGGAAAGCGTCATAGATAGCAGTTATATAAATGTGGTCACACTCAAGGTGCAGGCAGAGAAATGGGTGACCAACAGAAGGGGCAGGCAGTCAGTGCAGGAATCCCCTGTGGTTGTCCCTCTCTCGGACAGGTATACCCCTTTGGATACTGTTGGGGGGGATAGCCAGGGAAAACAGGGGAAATCAGCAGTAGCCAGAGCAGTGGCACCACAGTTGGCTCTGATGTTCAGCAGGGAGGGTCAAAGCGCAGAAGAGCAATAGTCATAGGGGACTCTATAGTCAGGGGCACAGATAGGCGCTTCTGTGGACGTGAAAGAGACTCCAGGATGGTATGTTGCCTCCCTGGTGCCAGGGTCCAGGATGTCTCCGAACGGGTAGCGGGCATCCTGAAGGGGGAGGGCAAACAGGCAGAGGTCGTTGTACATATTGGTACTAAAGTCATAGGCAGGAAGGGGCATGAGGTCCTGCAGCAGGAGTTCAGGGAGCTAGGCAGAAAGTTAAAAGACAGGACCTCGAGGGTTGTAATCTCGGGTTTACTCCCTGTGCCACGTGCCAGTCAGGCTAAAAATAGAAAGATAGAGCAGCTAAACATGTGGCTAAACAGCTGGTGTAGGAGGGAGGGTTGCCGTCATCTGGACCACTGGGAGCTCTTCCGGGGCAGGTGTGACCTGTATAAGAAGGACGGGTTGCATCTAATCTGGAGAGGCATAAATATCCTGGCCGCGAGGTTTGCTAGTGTCACACGGGAGGGTTTCAACTAGTATGGCAGGGGGGTGGATACCGGAGCAATAGGTCAGAAGGTGAAAGCATTGAGGGAGAACTAGGGAATAGGGCCAGTATGGCTCTGAGGAAGAGCAGACAGGGAGATGTTGCTGAAAACAGCGAGTCTGGTGGCCTGAAGTGCATATGTTTTAATGCAAGTAGCATTACGGGTAAGGCAGATGAACTTAGAGTTTGGATTAGTACTTGGAACTATGATGTTGTTGCCATTGCAGAGACCTGGTGGAGGGAAGGACAGGATTGGCAGCTAAACGTTCCAGGATTTAGATGTTTCAGGCGGGATAGAGGAGGATGTAAAAGGGGTGGTGGAGTTGCGCTACTTGTCAGGGAGACTATCACAGCTGTACTACGGGAGGACACCTCAGAGGGCAGCGAGGCTATATGGGTAGAGATCAGGAATAAAAAGGATGCAGTCACAATGTTGGGGTTTACTACAGGCCTCCCAACAGCCAGCGGGAGATATAGGAGCAGATAGGTAGACAGATTTTGGAAATGAGTAAAAACAACAGGGTTGTGATGGGAGACGTCAATTTCGCCAATATTGACTGGGACTCACTCAGTGCTAGGGGCTTAGACGGGGCAGAGTTCATAAGGAGCATCCAGGAAGGCTTCTTAAAACAATATGTAGATAGTCCAACTAGGGAAGGGGCTGTACTGGACCGGGTATTGGGGAATGAGCCCGGCCAGGTGGTAGAAGTTTCAGTAGGGGAGCATTTCGGGAACAGTGACCACAATTCAGTAAGTTTTAAAGTGCTGGTGGACAAGGATAAGAGTGGTCCTAGGGTGAATGTGCTAAATTGGGGGGGTGGGAGGGAGGCTAATTATAACAATATTAGGCGGGAACTGAAGAACATAGATTGGGGGCGGATGTTTGAGGGTAAATCAACATCTGACATGTAGGAGGCTTTCAAATGTCAATTGAAAGGAATTCAGGGCCGGCACGTTCCTGTACGGAAGAAGGATAAATACGGCAAATTTCAGGAACCTTGGATAACGAGAGGTATTGTAGGCCTCGTTAAAAAGAAAAAGGAGGCATTTGTCAGAGCTAGAAGGCTGGGAACAGACAAAGCCTGTGTGGAATATAAGGAAAGTAGGAAGGAACTTAAGCAAGAAGTCAGGAGAGCTAGAAGGGGTCACGAAAAGTCACTGGCAAATAGGGTTAAGGAAATTCCCAAGGCTTTCTACATGTACATAAAAAGCAAGAGGGTAGCCAGGGAAAGGGTTGGCCCATTGAAGGATAGGCAAGGGAATCTAGGCAAGGGAATCTATGTGTGGAGCCAGAGGAAATGGGCGAGGTACTAAATGAATACTTTGCATCAGTATTCACCAAAGAAAAGGAATTGGTGGATGTTGAGTCTGGAGAAGGGCGTGTAGATAGCCTGGGTCACATTTGAGGTCCAAAAAGACGAGATGTTGGGCGCCTTGAAAAATATTAAGGTAGATAAGTTCCCAGAGCCTGATGGGATCTACCCCAGAATACTGAAAGAGGCTAGAGAGGAAATTGCTGAGGCCTTGACAGAAATCTTTGGATCCTCACTGTCTTCAGGTGATGTCCCGGAGGACTGGAGAATAGCCAATGTTGTTCCTTTGTTTAAGAAGGGTAGCAAGGATAATCCAGGGAACTACAGGCCGGTGAGCCTTATGTCAGTGGGAGGGAAATTACTGGAGAGAATTCTTCGAGACAGGATCTACTCCCATTTGGAAGCAAATGGCCGTATTAGCGTGAGGCAGCATGGTTTTGTGAAGGGGAGGTCGTGTCTCATTAACTTGATAGAGTTTTTCGAAGAGGTCACAAAGATGACTGATGCAGGTAGGGCAGTGGATGTTGTCCATATGGACTTCAGCAAGGCCTTTGACAAGGTCCCTCATGGTAGACTGGTACAAAAGGTGAAGTCACACGGGATCAGGGGTGAGCTGGCAAGATGGATACAGAACTGGCTAGGTCATAGAAGGCAGAGAGTAGCAATGGAAGGGTGCTTTTCTAATTGGAGGGCTGTGACTAGTGGTGTTCCGCAGGGGTCAGTGCTGGGACCTTTGCTGTTCGTAGTGTATACAAATGATTTGGACGAAAATGTAACTGGTCTGATTAGTAAGTTTGCAGACGACACAAAGGTTGGTGGAATTGCAGATAGCGATGAGGACTGTCAGAGGATACAGCAGGATTTAGATCGTTTAGAGACTTGGGCGGAGAGATGGCAGATGGAGTTGAATACGGACAAATGTGAGGTAATGCATTTTGGAAGGTCTAATGCAGGTAGGGAATATACAGTGAATGGTAGAACCTTCAAGAGTATTGAAAGTCAGAGAGATCTAGGTGTGCAGGTACACAGGTCACTGAAAGGGGCAACACAGGTGGAGAAGGTAGTCAAGAAGGCATACGGATGCTTGCCTTCATTGGCCGGGGCATTGAGTATAAGAATTGGCAAGTCATGTTGCAGCTGTATAGAACCTTAGTTAGGCCACACTTGGAGTATAGTGTTCAATTCTGGTCGCCACACTACGAGAAGGATGTGGAGGCTTTAGACAGGCTGCAGAAGAGATTTACCAGGATGTTGCCTGGTATGGAGGGCATTAGCTGTGAGGAGCAGTTGAATAAACTCAGTTTGTTCTCACTGGAATGATGGAGGTTGAGAGGTGACTTGATAGAGGTCTAGAAAATTATGAGGGGCATAGACAGAATGGATAGTCAGAGGCTTTTTCCCAGGGTAAAGGGGTCAATTACTAGGGGCATAGGTTTAAGGTGCGAGGGGCAAGATTTAGAGGAGATGTACGAGGCAGGTTTTTTTTTTTTTTTTTTTATACACAGAGGGTAGTGGGTGCCTGGAACTCGCTGCCGGAGATGGTGCTGAAAGCAGGGACGATAGTGACATTTAAGGGGCATATTGACAAATACATGAATAGGATGGGAATAGAGGGATACGGATCAAGGAAGTGTAGAAGATTTTAGTTTAGACGGGCAGCATGGTCGGCGCAGGCTTGGAGGGCCTGTTCCTGTGCTGTACTTTTCTTTGTTCTTTGTACTTTGTGCAGTTCTAGGCCACATGATAGGAGGGATGTTGAAGCTTCAGTTAGAGTGCAATGCAGATTTACTAGAATTAGTGAAAAAATGTTTAAATTGTGTCGCTTTTTATTTGAGGCAAAATTATACACCCAAAACAAAGTCTTCGTGATGGTGTGGATGTGTGATCAGAGACTCATTTTGGACTCAAACACCAAGGTTGCAAACTATTAGGCTCCACATCAGGCAGTTGACAAGGATGGAAATGGTGGCCAGGGGAAGGAGTTTGTGGCAGCGGCCAAGGAAAATGTGCCATTATGACTCAATGACTCCAGTGTTTGTCTAGAGATCATAGTCTCTTGGCTCAGGTTATCGATTATTCCCAATATTTAATTGCAGGAAATTTTGGTACATCTAATATTGGATGATAGACAAGTAGCGTGACAAATAAGAGACAATGGATGGGTCTAGAAAAGTGGTGGTGAGACAGAGCTGAGTGTTATCAGCATACAAGTGGAAACCGGTGTTTTTGGGCTGTTTTACCGAGGGGCAGCAAGTAGATGAGAAACAGAAGAGGACCAATGATAGATCCTTGGGGGTTCCAAGGGGTGGGAATGGAAAGAAAAGCCATTGTAGATGAAGAGAAGTCAAGGCACCATTCATAAGCACACAGGCTATCTTCAGAGAGTCCCGCTCAACTGTTAACTCTCAGATTAACTAGTTATTAATTTAATCTGCTTGTGGGTTATTGCTGTTTGCAAATTGGATGTCATGTTTTCCTGCATTACAACAACGACTATACCTTAAAAAGTACTACACTGGCTGCCAAATTAAAAGTGCTTTCTCCATATACAAATATAGAAACAAAACACAAATAGCTCTTTTACAAAGTTCCCATTCCACTTTTTCATTCTGAAGAAACTAGCCAGTATTTTTTTCAAATGCCGTCCATAATCAGCCACCACTTAAGTCATTGAGTCATAGAGGTCTACAGCACAGAAAAGGCCGTTTGGCCCATTGTATCTGCACCAATCACAAACAAGCATCTAAGTATTCTAATCCCATTTTCCAGCACTTGGCCCATAGCTCTGTAGGCCACAGCATTGCAAGTACACATCTAAATACCGAAATGTTATAAGGACCTCTTGCTTCCACCACCCTTTCAGGCAGAAAATTCCAGACTCCACCCCCCCTCCCCAAGTGAAAAAGGTTTTCCTTACATCCCCTCTAAACGTCCCACTCCTTATCTTAAATCTATACCCCTCGTCATTAATCCCTCCAGCAAGGGGAAAGGTTCTTCCTGTCTACTCTTTGCCCCTCAATTTTTTACATCTCAATCATATCCCCATCAGTTTCCCCTGTTCCAAGGAAAAAAACACCAGTCCATCCAATCTCTCCATAGCTAAAACTCTCCATCCCGGGAAACATTCTGGTGCATTTCCTTTCTATCCTTTCCAGTGCTCTCACCCTCCCCCCTATAATGTGGATTCCAGAACTTCACACAATACTCTAGCTATGGCCTAACCAACGTTTTATACAACTTCAGCATAACCTCCCTGCTCTTAAACTCGATGTTCTGGCTTATAAAGGCAAGAATACCACATGTATTCTTAACAATTGTATCTACCTGCCCTGTGTACATGGACCAAGTTCGGTCCTGCCATTTTTTTCTTTTATTAGTTCATGGGACATGGGCAACGCACACTGTGCTAGCATTTATTGCCCATCCCTAATTGCCCTTGTGGGGGGCAGTTACGAGTCGACCACATTGCTGTGGATCTGGAATCACATGTAGGCCAGACTAGGTAAGGATGGCAGATTTCCTTCCCTAAAGGACATTAGTGAACCAGATGGGTTTTTACAACAATCAACATTAGTTTCATGGTCGTCATTAGACTTTTATGGAATTCAAATTTCACCATCTGCAGTGGCGGATTTGAACCTGGGCCCCCAGAGTATTACTCTGTCTTAGGCTAATCAGTCCAGTGATAATACCAACCCCACCACCACCCCAGATCATGTATTCCCTTGTCTTGTTTGTCCTGTCCAAGTGCATCACCTTACACTATCAGGATTCAATTCCATTTGCCCATCTGACCAGCCCAAAGTTTTCCACATTTGACAAGTTTACATTGAACCATTTTTCTAATCTCCCCCTTTACTGTATTTTGTGTATATAATACATTATTTCTGGCATGGATATAATGGGTCAAATGGTCTCTTTCTGTGCCATTATGACTCTGGTGCTCGTCTTGGTACAACTGATCAATAAAAGTAGTTCATGTATGTTTACCCAAGTCTCTCATCCAATTTCTCAAATAGTAATTCCTTCCTCAAACTTTCTGAAAGCCCACATAAACTACACTTGCGGTGTCCTCTCAACTGTAGGTTATTCTTTTAAAAGAGCATCAACCTAGTCAAACCTGATCGATCCTTCTGACAAATGAAGAAAATCAATAAAGACTTGGGAAACAGCTCTCAGAAAACAGTCATAAAAATAAAAGCGCAGTACTAACTAGTGTTTGAAAGTCTATTAAAAAAGTTTTCAATGCTCAGTTTTTCAAATTAAGAAATCTAAATGTGAATGAATCAAATGACTACTGTTGTTAATTTAGGTAATTCATTGGTTGAGAAAAAAAGTGCAAAAGACAGAAATGCACAAAATAATAAGCACGTTTACTTACATCAAGTAATCAGGCTTTTTGGCTGGTAACATAGGATTGCTGGAACCGGTGCACTTCCTATTTATTCCTGCAAAAGAATAGAGGTTTCTGTATATCTGTTTTGCTATACAGCAGAAGGTACAGAAATAACAGCAAACTTTTGACCTTTGCCACACTGCAGCTAAAACTTGTGGGAAGATTTTAATGCTCTTGCTCCTGTATTACATTTTTCAATGCAAATAGTGCACTGGTTTTCAACTCCACAGATTACAAACAGCAGCAGCCATATGGTCAGCTCAGTCACTACCAATAACAAACCTAGAGTCTGAAACGGCAATAACTGAATTACCCACACAATAGAGGTCAAAGCACTAAGATCTCCACCCAGGGTCAGTCTCCTACTGTTTCCAAATCTGGCAGACAAGGAACCATTCAGGAATTAATAAGACAGCAGCAGATGTGGCTATGTTAAAGAATGCAATTTTAGGACCTTTCCCACCCTATGTTTTGTGGGGATCAGAAATGAGAACACAGCATGGTTATTAACTAAAACTAGGTTAGAGTACTTTGGTCTCACTCTGACACGGAATTCTTCTTATTTATGATCTGAACAGTCTAATAATAATAATGTTAGTTGCAGCAACTGCAACAGCAAACCATGTTTGTAAAGAGTTTAACACATTTTAGAGTGTTACTGAAATGGTCAGCAGGATTTGGTCTAATTATTTAATAGTTAAAGAATTAATTCAGTCATTTAAACTTTCTCAAATATTTTGAACATTTTGAACACCGCTTACACTCAGAAAAAGATCAGAGTTGTGGCAAAAGATTGAGAGGCGGACCATCTACCTTTATACATATTCAACTATCTGATGATTCAGTTCCCAGCAAAATGGTGGCACAGTGGCTAGCACTGATACCTCGCAGCGCCAGGCACCCGGGTTCAATTCCAGCCTTGGCTGATCCTTTCTCCAAAGTGTCTGCATGGGCTTCTCCTCTGGTGCTCTGGTTTCCTCCCACAGTCCAAAGATGTGGTTAGGTTGATTGGCCAAGCTAAATTTCCCCATAGTGTTCAAAGATGTGCAGCTTAGGACCCGAAGGCTATTTGGCCTCTCAAGCATGCTTCACCATTCAATAAGATCATGGTTGATCTGCTTGAGACCTTTCCTCCATAATCCTAGACTTCCTTGACGATCACAAATCTGTCTAACCCAGCCTCCACTACTCCCTGGGGTGGTGAATTACAAAGCTGAATAACCTCAGAATAAATTCTCACCTCAATAAGAGACCGCTTTTTAAAAAATTGTACCCCCTAGATTCCTCCATTAGGGGAAACATTCTCTCAGCATTTACCCTGTCAAGTTAGAATCTTATACATTTCAATAAGACCACCTTTCATATCTGACCTTTAATGAGTATTGGCCCAACATGCTACTTTTCATCACAAGACAAACCCCTTCATCTCAGGAATCAACCTCGTGAACCATCTCTGAACTGCCTGAAATGCAAGCACATCCCTGCTTAAATGAGGTCAAAAACTGCATGCAATTCTCTGGGCATGGTATCACCAATCCCCCATACAGTTCAACAAGGCTTCCCTACTTTTATACCATTCACCTTGCATTAAAGGCCAACGTTTCTTTTGCCTTCCTAATTACTTGTACCTGCATGCTCACCTTTTGTGATTCACATGCGAGGACACAAATTTTTCTGTGCCATTCAGCCCCATTTTCTCCAATTAAGTAATATTCTTTTCCGATGCTTCACACCAAAATGGACCATCTCGCATTTTCCCATATTATACAAAATATCTATGAAATTTTTGCGCAGTGTCTACATCCCTTTGCAGACTCTTTGCATCCTCTCATAACTTGCTTTCCTACCTATCTTTGGATTGTCAGTAAATTTGGCGACAATACATTTGATTCCTTCATCCAAGTCATTAATATACACTGTAAATAGTTGTGGCCCCAGCAGTGATCCCTATAGCAATCCAATAATTGCAGATTCCTGAACTGAAATTGATCCATTTATCTTGACTCTCCGTTTCCTCGACTCATGCGGACATTTGTACCCATGAGCTTTTACCTTGCATTGTAACCCTTTATGTGGCACCTTCTGGAAATCTAAATACACTGGGTGGGATTTAGCGGGCACATTCGTCGCAGGTGCAAATCCGGTTAAAGCTGCAAAATCTCTGAGAGGGCCACAACAGGAGTTGTGCCAGCAAGATTTCAGAGTGCGATTTTCACCGACAGTGACATGATCAGGTTCATGCCCAGAAAGGGCCTTACCTCACCTGAGTGACATCACAAACCAGGCCCCCTATTTTTCATTGACTAGAGTGCCAGAAGATCTGACCAGAAAACCTGGCTGTATTTCTGGAGAGGAACATATAAGTATTCAGTCAGAAACTGACACGTGCCATTTTTGAGGGAAAATTCCACCCACTAGTGCTACTGGCTTCCCCTTATCCACCATGTCAGTTACATTCTCAAAGAACACTACAACATTTGTCAAATACCATTTCCCTTTCATAAAACCTGTGTTGACTCTGCTTGATTGCATTATGATTTTCTAAATGTCCTACTACTACTTCTTTAATAATGGATTCCAGCAGTTTTCCAAGAACAGATGAGAGGCTAGTTGGTTTATATTTTCCGACTTAATCGCCCATCCTTTCTTGGGTCCTTCCAGAATCTAGGAATTTTGACTACCCACATTTGTGGCACAGTGGTTAGCACTGCTGTCTCACAGCCCCAGAGTCCCAGGTTCAATTCCAGCCTTGGGTGACTGTGGAGTTGCACTTTTTCCCCGTGTCTGCGTGGGTTTCCTCTGGGTGCTCCGGTTTCTTCCCACAATCCAAAGATGTGCAGGTTAGGTGGATTGGCCATGCTAAATTGCCCTTTAAGCATCCAAAGATGTGTGGGTTAGGTGAGGTTGCAAGGGAAAGGGTGGGGGCTGATTTGTTCTCTGTCTCTTGGCGCCAGGCCGCAGCATAATTCTGCACTCACGATGAAATCATCGTCTGAGTCGTAGTCTTCTAGGACCATATCATCATGTTTTGTGTCGGAGCTGGCATTGGGCTCGCGATTTCCAAAGTAGAAATCAAGGTTTGAGTCGTAGCCTTCAAGGACTGTATCATATCTTTGGGCGGTGCTAACTGCTTGTTGCAGGGTTCAGCAGAGGTTACTTTCAGCTACTGGTCGAAGTTCAGGCATTGCGCTGTCGTTCCAGGTGAAAGAATCTTGTTTTGAGGCTTTAAATTTTTTCTTCTTGTTTTGGGACATTTACCCTTTAAGTGGGCGTGGTCTGGTGCCTCTGACGTCATGAAGCTTGTGACATAGCACGTAGGAAGCAATTGCGCATGCGCAGATCGCTGTTCCTTTACTTTGCGCCCTTCTCTCAACTGCACATGTGCGGCACCTTTTCCAAGATGGCCACCAATCAAAATTGTCGTTCGTTGCTCGCCTCCCTCGGCCTCGTGGTTAGTATTGGCGCCTCTTTTACCGTGTTCTATTGGTTTCTTTGTGTTTACCTCACAGTATTGTTCGAACTTGTCCAGGACTGTCTGGAAGTCCCTCTTTTCTTGCCCTCTGGAGTACTTGAAGGTTTTGAAGATTTATTCTACATTTGCACCCGCAATTGTGAGCAGAAGCTCTGTCTTTTCAGCATCGGCCACGTCTTGTAGGTCGGCTGCTACCAGGAAGATCTCAAACCTTTGCCTGAATGCACGCCAGTTTGCACTGAGATTGCCGTGGCATCTGAGCTGCTGTGGAGCCGGAATCTCGATCATCTTGCCTGGTGCTGTTGCTGGTTGTCACGGTTTGCTGAGTTGAAACTATATGGATTTAACCAGTCACTCCTTGGTACCATGTTTTGTTATGCTCTTGACGTAGCATAAGCTGCTTCCTTGATGTACACTCTGACAAAGGAAGGTTCAGATTTGGAGATAGCTTTAACACATTTATTAAACTGTTAACGAATCTCCTGCTTGTATTCGACTCTCCTGTTAATCCTGCTATAGCTACTCAGACTAACTAACCAGTCTGCTACAATCCACGTGGTGGGTGTGATGTGTTTCAATCAACCCTGTCTGCACTTACTAAGTGTCTCCACTGGAAAGAGACTGAGCAAGTGTGCTGTGTCCTTTTATACGGGTTGGTGTAATGCCCCCCTGTGGTAGTGTCACCTCTGGGTGTCTTGAATGCCCATTGGGCGTGTCCTGTCTTACTGGCCTATTGGTTGAATGTCTGTGTGTCATGTCTCTGGTGCTCCCTCTAGTGTTTATCTAGTCTTAGTGTATTTGCATTAACCCCCTGTGTATTTACAGTGATGGATATCACCACAGATCCTCGGTAGGGTGCCCTTTCAGAGGGCCAGTGTAGACTCAATGAGCTGAATGCCTTCTTCTTCACATTTGCTTGCAAGCTATGACATTTTGAAAATTTATTTTTCTCAAGTATGTCCCCCATCCTTTGCAAAAGAGCAGTGATTAGGCCCATTCTCAAAAATGCATCCTTGAAACTATCATTGACAATCTCCCTTTCTTCCACAAATTATTTAAAAATGCAACTCTCCAAGCTGATTTTTGCCTATCGCAGCACTGAAATGGTCACAAACTGTGAATCAAAGTCACAGCAATGGACATCCTCTCTGACGAATAGTGATGATTTTTTTCTCTCGTTCCCGGTCTTAATTTCTTTGCAGTCTTCAACATGGTTTATCACACTGCCAAACCATTCATGAATACCATGTAAGAACTTCATTTTCCCAACCTATCCCAATGTCATTTAAATCATTTTCTGCCCATGAATCTATAAATCTCAGCGTTTAATATACTTAACGACTTAAAGACAACCCTTTAGTGAAGACATTTCTCTTCATCTCAATTCTAAATGACTGACCCCTTTTGCAAATATAGCCCCTCATTCTAGACTTGTTCACATCTACCCAGTATAGTCCTTATTTTTTTGGAGTTGAGGAATTAAAGTCCATTGCCTCGTGGGACAATCCCTTCATCATAGGAATCAACCTAGTAAAGTTTTATTGCACTCTCCTCTCGGGCAATTATATTCTTCCATAGGTTTTCTTGTCTCATTTGTCCTTTGAGGCGAAGATTACCTTGTCCATCATCTGGAGTCATAGAATTATAGAATCCCTACAGTACAGAGAAGAAGGCCATTTAGCCCATCAAGTCTACACCGACCTTCCGAAAGAGCATTCTACCTAGGCCGACTCATTCGCCCCATCCGCGTAACCCCATCTAGCCTTTTTTGTTTTGGACACTAAGGGGCAATATAGCATGGCCAATCACCTAACCTGCACATCTTTGGACTGTGGGAGGAAACCCAGTCACCCAAGGCTGGAATTGAACCCGGGTCTCTGGTGCTGTGAGGCAGCAGTGCTAACCACTGTACCACTATACCGCCCACGTGTTTGGTAATGTACTGCTATGGTCGACCTGTAACCAGAAGGTTCTGCTGCAAATGGGACAGGATACCACAGATGATCGTATTTTGGATGAGTTTCTGGCTAGGGATTTATTTTCTTTGCATTTTCTCTCTGCCTCAGATGGTAGAGTCAAGGATTATAGAGGATAGCCAGGCTGACATTTTTAGTTTGTTGGTTTAATTTCGGCTCAAAGGGGTCAGTGTCCTTTCTTTGGTAAGGAGATCAAAACTGTATACAGTATTGAAGGCGTGTCTGATATCTCTTGTAGCAAGACTTTCTTACTCTTGCACTACATCTTCTATACAATAAAAGGTTTATGTCATATGTCTTTCCAGTTTCTTTAATTACTTAAAATGATCTACATACATCCTTTCACATCCTCTTTGCATCACCTCAGATTACTTTCCCACCTTTGTACAGTCAGCAAACTTGAATACTTTACACTTGATCCCTAAATTATTCATAAACTGTAACTGGCTGAGGCCCAAGCACTGATCCTTGAAGCACTTCACTAATTACAGTCTGCCAGCATGACAATTATGCATTTATTTCTATTTTCGGAGTGTAATTAATTTCACAAGTCCTAAAATAAAAACAGATAATGCTGAAAAAACTCTGCAGGTCTGGCAGCACCTGTGGAGAGAGAGAAACAGAGCTAACGTTTGAGTCCTATGACTCTTCTCAAGCGCTAAAGAATAGTTATATAGACTTGAAGTGTTAACGGAGTTTTTCTCTCTCCACAGATGCTGCCAGACCTGCTGAGTTTTTCCAGCATTTTCTGTTTTTTTACTTTCGATTTCCAGCATCAGCAGAATTTTGCTTTTACTCACGAGTCCTAACTTTGTAAGCTGGGCACCCTGGCAGTGCCAGGCTGGTACTGCCAAGATGGCATTTTTTGCACGGGAGGCCCTGCGTGGGTGTTGGGCACCATTAAAAAGGGGGTCCCGATCTCTCGCTACATTGGAGAGTTACGGCGAGCGGAGCTCCTCAGTGTGCAAAACAGGGCTACATGCAGCCTCGGCCGCACGTTCCCCACCGAGGCCCTTGATACAACATGCTCTACGAGCGTCGGGAAACATGCGGCTTAACAGTCTCGCTATGGGATTTCGTTGCAAATTAGTTGAATCGCGCCACGAGTCTTAGTTTGACTTCATTTTAAGGGCACCGAGAGGAGGGCGAGAAGCTGACAGCATCTGGAATTTTAGTTACAATCGTGAAATTAAAAAGTACTGGAAATGCAATTTAACGGGCAGCACGGTGGCGTAGTGGGTTGGTACTGCAGCCTCACGGCGCCGAGGTCCCAGGTTCGATCCCGGCTCTGGGTCATTGGCCATGTGGAGTTTGCACATTCTCCCCGTGTTTGCGTGGGTTTCGCCCCCACAACCCAAAGATGTGCAGGCTAGGTGGATTGGCTACAATAAATTGGCCCTTAAGGAAAAATGAATTGGGTACTCTAAATTTATTTTTTAAAAAAGGAAATGCAATTTCGGCATCTGTGACCACGGTCACTGCAAGATGCAGGGATGAAGTGGGGCTTGAGTTTGTGATAGAAATCTGAAGTGTGGAAATCTGGGATGGCTCACAGAATAGAGAAGTCAGAATCTAGTAAAGTTCGGGGAGGGGAGGCAAGGAAAATGGCTTTTTAAAAATGTTTTAAAATCCTTCAGACCATCATGTATTCCCTCTACATTGATCCTGCTTGTCAATCCTGATTAGATCCACTTACAGGTCCTTTTGTGTCCGCATATCTACATGACATCATTTCTCCATTAACCAGCTCTTGCTTTAAAGTATTAAGGGTAAATTTCATATTTCCACATTCCTGGATTAGGCCAGAATAATGAATATAAAATCATGGCTCAGGTTTTACAAGCTTATGACATGCTTCTGTTGCTTGCTCCAGGTGCAAAACAAAAGTTATCCTTTAGTGCAATAATGAGTTTGCCAACTTGTAGAGATTTAAGTATAAATTCCCAACATTTCTGCACCAAAATAAATCAAAATGCTAAGCAATTATATGTATGGTTTTCAACTTTATAGTTAACTTTAACAGCACAGAAAGAGGCCCTTCGGTCCATCGTGTCAGTGCCAGTCATCAAGCACCTAACAATTCCAATCCCATTTTGCAGTATTTGGTCACTTTGTATGCAATGGAGTTTCAAGTGCTCACCTAAATGCTTCTTAAACATGTCCCCTGGTGGTGGGGTACTGGAGGGGAAATGTATTTAAATCTTCTCCATAGCTATAAATCAGAATTTCCGAATTATTTGTCAAGAAACACATTCCTGTCATTGAGCTGAACACACAACTCAAGGGGCATGTGGTCATCATGTGATGCCTAAAGGGGCAAGGCTTCGGCAAGTTGGGTGTTCACTGCTAGTCTCTGCATTGACGTCTGTTGGACCATTGCTGCACAAGTGAAAGAAAGCTCCCACTATAGCTACGACCAAGATAGGATTGAACTTTGAACCTCTTTACACAGTCAGCTGCACGTGCCTCCGCTTCACCACTGACCACAAGGATCGGTCCTGTGTTGTACAAGCCACAAGAAAAAGTACCTCCTGTAACTGAGCCTCCATTAGAATGAGTAGCTAATTTTCAAAAATGCGAGCATTAGATTATGAATGCTATATAAGACTTCCGGTGGCGGCATGCAGGTGGAAATCACACGTTGGGGTGGCTCCTGCTCGAGGCTCTGGTTTTTGGAATTTAATGCCTGGTTTCAGGGGCAGTTTTTGAATAAGCTGGTGCAGGAAGGCTTAAGGAAGGTGGGGAATGGCTAAGATCCAGAAAAAAGCCACTGGGAAGAAGGGGGCAAGTGAAAGTTCACCATTGAGTGAGCAGACCAGCTCGGCAGCAGGAAAGATGGCAGAGGTAGGGTCACTGGGTGGGGCTGCGGCATTCACATTGGAAACCATTACCGAGGTGATGGGCGGAGAATTCGAGAGGCAGTTCGCCAAGCACATGGAGGAGATGCTGCGGAAGGAGATGATGGTTGTGATGAAGGAGTGGGTGGAGGAGGCAATGGCCCCAGTGAAGGCGGTGGTGTCAAAGACATTGGCCGAGGTACAGGAGCAAGGAGAGAAGTTGAAGGGGGTGGAGGAAACTCGATCACAGCACCGTGACCAGTTCACCTCAATGGATGAGGAGCAGCAGAGGGTGGTGGAGGCCAACAAAGGACTCAGAGCCAAGGTGGAGGACCTGGAGAACAGGTCGAGGCAGCAGAATTTAATGAATTGTGGGCTTGCTCGAGAGGGTGGCGGGCCAGAGGCGAAGATGTTGGCGGAGTAGTTGGGAGAGTGGGGAAGAACCCTCCCTATACGAGCTGGACAGGGCTCATCGGTTGCTCAGGCCCAAGCCGAATGCAAACGAGCCGCCAAGGGCGGGTATAATTTGTTTCACAAGTTTCATGTTAAGGAGAAGGTCCTGAGTTGGGCGAAGCAAAGGCGTGAAGTGAAGTGGGAAGGAGTTGGTATTCAACTATCCCAGGTCTTGACGGTGGAGCTGGTGAGAAGGTGGTGACCTTAGGACGGGTGGAGCCAGAACTCTACAGTAATGGTGTGAGGTTTGACAGCATTCATGTCAAGAGGGCTAGAATACAAGACCAGGGATGTACTTCTGAGGCTATATAAGGCTCTGGCCAGACTCCATTTGGAGTATTGTGAGCAGCTTTGGGTCCCGTATCTAAGGAAGGATGTGTTGGCCTTGGAAAGGGTCCAGAGGAGATTCACAAGAATGAACAGCTTGTCATATGAGGAAGGGGTTGAGGACTCTGGGTCTGTACTCGTTGGAGTTTAGAAGGATGAAACTTATTGAAACTTACAGGATACTGCGAGGCCTCGATAGAGTGGATGTGCAGAGGATGTTTCCACTTGTAGGAAAAACTAGAACCAGAGGACACAAACACTCAGACTAAAGGGACGATCCTTTTAAACAGAGATGAGGAGGAATTTCTTCAGCCAGAGGGTGGTGAATCTGTGGAACCATTTGCCACAGAAAGCTGTGGAGGCCAAATCACGGAGTGTCTTTAAGACAGAGATAGTTAGGTTCTTGATTAATAACGGGATCAGGGGTTATGGCGAGAAGGCAGGAGAATGGGGATGAGAAAAATATCAGCCATGATTAAATGGCGGAGCAGACTCGATGGGCCGAGCGACCTAATTCTGCTCCTATGTCTTATGGTGGTCTGCCCAGTGAAGCCGAGGGTGGACTATAACTCAAGAGAGATTTCAACTTCGAGATGATGGAGGTGTTTGTGAAGGCCGAAGAACTGGGGTTGAAATGAGAGATGGGACTGGGGTTTGGCTTCGGACTGAGGGGAAGGGCGTCGTGCTCAGCCTTTATTTCTCATCTCAGGTCTTTTATTTGCTTTGTATTTGTGGGGGTAACAGTTGGGTTTTCGGGTTGGTTGATGGGAAAGGGTGGTGTTACCCTTGTTGTTGGCAACAGTTGGGTACAAATAGATTGGGCTCTGGGGGTTATGGTGGTTTTGTGGGGGGTGGCCTTTTGCACTAGTTATGTTTGTTTGTCTTTGTTTTGAGGGACTAGGTCATGGGCTTCCACACTAGCAAGCAAAAGTCGTTGGGACCTGGTCGAACAGGTTTTGATGGGCCTGGGAGGTGTGAAAGGCGGGGGAGGAGATTGATACTGGCAGAGGTATTTCCAAGAGGAAGTGGATGGGGATATTCATGGAGGGGGGCGGTTTCAACGGCAACAAAGGGACAGGGCGGGTCAGACTCAAAGGGCAGGGCCCGGGGTTATGACGATGGTGGATGGGGAGGAGGGGGTGAATAGTGACGTGGAACGTGAGGGGGTTAGGGGGGTGCGGTGAAGAGGTTGAGGGTTTTTACACATTTAAAGAGCTTAAAGGCCGACGTGGTGATGCTGCAGGAGATCCATCCGAGGGTGAAAGGTCAGTGTGGCTTAGGAAGGTTTGGGGGAGTCAGGTTTTCCATGCGGGGTTCGATAGCAGAACTTTGGGGTTGTGGTGGTATGTATTAAGGGTAATAAGGTACACCATGAATGCCGAGGAGCCACTGGAGGACAGATGCTGGATCCCGATTGGATCCGCCGCCTACTGGGCTCCACCCAGATAGGCGGGGTATAAGAACCTGGGTTAATCCCCACAGCTGCATTCTGTGACTGAGCTGCTGGGGAACGAGTCTGAACAAGTCTGCTCAATAAAGCCTCGATTGAAGTTCTTTACGTCTCGCCGCGTGTGTGATCAATGGTGCTACAGGGATAGCAGTATTTGGTGTCCAAAACTGGTGGGTGAGAGGGTGAGGTTTCCGATGGAGAAAGTGGTGGCGGACTGAGGGACAGGTACAAGATAGTTAGAGGGGAGGTTGGTGGCACTGGCGACTTATATGGCCCCAACTGGGATGATGTGGGGTTTGTGAAGAGGGTGCTGGCTGCCATACTGGATTTGGATACCCACAAGTTAATAGTGGGGTGGAATTGGAATATGGTGCAGGAGCCGAAGGTGGATAGGGCTCAGCCTGACTCGCTGGCCCAGTCAGCGGGGACGAAGGTGCTGGCTGGGCTCACGAGAGAATCATAGAATTTACAGTGCAGAAGGAGGCTATTCGGCCCGACGAGCCTGCACTGGGTCTTGGAAAGAGCACTCTACCCAAGCCCACACCTCTACCCTATCCCCATAACCCAGTAACCCCACCTAACCTTATTTTTTGGACACCAAGGGGAATTTAGCATGGCCAATCCACCTAACCTGCACATCTTTCGACTGTGGGAGGAAATCGGAGCACCCGGAGGAAACCCACGCAGACGCTTGGAGAACGCGCAGGCTCCGCACAGACAGTGACCCAAGCCAGGAATCGAACCTGGGACCCTGGAGCTGTGAAGCAGTTGTGCCAACCACTGCGTTACAGTACCCCTCACACCTCCCAGAACTCTTGGGAGGTTCTTGCCCCTGAGGGAATGGGAGTATTCGTTTTTCTCCGCAGTACATATAGTGTACTGGAGGATAGACTTTTTCATGGTGGGGTAGGCACTATTGGCTAGAGCATATGTTGGCTGGCCAGCTCCGGCGGGAGGCAGTGGCAAGGGAGATAGTTCAGGTGCAGGATAAGATGGGGAAGTTGGTGGTGGTCCTGGAGCAGATCAATAAAGTATTTGAAGAGTTTTATGAGAAGCTACATAGGTCAGAACCATCACGGGAGCAGCGAGGGTTGAGGAGGTTCCTGGGTGGGTTGGGGGAAGAGGATAGAGCAGGCTTGGAGAGGCCAGTGGGGGAGGAGGTGAAGGAGGCAATTGGGAGGATGCAGGCATGGAAGGCGGCGGGGCCCGATGGGTTCCCAGTTGAATTCTATAAAGTAATTTAAACGTAAGCTAGCGCCGCTGACAGCGGGAATGTTTGAGAATGTGATAGACAGGGGTGTCTTGCCACAGACAATGGGGCAGTCTTCGATTTAGTTGCTAAAGAAGGATAAGAACCCAGTGGAGTGTGGGTTGCTTGCGCCCATATCCCTACTGAATGTAGATGCCAAGATATTGGCAAAGGTTTTGGCGGTAAGGCTGGAGGGATATCTCCCGTAGGTGATTGGGGAGGATGATACAGGGTTCGTGAAGGGAAGATAGCTGTTCTCGAACATGAGGTTGTTGAACGCATTCCGGTTTCTGGCGGAGGGAAAGGAGATGGAGATGGTGGTAGCACGGGCACAGAGAAGACATTTGATCAGGTAGAGTGAGGTTACTTGATGGTGGTATTGGAAAGATTTGGAATTGGGCCGAGGTTCTTGGCATGGGTACGGCTGTTGTACAAGGACCCGATGGCGAGCGTTCGCACCAACAGTATGAATTTGGGGCACTTTGCTCTTCACCGGGGCACGAGGCAGGGGTGCCCTATGTCCCCCCCCATCTTCTTTTCCTCCCCCTCCGTTGTTTGCAGTGGCTTCCGAGCCCTTGGCCAGCGCACTAAGGAGCTCGGGGCTGTGGAAGGGGACAATAAGGGGGGGGGGCGGGCGTGGAGCATCGGGTATTCTTATACGCTGATGATATGTTATCGTACATCTCGGAACCGAGCACGTTGGTGGGGAGTATAATGGAGCTGCTTCTTCAGGGGGGTGGACAAATTGATCTTCTTGTTCTGCTGCCAGACCTGCTGAGCTTTTCCAGCATTTTCTCTTTCGTTTCAGATTCCAACATCCGTAGCAATTTGCTTTTATCCCGTGATCTTCTTGTTTATCTAGGCGGGGGGGTGGGGAGATTCTGGAGGAGGACAGGGTATCCATGGAGGGGATTAAAGTGAAGTTGGAGGAGGAGCAGGAGGGGGGGGGGAATGGAAGAGGGATTGTGTTGTGGTGAGAGGTGCTGAGGAGGTTAAATGCCTCAACCTCATGCACGAGGTTGAGGCTGATACAGTTGAAAGTCGTGCATAGGCCACACCTCACAAAATTGAAGATGAGCCGGCTGTTTGAGAGGGTGGAGAATGCCTGAGTGATGTGGGAGGGGCCCAGCAAACCATGTTCATATGTGCTGGTCCTGCCCGAAGCTGGGAAGGCTTTGGAGGCTTTGTGTATTTAGCACAATTGTGGGGGTCTTGCACATTGATGTGAAGCCCAGTCCCCAAGAAGCCATTTCTATAATATAATAATAATCTTTATTGTCACAAGTAGGCTTACATTAACACTGCTGCCACATTCTGGCGCCTGTTCGGGTACACAGAGGGAGAATTCAATGTCCAATTCACCTAACAGCACGTCTTTCGGGAAACCAGAGCACTGAGGAAATCCACGCAGACACAGGGAGAACGTGCAGACTCCACACAGAGAGTGAATCGAATCTGGGACCCTGGAGCTGTGAAGCAACAATGCTAACCACTGTGCTACCGTGCTACCCACCTTGGGGTTTCGGACCGGCCCGAGTTGCAGGTCGGTGTGGGAGCAGATGTTTTGGCCTTCGCCTCTGCTGATCACTCATAGATGGGTCCTGCTGGGGGTGGAGGTCAGTCTCTCCGTCCTGTACCTTGGCATGGCAGGGATCCTGCTAGAGATTTTGACCCTGGAGAAGGTGGCGTTTGAGCTGAGGGGGGGGGTCGAAGCAATGGTTCTACAATTCTTAGGGCTTGTCTATTATATACTTTCAGGAGTTGGTTGCCGTTGACTGTTGGGGGGTGGGGGAACTGTTTTCATTTTTATATTGTTGGGGTTTCTTGGTTTATGTTTCTCTTCTGTACGGTGAAAATGAAGAAAACATCGTGAATATACTTTAAAAAATGAATGTTCATATAATAGCACTAGGGACACAATTTCAAGTGCAAGCATAAATATACTAAAAAGATTACTAAGCTTTCCCCCAAATCTGGCAATTGCCAAATGCATTCAAATCTGTTTTGCACTAAAATAAATCAGATTTGAATGCATTAGTTGTATGAAAATATGTAACCTTGAGGCATATCCCTCTTTGGCTCCCAAAGTTTTTTTTTTAATTATAAAAAAGGACAATGGGAAACGAAGAATACAAGGAAGTCTTAAAAAAATTTACTTGAGATTTTGTTGCTCAAGAATACCAGGTCTAAGTCTGCATTCCATAATATCCTATTCTTGCTAATTCACGTCTTTCACATTTTTCACAAAATTAACTTTGTATATTTACATGTGCTGCAGTTACTTAGTCATATGCAAAACATTGGCGGTTTCCTTTTCTTGTGCTTGAGATAATATCTCTAAATTGGAAAAGGGCCAACTTCAATGGGGTGAGCGGGGATCTAGCCAGTGCCAAATAGAACCAAAGACTGACAGAAAAAATTATATCAGAACAATGGGGTGATTTCCAAGAAGAGTTTCAGATACAGGCCAAGTACATTCCAACAAAGCTGAGGGGAGAAAAGAAGGGGAAAATCAGACTGACCAAGAGAATAGGAGCAGATCAGTAGTTAATA
Source organism: Scyliorhinus torazame (assembly GCF_047496885.1). NCBI lineage: Eukaryota > Metazoa > Chordata > Chondrichthyes > Carcharhiniformes > Scyliorhinidae > Scyliorhinus > Scyliorhinus torazame. The sequence continues at coordinate 100,273,460 of NC_092715.1, forward strand.
TAAAAGGGAACCCAAAAGTCTTCTGTGGGCATGTAAATTGTAAATGGGTAGAGAGAGGCAGGGCAAGAAAGGAATAAAGAGGGTGATTCTTGCTCAGCTATACTACATATAACAAACAGTCTGTGAAGTTAAGGTGCAGTGCAAGGCTAAAATTCTTCATTTAAAAAAAAAATATATATTTATTAAAGTTTTTTAACACAATTTTTCTCCCTTACAAATAACCCCCGCCCCCCCCCTAGTCACAAAAAAAACGAGAAATCGCGCAGAGCAAGATATATACATGGCAAAATGATATATTTACACAGCTTTGTACACTGGCCCTCACCCGTACGTGCCAGTTTCCCCAACCCTTCATGTTATCTCTTGCTCATCCACCCTCCCAGGCAGTCCCCCCCTTTCCCCCCCCCCCCCAGGACTTCCCCTCCACACACCCCCCCAAAGGTTGCTGCTGCTGCTGACCGACCTTCCTCTAACACTCCGCAAGATAGTCTAGAAACGGTTGCCACCGCCTGTAAAACCCCTGCGCAGACCCTCTCAAGGCGAACTTAATCCTCTCCAACTTTATGAACCCAGCCATATCATTTATCCAGGCCTCCAGGCTGGGGGGCTTCGCCTCCTTCCACATTAGCAAGATCCTTCGCCGGGCTACTAGGGACGCAAAGGCCAGAATGCCGGCCTCTTTCGCCTCCTACACTCCCGGTTCGTCCACTACTCCAAATATTGCTAGCCCCCAGCTTGGCTTGACCCGGACTTTCACCACCTGAGATATTGCTCCCGCCACTCCTCTCCAGAACCCCTCCAGTGCCGGGCATGACCAAAACATATGGACATGGTTCGCCGGGCTCCCTGAGCACCTTCCACATCTGTCGTCTACCCCAAGAACCTACTCAACCTCGCCCCCGTCAAGTGCGCTCTGTGGACCACCTTAAATTGTATCAGGCTGAGCCTGGCACACGAGGAGGAGGAATTAACTCTACCTAAGGCATCAGCCCACAGATCTTCCTTGATCTCCTCCCCCAGCTCCTCCTCCCATTTACCCTTCAACTCTTCTACCAGCGCTTCCCCCTCTTCTTTCAACTCCTGGTGTATTTCCGACACCTTGCCCTCCCCGACCCTTACACCCAAGATCACCGTATCTTGAACTTCTTGTGCCGGGAGCAACGGGAATTCCCCCACCTGTCGTCTCACAAAAGCCCTCACCTGCATATATCTAAAGGCATTTCCCGGGGGTAATTCGAACTTCTCCTCCAGTGCCCCTAGGCTCGCAAACGTCCCGTCGATGAACAGGTCCCCCATTCTTCCAATCTCCGCCCGATGCCAGCTCTGGAACCCCCCGTCCATCTTCCCCGGAACAGACCGGTGGTTACCCCTGATCGGGGACCACACCGATGCTCCCATTGCACCCCGGTGCCGTCTCCACTGGCCCTAGATCCTTAGCGTTGCCGCCACCACCGGGCTCGTGGTATACTTTGTCGGCGAGAGCGGCAGCGGTGCCGTAACCAATGCCCCCAGGCTCGTTCCTTTACAGATCGCCATCTCCATCCTCTTCCATGCCGCCCCCTTTCCCTCCATAACCCACTTGCGGATCATCACCACATTTGCTGCCCAGTAGTAGCTCGCCAGGTTTGGCAGCGCCAACCCTCCTCCGTCCCTACTGCGTTCCAGGAACCCTCTCCTTACTCTCGGGGTCTTATTCGCCCACACAAACCCCATAATACTCCTGCCTACTCTCTTAAAAAAGGCCTTAGTGATCACGCTAGGAAGGCACTGAAACACAAACAGAAACCTCGGAAGGACCACCATTTTGACCGACTGCACTCTACCTGCCAGCGAGAGCGGTAACATGTCCCATCTTTTGAAATCCTCCTCCATTTGCTCCACCAACCTTGTCAGATTCAGTTTATGTAGGGTCCCCCAACTCCTGGCTATCTGGATCCCCAGATACCAAAAGCTCCCCTGCGCCCTCCTCAGCAGTAGGTCCCCTATCCCTCTTTCTGTAATACAAAGAGCTTACTCTTCCCTACATTGAGCTGATAGCCCAAAAACTCCCCAAACTCCCTTAGAGTCTGCATGACCTCCACCATCCCCTCCATTGGATCCGCCACGTACAGCAACAGGTCAGCCGCATATAGCGACACCCGATGCTCTTCTCCCCCTCGGACCACCCCCCTCCATTGATTAGACTCCCTCAATGACATGGCCAATGGTTCAATTGCCAATGCGAACAACAGGGGGGACAGGGGGCACCCCTGCCTCGTCCGTCGGTAGTCGAAAGTACTCTGACCTCCGCCGGTTTGTCACTACACTCGCCATCGGGGCTCTGTAAAGGAGCTTAACCCAATTGATAAACCCTATCCCGAACCCAAACCTACGCAGCACCTCCCAGAGGTACTCCCATTCTACTCGGTCAAAGGTCTTCTCCGCGTCCATAGCTGCCACTATCTCCGCCTCTCCCTCCTCCGATGGCATCATTATCACGTTTAAGAGCTGCCGCACATTGGTGTTTAGTTGCCTGCCCTTTACAAATCCCGTCTGGTCCTCGTGGATTACCCTCGGGACACAGTCCTCGATCCTCGTGGCCAGCACTTTTGCCAGCAACTTTGCATCCACATTGAGGAGCGAGATCGGCCTGTACGATCCACATTGCAGTGGGTCCTTGTCCCGCTTTAGGATCAAATAAATTGTTGCTTCCGACATTGTTGGGGGCAGGGTCCCCTCCTCTCTTGCCTCATTAAAGGTCCTCACCAGTAGCGGGGCCAACAGGTCTGCGTACTTCCTGTAGAGCTCCACCGGGAATCCGTCCGGTCCCAGGGCCTTCCCCGCCTGCATGCTCCCCAAACCCTTGCTCAGCTCCTCCAACCCAATTGGTGCCCCCAAACCAGCCACCTCTTGCTCCTCCACCCTCGGGAATCTCAGCTGATCTAGGAATCGTCTCATCCCCTCTTCCCCCTCTGGGGGCTGGGATCTGTACAGCTCTTCATAAAAGGCCTTGAATACCTAGTTTATTTTTGTCGCACTCCGAACCGTGGCTCCCCTTCCATCTTTGACTCCCCCTATTTCCCTCGCTGCCATCCTCTTACGGAGCTGGTGTGCCAGCATCCGACTAGCCTTTTCCCCATACTCGTAGGTCGCCCCCTGCGCTTTCTTCCACTGTGCCTCCGCTTTCCCTGTGGTCAACAGGTCAAACTCCGTCTGGAGCCGTCGTCTTTCCCCAAGTAATCTTTCCTCCGGGGCCTCTGCGTATCTCCTGTCCACTCTCAATCTCCCCCACTAACCTCTCCCTTTCCATACCCTCGGTCTTCTCCCTATGAACCCTAATGGAAATTAGCTCTCCCCTGATCACTGCCTTCAACGCCTTCCATACCACCCCCACCCGCACCTCCCCGTTGTCGTTGGCCTCCAAGTACCTTTCGATACACCCCCTCACCTTCCCACACACCACCTCGTCCGCCAGCAGTTCCACATCCAGCCGCCACAACGGGCGTTGGTCCCTCTCCTCTCCCAGCTCCAGTTCCACCCAGTGCGGGGCATGGTCCGAAACGGCTATAGCCGAATACTCCGTCCCCTCCACCCTCGGGATGAGCGCCCTAGCCAGAACAAAGAAATCTATCCGGGAGTATGCTTTGTGTACATGGGAGAAGAAAGAAAATTCCCTGGCCTGCGGCCTTGCAAACCGCCATGGGTCCACTCCCCCCATCTGATCCATAAACCCCCCCCCCCCCCCCCCCCCCCCAAGTACCTTGGCCGCCGCCAGCCTCTTTCCAGTCCTTGATTTGGAGCGGTCCAGTGCTGGATCCAACACTGTATTGAAGTCCCCTCCCATTATCAGGCCTCCTATCTCCAGGTCCGGAATGCCCCCCAACATGCGCTTCATGAATCCTGCATCATCCCAGTTCGGGGCGTATACGTTTACCAACACCACCCACGTCCCTTGCAGCCGACCGCTCACCATTACATATCGCCCTCCATTGTCCGCTACAATAGTCTTGGCCTCAAATGACACCCACTTTCCCACCAATATTGCCACCCCTCTATTCTTCGCGTCCAGTCCCGAGTGGGATACCTGTCCTACCCATCCCTTTCTTAGCCTGACCTGGTCCGCCACCTTGAGGTGTGTCTCTTGGAGCATGGCCACGTCCGCCTTCAGTCCCTTTAAGTGCGCGAATACTCGAGCCCTCTTCACTGGCCCATTCAGGCCCCTCACATTCCACGTTATCAGCCGGATTGGAGGGGCTCGCACCCCCCCCCCCCCCCCCCCACGTCCCACCGACTAGCCATCTCCTTTTCTGGGCCAGTCCCGTGTCCACGCCTCCCTCACCCTCCAGTCCCCCAGAGGGGGGACCCCCGTCCCGACCACTTCTTTTGTGTCCCATTCCCTTTCGGCCAGTGCAGCAGCAGCCCTTTCCCACCCCACCCCCTCTCCTCCCCCCCGCTAGACCCGTCTAGCTTTTTTGCTCCCCCCATGTCACTCCCGTAAGTCAGCTGACGCCTGCTAACCCCGGCTTCCCCCGCTGTCCCATTGACCTCCCCGCGTGGGAGTCTCCCAATCCATACGCATTCCTTCGTTCCCCTTCCCGCCTTTCCAAAGCCCGCTCCGCCCCCTCTGGCGCAGCTCCTGTCGCGGCCTTGTCTCTCCCCCAGCCCATGTAACATTTCCTGCGCGTGATTGACCCCCTATATACACCAACCATCACACATCAAACCCCAAAACATCCCCCCCACCCTCACAAACCCTCAGTTAGAGTCCAACTTTCCGGCTTGTACAAAGGTCTACGCCTCTTCAGGCGTTTTGAAGTAATAGTGTTGGCCCTTGTATGTGACCCACAGTCGCGCTGGCTGCAGCATTCCGAATTTCACTTCTTTCCGGTACAACGCCGCTTTGGCCCGGTTGAAACCCGCTCTCTGCTTTGCAACCTCCGTGCTCCAGTCCGGGTATATTCTGATCCCTGCATTGTCCCACTTACTGCTCCGCTCCTTCTTGGCCCATCTCAGGACCCACTCTCTGTCCGTGAACCGGTGGAACCTCACCACCATCGCCCTTGGCGGCTCATTTGCCTGGGGCTTCTTCGCCAGCGCCCGATGTGCCCCGTCCGACTCCAGCGGCCTCGAAGGGGCCTTCGTGCCCATCATCGCCTCGAGCATCGTGCTCGCGTATGCCCCGGCATCAGCCCCCTCCACTCCCTCAGGGAGACCCAGGATTCGCAGATTCTTTCTCCTCGACCTGTTCTCCAGGTCTTCGAGTCTTCCCGCCCACCTCTTGTGTAGCGCCTCGTTCTGCTCCACTCTCACCGCCAGGCCCACAAGCTCGTCCTCATTCTGACTGACTCTTTTCTGTACCTCCTGGATCTTAGCTTTGTGGGCCTTCTGGGTGATCCAGAGTCCTTCAATTGCCGAAAGCATAGGCGCCAACATCTCCTTGCGCATCTCCTCACGCTGCTCCTCGAAGCAGCGCTTGATGAACTCTTGCAGCTCCCCTTTGTCCCTGGCCGCCGCCATTTTGTTTTCTTTCCCTCGCTTCTCCCGTTGCTCCAGTGCCACTCCTTTGGCCGTTACACTTCTGGTCCGTTTCATAGAAGTTGGAGGGGGACCTCTCTCTTCCCTTCCCCACCGGCTGTGTCAAAAAAAAAAAAAAAAAAAAGTTACGTTGGGGCTCCTCTAACGAGCCCGAAAGTCTGTGGTAGCGGGAGCTGCCGAATCATGCGGCTTAGCTCCGCATAGCCGCAACTGAAAGTCGAGAGGGAATCCTTTTGGCAGTGTTCGCTTCACCAGTCTGCCCCAAAAAGTCTATGGAAACTCCTGAAAAAGGTCTGAGAGTCCGTTCCAGACGGGAGCTGCCGAATGCGCGACCGACTCCTCCATGGCCGCCACCGGAAGCCTCGTCCCCGCTTCTTCAATGGCCTTGGTAGATCTTTTCACAGTTGTTCCCTCTGCTGCTAGAATTCACCTTTGATAGAGTCACGTCAGATTGCAGCTTTAAGCTTGCCCTTCCCCCGCCTGCATGCTGGAAGAGGCCTTTGTCCATTCCTGCAGCTCAAGCCAAATCTTTTACTGTTTCTGCTGGGTCTGGTAGCCAAAAGACATCCCATTCCTGGGGGACACTGTCAGGGGAATGTTGCAGTCTTCTTCCCACACCGGGAAATGTCAAACAAATGCCGTGGGGGCCCTGTAAAAGAGCCCAAAAGTCCGTTCCAAGCGGGAGCTACCGAATATGCGACCTAGCTCTGCATAGCCGCACCCGGAAGTCGCTAAAATACTTCATGAGTACTTTGTATCAGTAAGAGGAGGATGTTGACAAAATATCAGAAATGGAGATGAATGGGGATAAAATTGATAGAACGTTCTGGAAAGGGTGGATGCATCACCTGGTCTGGTTGGCTTGCATCCTGTATTGTTAAGCAAAGTGGTAATGGAGGTAGTGGGAAGGTTTGCAATGATCCTCCAATCTCCCCTAGATATAGGAGAGATGCTGGAGGATTGTTCATGAGCAAATGTGACCTGTTTGTTCAAGAAAGAATGCAAAGCCATCCCTAGTAACAGAAGGCGAGGTTCTGGGCGAGGTTTTAGAATCAATCATCAAGGACTTGGAAGAGGTTTTGTTAATTAAGGAAAGCTGGAAAGGATTCGTAAAAGGTTGATATTGTTTGACTAATCTAATTGCCAAAGTAACAGAAGCTTGGTATAAAGGGACATTTTTTAATTCTTTCATGGGATGTGGGCTTTTCTGGCAAGGCCAACATTGGCTACCCAACACTAATTGCCTTTGAACTGGGTGCTTGCTCAGCTATTTCAAAGGGCAGTTAAGAGTCAATCACATTGCTAGGAGTCTGGAGTCATATGTAGACCAGATCAGCTATGGGTGGTAGATTTTCTTCTCTCGAGGACATTAGTGAACCAGGTGAGTTATGACAATCGACAATGGTTTCATGGTCACCATTACGGAGACTGGCTTTCAATTCCAAATGTATTCATGGAATTTAAACTGTGCCAGCTGCCATGCTGGGAATTGAACCCATGTCCTCAGAACATTAACCTATGCCTCTGGATTACCAGTCCAGTGAAATTACCACTATGCCAGTCTCAATGTGGTGAACATTATCTATATGGATTTTAAGAAAGTGTTTGACAAAGCATCACAAAAAGGACTGTTTTTTGGATAAATTGGCTTAAGAACAGAAAACAGCGAGTTGTTGTAAATGGTTGCTTTTCAGGCTGGAGGATAGTCTTCCACCAGTGCAAGGACCACTGCTTTTATATAACATACATATATGCAGAAATAAAAAAATAACTTGGATATGGGAACAGAGTAAAATTTCAAAATTTGTAGGTATGGCATCCAAAGAAAGATAATATCAATGGATTGCAACAGCACATAGATAGGCTAGTCAAATGGGGAAACATGTAATAGAAGGAATTTAAAACAGAGAACTGTGAGGTGATGCAAATGCACAGAAGGGATAGGAACTTGGGAATCAAACTATTTTAGATTCATTATGCAATGAGAAAGGGTTAATTAATAATCCTGCTGTAAAGGAGCGTTTGGGTAATAGTGACCATAGAATTTCACATTAAGTTTGAATGTGATATCGTACATTCTGAAACAAGGGAAACTATGAAGGTATGAGGGTCAAGTTGGCTATAGTGGATTGGGAAAACACTGAAAGATGTGATGGCTATTATTTAAAACCAAGTATTCTCTGTTCTGCAACAGATATATATTCCTCTAAGGCACAAAGACCCAATGGGAAACTGTGAATCAACAATGCCTAACAAAGATGTAAAGATTACATTAGACCAAAGGAAGTGACTTATGAGGATGCCTGGAAAGGTGGTAAGCTTGAGGCTTGGGTGCAATTTAAAATGCAGCAAATGATGACCAAGACACAGATAAAAAGGGAAAATATAGTACGAATACAAGCTCAGGAGAAACATAAAAAGAGTACTGTAAAAGCCTCTTTAGGGATGTGAAAAGGAAAAGATTATCTAGGACAAATGTGGCCCCATTACAGCTGGAGACAGGAGAATTTATAATGGAGAACAGGGAATTTATAATGGAGAACAGGGAAATGGCAGAGGAACTGAACAATTACGGTGTGTCTGGCTTCACAGAAGATGATATAGAAAATCTAGAAATACTAGGCATCCAAGAGGTCTTGTGAAACTGAGGCACTGTAATAAATTATTAGTAAAGAGATGCTACTTGAAAAGTTAATTGGATTGAAAGTTGATAAATCCTCTTGATCAGATGAACTACGCCCTAGAGTGCTGAAGGAGGCGGCTATGGAGGTAGTGGATGCATTGGCGGTTCTATAGATTCTGGAAAGGTTCCTGCAGACTGGAAAGTAGCAAATGTAATCCCACTATTTAAGGAAAGGAGGGAGAACTGGAATGGAAAACTGGACTTAGTTTGACATCCATAGTCGGGAAAATGTTAGAATCTATTATAAAGGATGTGGTAACTGGATACCTAAAGTAATGGTAAACTTGGCAGAGCCAACATGGATTTATGAAAGGAAAATAAGGTTTGATAAACCTGTTGGGAGTTTTTTTGAGGCTGTTCCTGGTAGCACAGAGTAAAGGAAAACCAATAGATGCGGTGTATTTGGATTTTCAGAAGGCTTTTGAAAAGGTCCCCCACAGGTTAGTAAACAAATTTGGAACACATAGGATTGAGCGTAATATATTAGTATGGATTAACAGAGAGAAAACAGAGTAGGAATAAACTGGTCATTCTCAGAATGGCATTACTAGTGGGGCACTGCAAGGATCAGCACAAGGGCCAACTGTTCACAATCTGTATACATAATTTAGATGTGTGGATCAATTGTAATGTTTCCAAATTTGCTGATCACATAAAACTAGGTGGGAATGCAAGTTATGAGGAGGATGCAAGGAAACTTCAAGAGCACTTAGACAAGCTAAGTGAATGGGCAAGAACATAGCAGATGAAATATGTGAGTAAGTTACAAAGTTATCCACTTTTGTAGAAAAAGCAGAAAGACAGAATATTTCTTAAAAGAGGGGGATTGGGAAGTGTTTGTGTCCAAAGGGACCTGTGTGTCCTTGTTCATGAGTCATTAAAACTAGCATGAAGGTGCAACAATCAATAAAGGGAGGCGTTGGTATTTATTGCAAGGGGATTTGAGTACAGAAGTACATTCTAGAATTGAACAGAACTTTGGTGAGACTGCACCTGGAGTAATTGTATAATTTTGGTCTCCTTCTCCAAGGAAGGATATACTTGCCATGGAGGAAGTGCAATGGAGGTTCACCAGATTAACAGATTCCCTGGGTTCCCACACCCTCTCTCTAAACGTTGGAAAGCCCAAGGGACTGATCATCGACTTCAGGAAGCGTAGCACAACACACACGCCCATCTGCATCAATGGCTCCGAAGTGGAAATGGTCGATAGCTTTAAGTTCCTGGGGGTCACCATCACCAACAGTCTGTCCTGGTCCACTCACGTTGATGCAATAGCCAGAAAGCCCAACAATGTCTACAGAAGCTAAAGAAATTTGGCATGTCTGCATCGACTCTCATACTTCTACAGATGTGCGATAGAGAGCATCCTATTTGGCTGGATCACAGCCTGGTATAGCAACTGCTTGGTCCAAGATCACAAGAAACTGCAGTGTGGTGAACTCAGCCCAACGCATCACGCAAGCTTGCCACCCCCACATTGATTCTATATACATCTCCCGCTGCCTCAGGAAGGCATTTTCAGAGACCCCTCCCATCCAGGATTGCCTTCTTCCAGACCCTTCCATCAGGCAGAAAGTACAGAAGTCTGAAGACCCGCACATCCAGACGTAGGAACTGCTTCTTCCCCACAGCTACAAGACTCAATGACTCCCCCTCGAACTGATCTGTTCCCTGTAAGAACACTATTCACGACACCTTATGTTGCTCTTGCTCATGTATTTGCTTTGTTTGGCCCCTTGTTCCGCACTGTAACCAATTCCTATTTGTCGATGTACCATTTGTCAATGTTCTCTGTTGATTATTCTTTTGTCTACTATGTACATACTGTGTACGTTCCCTCGGCCGCAGAAAGGTACTTTTCACTGAACTCCGGTACATGCGAAAATAAATCAAATCAAATCAAACCAGGATTGTTTTACGAGAGATTGAGAAACTGGGCCTGAGTTTTGAAGAATGAGAGGTTATCTCATAGAATTTTACAAATTCTTACAGGGTGTGACGGATGAATGTAGATGGGATGTTTCCGCTAGCTGTTGAGTCTAGAATCAAGGGACATGATCTCAGAATATAAGGGGAGACATTTCTTCACTCATAGGGTGGTGAATCTTTGGAATCATTTACCCCAGAGTGCTGCAGAAGCTCAATCATCGCGCATGTTCAAGACAGAAATCCACAGATTTTGAAAGACTAATGACAACAAAGGATATGGGGATAGCACAAGAAAGTGGTGTTGAGGCAGATGATCAGCCATGATCTAATTGAATGGCAGAGTATGCTTGAAAGGCTGAATGGCCTATTCCTGTTCCTATATTCATATTAGCTGATGGTATAAAGACTAGGATTTTGGGTGAGAGATGCAGGGGAGTGTGCGGAAGAACTTTAAAAAAAAATGTAGCAAGTGGAATTTGCTGTGTAGTGGAAGTGAAGATCATCAATGATTTCGAAAGGGAAATAAACATGCAGGATGACCAGGATATAGTGGATAAAAAGGACTGACTGGATTGCTCCACAGTAAACCAGCATGGAGCTGTATGGCTTCCTTCTGTGCCACGCATCAAATAGTGTCCAACTTCATTACATACCTGAATCAGAATTGGCATCTTTAACTTTAATGGGTTTTTGTTCCTCAATTTCATTTTTGTATTCTTTGCAATCCTCCTCATTCTTCTCCTTATTCTTTTTCTCTTTTTCTCTTTCCTTGTCCTTGTGTTTTTTAGCTTTCTTTTTTGACTTTGCATGAGAAGAGCAGTCTTTAATGACGATGTTTGAGCACTCCAGTTGGTGTGGTGGGCTTTCCACTGTAGTCCTAGGGGTAAGCTTTTCTTGCTGGTCCTCATAACCTTCACCAGCTTGACCAATAGCATCAACGGGCAGATCTTGAGTTCCCTTTCCTTCAGGTGTGCATGGTGAATTGGAGTTCGAATTCACAGTGTGAGCAATAGAAACTGGAAGTGGCATAGGAGGCGGTGCAGGGGGAGGGGGTTGAGGAGGAGCGACCGGGGTAGAAATAGCAGTTTTCTCACTGGAGGGATTTAAATGACCATTAAGTGTTGGTTGCACACGATTAGTAAGGTGCGATATTCGGGGCTTCTTGCTTGCTAGTGGGTCAATGAAATCTGATGGCAGAGATCTCTTCTGCAAAAACATTAATGATAATATTAAGCTCTGAAACAAAAATATTTTAAAAGCTGACTACTATACCCATATGCTTGCAATTCCATCTAGATTAGTTACCATATACCAAACTTATTTTCCAAAAATTATGACACAAAAGATATATTTTTCTAGTATTTTTGTTTAAACCTACATCAAGATACTATTTCCGTAATGGGTAGTGCAGTTTGTGGGCTACTGTATTGTCTTTTCATGTCGTGGTCTCGGTTTAAAAAGAGCCCAGAACGATGTGATAAAAACTTGCTAGCTGCGTCGCAATAATGCAATAGAGCTGTTCTTCTGAAATTGAGATTAAAATACATGAGCAGCATTGTGTAGAACACCTTGGTGCCCAAAACTGACATTTTGTGCATCTAAAAGGAAAGAGTTTCCTAGTAATGGTAAAATTATTTTAAAAATTTATGATTTAGACTAGGAGGGGATGGGGTATATTTGTATATTTTTCTCGCTTAAGGGACTGTTGAGCAAATTTTAGAATTATAGGTTCGGCATGAAAATAAACTGTTGAAATTTAAGGAAAGAAACCACTGCTCAGCAAAAATATAGAAATATCATAGCAATAAAGTGTTTCTTCCACAGGGCGTGAGAAGGTCAGTGTATGTGCTGGTCTGACAGCAAGTGAGAAAACAGATTCAAGTGCAGAAGAGGCCCTTCGGCCCATCGAGTCTGCACCAACGCGTGAAAGACCGGACTTTTCTCCCTAATTCCTTTTGCCAGCACTTGGCCCATAGCCTTGAATGTTATGACGTGCCAATTGCTCATGCCCATAACTTTGAATGTTATGATGTGCCAAATTCTCATCCAGGTACTTTTTAAAGGATGTGGGGCAATCTGCCTCTATCACCCTTCAGACAGTGCATTCCAGACCGTGAACACCCTCTGGGTAAAAACGTTTTTCCTCAAATCCCCCCTAAATCTCCATCCCGTTACCTTGAACCCGTGTCCCCTTGTAACTGAGTCCCCTTGGAACTTTTGGCCTCACCAAAGTTCTATACAACTCCAACATGACTTCCCTGCTTTTGTAATCTATGCCTCGATTGATAAAGGCAAGCATCGCATATGCCTTTTCACCATGCTATTCTGCCATTCTGCTTTCAGAGATCTAAGAGATCTATGGACAAACACTCCAAGTTCCCTTTGTTCCTTGGAACTTCCCAGTGTCAGGCCATTCAAGGAATACTTATTTGTCACATTAGTGCATCGCATCACACTTTTCGGGTTAAATTCCATCTCTCACCTATCTGCCCATTTGACCATCCTGTCTATATCTTCCTGTAACCCAAGACACTCAACCTCACTGTTAACCACCGAGGCAATTGGAGTGCAGTGGTTAGCACTGCTGCCTCATGGCACTGAGGTCCCAGGTTCGATCCTGGCTCTGGGCCACGGTCCGTGTGGAGTTTGCACATTCTCCCAGTGTTTGGGTGGGTTTCGTCCCCACAACCCAAAGACTTGCTGGCTAGGTGGATTGGCCATGCCAAATTCCCCCTCAGTTGGAGAATATGAATTGGGTAGCACCCAGCCGATCTTTGTGTCATCCACAAACATACTGATCCTATCCCCCACATAGGTCATCTATGTTGTTTATATAAATGACAAACAATAGGGGACCCAGCACAGATCCCGGTGATATGCCACTGGCTTCCAGTCACTAAAGCAACTGTCTTGTCATCACCATCCGGTTCGTACAGCTAAGCCAATTTTGAGTGCCATCCCGCTCCCTCCAACCCCCCCCCCCCACCCACCCACCCAATGAACAGTCCTGCTCCACCCCCCCCCCATCTGCAATATTCTTACTCATTCACTTAACATGTCTATCTCCACATGCAGCTTCTCTGCAACCTCCTCACAGCTCACTTTTCCACTTAACTTTGTATTATCAGAAGATTTGGATCCAATACCTCCTCATCAAAGTCACTGACAGATTGCAAATAGCTGGAGGTCCAAGTGGTGAACCTTGCGGTGTACCACTGTGGAAATAACCCATCTATTGCAACGGTTTTCTATTTCTAATCAGTCCTCAATCCATACTAATATAAACACCAATCTCAAAAAATCTTGTGCACAATCGTTCACGCGTCACTTTATTGAATGCTTTGGAAAATTCAAATATACTATACCGATTAGTTTTTCTCATCGGCCCTGCCAGTTACACTCTCAAACGATTTGTCAAACATAACTGCCCTTTCATGAAACCATGTTTATTCTATCCAATCATTTAAAAAAAAATTTAGAGTATCCAATTATTTGTTTTTTCCAATTAAGGGGCAATTTAGTGTTACCAATCCACGTAACCTGCACATCTTTGGGTTGTGGGGGTAAAACCCATGCAGACTCGGGGAGAATGTGCCAACTCCACATGGACAGTGATCCAGAGCCGGGATCAAACCTGAGACCTCGGCACCGTGAGGCAGCAATGTTAACCACGATTCTGCCCAATCATAATGATTTTCTAACTGCCCATTTACCATGTCCATAAGAATAGATTCTAGAATTTTGCTCACGACTGATGTCAGATTATTTGGTCTATAGCTAATTAGGCTAGAGCAGCAGAGCACAGCAGGCAGGATGAGCAGAGACAAGAGGCAGGGTTATATTGCAAAGTGGCCTTGGAGGACAAGGTTTCCTGTGAAAGGAGTTTACTGGTCAGCTGTGAATTTTTATTTTAGTGTAATTTAATCTAATTAACCAATGTTAAAGTATGGCTTGATCAATTAATTAGTTTACAAAGACGGCCAATTTGAAATTTATCATACAAATTTAATCAATACCCTATTAATCAAATCTAGAGATAGCATTAAATTTAACTAACAAAGGATAGTAACACAAAGGGATTCTGAATTTTTCAATAAATTAAAATCTAGGAGAGTTAAGCAAAAATATTTATTATTCTAATTTAGATTGGGACATTAATAGTGTAAAAGGTGGGAGGCGGGGTGAGTTTCTGAAGTGAGATAGGGAACATTTTCTAAATCAGCATGTTTGTGCTCCAAAGAGGAAGGAGGCATTACTGGATCTGATTCTGGGGTATGCTTTTATACTGTAGAAAATACCACTAATTTTAAGAAACCATTCAGAAAAAGTTAAATCCTCTCAAGTGGTCGATCCAAAGAACAAAGAGAAGTACAGCACAGAAACAGGCCCTTCGGCCCTCCAAGCCTGCGCCGACCATGCTGCCCGTCTAAACTAAAATCTTCTACACTTCCGGGGTCTTTATCCCTCTATTCATGTATTTGTCAAGATGCCCCTTAAACGTCACTATCGTCCTTGCTTCCACCACCTCCTTCGGCAGCGAGTTCATTGTAAATAGTTCATTGTAAAACAAATCTATTCAGTAACCACATCAAAGACTGATATCCTTTAACAACTTCTGTAAACTGTCAAACTGTTTACACAGCCCCCTAGCTGTGTAAGCGTTCCTGAAGATTTTGGAACTCAACCAAGCATTCATAATGGCCCCAGTTGTCAACACAAACCCTTCCAAATGTAAACAATGAAGTCAATCCAAACTGTAAAAACAGCTTCTTTTTTTTTCTAAGCTACATTAGATGATTTGGTGTCTTTATTCTTTTTTTAAAAAAAAAAGTTAAAACTGCAGACCAGTTTTTTCTTTTATGATATAAACGGCTGTGGACATTTAAATAACTTCGGATTATTACATTAGGGCTCCCAAGCAGTGTTTTCTTCAGCTTTGGATGCATAGTATCATTTTGCCAAGCGGGAAAAGGAATACATCTCAGCACTTGCACAATGCTGCTAAATGGAATGGTGAACTTACTTTTGCAGGACATAGACGGTTAGGAAAATAAAGGTAGTTTTAAGGATGTACTTTGTAATCAGTGTTAATCCCAAAACCTGTGTGGAATTGTTAAACTAAGGGGGGAGTAAAAGCGTATTACATCATGATCCAATTTTTAAATGTTCAATGGTTTTTTTTCTTGGTAAAACTAGTGGTCCTGTGACTCTGCTTCACCACATTTTATTTAAAAAAAGTTAGTCTTTTGAGCTAGGATTCCATTCTGGAATCTTCCTGTCCCCAGTTATAACATTAGCTGGGATTGTAACAGAGACCTAAAATCTTCTACAGTGATGTGGAAAGACGTATTCTTACAGAAGGGCTCAACATCACAAAAGCTGCAGTGATGGGGGGTGGGGGGAAGAAACCACAATGGGGCCGGTGAGGTGCTGTGTGCGGGCGGGCTACCCACACCCTTGACCTGCGATGGCCCAAAATTATTGGAAATGGGATACAAGCAGGGATTCAGGTTTAAAGGTGCCACACAATTTTTTAAAAATGGGTTCCCAAGTTGGCCTGACTTAGAGAAAATCCAGGCCAGAAGGTACAAACAAGGAGGATCTGATGATCCTTTATAAAACACTGGTTCAGTCTTAACTGAGTGTGCGCAATTCTTGACACCACACTTTAGGAAGGATGTTGAAGGCTTTAGAAAGGTTGAGAAAAGATTTATTAAAATAGTTTCAGGGATGTGAGACTTCAACATGGATAAACTGGAGAAGCTAGCATCATTTTTCTTAGAGAAAAGACAGAAGATTGAGAGGATGAGGAAATGAGGAGTCGAGACAGCAGAGGGAGAGAAAAGGTTTCCATTGGTGGAAAGGAGACAGATTGAAGTTGATTGGCATAACAAGAAGTAGCGACACACAAGGAAACTGGTTAGGATATGGGATGTACTGCTCGACTGTGCAGTGCAGATAGATTCAATCATTAATTTCAAAAGGCATCTGGGTAAGCACCTAAAAAAAATAAAGTTGCAGGTCAACAGGGAAAAGGGTGCGAAATTGCAGTGGTTGAGTTGTTTTTGCTCAGAGCCTGCAGTCATAACGGGCCAAATGGCCACTTTTGGTCCTGTAAACATTCTATGTTTCTATGAATCAATGCACTCTCCTCACTTTGTTAATTTGCCATTTGTGATTCTCCAACTTTAGGTCTTTCCATGGTCACCCTATGAATTTCTATCAATTTTTAAATCCTCTTAAATCTTTTCAATAAAAATAGGCTGAAGGTTTCTAATATTCTCATCATATAAGGATGATCATCATAAAGTAATGGCGTCATAAAAATACCCAAAGTAACTTCTTTCACGTGATGTCAATCTAAATGCTATCCAGTAATTAAAAAATGATTTAGGTGTCCTATTTTTTTCATAAAGTAATTTTACTATTCATCAATCAAGAGATATTTGTTGTGCAACAGGTTGGAAGTCAAAAAATGAACATAGAGTGGTAGAAGCATAGAGTTGAAAACCATGGGTTTTTAGCATTACTCTTACTTACAGCACCCCAGCAATTAAGGCCTTAAAATTCACGTCGTTGTAAAGCAGTATGGTAATTGAAATGGGGTTTACTGCCTAACAGAAGGCACTTAAGACCTACTTAGGAGCTCAAAAGGCAGCTACAAAATTAATCTTTTCAGTTAGTACAGGAGTATTCTATGTTTAAGATCTTATCTGTGGAAGAATTCAAAACTTGTTAATACATCATGCTTCATATGGTTTCTTTATATTGGAATCAAACAATATTGTTGCATTTGAAATTGGTAAACAAACCTGCACAATTAGGGTCTACCAATTAGGAGTACAATCTGTAATAATTATACGCTTGGCAACTGATTTTATTTACCTCTGGTGGAGATGTAGATCCTCTATCTTTAGGGGAGTTTGATGGAACAGAATCTGCTTGGTGGCTATTAGAATTCTGCAGCTGGGATAATTTTCTGTTTCAAAGAAAAGTCAAGATTCATTTTCTCATCTCAGATCCATGCAGTTAAATTTACTGTTTTCATGACATCCATATATAGTCAGAATTCTATTTCTGCCAAAAACAAATGACTGCAATATGCATTACATGTAAAGTGCAGTCTGAAATCCATGGAACTAGCAAAAGTGCATATTAAACATCAGTGGGTCGGTAAAATTAAACAACAGTTTCAAAAGATGGTTTCAGATGGCCATCTCCATTTTCCTAGCATCTTTGTTTCAATGCAAAACAGTTTTAAAATATATACCACTGTTATACCTGCGTTTTTAAAGTCAGAAATTTGGCTGATGTGAGTTAACTGATGTTCAACTGTTTTCACCTTACGCGTTCGGTGTATTCCTTTTGCAATATAACTGCAATCCACTACCAAGCAAATCGTAACAAATTTCTAAGCTATCCAGTGGATCAATGTTAAAAAATTATGGCAAAGTTTTAACCCTGCAGGTCATGGCTTCTTGCCAGGTCAACCTGGTGGCAAGCAGATCCAGGGCTACATGAGGTCCAGAAAAGTTACTTATTAGTTTTGTGTTTCTGTTGGGCAAGGAGCAGGAGTGTTCAGACTTGCCCAACTTGCCCCTCACACACTCATGATTAACACAAAGGGTCCAGTTATTATGCAAGTTCTCATCCCCGAGTATTATTGTGCAGTGAAATGAAAGTTAGCACAGATGAATTTGAACTCTAGTTGCACATTGCACTGTGCAGATAATTTCAAACGTGGCCCTGATGAGATGGATCCCGCAGTGGGTTAAAGGGTTAAGTGTGTAAAGTAGGTGCCCCCCCCAGTCCATAAGAGGCCCCCCCTCCCCTCCACAATGCAAATCCTGCACCCCAAGGAAACCCCCCCTGACAGAGACCTCTGCAACCCCAACAGAAAGCTGAAGAGCAATCAAAGCAGTAGGTTGAAAATCTCTGCATTTTCACTTGCGCTTTCCTAACATCTGCTGCCTCAGACAGAAGTGTTCAAAGCAGCAGCTGTTACAAGTGTCAGAAGCTTTCTCGAAAGCCCAGTACACCTCAAAGGTCTTAAAATCCCATCTGCGCTGGTCAAAAACCACCTAATTATTCTAATCCCATTTTCCAGCTCTTGGCTCATACCCTTGGCATTGCAAGCACACATCTAAATACTTATGTTATGAGAGCCTCTGCCTCCACCAGTCTTTCAGGCAGTGAGTTCCAGATCTCCATCACCCTCTGGGTAAAATAGTTTACCTCACATCCCGTCTGAACATCCTGCCCCTTACCTTAAATCTATGTCCTTTGTTCATTGGTCCCTCCACCAAGGGGAAATGTTTCTTCCTGTCTATCTATAACCTTCATAATTTCATACATCTCAATCATGTATCCTCTCCCCTCCGTCTCCTCTGCTCTAGTCCATCCAATCCCTCTTCATAGCTAAAACTCTCCAGCCATGGCAAAATGGCAAAATCCAGGTAAATATCCTCTCTATCCTTTCCAGTGTTACCACATCCCTCCCATAAGTCCAGAAAGATGTGATTATTAGGTAGTTTGGACATTCTGAATTCTCCCTCAGGGTACCTGAACAGGCGCCGGAGTGTGGTGACTCAGAGATTTTCACAGTAACTTCATTGCAGTGTTAATGTAAGCCTATTTGCGACAATAATAAAGATCATTATTAGAATGTGATTTCCAGAGCTGCAGACAACACTCTTGCTGTGGACACATCAACGTTTTATACAGTTCCAGCTTAACCTATCTGCTCTTAACTCTATGCCTCGACTAATAAAAGCAAGTATAATATATGCCTTCTTAACCACTATATCCACCTGCCCTGTTATCTTAAGGGACCGGTGCAAATGCACACCAAGATCCCTTTGATCCTCGCTGCTTCCCAGGGTCTTGCTGTTCATCATGTATTGCCTTGCCTTGTTTATCCTGCCCAAGTGGATTGAATCCAGTTGCCACTGATCAGCCCATCTGACCACCCCATCTATTTCCTTATGTAATCGAAGGCTATCCTCCTCACTATTTACTACCTCACCAATTTTCATATCATCTGTGAATTTACTGATCATTCTTCCAACATTTGTGTCTAAATCATGTATATAAACCATAAACAGAAAGGACCGCAACACTGATCCCTGCAGGACCCCACTGGACACAGGCTTCCAGTCTGAAAAACATCCCTCGACAATCACCCTGTGTGTACTGCCACTCAGCCAATTCTGGATCCAGTTTGCCAAATCTCCTTGGATCCCATGGGCTCTTTACT
This sequence comes from Scyliorhinus torazame, assembly GCF_047496885.1. Classification (NCBI taxonomy): domain Eukaryota; kingdom Metazoa; phylum Chordata; class Chondrichthyes; order Carcharhiniformes; family Scyliorhinidae; genus Scyliorhinus; species Scyliorhinus torazame. The sequence continues at coordinate 100,292,845 of NC_092715.1, forward strand.
TCGCTATCAGACTCCCATGTGGGATCTTATCAAAAGCCTTGCTGAAGTCCAAGTAGATTACGTCAAATACATTGCCTCATCTACATACCTTCAAAAATGTAATCAAGTTGGTCAGACATGACCACCTCCCCTTAACAAAACCATACTGGCTGTTCTTGATAATCCCAGATTCTCCAAATGCAGATTAATTTGGTTTCTTATAATTGATTCCAATAGTCTCCCCACCACTGAGGTTAGACTGACTGACCTGTGGTTTCCTGGTTTATCCCTTCCCCCTTCTTGAATAATGGTACCACATTGGCTATCCTCCAGCACCTCTCCTGTGGTCAGAGAGGAGTTGAAAATTATTGCCAGCACCCCCAGCTATTTCCTCCCTTACCTCACTCAACAGCCTGGGATACATTTCATCTAGCCTTGGAGATTTATCGACTTTTAAGTCTGCCAGACCACTCAGAACCTCCTCTCTGTCTATGTTAATTTCATCACAATCCTTCTCCCCGATTTCTATACCACACCGCCTTGCTCACTAGTGAACACCGACAGAAGTATTAACTTATGACCCTACCTATGTCACCCACAAACTACCACTGTGGGCCCTATTTTCCCTAGTTATTCTTTTACCCGTAATATATTTTGTAAGACAAATTAAGGATTTTCCTTTATCTTCCCTGTCAGTATCGTTTCATGTCTCCTTTTTGCTCTCATTTCATTTTTGCTCTCCTCATTTCATTTTTAAGTTCCCTCTTGCACATTCTATACATCTCTAGGGCTTCAGCTGTTTTGAGCTCTTGATATCTGCCATAAGGCTCCCTTTTTCTTTTCATCCAATGCTGTATATCCTTCAATATCCAGGGTTCACTGGATTTGTTGCCCCCACCCTTTTTCTTTATTGGAAAATGTTGGCCCTGTATTTTCCCTATTTCCTTCTTAAATGCATCCCACTGTTCTGTCACAGATTAACAGAAAAATGTGTCTGTGCCCATTCCACTCTGGCCAAATCAGATTTGATATTATTAAAGTCGGCCTTCCCCCAGTTTAGAACTTTGATTTCAGGTCAATCCTCGTCTTTTTACATAACAATCTTGAATCTAACCGACTTATGATCGCTGTCTGCAAAATGCTCCATCACTGATACTTGTCTGACTGTCACCTAAAATTAAGTTCAGGACCGCCCCCCTCTCTTGTGGGACATTCTACGTACTGGCTTAAAAAGTTCTCCTGGATGCATTTTAAGAATTCTGTTCCATTTAATCCTTTCACACTATGACTACCCCAGTTAATGTTGGGGAAGTTGAAATCCCCCACTTTCACTGCCTATACTTTTACACTTCTCTGAAATTTGCCTACACATCTGCTCTTCTCAACTGTTAGGGGGTCTATACAACACCAGCAATGTGATTTCTCTTTTTTGATTTTTAAGTTCTACCCATAAGGCTTCATTTGGCAGAGCCTTCTAAGATGTTGTCCATTCTTATTGCTGTCATCGATTCCCTGATCAAAATTGCGACAGGCCTGCTATTTACCTGCTTCTCTGTCTCGCCCAAAAATCCTATATCCTGGAATATAGAGCTGCCAATCATACATAAACTTGTGTCCTCAATTCATCTGCCTGGTTTGTTAAGACTCCTTGCATTAAAATACCATCCAATCTTGCCAAACTCCCACGTGACTTAACTGGTCTGGTACGTCTGCACCTTTTTGACTCACTGGCTGTGCATCTCGCCCTGCTCAACGTTCTCTCAGGATCCCACCCCCCCTGCCAAGTTAGATTAAACCTACCGCAACAACATTAGCAAACCTCTCTGCAAGGACACTAGACCCATTTCAGTTCAGGTGCCACCCGCCCACCTTGTACAGGTTCAACCATCCCCCAAAACAGTCCAATGTCCCAGAAATCTAGTCCTCCCTCCTGCACCATATCCCTTCTGCCAGGCATTCATTTGAACTAACCCCCGATTTCTATAAGCACTAGCTCCTGGCACCTGAAGTAACCTGGAGATTATTACCTTCTGGGTCCTGTTTTTTTAATCTACTTGCTAACTCTTAAATTCTGCTTGCAGGACCTCATCCCTTTTTCAGCCTACATCGTTGGTACCAATGTGTGCCACGATATCTGCCTGTTTGTCCTCCCCCTTCAGTATGCCCTGCAGCCAGTGACATCCTTGATCCTGGCACCAGGGAAGCAACAGTCTATTTTGCGGCCACAGAAACGCCAGTCTGTTCCCATTACAATTGAACCCCCTATCACTATAGCCTTGCTATTCTTTCTCTTCTCCTTTTGGGCAGAAGACCGCCCATGGTGCCATGAAGTTGGATGCCACTGCTTTCCCCTATACAGTCATTTCCCCCAACAGTATCCAAAATGGTACATCTGTTAGAAAAGGGGATGACCACAGGGGACACCTGCACTGCCCGTCTTCCTCTACTCTACCTGCTGGTCACCCATGCCCTTTCTGCCTGCGGTGTGCCCACCTCACTGAACGTGCTATGCATTACATGCTCAGCATAGGAGTTGCTCCATACTGAATCCACCCTCAGCTCCATCTTCAAAATGCGGCTAGCCAGTATCTATAGTTGGATACACTTCCCGTACACATAGTCACCATGATTTGTCACACAGCACAAGAGGAGCATATCACGGGTGCAAGCTATCCTTAAGGTTACCCTTAAGCCCCTTATTTATTCCCTTTAACATAAATTATGCTTGTATAAGAATAGTAACTTGCCTCCCTTTACGCAAACTTCACTTCCCTTACACTACTTTGTTGACTGTTAATATTTTATTTTTATAACCTTGAATTACACAGTTGTTTCTCAGATAATCCCTTTTTCAAAAACTTGTAAAAATCATCACTGCTCCTCTGCGATACTGACTGCGAGGACACCATTCCCATTCTGCTTCACTGAAAGCTGACCACGAGGACATCATTGAGACGGTTTCACTACAATGCTGACTGGGAGGAGAGCATTCCCAGAGCGCTTTATGGCGATGTTGACTGCGAGGACACTGTTCCTAGCCTGCTTCTCTGTGATGCTGACTGCAAGGGCACCATTCCCAGATCGCTGGACTGCGATGCTGACCACGAGGACACCATTCCCACCAGACCACTTCTCAGCGATGCTGATTGAAAGGGCATCGTTCCCAGACTGCTTTAATATGACGCTGACTGGAGGGTGGGGGCAACGGGACGACAGAATGTGTTGTGGGGGAGGGGGCCAGCTGCCAGCTCTCTGTATTTGGCCAACCGCAACTGCTCAAACTGGAGGCCCGATAATGGAAATTCCTAAAGAATCCCGCCAGCACCCCATCATGCATCCATTTGCATGGAGAAGGAGAGTGAATTGCCCCTGGGCACTCCTCCTAGCACAGCAGAGACCAGAAGCGATTCTAGTCCGACGGACGAACCTCTCACTGAATATTCCTCAACTTGGCCATTCTGTTCCTTTTAACTAAATTAAGCTGTCATTATATCCAAGGCAAACCTTTTGGCTGAAAAATAAATACTCACTGGACATTATAGAACATGTATGTAATTGGGGGAAAATAGTATGGCAACATAACGATTTTGTTTTTAAATCATTTCAGCTGACCTTCGTAGGTGTCATGGTTTGGGACTGGGGGAAGTGCCAATAGGCAAAGACATGGTGAGAAGTTCGCTCTAATGCCAGAGATATTTTATGAACAAGATTTCAGTGTAACATCTCAACTCAAGTACAGCACCTCCAACAATGCAGTATTCCCTCAGTCTTGTACTGAAATTATGATCTTGGATTATGTGCTCAAGCTACAGAGTGAGGCCTGTCACATAATTTTCTAGTGTACAAGTGAGAATACCAACTCCGAGTTAAGGATCAAATTCTGATATGAAAAGTAGTTACTCGGTCAGCAAACAAAAAAGACAAAAACTCAATCCTTGTTACTGATCACATCCACCAAGATAAGTGAAGCGGGCACTCAGCAGTGCATACCTCCACCACAGTTCATTACAATTATCTAACATGTCCTTGAAGATTTCCCTGCCTGGTTGATGTTCTGTAAAGACAAAAGCTGAAAAAATAAATACTTTTATTAAGAGATTCCATCTGACTAAGGAGGCTTCAAACTAATCCATATCGAACAACCTGCTCTCAAAATTCTGCTCACATTTTGGCAGCTGTGACAAATCCCACGATAGCAGCTAAAATAATCCACAACATGCAAAAACAATTATATTTAAACTCATAACATTCTGAAAAAAATCAATTTGCCTTATTTCCCCAGATCCTTTAAAAGATTTCAGGATCTAGATCTACATCTGTACCAAAAAAGTCTTCCTTGGGCCATACTCTATCCATGTACCGAGTTTTGTTGAAATTAGTCTTTCAGTTCTTGATATATTGTTTACAGATTAACTAGGTGAAAACAATACCTCTGCCCACTTTCAGTGGGACGTAAAAATAATAATTTTTGGTTTCCTACTGGTGCGGAGTTACACCTCAGAATTTTTTTTTTTTTCCAAATCTCCCAAAAAGAGATGCATCATTTGGCATCTAGCTTATCCTTTCAGAACTATCAACTTACCCAGCTTTGTATTCTACTACATCCCGAATGCCTCAAATGTGACACTGATGACTGCTGGACCAATCACTGCCTTGTTCAATTTACCATTTCCATCATCGAGGCTACAAACAGCAGTGTCAATAAAAATCTTTATTATTGTCACAAGTAGGCTTACATGAACACTGAAATGAAGTTGTTGCGAAAATCCCCTAGTCGCCACACTCCGGCACCCGTTCGGGTACACTGAGGGAGATTTCAGAATGTCCAAATTACCTAACAGCACTTCTTTCGGGACTTGTGGGAGGAAACCGGAGCACCCGGAGGAAACCCATGCAGACACGGGGAGAACGTGCAGCCTCCGCACAGACAGTGACCCAAGCCACGAATCAAATGGGACCCTGGTGCTGTGAAGGAACAGTGCCAACCACTGTGCTACCGTGCCGTCCATATAAAAGCAATATCACGAGAAAAAAGATCCCACCAAGGCAGTCCTTCAGTCAGCACATCACTGACAACTCTGAACCTCCAGCCACCAAGAGCTATCAGTGTGCCCACAGTGCCAGGTCGACCCAAATGCTTTCCATAACAAGCACCTGCAAAAAGGCCCTTTTCTCATTCTCCAACAGGATGAGAGTGTCGCTGGCTAGGTCAGCATTTATTGTCCATCCCCAATTAGTGGTGGAGAGTCACCTTCTTGCACTGTTGCAGTCAATGGGGGTAGGTATGCCCACAGTGCTGTTAGGGAGGACGTTGCAGGATTTTGATCAATATAGCTCCTAGTCAAGTGTGGGTTTGGAGGGGAACTTGCAGGTGGTGTCCCCAGGCATCTGTTGCCCTTGCCCTTCTAGGTCAAAGAGTACATGGGTTTGGAATGTGCTGTCGAAGAAGCCTTGGTGAATTGTTGTAGTATATCTTGTGGATGGTTCCGCCACTGTGCATCAGCGCTGGAGGGAATGAATGTTGAAGTTGGTGGATGGGGTACCAATCAAGCTGGCTGTTTTGCCTGAATGGTATCAAGCTTCCATCACACTCCTGACTTGTGCGTTGTAGATGGTGGACAGGCTTTGGGGAGTCAGGAGATGAGTTACACTCCACAAAATTGCTAGCCTCTGACCTGCTTGTGGTCACAGTATTTATATGGCTGGTCCTGTTCAGTTTCTGGTCAATGGTAACCTCAAGGATGTCGATATTGAGGCATCCAGCAATGGCAATGCCACTGAATGTTAAGGGGAGATGGTTGGATTCTCTCTCATTGTAGATAATCATTGTCTCATACTTGTGTGGCATGGATTTCTTTGCCACTTATCAGCCCAAGCTTGAATATTTCCGGGTCTTGCTGCATATGAGCACGCACTACTTCAGTATCTGAGGAGTCATGAATGGTGAACATTATGCAATGATCAACGAACATCCCTCTTCTGACCTTAAGGAAGATAATTGATTAAGCATCTGAAGATGGTCTCTCTATCAGGAAACGGTGTGATTGGTTGATGAAAACAACCAAAGGATATAGGATCTAATCATCTTTATGCTTCCTTTTCTACTAATATTTTCAATATTTTTAAGGGAGTTGTTTTGTGTTCAAGATAAATGATAGTATTGGCATTTCCCAGAAAATCAAGCTCCATGTCAGTCTTTAACTAAAGATTGTTGCTGTCATGCATCAAGGCAACAGCTGGGGGAGGCAGTGGTGTTTTTACTAGACTAGTAATCCAGAGGCCCAGGTGCGCTGGAGATTTAGGTTTGAATCCCATTATGGCAGATGGTGACATTTGAATTCAATAAAAATCTGGAATGAAAAGTCGAATGATGTTCACAAAATCATTGTGTATTGTTATAAAAACCCATTCAGTTCATTACTATCCTTTAGGGAAAGAAATCTGCCATCCTTACTTGGTCTGGCCTACGTGACCCCCCCAAACACCAATGTGGCTGACTCTTCAATATCCTCTGAATTGGCCTAGCATGCCACTCAGTTCAAGGGTAGCCAGGGATGAGCAATAAATTCTGGCCCAGACAGAAGTGCCCATATCCCATGAATGAATTTTTAAAAAATCCAAGTCACCAATCGCACAGATAGACGAGCAATGAAGGAAGCCCTAATGCGTAATCAACTGAAAATCAGATTGTTTCAAATTCTTAAAATGTTCTTTACAGCATTCATTGTGTTCTAGCTTTGGTTTCAAAACATAACAAGTGCTGAGGGTTTTGGCAAAGGTTGGTATCATGACCGGTACAGGCTCGGAGCACCGAAGGGCCTGATCCTGTGCTTTATTGTTCTTTGTTCTTTATATAACTGGAGAATTGTGGCTATGGCACTGAACTAGAAGCAGGAAGAGATTTTGGCTGCTTGAGTGTTTGACATTGTTGCTCCAACAACATCCATCAATTCTTCAAGGCGCTGGACTGAGTTTTCTTTGAGGTCTCTTAGAATACATTGATGATGGTCATTTGAGTTTTGCTCAATTATAGGGTATCACTAGCTAACGTGATAGGATATTATTATTATGGGAGATTTTTGAAGAATGATGCCGTTAATTTTATTCCAAAATACTGGTTCTCATCAAATGATTCATATGAATGACATAATAAAAAAATGATCTATTAAAATTAATGATTGAAGCTTGGGTTGTGACGTAGTGATTCATTGCATATGTAGCTGGTATGATAATTACAGGAAAATGCTTCCTGTTAACAGATGTTGAAAACATAAATCAAAAACCCTTGACTGTAACTCGAGTAAATATAAATTGTTGAATTCTGTCTGATTCATAATACTGTAAATGCTATTTGAGACAACTTCACCTCTGAAACATTAAATACGTGTTAAAAGCAATTCTTCACCCTTTTCTATGAAGTTGCAGAGTTGTTGGCTATCTTAGTAACAAGTCTCAAACTGGGCTGGTGCCCTGAATGATCTCTCCTTTAATTTGCTTGGTGTGTGAAGGATAATGAAATTAGCTGTCTTAGTGAAACTGGGAAATAGTTGTTCATTTTTCACAAAGCCTTTTCTCTGTAAACGTGAGATCATCCAAAACTTTGCTGTCTTTTCCTTAACTTGCAAAAAGACCTATTCACCCATCATTTGTGTTTGTTGAATTAAACTGGCGTGGATCAAGCAATATCTTGTGTTTTCAAATCACTACATGGCCTCATCCCTCCCTAGCTCTGTAAACCCCTCCAGCCCCACAACTCCCCAAGATATCTGCACTCATTTAATTCTATAACTTTGAGCAGCCATTATTTTAATCATTCCATCACTGTGTCTCCAGCTGCCTCAGCATGAGGCTCAGGAATTTCCTCCCTATGCTTTGCCACCTCCTAACATTACTTTCCTCCTTTTGAGACTCCCTAAAACCTACTTGTTTTGTCATCTGACCTGAAATCTCCTTATATGGCTCACGTTATATTTTGTTTTATAATACTCCTGTGAAGCACCCAGGGAAGTTCTATTATGTTGAAGATACCACCCAAATAAATTGCTCATTGAATACCTTTTAGAACTATGACTCTACAGTTGCAAAGATTGGAAAATGCGCATCTTTAACTTTCCTTCAAAAAAACTAGAACAAAATGAAGTCAATTTACCTGGAAACCACTCTGTCAAACAGTTGCCGATCCTCTTCCGAGTAACCAGGCCAGTCCCGCTGAACCTCCTTATACACAAAATCCTTCACAGTATAGGAGTTGTCTTTTGAGTTTATATTAGCCACCTATAAGAAAGCAAGCTTTTATACCAATGGGAATGGTCATCCTAGATTAACTGTATCTAACAAAATAAAAGTAGGGAAAATGCTAAAATATTATCCTGATTGACTTTGAACATCCATGTAATGACAAGTAAAAAATTAAAAAGATCAGTTTGATAAAGCTATTAGCACCCCTTCTGCCAAGAAAAGCCATGAGTTCAAGTCCCACTCCAAGATTGGATAATAAAAGTTAAGCTTACAACCTGTTGCAGTACATAGGCTTTGTGGTTGAAGTAAAATGCACCTGTCCAATAGTTCAGGCAGATTTTATTAGGCTATTTCAAGAACAGGAGTTCACTTGACATTCCAGCTATTTCCTTACCTCAATGAACATTACTAGGCCAACTTGCCAATCATCTTATGGTTGTTCATGAAATCCCTCATGTCTGCTTACTTAAAGGTGAAGTACATTCAGATGTACAACAGTGCTACATAAAGTCAAGACTTTTAAGGAATTTAAAAGAAAATTAAGTTGTTATACTCATTCTAAATGAGTTTAGTTTTAAAAGCTCCTTAATTAATAAACAAAGCGTAAACTTTTGTATTTAAGAAAAGCTCAACAACAAACTGGTCATGCTCAAGTGTAAATGGAGTTCCTAAAAATACACATCATTTGTGAATTATTTTATATTTTTGAACTCTTCTATCATTTATTGCTGAAGGGAAAAGTTTATTTTTAAAATCCCCATTAGCTAACAAAGATTAAGAAACCAGGGGGCGTATTTAGGCTCACCTGAAGGAGGCAGGCTTGTAAAATGCATGGTGTGACCTCTGTTGCTTTTTGCCTGCACCCAAACGCTCTGAAATTTTATGGTGGAGGCAGTGACCCACAAGTCTTTGGGCCTATTGAGACCCTTAGTGCCCATCCTGTCCCACTGCTACTTTACCTGTGGCAAGGGGAGGCCCATGCCAAGCAGGTAGCCCCATAGCTTTTACTGGGTGAGCTGGTATTAGGCAAATTGGGGTGGGAGTGGGAAAGACGTCTCCTTTGGGGGTCCAAGCTATAGAATGAATTGAAAAATTGGTCTTGTTGGGGTTCAGTTACTTGCATCTCGTCTTTGCAATAAAATATACTTATTGCAGCTGCCCCTGCATATGGTATGAATTGTAAAATTAAATTCTTGTGTGGGCCAAGTGTAGCATCTGAGAAATTATAGATTTTACAATTCGTCATCTCTTTGGGTTGAATGAGATTGTCAGGATCATATTGTAATATCTCTTGCCAATCTCCACATTAAACTCACAACCCATAATTCAAAATAAAATTAGTGAGCATTAAAATATGTGGGTTAACCAAAGACAGCCATCACAGATTTATTAAAGGTAAGCCATCTCTTGAGAACTTTAATAAATCTTTTGTTTGTGTCTGACTGAATAGATGGTGGATTATAGTAGACATAGTGCATATGGAATTTGAGAAAAAGCTCAATAAGCTGTCGCACAAGAGGCTTGATAGAAAAATGCAGGTTAATGGTACAACAAAATGCAACAGCATGGATGAACATTTAAGCTGACATACAGCAAACAAAGTCAGAGTAAATGGTGCTGCTCAGACAGTAATTTGTGGAACTCAGGAGTCAGTGCTAGGCCCACTTTTATTCCTGATATATGATTAGGTGATGCAGAAATCGTGACATAAATCTTGACAAATTCGAAAATAGCAAGGACGTCAGAAATTAGCTGACCTGACATTTGCAATTTAATTTGGTAAGTGTGTCGAAACACATTTTGGCAAGAAAAATAAGGAATGAGTGTATACACATGGAAAGACACCAAGCTTTGTGGTAGAACACAAACACCCAGGAGTTCAAATAAATAGACAATATGCTGAAGTGAAAATACTAACGGATAACGGCCAACAACATTGTATTTCTTTGGGAATGTCTACAAATGTTATTTATATGGACTTGAAGAAGGTAAAGTCTCTCATAAGAGCTAAAGTTGAAGCTTGTGGAATTGTGGAGGATATAAATAATGGGCAGGCATTCTAATTGGCAGGATGTTATTAGTGGCATCCTACAAGGATCTATGTTGGGGCCTCAACTATTCACTAGATTTTTAATGACTTAGATGATAGAACAAAAAGCCATATTTCCAAATTTGCTGATGACACAAAGATGTGCATTATTATAATCGTAAAATTACAAATAAATGCTGAGATTAAATGAATGGGCAAAACTGGGGCAAATACATTTCAATGTAAACAAATGTTAGGTCATCCACTTCAATCTAAAAAGGACAGAAGAGGGTGCATTTGAATGGTGGAAAGCTGGAAACAATAAAAGTCCAGGGACATAAGTCAGACACATTAATCATCAAAAATGTCTTGAACAGGCACAGAAAATAGCTAAAAGGGTTAATGTCCTGAGAACTAGAGGGTTAGAATACAATGGAATAGAAATCATGCTTCAGCTATCCATGCCCTGTTTGGATCACACTTGAAGTACACTGATCGGTTCAGGGTACCACACTTTAGGAAAGATATGCTAGTCTCCAAGGGAGTGCAGTGTAGATTTACCAGGATTATACCAGGACTCAAAGGGTTAAATTCGGAGACAAGATTGCACAACCTTGATCCAAAAGGTATTCTGCCTACCACATAATTGTGCAATGTAGTGCATGAATGCGAGTGCTTACAGTGTGAAGTACTTAGGCCATATGCCCCAATGACTGGCTGATCAAATCAAACAGCATGTTCCTTTGGTTGTTCATAATAGGCAGAGTACAGACCGTACTCAACCAGTCACACTTGCAAAAACAAAATGTGTACGAGGTGATTCCACGATTGGGTAGCACTTGCTGAACAATGCTGAATACTCTTAATTTAAGATGATGTGGAGATGCCGGTGTTGGACTGGGGTGGGCACAGTAAGAAGTCTTACAACACCAGGTTAAAGTCCAACAGGTTTGTTTCGAATCACTAGCTTTCGGAGCGCAGCTCCTTCCTGGTGAAATGTAGTAGAAAAAGGCTTTAAAAGTAATCGCTGAGTAAGGAGAATCGGTAGTCCTTGGAAATAAGCTAAGTAATCAAAACCATACTCAAAGTGATATAACATCTATTTAGTACAGAAATTATTCCAAGGGAAGGCAAATGAACTGCAATGGTTCAGAGTAGGAGTTAATCCTCCAGGAACTAACAATTGATCTCCAGGATACAATCCAGGTGAAAAATCATAGTGACATTAAAAAAAGTGTGCATGAATTTTCATTTTCACTTTACACTATAAAAGTATTGGAGATAGTATAAAAAACCTGTCCAACGGGAAGTAAAGCATTGTAATTAAGTAATTTTGTTTTCCAATTGCTTTGGAAAGCAGGGACCTGCAAGGCAGGTGTGTTTGATGACCAACAGCGATAGTGTGGTGGCGGAGAGGTTGGATCCAGGAAGTCATTTGATGACATTTCCAGGAATATGTGCAGAGTTGGTAACCCTAGTTCAGTCAAATTCAGCAAAGAAATAAAAAAGTTAAAATCTTCATGAATAATAATGATGATAATAATAATCTTTATTAGTGTCACAAGTGGCTTATATTAAGACTGCAATTAAGTTATTGTGAAAATCCCCTAGTTGCCACACTCAGGCACCTGTTCGACAAGTGTGCACCCCTATGGAAGATTTCCAAATTCAAAAATTGCAAACAATCACTCAACAGAGCAAGTAATCACTTATGTAAATTAGAAAAAAAGAACTCTTTAGGTGCAAGAATTATCCAATTTAAGCATTCCTCTATTTGATAACTAGTGTAGTATTGTGCTCACTACTTGCTAAGCTGCTGTGTTATTTTAATAAGCTTTTCACACAAGAAATGATTGGAAACTCCAATCTCAGCCCTAACATTCGAAGCGCCAAGTAAGCATAGGCAAAGCATTTATTCCCCACAAATAAATAATTATTTCTGGTTGCCTTCTCCTGTAATTGGTTGAATCAAAGGAATCAGGTTTTTATCATTTCTATAGTAAAATATGCCTGATCTAGAATCCTGCAAAATTCTAATTTAGATCAAAAAGATCTAAAATGTAATTGGTTATGAAATAAAAAAGAACAAAGAACAATACAGCACAGGAACAGGCCCTTCGGCCCTCCAAGCCTGCGCCGACCAGGGTATCTGCCTAAACTGCAACCGTATGCACGTTCGGAGTCCGTATCCTTCCATTCCTACCCTATTCATATATTTGTCTAGATGCCCCTTAAATGCTGCTATCTTACCTGTTCCCACCACCTCCCCAGGCAGCACGTTCCATATATTTACCACCCTGTGTAAAAGAAATATGCCTCGCACATCTGGTCTAAACTTTTCCCCACTTACTTTAAACCTATGTCCCCGAGTACTTGACTCTCCTCCCCTAGGAAAGAGCATACTTTGAGACATTCTAAGTGTAGCCAGTTACTTAGGCAAATGTGGTTACCAATCTGCACACAGAATATGTGATGTCACATTTCTGGATTAACAACCAGTTACTTTCTTCACTGAAAGGATTGAATTTATTTACAGGAAAGACAGTCTATGATCCCTTTCACAATCTCAGGAATTCCTAAAATGCTGCTTTACAGCTAAGAAGTACTTTTCTTGAAGTATAGTCACCATTGTATTGTAGGAATCATTGCATATGGCACAGAAGGCAGCCATCCAGCTCAAGCTAGCTTGCTGCAAAAAGTTAGTTGTTCCCACTCCCCCTCCTTTTCTCACAGACCTGTAAATTCTGCCTCTTTAGGTGCTTCCCCAATTCCCCTTTGAAAGTTTTTTAAAAAATATATATTTGATTCAAATTTTTTGGCCAAACAAAACAATACAAAGGTTTTCCTTTTTACAACAATAAAACAGTATAAATAACAGTGGCCGTTTTTAACAAATAAATAAATAATACATAAACTAAATGGCAACCGTCATATCAAAAATAATAACTCTCCAAAAATAAAATCAAACAATCCAATATACATAGCCTAATACAAATATCTATACAAAAACACCCCTGAGGACCCGCCCGGGCCCCCCCCTCCCTGGGTTGCTGCTGTTACCTTCCCATTTCCTTTATCGTTCTGCGAGGTAGTCAATGAACGGTTGCCACCGCCTGGTGAACCCTTGAGCCGAACCCCTTAGTGGGAACTTTATCCGTTCTAGTTTTATAAACCCTGCCATGTCATTTATCCAGGTCTCCACGCCCAGGGGTTTGGCTTCCTTCCACATAAGCAATATCCTTCGCCGGGCTACTAGGGACGCAAAGGCCAAGACATCAGCCTCTTTCGCCTCCTGCACTCCCGGCTCTTCTGCAACCCCGAATATAGCCAACCCCCAGCCTGGCTCGACCCGGACCCCCACCACCTTCGAAAGCACCTTTGCCACCCCCACCCAGAACCCCTGTAGTGCCAGACATGATCAAAACATGTGGGTGTGGTTTGCTGGGCTTCTCGAGCATCTCCCACACCTATCCTCTACCCCAAAAAATTTACTGAGCCTTGCTCCGGTCATATGCGCCCTGTGCAAAACCTTGAATTGTATCAGGCTTAGCCTGGCGCACGAGGACGACGAGTTTACCCTGCGTAGGGCATCAGCCCACAGCCCCTCCTCAATCTCTTCCCCCAGCTCTTCTTCCCATTTCCCCTTCAGCTCATCCACCATGATCTCCCCCACGTCCCTCATTTCCCTGTATATATCCGACACCCTACCATCCCCCACCCATGTCCCTGAGATCACTATCTTGAATCTCCTGCATCAGGAGCTGCGGGAATTCCCTCACCTGCTGCCTCGCAAAAGCCCTCAGTTGCATGTATCGAAATTCATTCCCTTGGGGCAACCCATATTTTTCCGTCAGCGCTCCCAGACTCGCAAACGTCCCGTCTACGAACAGATCTCTCAGTTGCACAACCCCAGCTCTCTGCCATGCTCCAAATCCCCCATCCATTCTCCCCGGGACAAACCTATGGTTATTTCTTATCGGGGACCGCACCGAGGCTCCCGTCCTTCCCCTATGTCGTCTCCACTGCCCCCAAATTTTTAGTGTTGCCACCACCACTGGAAATGTGGTGTATTTCTTCGGGGAGAACGGCAACGGCGCCGTCACCATTGCTTGTAGGCTGGTTCCTTTGCAGGACGCCATCTCCAATCTCTTCCACGCCGCTCCCTCCCCTTCCCCCATCCACTTACACACCATTGAGATATTGGCGGCCCAGTAGTATTCACTTAGGCTCGGTAGTGCCAGCCCCCCCCCTATCCCTGCTACGCTGCAAGAACCCCCTCCTTACTCTCGGGGTCTTCCCGGCCCAGACAAAACTCATGACACTTTTCTCAATTCTCTTGAAAAAAGCCTTCGTGACCATCACCGGAAGGCACTGAAACACAAAAAGGAATCTCGTGAGGACTACCATTTTGACCGCCTGTACCCTACCCACCAGTGACAGGGGCACCATGTCCCATCTCTTGAAATCCTCCTCCATCTGTTCCACCAATCTTGTTAAATTAAGCCTATGTAAGGTTCCCCAACTCCTGGCTATCTGAATCCCCAAGTACCGGAAATCTCTTGTTACCTTCCTCAGCGGTAAGTCATCTATTTCCCTGCTCTGCTCCCCCGGATGCACCACAAAAAACTCACTCTTCCCCATACTCAATTTGTGCCCCGAAAATTCCCCAAACTCGGTGTGTCTGCATTATCTCAGGCATCCCCTCCACTGGGTCCGCAACATACAGCAATAAATCATCTGCATACAAGGATACCCGGTGCTCTTCTCCTCCCCGGAGTACTCCCCTCCACTTCCTGGAGCCCCTCAGTGCTATAGCCAGGGGCTCAATCGCCAATGCAAACAGTAACGGAGACAGGGGACACCCCTGCCTCGTCCCTCTATGAAGACGGAAGTAGTCAGACCTCTGTCTGTTCGTGACCACGCTCGCCACCGGGGCCCTATACAGCAGCTGTACCCATCCGATATACCCTTCTCCAAAACCAAATCTCCTCAGCACCTCCCACAGATAATCCCACTTCACTCTGTCGAATGCTTTCTCGGCCTCCCTCGCCACCACTATCTCCGCCTCCCCCTCTGGTGGGGGCATCATCATTACCCCTAGCAACCTCCGTATGTTCGTGTTCAGCTGTCTCCCCTTAACGAACCCAGTTTGATCCTCGTGGACCACCCCCGGGACACAGTCCTCTATCCTCGTCGCCATCACCTTAGCCAGGAGCATAGCATCTACATTTTAAAGGGAAATGGGCCTGTAGGACCCACACTGCAGCGGGTCTTTTTCCTTCTTCAAAAGGAGCGATATCGTTGCCTCCGACATAGGGGCCAGTAGGTCCATATACTTCCTATAAAATTCCACCGGGAATCCGTCCGGTCCCGGGGCCTTCCCCGCCTGCATGCTCCCAATCCCTTTTACCACCTCCTCCATCTCAATCTGTGCTCCCAGTCCCGCCCTCTCCTGCTCCTCCACCTTAGGGAATTCCAGCTGATCCAGGAAACGCATCATTCCCTCCTTCCCTTCCGGGGGCTGAGCCTTATATAACCTCTCATAAAATGCCTTGAACACCCCATTCACTCTCTCCGCTCCCCGTTCCATCTCTCCCTCCTCACCTCTCACCCCACCTATCTCCCTCGCTGCTCCCCTCTTCCTCAATTGGTGGGCCAGTAGCCAACTCGCCTTCTCTCCATACTCATACTGTACACCCTGTGACCTCCTCCACTGTGCCTCGGCCTTACCCGTGGTCAGCAGGTCAAATTCCACATGTAGCCTTTGTCTTTCCCTGTACAGTCCCTCCTCCGGTGCCTCCGCATATTGCCTGTCCACCCTCAAAAGTTCTTTCAGCAATCGCTCCCTTTCTTTACCCTCTTGCTTCCCTTTATGTGCCCTTATGGATATCAGTTCCCCTCTAACCACTGCCTTCAACGCCTCCCAGACCACTCCCACCTGAACCTCTCCATTGTCATTAAGCTCCAAAGTACCTTTCGATGCACCCCCTCACCCTTAAACATACCCCCTCATCCGCCAATAAGCCCATATCCATTCTCCAGAGTGGGTGCTGTTCTTTTTCCTCTCCTAACTCCAGGTCTACCCAATGTGGGGTGTAGTCCGGAATGGCTTTGGCCGTATATTCCGTCCCTGTCACCTTCGGAATCAGTGCCTCCCCAAGACAAAAAAGTCTATCCGTGAGTATACTTTGTGAACATGGGAGAAAAATGAGAACTCCTTACTCCTAGGCCTAATAAATCTCCAGGGGTCTACCCCTCCCATCTGCTCCATGAAGTCCTTGAGTACCCTGGCCGCTGCCGGCCTCCTCCCGGTCCTGGACCTCGACCGGTCCAGCCCTGGATCAAGCACCGTATTGAAGTCTCCCCCCATTACCAACTTTCCCGCCTCCAGGTCCGGGATACATCCCAACATACGCCTCATAAAATTTGCATCATCCCAGTTCGGGGCATATACGTTCACCAGAACCACCGCCTCCCCTTGCAATCTGCCACTCACCATCACATATCTACCCCCACTGTCCGCCACTCTGGTCTTTGCCTCAAACAGTACCCGTTTCCCCACTAAAATAGCCACCCCACTGTTCTTCGCATCTAAACCCGAATGAAACACCTGCCCCACCCATCCTTTACGTAGTCTGACCTGGTCTATCAGTTTCAAATGCGTCTCCTGCAACATAACCACATCTGCCTTTAATTTCTTTAGGTGTGCGAGTACCCGTGCCCTTTTAATCGGCCCGTTCAGCCCTCTCACGTTCCACGTGATCAGCCAGGTTGGGGGGCTCTTTAACCCCCCCCCCCCCACCCCTTGTCGACTAGCCATCCCCTTTTTTAACCCAGCTCCTCACCCGGTTCCCACGTACCTGTATATCCCCCCGACGGCGCCCTCCCACCTCGACCACCCCATCCCATAACAGCTCCCCCTTCTCCTTAGCAGCAGCAACCCAGTTAACCCCCCCTCCCCCCTCCGCTAGATCCCCCTCTAGCGTAGCTGTACCCCCCATGTTGCTCCCAGAAGCCAGCGAACTCTGGCTGACCTCGGCTTCCCCCCTTGTCCTCGGCCCCCACTGTGCGAGGCCCCCTCCTTCCTGTGTCCCTGTTCCCGCCATAATTACCATAACGCGGGAACAAAGCCCGCGTTTCCCACTCGGCCCCGCCCCTAATGGCCGGCGCCCACAGTTCCTCATACCGCTCCCCCCCCCCCCCCCAACATGGGGAAAAGAGAAAAGATACAGGATCGTAAAACTAACAAATTGAAAAAACCATCCCCTCCCCCCTTTTTCTCGCCCCACATAATCACCCCACCACTTTGTCCCAAAAGTTCTTTCTCTCGCCAGACTATTCCAGCTTCTCGTCCACAATGAATGTCCACGCCTCTTCTGCCGTCTCAAAGTAGTGGTGCTTCCCTTGGTGTGTGACCCACAATCTCGCCAGTTGCAACATTCCAAACTGGACCTTCTTTGTGAAGCACCGCCGTAGCCCGATTAAAACTTGCCCTCCTTCTCGCCACCTCCGCACTCCAATCCTGGTATATGCGGATCACCGCGTTCTCCCACCTACAGCTCCGAGTCTTCTTCGCCCATCTGAGGACCGTCTCTCTGTCATTGTAGCGGAGAAACCTCACCACTATAGCTCGGGGTATTTCTCCAGCCTTCGGTCTTCGTGCCAGAACTCGATAAGCTCCCTCCACCTCCAAAGGGCCCGTCGGGGCCTCCGATCCCATTAGCGAGTGAATCATCGTGCTCACATATGTCCCGACGTCCGCCCCTTCTGCGCCTTCGGGAACCCTTAGATTCTTCCTCCTCGAGTTATTCTGCAGTACTTCCAACCTTTCCACACACCTTTTGTGCTGTGCCTCGTGGGTCTCTGCCTTCACCACCAGGCCCTGTATTTCGTCTTCGTTTTCCGCAGCCTTTGCCTTCACGACCCGAAGCTCCAGCTCTTGGGTCCTCTGCTCCTCCTTTAGCCCTTCAATCGCCTGTAATATCGGGGCCAACAGCTCCTTCTTCAACTCCTTTTTCAGCTCTTCCACACAGCGTGCAAGAACTCTTGTTGGTCCGGGCCCCATAACAAGCGGCCACCTTCCGACACCATCTTGCTTCGAGCTTCTCTTCCTTGCCGCTGCTCCAGAGGATCCTCCGCAATCCGGCCGCTATCCTCTCCCTTATCCATGCGTGTCCGGGGGGGATTCCCTTCTGGTTTACCGCACAGTGTTTTTGGCCATTTAAATTGCCGTTGGGGCTCCTATTAAGTGCCCAAAAGTCCGTTCCAACGGGAGCTGCCGAAACGTGCGACTTAGCTGGTCATCGCCGCACCCGGAAGCCCTCCCCTTTGAAAGTTATGATCAAATTTGCCTCTACCACCCCTTCAGGCAATCCACTGCAGATCGAGTCATCCAGATTCAAAAACATTAGCTCTGTACTCTCTCTACAGATGCTGTCAGACCTGCTTAGATTTTCAGCATTTTCTATTTTAATTGCAGATTGCAACCAGTTGCTGTGAAAAACTGTTTTTGCTCATGTCACTGTTGGTTCTTTTGCCATCCACAGTAAGTCTGTGCTCTGTGGTTCTAAACCTTTCGGCAAATGGAAAGTTTCTATATCTGTTCTGTCCAGAGATCCTTCTTGATTTTGAGCACTGCTATCAAAGCTCCTCTCACAGATCACAGAAAAATACAGTGCAGAAGCCACCCTTCGGCCTATCAAATCTGCAACATGTAAAGAACACCTGAGTTATACCTAATCCCATTTGCCAGCATTTGGCCCATAGCCTTGAATGCTTTGACATGCCCAAGTGCTCATCCAGGTACTTTTTAAAGGATGTGGGGCAACACGTCTCCACCACCCTCTCAGGCAGTGCTTCCAGACCATCACCACACTCTGGGTAAAAAAGTTTCCCTCGAAATCCCCCCTACACCTCCTGCCCCTCACCTGGAACTTGTGTCCCCTCGTGGCTGACCCTTCAACTAAGGGGAACAGCTGATCCCTATCCAACCTGTCTATGCCTCTCATAATTGTGTACACCTCGATCAGGTCACCCTTCCTGTCTTCTCTGTTCCAGTGAAAACAACCCAAGCCTATCCAACCTCTCTTCATAACTTTATTGTTCCATCCCAGGTAACATCCTGGTGAATCTCCTCTGCATCCCCCTCCAGTGCAATCACATCCTTCCTATAATGTGGCAGCCAGAATTGCACTGAGTACTCCAGCGTGGCCTCACCAAAGTTCTATACAACTCCAACATGACCTCCCTGCTTTTGTATTCTGTGTCTTGATTGGTAAAGGCAAGGTCCCATATGCCTTTTTCACCATTCCATTAACCTGCCCTCCCGCCTTCAGAGATTAATGGACAAACAAGTCAAGGTCCCTTTGTTCCTCGGAACTTCCCAGTGTCATACCATTCATTGAACACATCCTTGTCAAATGACTCCTTCCAAAGTGCATCAACTCTCACTTTTCAGGGTTAAATTGCATCTGCCACTTCTCTGCCCATTTGACCATCCGGTCTATATCTTCCTGTAACCCAAGACACTCTACCTCACTGATGACCCCCCAGCCAATCTTTGTCTCACCCTCAAGCTTGCTGATCCTACCCCCCAGGTAGTCATCTATGTCGCTTATATAAATGACAAACAATAGGGGACCCAGCACAGATCCCTGTGGTACGCCACTGGACACTGGCTTCCAGTCACTAATGCAACCATCTGCCATCACCCTCTATCTCCTACAACTAAACCAATTTTTGAATCCACCTCATCAAATTATCCAGTATCCCATGTGCATTTGCTTTCCTTAGATGTCTCCCATGTGAGACCTTGTCAAAGGCTTTTCTGAAATCCATATCAACTGCAATACCTTCATCTACACACTTGGTCACATGCTCAAAAAATCCAATCAGATTTGTTAGGCATGACCTCCCTCTGACAGAGCCATGCTGACTATCCCCAACCAAACATTGCCTCTGCAAGTGGAGATAAAGATTCTCATTCAGAATTTTCTCCAATAGTTTCCCTACCACTGACATGAGACTCACTTGTCTGTAGTTCCTTGGCTCATCTCTACAACCCTTTTTAAATAGTGGAACCACGTTTGCTGTTATCCAGTCCTCTGGCATCTCCCCCGTGGCCAGAGAGAAAGTAAATAACTGGGTTAGAACCCCTTCAATCTCCTCCCTCGTCTCCCACAGCAGCCTGGGACACAATTCATCCAGACAAAGAGCAATACAGTACAGGAACAGGCCCTTCAGCTCTCCAGGCCTGCACCGGTCATGATACCACCTTTGGCCAAAATCCTCAGCATTTCCTAGTGTCGTACCCCTCTATACCCATCCTATCCATGTATTTGGCGAGATGCTTTTTGAACGGCGTTAATGTATCTGCTTCCACAATCTCCCCTGGCAGCATGTTCCAGGCACGCACCACCCTCTGTGTAAAAAAACCTGCTTCGCAAATCTCCTCTAAACTTTTCCCCACAAACCTTAAACCTATGACCCCTGGTGACTGACCCCTCCACCCTGGGAAAGAGTGCCTACCCATCCACTCTATCCATGCCCCTCAATCTTGTAGACCTCTATCAGGTCGCCCCCTCAACCTCCGTCGTTCTAATGAAAACAGCCTCTCCGCATAGCTAACACCCTCCAGATCAGGCAACATCCTGGTAAACCTCCTCTGCTCCCTCTCCAGAGCCTCCACATCCTTCTGGTAGTGTGGTGACCAGAATTGTGTGCAATATTCCAAGTGCGGCATTACCAAGGTTCTATTCAACTGTAGCACGGCTTGCCAGTTTTTACACTCAATGTCCCGTCCAATGAAGGTAAGCATTCCATATGCTACCTTGTCCACTTATGTTGCCACTTTCAAAGATCTGTGGACCGCACGCCAAGTTCTCTGACTTTCTATTTTCCTAAGAGTTTTGCCATTTACTATATATTTCCCCTCCATGTTAGGCCTACCAAAATGCATTACCTCACATTTGTCCGGATTAAACTCCCCTGGAGATTTGTCCACATTTAACCCTGCCAACAACTTGCCACTCCCTAGTCAATTTGTTCAAGAACCTCTCAGTCTCTCTCCCAGAGTTTCATACTTGCCTCCTCATTCTTTTGGGTGAAGACAGGTGTCTAGTATTCATTCAACACCCTACAAATGTCCTCTGGCTCCACCCACAGATTTCCCCCCTTTGTCTCATGGGCCCTACTCTTTCCCTGTCTATCCTCTAACCTTAGATCTCAACCTTAAGAGTATCTCACCCTTCTCCTCCCCAACAGAAAATAACCCCAGCTTCTCCAAACTAAGCACATAATCAAAATCTTCAACCCTAAAATCGGTCTCTTAAATCCTTTCTATGTCCTCTCCAAAACTTTCACATCCTTCCTTAAATGCAGTGCTCAGAATTCAACATGGTACTCCAATTGAAGCCAGATCAGTGTTTTTATACTCTATCCTTGCTTTTATACTCTGTGCCTCCATTTATAAGCCCAGGATGCCTTATGAACAACTTTCTCAACCTACCCCAGCACCTTCAATAATTTGTGTTCATAAAGGTCTGAGGTCTTTGACTCTGGTTTAGAATTGTACTTTCATTTTATATTGCATCTCTTCAGTCTTCTGACCAATATGTATCAGTTCATACTTTCCTGCATTAAATTTCATCTACCACATATCTACACATCCCACCTGCCTGTTTAAATCCTCCTGAAGTCCATCACTACCCTGCGAAGTTTTGCACCATTGTACAGTGCAAAGTCCAAGCCATTAATATAGACCAAGAAAAACAGGAGCCCTAGTATTAACCAGTGGAGAACACTATTGCCTTATTCCGGTCCAAAAATTCACCACTAATCCATTTCCGGTCCCTTGGCAAATTTTGTATTCATGGTGTCACAGTTCCTTTTATTTTAATCTGCAAGATTTCAGGGAAATCCTTATATTGGGCTTTCTTATTAATTAACAAAAACATTTATGATTGACTACTTTTCTTTCATTTCATTGTTACACTTAATCTTACAATTAACTATTTTATCCCTGCATGTGATACATCCAGGGTTAAAGCAACCGAGAGGAGATGATTTGAAATGCAGAGGTTTTAAGTGTTACATTGACTAATGGAGCAGTACCTCTGCATGCGAGGGGGGTAGTTAGTCACACTTCCACCCAGGATGTAATAGTAATCCTGTCACGCTTTGCTACTGCTGCTCACAATTATGCATCAAATCTTACAAATATTGTCACCAATCACCAATAAGGATCATCACTTTGAATATTTCAGAATGAGAAGAGGTTAGTGGGTTGATTGATTGATATACAAAATGATCAGGGGGTTGGATAGGGTGGACAGTGAGAGCCTTCTCCCGCGGATGGATATGGCTGGCACGAGGGGACATAACTTTAAACTGAGGGGTAATAGATATAGGACAGAGGTCAGAGGTAGGTTCTTTACGCAAAGAGTAGTGAGGCCGTGGAATGCCCTACCTGCTACAGTAGTGAACTCGCCAACATTGAGGGCATTTAAAAGTTTATTGGATAAACATATGGATGATAATGGCATAGTGTAGGTTGGATGGCTTTTGTTTCGGTGCAACATCGTGGGCCGAAGTGCCTGTACTGCGCTGTATTGTTCTATGTTCTATGTTCTATATCTTGAATTCTAACGCAGTCGCTTCAATTTTACTGGCAAACCTATTATGTGGCATTTTATCAAAGGCCTTTTTGAAGCCAATATGGACATCATGTACTCTTCTCATTAACCCTCTGTTATCTTTGGAAGCCTATATGTGCATCATGCACTCTCCTCATTAACCCTCTTTGTTACTTATCAAAAAACTCAAATCACATCATTTAAACATGACTTGCCTTCAACAAAGTGAAGTCATACACTGTTTGAGAAGGCAGGTTACAGGCATGGAAGATTGTATATTAAAAACAAAAACTAGGTTTCGGATGTCACAACAAAGACTGTTTTAAACAGATACAATAAGGAACGGTTTGTCTAATCCTAGTCCCACCAAACAGGGTGATGAGGGACATTAAGCATTCAGTAATTTTACTGCAAGTGGGCATAGAAAGAGATACCTGCAGAAAATGTACTTCTAAAACAGAGACAGCCAATGTAAATTGACAGACATGAGTGAATTCCTGCACAAGGCCTGCTGGATAAATCCATGCACCCCCTTACTGTTTCCACATCTCTGAAATAATTCATAAAACAAAATCCACGATCAAAGTCAGTAACATTTTAGTAACCAGTTAAAATAATTTCTCTACTGCAACTTTAATGCACTATTAATCATTTTCTACATTAAAGTCAAGGCATAAATATCTATTGTATATATTTAGAACAGATGAATGGAGTGACATTTCATAGAATGGTGCATTTAAAACCGCTCCATCAGGCTCTGGCTTCAGCAAATTCCATTTTCAGAGCTAACAGGGACATATAATAAACATACCAATGTTTGCTCCAAAGAATCAGCACTGGTACAGTATTGCAGTTGAGAGGTAACATGCATTCCTACACCCAGGAGCCTCTGGGTAGGTGCATTTGTTTTCTCTTCTGAAAATGATCTGCACCAGTTGGAAGTAATGTTTCTATATACCCAAGTTAGAAAAGCAACCATCATTTCATATTCTAATAGCCTCCAGCTTCAGCTAAACACAAATCAATAAATACAGCCTCAAACCAACTGTTGTTCCTTGGTGCTCCACTATACTTTGTAGAGCATTTAAAGCCACCCTGATAATGCAATTCTGCTCCAATTCTAGATGATCTCCCAAAACCCTCTCCGCAACACCCTGCCCTAGATATTTTTAAATCCTGAATGTTTGCCCAATCATTAAAAAAATGTTCCTATCCCCAGAGATCAGTTTCTCAGTCCCAGCAAGCAAATGGCTTACCACATGCTCAAGCGCACTCACTCTTCAACCTTGCTTCATTTTAACACTGCACTTGGACTCAATTTCTATTTGCAGCACAGTGGATTACATTTTAATGTATATATCCTCAGGACATGGTTAAAAAGCAAGCAAAAATGTACATGTGGGGTGTATGCACATGACATGTGCCATGGACAGTCCTAGATCTTGCTCTTCTCACACCCCCAACACAGCCCGTAATTATTCGATAACATCAGTGCATTAGATATAAAGTTTGGCTTCTAAAGTAAATCAAACTACTTTGGTTATTAATAAACTGCGTAAAATACTTGACAGTATGTTGACCTCGCAGTAAGCGGTAGCAGCATAGAAACAGTTGCCCTGAAGTCAGAAAAGGCTACATTATACTGCAGTTTCCAAAACCTCTCCTCCAACACTTCCATACATAGCCAAAACCAGGTCCGTTGGCATTGAATGTTTATATGATATACAGTTGCACTATGACAGCTATGACTTGGCAAGTACTGTACACTATTTACACCACATCCCAAGTAGGGAAGGCAAACCTAGTGGTATTGTCATATTTTGTTTAATTGTATGAGCTACATTCAGCACTTTGCATTCCGCCTTGCCCTCAAATAATGCTATGGTAGCTCAACTTGCTAATGACACAAAGGTGAGGTGAGGTGAGAGTGCCCTTGAAATTAAGGCAGCATTTGACTGAATGTGGCATCATTAAGGTGCCCTAGCCAAACTGAAGTCAATGGGAATTGGGGGGGAAACTCTCCGCTGGTTGGAGTCATACCAGGCAAAAAGGAAAATGGTTATGGTGGTTGGAGGTCAATCACCTCAGCTCCAGGACATCACTACAGAGTTCCTCAGGGTAGTATTTGTGGACGACCGCACAATGTTCAACACCGTTCACAACTCCTCACGACCATGTCCAAATGCAGCAAGACTTGGACAATATCCAGGCTTGGGCTGACAAGTGGCAAGTTACATTCTGATAGAAAATATCTAAACCCCGGAACATCTAACAACCATTCCTGCCCCTGTGAAATCCATGTCTCCGTAATGGCCACAACATCGTAGTTCCAAGTGCTGATCCATGCTCTGTCATCTCCCTTATTCCTGACACTCCTTGCATTGAAACAGACACACTTTAACCCATTCCACGGAGTGCAACTTTGCCCTATCAACTGACTATCCTTCCTCACAGAGTTGCTGCATACTATTTCTGCCTGTTCAACAGCTACCCTATCCTCTGATCCATAGCTCTGGTTCCCATCCCCCTGCCAAACTAGTTTAAACCCTCCAAGAGCTCTAGCAAACCTCCCACCCAGGATATTGGTGCCCCTCCAGTTTAGGTGCAATCCATCCTTCATGTACTGGTCCCACCTTCCCCAGAAGATATCCCAATGATCCACATATCTGAAGCCTTGTCTCCTGCACAAGCCCTGTAGCCACGTGTTCAGCTGCACTCGCGCTGTTCCTTGCCTCACTTGCACGTGGCACCGGTAGCAATCCCGAGATCACTACTCTGCTTGTCCTGCTCTTTAGCTTCCAACCGAACTCCCTAAAATCACTTTTTAGATCCTCATCCCTTTTCTTAGCTATGTTGTTGGTGCCTATGTGCACCACAACTTCTGGTTGCTCACCCTCCTCCTTAAGAATCCTGAAGACTCGATCCGAGACATCCCTGGCCCTGGCACCCAGGAGGCAACATACCTTCCGGGAGTCTTGTTCACGACCACAGAATCTCCTATCCATTCCCCTAACCATTGAGTCTCCCATCATTATTGCTTTTCTATTCTCCCCCCTTCCCTTCTGAGGCACAGAGCCAGGCTCAGTGCCAGAGACCTGGCCGCTAGGGCCTTCCCCCGGTAGGTCATCCCCCCAACAGCATCCAAAATGGTAAACTTGTTTTGAAGGGGAACGGCCACGAGGGATCCCTGCACTGTCTGCCCCTTCGTTTTCCTTCCCCTCACTGTAACCCAGCTACTCTTTTCCTGTGCCTTGGGTGTGGCTACCTCTCTGTAACTCTTCTCTATCACTCCCTCTGCCTCCCGGATGATCCGAAGTTCATCCAGCTCCAGTTCCCTAACGCAGTCTCGGAGGAGCTGGAATCCCTCACCACCCACATCCTACAGGAGGAGCATGCAACTGCCCTAGCCTCCATTCCCTCTGATCTTACAGAATGTAGCTGCACTGTGAACCAACTGGAACTCTGCCCTCCGACTCTGCTCCCAGTCAGCTGCACTCAGTAAACCCCTGGCTCCCTTCACGCTCTTTGAGGAAGTGTAGGAAACTAAATGAAAGGAGCACCTTGCTCCCGCTTCATCTAACCCCCTCAGTCACCAAACTCTCACTATAGCACTCAAATGCACCCAAATTCAGCACTCAGTGCAAACAAAGTCAGCACTGTAAGTTGGCTCACCTTTATACTGTGTGACTAGCCTCTAAAAACTGGCCTAATCCAATTAACTAATTAACAAGCTCCAGCTGCAAGTAGAACCTCTGTTTAAAGCTGATTGAAAACTCACCTTCTAAATCCAAACAGTAACTTTTAAGTTAATTAACTAAATAAAAGAAAGACTAGGCTTTAGATGAAAATGAACCCTTAATATCCCTCAGTCACCAAATTCTCACTATAGCACTCAAATGCACCCAAATTCAGCACTCAGTGCAAACATCCTGGAAGTCCCTACCTAACAGTAGTGTGTGTACCTACACCTCAAGAACTGCAGCGGTTCAAGAAGGCAACCCACCACCATCTTCTGAAGGGCAACAAATGTGACCAGTGACGGCCACATCCCGCAAATGAATTTTAAAGAAAGATAAGTAGGAAAGTAACTTGTCAAAGAGATAAAATCTACAGAGGGATTAAGATAGTTGAGACACTGGGCAAAAATTTGGCAAAAGTATAATACGACAAAATGTAAACTTGTCCACTTTGGCAGGAAGAATTAAAAAAAGCAGCCTACCATTTGAATGGAGAAACCGCAGAACTCTCCAGTAGAAGAGGGATCTGGGTGTCCTGGTACATGTGTCACAATACAGATGGAGCAAGTAATTAGGAACACAAATGGAATGTTGGTGTTTTTTTGCAGGAGGAATTAAGTATAAAAGTAGGACGTTTGACATAGCATCAGTGAAACCTACCTCTGGAACATTACAGTTTTGGTCTCCTTAAGAAAGCATAGAATTGCATTTGAAGCAGTGCAAAGAAGGTTCGCTTGACTGATTCCTTGGATGAAAGGCTTATCCTATGAAGAAAGGTTGAACAGTTAGGCTGAGACCCACTGGAGTTTAGATAAATGGCTATTGAAAGCATGGATGCTCAGAGGACAGTTTTAAAATTAGGACATTCCATTCGGAAAATTAGAAGCTTCCCATTTTAAGACTGATAGAAGAATCAGAAAGAATCAGAGAGTCATTAGTCTGTGGAATTCTCTTCCTCAGAGTAAGAGAGCAGTGGAGGAAGAGTCTATGAATATGTTCATTTGATCAGCTAGGTATATAAAGGGTACGTGGGAGTGGGGAATAATTGTGAATAATAATTGAATATACATTCTTTGTGTATTTGCCAGTTTTGACCAGACTCACTGCCACCTCAGTTCCAGTATCAGCGACTCAACTGCACCTCAGTTACCATATATGGAAAGGGCTGCATGGACTCCTAGAGGGCTCCTGGCGTCTTCCATATATGGAATCAGCAATTCCCCCCCCCCCTCCTCCCAACTGATGATGGAAGAGGACGTGCAAGACCAACCTTCACGACAAAGACCCTGAGTTCGGAGGCACGGTTATCGGAATTGACGGAGCTCAGCAGAGACAAAGAGTCGTACCCAACTGAGCAGCCTGGCCAAGGTCAACGGCACAGGTATCAAGAGTCTCAGATAGACGGTAATGTTGATAAGTTTGAGTAAGAATTAGGAATTGTTTTTGAATAGAGTTTGGATAATAAGGTTCGGTAATAAAAATCAGGTTGAACCACAAATCTACCCTAGTCCTTTCTTCGCCACATGGGTAAGAGCACCTGGGTAAACGAGTTTTAGTATAAACTAGAAGTGTCTAATGTTTCAGACAACAAATGCATACATACATTTTTAATGAAGTTTTACAACTGGGCTAAAAGTTTCATGATTAGAGATAAAAACACAAAGTATCAAAACCATTACTGTTGCCTCACGATATTGGTCCAGGGACATAGAAAAAAAAAACGAGGAGAGAGTTTAGTGTGTGTCAGAGAGAATCACAGAATCATAGATTCTAGAGGGGACAGGAGTTTTAAGCTACATGGTCAGTAGGACTACAAGGCTATTGAGGACAGGAGTTTATGATTGTTAGTTATAGGACAGCACGGTAGCATAGTGGTTAGCACAATTGCTTCACAGCTCCAGGGTCCCAGGTTCGATTCCCGGCTTGGGTCACTGTCTGTGTGGAGTCTGCACGTGCTTCCCGTGTGTGCGTGGGTTTCCTCCGGGTGCTCCGGTTTCCTCCCACAGTCCAAAGATGTGCAGGTTAGGTGGATTGGCCATGCTAAATTGCCCTTAGTGATGGGTGGGGTTACTGGGATTATGGGGATGGGGTGGAGGTGAGCTTGGGTAGGGTGCTCTTTCCAAGAGCCGGTGCAGACTCGATGGGCCGAATGGCCTCCTTCTGCACTGTAAATTCTATGATAATTCTGTTGCCTGGACACTATTTCAGGAGGCAGTCACGCTCCTTAGATTAACTATCTTAAATTTGTCAGTGGTCAGGGACCTTGTGCAACAGGTTTTAGATTCGTGCTCCCTGCATGAACAAGAGCAGGGACTGTAGGGAGGATGAGCAAACTGACCACCGCACTGTGGCACAGAGAGGCATTCAAGTGGGGGTGGGGAAAGAGAAATGTAGTTGTTGTTGGAGATAGTATAGTCAGGGAATAGACACTGTTCTCTGTAGCCAGGATGGAGTCTCCAGAAGGCCATGTTGCCTACCTGGTGCCAGGGTTCAGGATATCCTATCTGGGCTGCTGAAGTGAGAGAGGGGAAAGATCCAGTTGTCATGGCCCATGTAGGTACTAACAATATAGGGAAAATTAGAAAGAGGTTCTGCGGAGGGAATGCAAGCAGCTAGGTAGAACAACAAAAAGTAATAATCGCCGGATTACTACCGGAGCAAAGAGCTAATTGGCATAGGGTCAATAAGATTAAAGCGGTAAATGCATGGCTCAAAGATTGTTGTGTGTTCATGGGACACTGGAACCAGTCCTGGGTTAAAGAGGGAGCTGTTTCGTGGGGACAAGCTCCACTTGAATCAATGGGACCAATGCCCTGGCAAATTGAATAACTAGGGCTGTAGATAGGGCTTTAAACTAAATAGTGGGGGGAGGGTTCAATTGCATGGAAATTTAAAAAAATGAAGTGTAAGGAGAAGATAGGAGTACAGGTTAATGATGCAGCTAACTGTTACCAGATCATGAAAGAAAAGGACAGAACGTATGAATGTCATGTTACACCAGGGAATCTTACAAGAGTAGTGTAAATTAATAATAGGACAAACAAAGGTTTTGTCTCAGAACCTGCATAGAATTTGGAATAAAAGTAATGAGCTAACAGCGCAAATAGAGACAAAGGGTTTCCGATTACGGAGTCATGATTACAAGGAGGCCAGGTCTGGGAAGGTGCTCAGTGTTTCGGAAGGATAGACAGAGAAAGTGGTTTAACCTAGTTAGTAAAAGGAAGGGATCAGTGCTGTAATGAGAAAAAATATTGGCACTGGAGATCAAGACGTGGAATCAGTCTGGGTAGAAAGATGAAATAGCAAAAGAAAGAAGTTCCTGGTAGAAGTAATTTATAGGTCCCCTAATAGTAGTTCCTCAGTAGGACACAGTATTAACCAGGACATACTGGAGGATAGTAGGAAGGTACGACAATAATCATGAGTGATTTAAATATGCATATGGGCAAGATTAATCAAATTGTCAAAGGTAGCCTCAAGGGAGAGTTCATAGAGTGTATTAGAGATTCTTTCTTGGAACAATATGTTGTGAAACCAACCAGGGAGCAGGTTTAGTGTTGTGTAATGAGGTAGGATTAATTAATGATCTTGTAGCAAAGGTCCTTTAGGTAAAGTGATCATTGCATGAGGGAGTCACACATTAGCGTCCTGGTGTTAAGCCATAGGCAAGAGGACAGATTTGGCCCTAGTGGACAGGGCAGAAAGACTAAAAGTTGGACAGCTGATGAACAGTGGCAGACATTCAAGAAGATACTCAATTCTTTCCAACCGAAATATATTCCAGAAAAGAGGATAGATTGTAAGAGGGGGGAATGCAGCCGTGGCTAAGCAAGGTGGTTAAAGATAACAAAGGCAAAAACTAAGGCATCCATACTGCAATGGTATTGCTGAGGTAAAGGAATTGTGCGAATTTGAAGCGTCTTCTTGCGTTTGAATCGAGATTTTCCAACCTTTGTCTTGTGTAACAGTTAATTATGTCTTTAATACATAATAATAATCGCTTATTGTCACAAGTAGACTTCAATGAAGTTATTGTGAAGAGCCTCTAATAACACATATTTTATTTTTTTTGAGTCCCAGCAGACTCATGGGAATTTCACTCTGGGATCTGACTTATCCAGTATTATCAGCTGGGATCATAACTAAGTGAAGAATCAGGAACACAACCCCTGAAAGCAGCAAATTATGTTTTGCATCAGTCCTTGCAGCGGCCCAAATTCTCTTTAGTTCACTTCTGGCTGCAACTCCACCACTGAACAGAGCAACACAAGTAGGTGATTGGGGTGGCACGGTGGCACAATGGTTAGCACTGCTGCCTCACAGCTACAGTGTTCCGGGCTCAATTCCAGCCTCGGGTGACTGTGTGGTGTTTGCATTTTCTCCCCGTGTCTGCGTGGGTTTCCTCCGGGTGCTTCGGTTTCCTCCCACAGTCCAAACATCTGCAGGATAGGTGGATTGGCCATGCTAAATTGCCCCTTAAGTGTCCGAAAGGTTAGATGGGGTTACTGGGTTGAGGGGATAGGGTGGAGGCGTGGGCTTAAGTAGGGTGCTCTTTTTAAGGGCTGGTGCAGACTCAATGGGCCGAATAGCCTCCTTCTGCACTGTAAATTCTACAATGTGATTCAGCCCATTGAGCTTGCTCTGCCGTTTAATATGATCATGGCTGAACATTCTTTTTAATGCCTTTGTGCCCCCCCCCCCTCTCCACACTATCCCCATATCCCTTTATAGTAAGAAGTCTTAAAACACCAGATTAAAGTCCAACAGGTTTGTTTTGAATTGGACTTTAATCTGTGTTCTAAGACTTCTTACTGTGCTCACCCCAGTCCAATGCCGGCATCTCCACATCATATCCCTTTATATCATTGGTATTTAGAAATCTGTCAATCTCTGCTTGAGATACTCGATGACTGAGCCGCCCTCTGGGGTACAGAATTCCAAAGATTCACAACCCTGAGTAAAAATGTTTCTCCCCATCTCAGGCTGATGTGGCTTACCCCCTATTTTGAAAGAGTGTCCCATGGTTCTAGATTCCCCAACCAGGAGAAACATCTTACCTTCATCTACCCTAGCTACCCCTTTTAAGCATTCTGTAGATTTCAATGAGATCACCTATCATTCTTCGACACTCGAGAGAATACAGGCCCAGTTTTCCCAATCTCTTTTCATAGGAGTGTCCTGTCATTCCAGGAACAAGTCTGGTACACCTTTGTTGCACTCCCTCTCTGGCAATAATATCTTTCCTAAGGTAAGGAGACCAAAACTGCATACAGTACTCCAAATGCAGTCTAACCAAGGTTCTATACAATGAAAACAAGACTTCACAATGCCCGTACTCAATTCTTCTTGCAATAGAGGCCAACATTCTATTAGCCTTCCTAATTAAAAACAGATATGCTGGATAAACTCAGCAGGTCTGGCATCAACCGTGGAGAGAAACAGAGTTAACGTTTCGGATCCAATGTACCTTTCACAGTTCAATTCACAGGACTCTGGTGTAAACTTTTAACACAAAACAAGAACCTTTTACTTTCTGGAGAATATCTCACAGACATGTCTCTGCAGCAGTCGGGAGGCAGGGACAGCCCAGGTATCCGGCACTCAGGGCTACAGGAGACTAGCCACCCGCTCAGTCTTAGTTAGATGGCAGGCCTTTGGTAGCGACTGTCAGCTCACTTGCTTACATGCAAAGACAGGCATTAGAACATCAGGCAGAACTAGAGAGTCCCTCAGCAGAATAGAGCACATGATGGAGTAGTCCGTCCGCATTCAGTCCGATGTCGTGGCTCAGACATCAAGCACCACAAGGAGGCCACCATGGGAAGGTTGACCACCACTATGGAAATCTTGATCCAGCAGGTCCTGCCAGACTTGTGCTCAGCCATGTACCCCACACCCTCACACTACTGTCGGCACCAGCAGAATGTAGGCCACATTCCTTGACCGTCCTTCAGGTACCCCATGTTCTGCAGGAGTCATGCCAGGTCCAGCTCCCACTTGAATATATGCACCAAACTGGCCCCAACAGCTTTTTGTGGTGGAGAATTCCACAACTCTCTGAAAGAAGAGGTTCTTCCTCATCTCAGTCCTGAATGGCTTACCCCTTATTCTTAGGCTATGTTCTGGACATCCTAGTTCTGGACATCCCCAACATCGGGCACATTCTGCCCACATCTGGCCTGCCCAGTCCCATCCGGTCCCATCAGGACTTTATATGATCCAACAAGATCCTCTCTTACTCTTCTAAACTCCAGTGAGTTCAAGCCCAGTCGATCCAGTCTTTCTTCATATGTCACTGGACACCCTCAATAGCAAGAATATCCTCCCTCAAACTAGGAGATCGAAACTGCACACAATACTCGAGGTGTGACCTCACCAAGGCCCTGTATAACTGCAGCAAGACATCCCTACTCCTATAC
The DNA here is from genome assembly GCF_047496885.1 of Scyliorhinus torazame. NCBI lineage: Eukaryota > Metazoa > Chordata > Chondrichthyes > Carcharhiniformes > Scyliorhinidae > Scyliorhinus > Scyliorhinus torazame. Next base: position 100,325,879 of record NC_092715.1, read on the forward strand.
TCAAATCCTCTCGCTATGAAGGCCAGCATGCCATTAGCTTTGCTCACTGACTGTTGTACCTGCATGCTCACCTTCAGTGACTGTTCCATCATGACATCCAGGTCTCGTTGCACTTTTCTTAAATTGCCACCATTCAGATAATATTTTTTTGCCAAAGTGGCTAACCTCACATTTACCCACATTATATTGCATTTGCCAAGTATTTGCCCACTCAGCCAGCCTGTCCGACTCACCCTGCAGCCTCTTTGCATCCTCCTCGCTGTACACACTGCCATCAGCTTAGGTGCCTTCTGTAAATGTGGAGATATTGCATTCAATCCCTTCGTCCAAATGCATATTGTGAACAGCTGAGGTCCCAGCATTTGAACCCTGCAGTACCCCACTAGGCACTGCCAGCCACTCTGAAAATAACCCGTTTATTCCCACTCTCTGGTTCCGGTCTGCCAACCAGTTCTCTAGCCACATCAACACATTGCCCTCAATACCATGAGCTTTAATTTTGCTCATTAATATCTTGTGTGGAACCTTGTCAAAAGCCTTTTGAAAATCCAGATACACAACATTCATTGGTTCACCCTTGTCCACTTTACTGGTCAGTCTCAAAAAAGTCCAGAAGATTTGTCAAACATGATTTCCCTTTAGTGAATCCATGCTGACTTGTACTGATCCTGTCCCCACTTGCCAAATGCTCAGTTATTTCATCCTTAATAATTGACTCCAGTATTTTCCCCACCACCAATGTCAGGTTAACCGGTCTAAAATTCTATTTTCTCTCTCCCACCTTTTAAAAAAAAAAAAGTAGGGTTACATTAGCTACCCACCAACCCATTGGAACTCTTCCAGAGTCTATAGAATGCTGCAAAATGATCATCAATGCATCCACTATTTCTAGGGCCACTTCCTTAAGTACTCTGGGATGCAGAGCATCAGGCCCTGGGGACCTCTCGGGTTTTAATCCCATCAATTTCCCCAATACAATTTCCTGATTAATAAAGATTTCCTTCAATTTCTCCTTTGTGCCAGACCCTCTGTCCTCGGACACTTGAGCAGCTGGGGTTTCCAACAGAAAGTGTCCCAAACCAAGACATGCACTTTAGTATGAGAGCCCTACGTTGGTCTTCATTTCCTTTGTGGCAGCGTTTGCATCCTTACACGGCACAGGGACCGTCCAGCCTCGATTCACAGTGCTGTTCTTCCTTGCTGAGTTTACATAGTGAGCCCATTAGCAGAACACCGATGACCACAGCAGATCTGGCCCTAGTGAGGCACGAGCTGTTAAGGCGCTAGTATGAATGCAAGACCTAACCTCTCAACAATGGTTTGGCTATTCCCTCAGAAGTCACAAAATGGCTTGGAGGGCTAGAGGAGCTGTCTCCTGATGGTCGGACGTAGTTTTATTCCTCTTGTAATTTTTCAGCTATTAGGGTAGCATGGGCACTCCTCTCCTCCATCGCACCAATATGCTCATGTTGTCTTTCAACATCCCTCCGGGCTTCCTGCGCCTCATCCACAGAGAAGGGCTCCTCCTCCTCCAGTTCACCTTCAGCAGGGCCTCACCTCTCTGTATAGCCAGAAGGTGAAGGGCACAGCAAACCATGATTATGCAGCAAACCCTCTCCAGTACATATTGAGAAGAGGCATCTGGGCAGTCCAGGCATCTGAATTGTACCTTCAGAAGTCCGACAGCCTGCTCAATGAGTACGTGGTTGCATGAGCAGCATTTCACTTTTCCTTAGTTGGAGTCTGAAGGCGATGCACCAGAGTTGAACCAATGTTTAAGTGGGTAGCCCTTATCCCCAGTAGCCATCCCTGCAGACGTTCTAGCCCATTGAAAATCCCAGGCATCTGGGAGTGACTGAGGATGTAGAAGTCATGGCAACTCCCACAGAATGAATTAGATATCTGTCTTGCAGTTGCATCCTGGGCAATGAGTTCAAAGTCCTGTGCAATTGATCTGCAGTGGCACCAAGTGAGTATGCAACCAGGAAGGAGCTCCAGAGTCCAGTTTAGCTGTCCTCCCACACTTCATCACATCCCTCCTGCAGGACGCCATATGACCTTTGTGTCAATTTACAGGGCGGAGTTTGACCCTCCCTCAATGGCCACGTGCCTCTGATTTATCTAGAGCCTCATGACGTGCAGGTAAAGATGCCAACTGTTATTCTCCAGCTTTCCCTACTAAAACTGGATCCTGTCGTTGTGGTGCCATTGCCTCATGTTGACCTGTACCCACCCTATCAGGAAGCCTAATGTACCGTCACATTCATAGAACCCTCTGCCTTCTCCCTTTAGATCATGTATGCAAACTAACTTTAAATTCTGCAACTTAAAATGTTCCCAAATACAGTAGCTGAATGGGTCTATAATTCAAATAATTTTCTGCAGGTAACCACATTTAACATAGTGACAATATTTGAAATTTAGAATTCTATTACTTAGCATGAAAAGGATTTACTGCGACATTGTGGTTGCATCACCGGAATAGAATCATAGAATTTATAATGCAGAAGGCTATAATGCAGGAGGCCATTTGGCCCATCGAGTCTGTACTGGGCCTTCGAAAGAGCACCCTACTTAAGCCCATGCCTCCATCCTATCCCTGTAACCCAGTTAACCCCACCTAACATTTTGGACACTGAGGGGCGATTTAGCGTGGTCCATCCACCTAATCTGCACATCTTTGGGAGGAAACCGGAGCACCCGGAGGAAACCCACACAGACACAGGGAGAAAGTGCAAACTCCACACAGACAGTGACCTGAAAGGGTAAATAAAGGGAAAAAGTAAACTAACCAGGAATATAAAGACTCACAACACCAATGATTTGAAATCACAAGCTTTCGAGCGCTGCTCCCTCATCAGGTGAAGGAGAAGCACTTAGAAAGCCAGAGATTTCAAATAAATCTGTTGGGGGACTTTAACCTGGTGTTGTGAGACTTCTTACTGTGCTCACCCCAGTCCAGCTCCAGCATCCCCACATCAGGAATATAAAAACAGAATGTAAATAAAAAGGAAAGTAGCTAAAGTAAATATTGCTTAAAGAACAATATCATGACATATTTCATAAGTCTCTTTCATATCTCATGATCTATTGTAATCAAGAAATTTAAAATGGGTGAAAGATTTGATTTCACTGTATTAACTATATTATCCGGAATGGAGAAATTAAGTACAAGAGGGAATAATCTTTTTGGAACTAGACCATAAAGAAGTGGAATCAAAAAGCACTTTTTCCACACAGAACTTTTGTGACAATTTGTAACTCCCTCTGAACTGTCTGTGGATACTGGGTCAATATAAATTTTCAATGTTGAGATTGATGGATTCTTTGTTGGGAAAGTGCATCAAGGTATACAGACCAAAGGCAGGTAGGTTTGGGGTACAGTACAGACATTACATGGTCCGATGTGATCTATTCAAGTTACTTTTCCAGGAAATTGAAAAGCCTCAACAGGAAGGCTCAGACACAGAACAAAGGAATTTACGACACAAGTCACAGATCACATTGTTCCAGGAAATTCTGATCCATTGTTATATGAAAGACACGCAAGTCCTCTTCTTACCATCCTGACAACATTCATACAATATAGTCCATAGTACATTAATAAATGCATGTGATCTTACAACCTGCAATATTTAAAGCATTAAAACATTCATAAACCAAAATTAAAAAGGTTGAAATTTAATAGCAACCGATGATTTACAATTACCTCCTGATCAAGAACATTAAGTTTTAATTTGAATGGCTCGCTTAATTAGACTTTAAACCACTTTCCACAATTACCAAGTCTTAAGAATTTATTTCACGGGATGTGGATGTTGCTGTAAGACCAGCATTTATTGGCCAGCTTATGTACTCTTAAATCGAATAGCTTGCTGGGTCATATCAGAGAGTGATTAATCACAATGTTTTGGGTCTGGAATCACATGTAGCCCAGACCAGGTAAAGATGGCAGATTTCCTTCCCGAAAGGACATTAGTGAATATCAATCGATGATAACTTCAGGTCACCATTACAAGATTTATTAACAGCTGCCATGATGGGATGTGCACCAGATGTTAACTCCATCAAATCATTAGCCTGGGTCTAATTACTAGTCCAGTCCCCCCACCCACCACCCCCCAAGTTGAATGGATTAAAGGCAGAAATAATACACAAGTTTGGACAGGAAGATTTAATTTCATTTGTACGTGGAACCATTCTTTATTGAGTCAGTTTTAGTTGCTAGAATATTTTCAAACAAATTTTAAATTCCTAAAATTAGTGCCCAAAGCACAAGATGATGATTGAAAACAATAGGTGGGGAAATGCAAGAGAATGGGTTTGTCAAAGGGTAAACTCCAGTTATCCCTCCCGCCAAGAACTAGATTGAAGTGTAATGAATGAAAACCATGTCTGCTACTACTGACCTGTTGTAGAATTGGTCCGAGAGAGTTCTTGTCTTTCTGATTAACACCATCTTTCTGTAATCGGGCCAGAAGCTCTGGTTTCTTGAAGGGTTTTAGTACCAATAAGTGGATTACCCTATCCCTATAAGATCGTTGGGAAACACTGTTGTTTATATTGCACTTCCTTATTGTACTTGCAGGATTAATGGGAGTTGACCGTTTCCTTTCAGGTACAGCATCTGGGATGCCTGGTGCTGGTTTACGAATTTGCACTCTCTTACCTAGAAATAGTGCAAAAACAACTTGTAAATTAAATGAAAACCAAATGAAGAGAAAAATTTAATTATACATATATGCTAAACTAAGAAGTATTCATTTTGTGTCCCAATAAAACAGCATGGACTTTGCAAATAGTTTTACATTGTTAACAATGGACAAACATAGAAAGCACATCCATTTTATAATAATCTACAAACACTATTTTCAGTTCACCTTTCCTCTTCCAAACCATGCACCCTCAGTTAGAGTTTGCAATTAAGTGAAATAAATCATAAATATAAGGTCGGATTCTTTGGCCGTGTCTGCCCGGCGACAAGAAATTGACGTCTGAGATCAATGGACATCTACATGGTCCGCGTCTCGCCGTGGCGATCTTGCTGCTGGTGCAGCAGAAGAATCCAGCCCATAATCTCGGCACTGTAGCACAGTGGTTAGCACTGTTGTTTCACAGCACCTGGGTCCCAGGTTCGATTCCCGGCTTGGGTCACTGTCTGTGCGGAGCCTGCATGTTCTCCCCGTTTCTAAGTGAATTTCCTCCGGGTGCTCCGGTTTCCTCCCACAAGTCTCGAATGCCGTGCTTGTTAGGTGAATTGGACATTCGGAATTCTCCCGCTGTGTACCCGAACAGGTGCCGGAGTGTGACGACTAGGAGATTGTCACAGCAACTTCATTGCAGTGTTAATGTAAGTCTACCTGTGACACTAATAAAAGCTTATTACCATTGAGTAAAGCAGAGGTACGAGAGTCTATTATATAAATTGTTACAATCTTAAGTGCTTTAAAAGACTAACTGAATGCTTATAAGAATCCATAGCATCTTTCTATGTTATGTGATGTTAAATGCAAAATTCTGAAAATGATCATGAATACAAGTGAAGAGGCAATATTCCCAGATAGGTCATGTCACTAACAGAACTGCGCATAAATCTAGTTTTAAAAGTATGGTGAATTTTGCAATGACATAGGAAAAGTTTATCCTGAAATCACTTTGCTAGGCAGTGAAAAATCAGCCAGGTAGCAACTCATACAAGTCCTTTGAAAATTGCATTGACAGAAAAGCTGGATAACTGTTCACAATACTAAGTAGAGAAATGTGGGCAACAATATAACTTTGATAGAATTGGAGACCTTGCAGCAGGAAAGCTGGTTGTTCTCATTTGGGTTGAAAGTTGAAGCTAACCTGGACGAGTATGCAACCACCGTCACAGACTTCATCAGTAAGTGTGTCAGGACTGTGCACCAAAGGAGACAATACGGGTGTGCCCCAATCAGAAACCCTGGCTCAACCGAAGGGTTCACTCACTCCCTGCTGAAGTTCCGGATGCCGGCGTTCAAGTCTGACGACCCTGACTTTTATAACAAATCCAGCTACGACGTACGGAAAGCCATCAGGCATGCCAAAAGACAATACCGCATCAAATTAGAGTCCCAGGCCAACGACACTAACCCACACTATGACAGGGCTTACACGAGATCACAGGCTACAAAGCAAGGCCAGGCGGAATGTCTGGGGCTCGAGCATCCCTCCCTGATGAACCGAACAACTTCTATGCCCGCTTTGAGCAGTCAGGCAATGCATCAGTGCCACCTACCCCAACAGCCCTGGACACACCCATACCCACTATTACAGCCTCAGAGGTAAGAGCTGCCTTCTTGAAAGTGAATCCGCGGAAAGTGACGGGCCCCGACGGAGTCCCTAGGCGAGCACTCAAAGCCTGCACAAACCTGCCGGCGAGTGTATTACAGACATCTTCAACACCTCACTCCTCCGCTCCGAGATCCCCACCTCCTTCAAAAAGACCACCATGATACCAGTACCAAAGAAGAACAAGGTAGCCTGCCTCAACGACAATCCACCAGTGGTCCTGACGTCTGTTATCATGAAATGCTTTGGGATGCTAGTCACGAGACAAATCACTGCCAGCTTTCCAGACGGTCTCGATCCATTGCAGTTCGCCTATCACTGCAACTGGTCCACAGCAGATGCCATCTCCCTGGCTCTATAATCAACACTCGAACACCACAAGGACACCCACATGAGACTACTGTTCATAGACTACAGCTCCACCTTCGACACCATTATCCCGACAAGATTTATAACCAAACTCTGCAATTTTGGACTTGACACCTCCCTGTACAGCTGGATCCTCGGCTTCCCCACCAACAGGCCACAATCTGTCAGGATAGGTAACAACACCTCCACCACAATAGTCCTCAACACCAGGGCCCCGCAAGAATGTGTGCTCAGTCCTCGACTGTACTCCCTATACACACATGATTGTGTGGCAACATTCAACTACAAATCAATCTAGAAGTTTGCAGATGATATGACTGTGGTGGGTCATATCTCAAACAACAACGCATCAGACTATAGAAGGGAGATAAATTGCTTGGTTGCATGGTGTACCAAAAAAAACCTCTCCCTAAATTTCGGAAAGACCAAGGAACTGATCGTTGACTTCAGGAAGCGTAGCACGGCACACACACACATCTGCATCAATGGCTCCGAAGTGGAGATAGTCGATAGCTTTAAGTTCCTGCGGGTCACCATCACCAACAGTGTGTCCTGGTCCACTGACGATGATGCAACAGTCAAGAAAGCCCAACAATGTCTCTACTTCCTACGGAAGCTAAAGAAATTTGGCATGTCTGCATCGACTCTCACAAACTTCTGCAGATGTGCTATAGAGGGCATCCTATCCAGCTGCATCACAGCTTGGTATGGCAACTGCTCGGTCCAAGATCGCAAGAAACTGCAGAGTGTGGTGAACGCAGCCCAACGCATCACACAAGCTTGCCACCCGCACATTGATTCGGTCTATACCTCCTGCTGCATCAGGAAGGCAGACAGCATTATCAGAGATCCCTCCCACTCAGGCTTTGCCTTCTTCCAGACCCTTCCTTCAGGCAGAAGATACAGAAGTCTGAAGACCCGCACATCCAGACACAGGAACAGCTTCTTCCCCCTCAGCTACTAGACTCCTTAACGACTCTCCGTCGGATTGATCTGTTCCCTGTAAGAACACTATTCACGGCGTCCTATGTTGCTCTTGCTCATGTTTTTGGTTTATTTGGCCCCTTGTTCCACACTGTAACCAATCACTGTTTGTCGATGTACCATTTGTCAATGTACTTTTCATTGTACTTTGGTACATGTGACAATGAATCAAATCAAGTCACTCTCGTAAAAGATGATCAATTTGAAAATGATATGAATGGTAAACTGGGAGTATTGCAGCACTAGGAGTCAACGTAAGTCAGGGTGATGGGATAGTGCAACTTTGTGTGGGTTAGAATATGCACACCAGAATTTTAAGGCAGCTAAAGTTTATGGAGAATAGGAAGCTACCCAAGAGATCATTGAAGTAGTCATGTCTGGAGGTATATATGACAGTTTCAGATAAGGATGGAGGTGAGAAACAGACGATATTACAAAGTTGTAAGTAACCAACCTTTGTGAAGGGTAGTTTAAGAAGTCGTGGGGTGGCACGTGGGACAGTAGTTAGCACTGGGCTACGGTGCTGAGGACCCTGGTTCGAATCCTGCGCTGGGTCACTGTCCATGTGGAGTTTGCACATTCTCCATGTGTCTGCGTGGGTTTCATCCCCACAACCCAAAGATGTGCTGGTTAGGTGGATTGCCCCTTAATTGAATTTTAAAAAATAATTGGGTACTCCAAATTATTTTTTTTTAAGTCGTAAGTTCAGCTTGATATCAAGTTGGAAACTGAGGTTATGAACAATAGGCTTCAACATGTGGCAGTGGCCAGGGAGGACAATTGGTGGTGCGGGATACAAATATAATGGTTTCAAACTTCTTATTAACTGCAATTTCCTCCAATCAATCATAGGCCTGTTTGTCTAACAAGAAGGTTGAAAAGCAGAGGTAGAGTTGGATGCTGCAGTATACATATGGATCCCAATGCCACATCGCACATCTTTAGATGCTGTCACAAGATCAGAATTTTGATGAGGATTAGGAGGCGGCTAAGGATTGATCCTCAGAGGACTACACAGGCAACTGAGCAGAAGGAGGGCAAAACTATTACTGTAGATGCACTGGCTACAATTGAATGCACAAGAATGGAACCAAAGTGAGAGCAGTTCCATTGAGCTGGAATGGAGAAGTGCAGGAGGAGAATGGTGTGTCAAAAGGATGCAAAGTAGTTGAAAAGGGCAAGGAGAAATAGTGCACCATGATCAGTCCTAGAATGCAATTTGTGACTTTGATTGCGGCAGGGATGGAATCCACACATGGGAACTGTGCACATTTCTGGTCTCCATATTATAAAAATAGAGGGATGAGACAAAGTGCAAAAAGAATTTACAAAATTTATACTGGAACAGAGCCCATTTCGCTTGGAAAGAGGTAGAGACAGGGTCACTGAACATTTTTAAGGCAGAGGTATATTGATTCTTGATGAACAAAGGAGCAATGGAGTTAAGGGCACAATCAAATCATCCAGAAGTTTATCAAATAGAGCAGCAGGCTCGATGAGCCAAATAGCATACTCCTGCTCCTAATTTGCATGTTCATATGAAAGAGAAAGTAACCTGGTTGAAGTCTTTAAAATTATAAACAGCTTAAAGAGTAGAAAATATGTTTTCATTTGGAGGAGAGACTGGGGCTGGTTTAGCACAGTGGACTAAACAGCTGGCTTGTAATGCAGAACAAGGCCAACAACGTGGGTTCAATTCCCGTACCGGCCTCCCCGAACAGGCGCCGGAATGTGGCGACTAGGGGCTTTTCACAGTAACTTCATTGAAGCCTAGTTGTGACAATAAGCAATTATTATTAAAAACTTGGGGTCATAAATATTGTCACTAACAAATTCCACAGGTGTAAAACCTTTAACCAGTGGTTAAAATGTGGAACTTTGCTACTACAATCAATTACATAAAGTTAGAATCAGTGAGCTTGCGGATGACACAAAGATTGGTTGGGTGGTAAACAGTGAGGTTGTGTGTCTTGGATTGCAGGAAGATATAGACGGCTTGGTCAAATGGGCAGATGCAATTTAACCCTGAAATGTGTGATGTGATCTCTGAAGGCAGAAGGGCAGGTTATTAGGTTGGAGAAAAAGGCATATGGGACACTTGCCTTTATCAATCGAGGCATAGATTACAAAAGCAGGGAGGTCATGTTGGAGTTGTACAGAACTTTGGTTAGGCCACAGCTGGAGTACATAGAACATAGAACGATACAGCACAGTACAGGCCCTTCGGCCCACAACGTTGCACTGAAACAAAAGCCATCTAACCTACACTATGCCATTATCATCCATCTGCTTATCCAATAAACTTTTAAATGCCCTCAATGTTGGCGAGTTCACTACTGTTGCAGGTAGGGCATTCCACGGCCTCACCACTCTTTGCGTAAAGAACCTACCTCTGACCTATATCTATTACCCCTCAGTTTAAAGCTATGTCCCCTCGTGCTAGCCATTTCCATCCGCGGGAGAAGGCTCTCACTGTCCACCCTATCTAACCCCCTGGTCATTTTGTATGCCTCTATTAAGTCTCCTCTTAACCTTCTTCTCTCTAACGAAAACAACCTCAAGTCCATCAGCCTTTCCTCATAAGATTTTCCCTCCATACCAGGCAACATCCTGGTAAATCTCCTCTGCACCCGCTCCAAAGCTTCCACGTCCTTCCTATAATGCGGTGACCAGAACTGTACGCAATACTCCAAATGCGGCCGTACCAGAGTTTTGTACAGCTGCAACATGACCTCATGACTCCGGAACTCAATCCCTCTACCAATAAAGGCCAACACTCCATAGGCCTTCTTCACAACCCTATCAACCTGGGTGGCAACTTTCAGGGATCTATGTACATGGACACCTAGATCCCTAATACTACGTGCAATTCTGGTCGCCACATTATAGGAAGGATGTGACGGCACTGGAGGGGTTGCAGAGGCGATTCACCAGGATGTTGCCTGGGATGGAACAATAAAGTTATGAAGAAAGTTTGGATAGGCTTGGGTTATTTTCGCTGAGCAGAGAAGTTTCTGAGGGGCGATCTGATCGAGGTGTACAAGATTGAGGGGCATGGACAGGAAGGATAGGGAGCAACTGTTCCCCTTCGTTGAAGAGTCAGTTATGAAGGGACACAAGTTCAAGGTGAGGGGCAGGAGGTTTAAGGGGGATTTGAGGAAAAGCTTTTTTACTCAGAGGGTGGTGATGGTCTGGAAGCACTGCCTGGGAGGTTGGTAGAGGCAGGTTGCCTTACAGCCTTTAAAAAGTACCTGGATGAACGCTTGGCACGTCATAACATTCAAGGCTATGGGCCAAGTGCTGGCAAATGGGATTAGGAAGGCATATCAGGTGTTTTTCATGCGTCTGTGCAGACCCAATGGGCCGAAGGGCCTCTCCTGCACTGTATTATTCTGTTATTCTATGATAGGAGCCAATTCAGTTTATTGCATTCATGCTAACTCTCTTTAGAGCAATCCAGTCAGTCCCATTCCCCTGTTTAATCCCCATAGGCCTGCAAGTTTATTTCCTTCAAAAATCATGGATAGTGTCCACTTCTGCCACCTTCGTAGGCAGCGAGTTCCAGGTCATTACCAACAATTCACTAAGAAAAAAGTCCTTCCTCACAACTTCATGTACCTTTTGCCTAAAACATTAAATCTGTGCCCCATGTCCTTGTAACATCAGCTAATAGGAACAACTTTTCTTTGCCTCCCTTGTCTAAGCCTTTCATAATTCTGCTCCTCAATAGAGAACAACTCCAGCTTTTCCAAATCAACCATGTCGCTAAAATCCCTCATCCCTGGAACCATTCTGTTAAAACTTCCATGCAACCTCTCAAGAACATTCACATCCTTCAGTGGAGGCAACTAGGATGGATACCAGAGGGGAAACAATGTAATAATAATAATAATCTTTATTGTCACAAGTAGGCTTACATTAACACTGCAATGAAGTTACTGTGAAAAGCCCCTAGTCACCACAGGAAGAAAGAAATAGAAGCACAAGCTGATTAGGTCAGTGAACAAAAGGTGGGAGAAGGCTGATGGAAAGTATAAATGTTGGCACACACCAGGTAGACTGAATGGTCTGTCTCGTGCTGCACATTCTACGCAGTTCCATGATTGAACAGATTCAAACATGGGAGTTGCAGGAAAGTTAGGCAGGGATTTAATAAATAATAATAATAATAATAATAATAACAATAATAGCTTGTTGTCACAAGTAGGCTTCAATGAAGTTACTGTGAAAAGCCCCCAGCCGCCACATTCCGGCACCTGTTCGGGGAGGCCGGTACAGGAAATGAACCCGCGATGCTGGCATTGTGCTGCATTACAAGCTAGCTGTTTAGCCCACTGTGCTAAACCAGCCGCTATTGGATTTTGGATTGGGAGGGATAACATCAAATGTGAGCTGCATGGAGGGATGAAACAAAGTCAGTGCAATCAACCAGAGCCACCATATCGGACTGAAAATAGGTCAACTCTTTGTCGCAGAAGACTGTGGAGGCCAAATCACTGTGTCTTTAAGACAAAGATAGATAGGTTCTTTATTAATAAGGGGATCAGGGGTTAGGCATTTATGGTCAGATATTTCAAGCATAGTAACTGAGAGGAGATGCTGTTTCATAGTTGGATCTCTTATGCCTACATGGATCACTTGGAAGTACATGTAGGCACTGCCAAATTCCCTTGTGGCTTTTGTTCCCTGGGAAACTTATGAGAATCCAATAGCATAAACGATTCGTGTGTGGAAACCTTTGGAGAGCTGTCTTTTGCAGAGGCTGTTCCAAATCTTACAGAAATAGCAAAACTTTTCCTGCAGTCCATCTCATGAAACAGAGATGGAGATTAGATACAGTGACATGTTTCGATAGGTGCAAAGTCCTGAGATAACAAATATAGACTGCACAAGTGACATGACACCTGTATTATCAGCCTAAGACAAAGTCCTCATCGCAATCCTGCAGCACAGTGAAACAAAAAAAATCTTCATCACGCTATATCATGTAATTTACAAGTCAATGACAAGGAAAAATGGATACTTAAATCCAACATTTGCTCTAAGTTATTTTTTTGTATACACATCTATCTGTTTAAATGCATGGCTTCTATAAAAAAAGAATTAGTGCGTACAGGCCAGAAGCAAGTTTACAATTTGTGGGGCCCCACACTCAACTGCATTTCTGCAGTCACTCACACTCCCCTCCTCCCCCCCCAAACCCCATTCACCCTCACTCTCTCCCTCATTGCAAGTCTACAATCTTAGCTAACCCCCTCAACACACACATTCCTACCCCCAGGCACACTCACTCTTCCCCCCCAGCCCTCACAATCTCACTCACTCGCTCACCTGGGTCTTAGTCTCCTGCCTCACTCGTGGCCAACGCTTGATTTGGGGTATTGCACCTCAGTTGCTGGTCAAATTGCAAACCTGTGAGCCTCATTTATTTGGCAGTTTACTTCATCTCATGGCGATTTGGTTTTGCCGTCTCACACTTTGTTGGTCTGATCTGATCAAGTCGCAAATCTGCATGACTCGCCGTCCTCCACTTATAATAATAATCTTTTATTGTCACAAGTATGAAGTTACTGTGAAAAGCCCCTAGTCGCCACATTCCGGTGCCTGTTCGGGTAAGCCGGTACAGGAAGCTGACCTTGTTCTGCATTACAAACCAGCTGTCTAGCCCACTGAGCTAAACTGGCAGTTGACCTCACCTTGTGGTAGCTTTAGATGCCTCACGCCTCGCTGCTGCTGGCCTACCTTCAGCCTGGGGTCGAGTCGCCTGCTCGCCTCATCTGCTGCTCTCCTCGGTGGCTGACCTCACTTGTAGTGGCTTTCAGCACCTCACTGTTGCTGGCCTGCCCTGGTTGAGTCTTAAACCTGCTCACCCCGCCTGCTCTTCTTGGTGGCTGACCTCATCTAATTGTGGCTTTCAATACCTCGCTGTTGTTGGTGTGCCCTCAGTCGAGTCACCTGCTCACCTCACCTGCTGCTCCCCTCACCACATGGTGGCTTTCAGTGCATCGCTGTTGCTGGTTTGCCCTGAGTCGAGTCGCAAACATAGCAAAACCTCAGCAGCCTCTGCCTTTCCCTTCTCACCTAGTCACCTCTCTTTGTTCCTCGTGCATACACGCAAATTAACCATTTGTACGGTTTCCCCGCTATTTCAGACTCACCAATCAGAGTCTTATTTTTCTCTGTATTGGCCGTTGACAGGCTCACAAGAGCCTATCAGCGAATGCAGAGAAATCGGTCTGATTAGCCAGCGCAGGAGACTCCCCATTGGTCAGGGCCCTGTGCTTAGGCACAATGTGTTTCATTGTAAATCTACCTCTGGCAGGTTGTAATTTAAAAGGGCCATGTTGTGCAGGGCTAGTTTGGAACTTTCAGGACGGATTGCTGTACGGCTTGTAAAAAACATTGCTTGTGACGGGACAGAAGTCATAAAAGTACAAAAATGGCTGCATAGTTGATTGTTGGGAAGTCTGTTTCTTGGGGTGTTTATTTGCTGTAACCTGTTTTGATACATGTTTGCAATAAAATACATTTAAAGTACAAAAATGGAGGAACATCGAAGTCCAGTGGGAAATAACCATTAGAAAGTCTTTGAAAAGCCTACTTGCAGGAGAGGTTCAATGGACATTGAATTTAATGAAAAATTGGATGGACTGGATAATGGACAGCCAATCTGCCCCCACCCATTTTAGACCACCACTGAAATTAAAAGTTCCATCCAGTTTTTGACACTTGAGGTACAATACAAAGTTGAAGCAATGTACAAACTGGCACAACTTCAAACATTAAAAATAGTGGGCGGAATTCTCTTCTCCCCCCCCCACGCCAGGTAGAATTGCCCGGGCGCCTCGCGAGTCCCGCCACGCCGTCCCGACGCCCGCACACGATTCTCCCCCCCCCCCCCCCCCAAACCGGCACAGCGCGACTCACGGCCCAGTGTATTCAAAAATGTTTTGACCTTGAAGTTAGTACAAAAAATGATTGCTTCAGATGGAATTCCTATTTTGGATTGTATTAATGTGCTACTGCATCTGAAAACAATTTCTAGCAAATAATTAAAAGGCTTCCTAGGATGCCACAACATAATTGGAGAGGTAACTCAACTAACTCAGCAAAGATTGAACCCAAGGCCATTCTGATTGCTGTCAGTTATTTATCGTCTTAATCAGCTGGGAATTTTAAATTGGAAACTTGATCTTGGTTTATTCCATAGAATCATAGGATCAATGTAGAAACAGACCATTTGGGACATTAAGCCTTTCTCCACATGACTAGTCCAACTAGACTCATCCCTCTTTTCTCCCTAAACCCTTTAATATTTATTTTTCAGCAACTAATTTCCTTTTGAAAACAAGCAGGAATTTCTGGAGGCAGAAAATTTATATTCTATCCATCTTATGTGCCAATTTATTTTAATCTTGCTTTGACCACTTTTCTGACCCTTGAACAATTAAACCAGGTAAACAAAACAGCACACATTCCCAATGATGATCATGCTATTGAAGTACCCAAAACACATAAGTAAATAAGATTCAAAAATATAAGCATTTGATTAATGAACAAGAGGCCAGTATCACAAGCCCATCCCTTTTTCAGATTTTCCTCTCAACCCAATTTTTACAGATCTCTCGATCCCTCCAGAAACTGACATTTCATTATCTCAAAACATATTATTTTGTCTGCATGTGAACCTTAATGCAGAGGGGAAAAAATTACTAAGATAATGCAGCTCCTAATAGTTTCTTGTATAAATGAAGGTGACTAATGCTTTAAACAGGCACTATTAAAGTGTCCTACCCTATTTTAAGATATAGGTTCATAAAATGGTTACAGCTCAGGGGGTCTTTTGGCCCATCAAGCCCAGGTTGGCCCCGTGCAAGAACTATTGAGCTGGTGGCACTTACCCACCCTTTCCACATAGCCTTCCCCATTTTATCTATTCAAGTTTGTAATCAATTTCCCTATCGAAAATCACAATTGAATCTACATCCACCACCTTTTAAGACAGTGTATTCCAGATCATAATCACTTACATAGAAAATAGGAGGCCATTCTGCCCTTTGAGTCTGCTCCGCCATTCATTGTGATCATGGCTGATCATCAAGTTCAATCCCCTCATCCCCCCTCCCCTCCCCATACCCCTTTAGCCCAAGAACTATATCTCATTCCTTCTTGAAATTATAGAACGTTTTGGCCTCAACTACTTTTTATAGCAGTGAATTCCACAGAATCACCACTCTGGGTGAAGAAATTTCTCCTCAGTCCCAAAATGTTTTCCGCTTATCCTCAAACTATGAAATGAAAAAAATGAAATGAAAATCGCTTATCGTCACAAGTAGGCTTCAAATGAAGTCACTGTGAAAAGCCCCTAGTCGCCACATTCCGGCGGCCCCTAGTTCTGGACTTCCCCACCATCGGGAACATTCTTTCTGAATCTACCCTGTCGAATCCTGTTAGAATTTCATACGTTTCTATGAGATCCCCTCTCACTCTTCTGAACTCCAATGAATATAGTCCTAACCGACTTAGTCTCTTCTCAGATGACAGTCCCGCCATCGCAGGAAATCAGCCTGGTAAACCCTTGCTGCACTCAGATAAGGACACCAAAACCGCACACAATACACCAGGGGTGGGATTTTTTGACCAATCCGCCGCATGTTGTTCAACGGCGGATGTGGCCTGCCAGCAGGATTTACCGACCCCCACCGTTGTAAACGGGATTTCCCGGTGACTGCACCCCTCGTCGCCGGGAAATCAGTGTGCCGGCGTGGGACGGGAATATCCTGCTGCTGTGAACAGTCGGTTGATCGTGACCCAGGTATGGCCTCACCAAGGGGCAGCACGGTGGCGCAGTGGTTAGCATTGCTGCCTCAGGTTCGATCCTCCACTGTCTGTGTGGAGTTTGCAGTCTCCCAGTGTTTGCGTGGGTTTCGCCCCCATAACCCAAAGATGTGCAGGGTAGGTGGATTGGCCACGCTAAATTGCCCCTTAATTGGAAAAAATGAATTGGGTACTCTAAATTTATTTTTTAAAAAGGTATGGCCTCACCAATGCTCTATACAATTGCAGTAAAACATCCGGATTCCTAGTCTCAAATCCTCTCGCTATGAAGGCCAACATACCATTTACCTTCTTTACTATCTGCTGTACCTGCGCGTTTACTTTTAGCGACTGCTGCATGTGACACCAAGGTCTCACTGAAATCCACCTCTCAATTTACACCCTTCAAATAGTAATCTTCCTTCCTATCTTTGCTACTGAAACAGATAACCTCACATTATTACCCACATTATATTGCAGCTGCCATGCAAATGCCCACTCAACTCAGCCTGTCCAAATCCCACTGAAGCATCTCTGAAACCCCTCACAGCTCACCCTCCCACCCAACTTTGTGCCATCTGCAAAAGGTTCAAGTCCCATGCCAGGACTTGATGGCCAAGAAAGGTGCCTTCATAACTCAGCTAACAGATTGAGCTAAATTTTTCTGACATCCCAATGGCAGGCGGTAAGAGGGGGGAGACGACTCCTGGTCAGCCATGCTTGATGTGGAGTGGTGCCCCTTGAGCCTTAAGCCTTTGGCCATAGACTAGCATCCTGTTCCTGGAAAAACCTGCTTTGGGAACAGAACTCAAGAAGAGTCATACCGACCCAAAACATTAACTCTGTTTCTCTCTCCAGATATGCTACCAGGCCTGCTGGGTTTATCCAGCATCTTCTGTTTTTATTCCAGTCTCTGCAGTATTTTGCTATTACCTCCAATGTGTTGTGTTGCATTACCACTGTGCTAAATGTGATACATTTCTAACAGAAATGGCAACTCAAAACTGGACACCCATGGGGCACGGTGTCTCATCAGCAGAATTGTATTCAACAACAATCTGTAACTTCATGGGATGGCATATCCCAACTCTGGCATTACCATCACATTGCGGAATCAGCACTAGCTCAGTCAAGCGTGCAGGAGGACAGGTCAGGAGACCACCAGCCATAGCTAAAAAGGTGTTGATCTGGTAAAGCGACAACACAGCACTACATGCGTTTCTAACAGCATGCAATAGCCAGGGCTAAACAATTCCACAACCAACGGATCATATCTAAGCTCTGCAGGATGGCCACATTCAAGCATTAATAATGGTGGACAATTAAACAACTAACTGGAGGAGACGACTCCACAAATAACTCCATCCTCAATGACAGGAGAGCCCAGCACATTAGTGCAAAGGCTGCAGCATTTTCTACCATCTTCAGCCAGAAGTACGAGATGATCCATCTCGGCCTCCTCCAGGAGGTCCCCAGCATCAGATGTCAGTCTTGAGCCAATTTGATTCAATCCAGATAGCATCAAGAAACAGGTGAAGGCACTGCATATTACAATGGCTATGGGCCTTGACATCATTTCAGCAATGGCATTGAAGACATGCTCCAGAACCAGTCGCACCCCGAGCCAAACTGTTCCAGTACAGCTACAACACAGGCATCATAGAATTTACAATGCTGAAGGAGGCCATTCGTCCCATCGAGTCTGCACCGGCCCTTGGAAAGAGCACCCCACCCAAGCCCATACCTCCACCCTATCCCCGTAACCCAGTAACCCACTTAACCTTTTTTTGACCACTAAGGGCAATTCAGCATGGCCAATCCACCTAACCTGCACATCTTTGGACTGAGGGAGGAAACTGGAGCACCCGGAGGAAACCCAGGCACACACGGGGAGAGTGTACAGACTCCGCACAGACAGTGACCCAAGCCGGGAATCGAACCTGGGACCCTGGAGCTGTGAAGCAACTGTGCGAACCACTATGCTACCGTGCTGCCCAACTACCTGGCAATGTGAAAGGTTGCCCATCTAAGTCCTTTCCACAAAAATAACAATAATCTTTATTGGCGTCACAAGGAGACTTATCAGTGCAATGAAGTTACTGTGAAAATCCTCCAGTCACCACACTCCGGCGGCTGTTCGGGTACACAGAGAATTCAGAATGTCCAAATTACCTAACAGCACGTCTTTTGGGACATGTGGGAGGAAACTGGAGCACCCGGAGGAAACCCATGCAGATATGGGGAGAACATGAAGACTCCGCAGACAGGGTCCCAAGCCGGAAATCAAACCCAGGTCCCTGGCGCTGTGAAGCCAAAGTGCTACCGTGCCGCCATAAAGCAGAAATAATCCAACTCGATCATCAGTAAAGTGATGGGTTGTCAAAAATGCTATCAAGCAGCATCTACACAGCAATATCCTAGTCAGAATGCTCAGTTTGTAATCCTCCAGATTCACACTGTGATCAATGTAAAAATTTGTCATATTTTAGATCTTTTGCAATAATGTTATTAAAACCTGGGTTAAGATGCAAACAGAAGTATGACTACTAGAGTTGTGATTAAGGTGTTGCGAGGTAATCATTGATTTGCAGTTGAAGTGTTCTGCTAATAAACCTTGAAAGTCACTTACTAGTTTACAGATAGCTAGATAATGGAATATTGTTTACATTTGAAGGACCCTGGTATGTAGATAATCGATAAGGGTTATGGTGTTTGGTCCTGGCTAAACAAATCAAGGGACACTTGTAAGAAGAGACAAAAGAATGCTTTATGATGTTCTGAAACATGTTGAGATGCAATATGGTGCTACAAAATTGAAAATCTCCCTTTTTTCTTTCTCCAAGTCAATAAAAATCAGCTCTGCAAAAGTTACATAATTCCAATTTGTAAACAGTAGGTGCATGATCAAATCTTAAATTTTGCTTACAAAGTGTAAAGATCTTCAAAACATATTGTCTGATAATTGGTCACACGATAGTTTTAAACACTGCATACAGCTGAAGGATTTTCTAGTGTAATGCAGCATAAATCAATTCTAGTAGCAAGACAAACACATCTGAAAGTAAATGCATGGATCTCCTGTTGGCTGTAATTGAAAATATGAACTACTTGTAATAATGACAGAACAAATATACTTTCTCAGGTCTCTCCTCATCTCCATTAAGACAGATTTGATGTTGCTTCACTAAATGTTCTGAACTATTTTAATACCATTGTGATATTTCTGTCCTGATCCAAATAGGGTTATAAGGTGCACAACAATGCAGTGGCCAGCTCAACATCAATTTCCCTGGTCCCTCAGGATATGCAATATATCACAAGACTATATTCCCAGACAGAAACAAGAATAAATCAGTGGAATAAAAGGATAAAACTGAGCATCTAAGTCTTGCTTCTATGAACTCCACAATATCAATGTGCACTTATATAATGCCTTTGACAGAGTAACATGTATAAAGGTGCTTCTTGGGAGTATTTACAACATTTCACACTGAGCAACGAGATTTTAGAACAGATTGCCAAAAGCTTGGTCAGAGGTAAATTTTAAAGAAACCAGTAATTAAAAAATTAAGCAGCAATTCATATGTGGTAAACCTGATCATTTTACTCTTGAATGTAGTCACTGACTTCAGCATTGACTTTCCAGGACACATAAGGAAAGCACTTGGGTCACAGCATTATGAAAAGAGGCATTTCTGTTTTTGCTGTTGGAATATAAACACCGTCAGATGTTACAACAACTGCTCTTCCAGCCAGTTTGGATATTTTTCAGCTCTTAGAAAGCACAACAACCAGAAATACACTTGTAGGTCATTATTTTGACAAATGATGACATATACTTCTTCTCGGCCCTTAAATGTGCATTCAAAATATGGCATTACTCATCAATTGTTCGATTTCACATATTTTACTGAATTCTGCTTTTCTGTAAAGTTACAAAAACACTTGCCCTCACCTACATATCGGCCACCAGGTTTAATAACTTTGGTACTTCGACTACGGGTTTCCTCTTCTGCTTGAGTCATACGCTCTCGTGTTATCTGATAAGAATCATTTGTTGCACATATTGTAATTTTATCCTGTATGCTTCCAAAGCAGTCCAGTTCTGAAACTCCATTGCTAAAGAGATAGAGAGTGGATGTTAAGTTAGCTTCAGTTCCTATATTAACACTAAGATCCATCACCTTCATAACAAACAGAATTTTAGCTATATTTGATCAAATGTTTATTAAAAATAGTTATAATAAATGGCATATTTTAAAGGTACCAGTATATATACCTCTTATTCTATTTCCCAGATTTGGCATAATTACTGAATTACTCAAGACGATATTGTAGCTGCAGTTCAGAAACGGGTTGTCTAATCAAATTTGTTTGCACCAATAACATGCTTTCAGTTGCGACAATTCATTCTGGGACAGGGGCACCATTCAAGAAAGGAGGGAGAGAGAAAACAGGGACTGACAGGCTAGTTAACTGGACATCAGTCATCAGGAAAGTGCTAGAATCTATTATGAAGAAAATCTTAATGAACTTAGAAAACCGTAACATGATCAGACAAAATAATATGGTTTTATGAAAAATCGTCAAAACATCTTCAATACATTTACTAATCAGGAGAACGAATAGCTGAACTCCAAAAGTTATTTATTCCTATTTGGCGCAAGAGTAGAACTGTGCCAAACCATGGCTTACAAGGGAAATTAGAGACAGTATTAGATTCAAAGAAGGGACATACAAATTAGCAGAAAAAGCAATTAGCCTGAGGATTGGGGACAGTTTAAAATTCAACAAAGAGAACCAAGGGATTGATTAAGAGGGGGAAAATACAACAGTCAAGTAAGCTAGCGGGAAACATAAAAACTGACTGGAAACATTTCTATAGGTATGTGGCGAGAAATATTGATAAAAACGAATGTAGAGTGTAGCCACCTGAATTGGCCAAGTCCCGATTTAAAATGGCGAACGGCAAAGGCTGAAGGGAAATTCAGCCAACACAGGCAGAAACCAGCAGATGCAGGTTTGCTGTGTATTAAAACTCTGCAAAAGCCCAGACAGCATCAATACCAGCGACCATCAGCATAATAATGTAGCAGCTATCTACATACTAATGCGCAATCCCCGGGTGCAGTTGAAACATTTGGGATAAACAAAGCAAAGCCAAACTCCCCGTGCCAGCAGGAGTCAACGCAAAAGAGGTTAACGGACACCTCAAGACCGCCCATCGATCAGGGAGCCGCTCCACTATTGGAGAAATCGAACCAAGCGATTGGGACAAAGTCCAATCACTTGGGACCAGGTACGGGGTCCGCCCGAAAGGCAGGAAGCCCCTGGGGACTATAAAGTTAAGCCCCCAAGTTCAACTCGCTCTCTTCTTCCTGCTCAGGTTACCCAGCAACGCGAACCAACCTTGACCGTGACCGGTGCAGTGACCGCCGAAAGACCGTAAGTCTTAATTCAACGCTCGCTACGAGATAGGTGCTCCTAGCTACCAATCCGTACCAACTTCGAATCCCACAGACTCAGAACTCGAACAAAAGGCCATTTGTTCCCCTGACCTGGTGGGCCAGTCCGAAGTTAAGTATAGGCCTGTTAGTTGTAGAAGTAGCTTAGGCGTAGAATTTGAGCGTGAGTAGCGATTACTGTGTATAATAAATGTGCTTTGATTTGAATCTTACTAATCGGTGTATTGGGTTATTGATCATTACTTGGACTTGAACCTCGTGGCGGTATCATAAAGATACCTGGCGACTCGAGAGCAAAGGTAATAAAACAGAACAATTGAACTAACCGAAAAGTTAGCAACAAGGCCCCTTACAGCAAAAAGGGTATTCATAACGGGGAACAAAGAAATCACAAGGAAGACATGAATACTATATCAGAAGTTGTGAGAAACACAGGTTTCAGTGAGGAGTTGAAGAAATTAGTATTAGTAAAGAAATGGTTTTAGGGAAGTCAATGGGATTGAAGGCAGATAAATTTCCAGGGCCTGATAATTTTCATCCCAGAGTACTTCAGAAGTGCCCAGAAATAGTAGATCCATTGATGGTTATTTACCAAAATTGGAATCTGGAATGATTCTTTTCCAAAATTCTTTGGACTCTTGGCATGGTTCTTACATATTGGAGGATAACTAATCTTACAGATTGGGGGGGGTAACCCCGCTATTCAAAAAGGAATGTAGAGAATATTCAGGAAAATATAGACCAGTGAGCCTAACGCTGGAGTAGGGAAGTTGCTACAGTCCATTATCATCATAGAATTTACAGTGCAGAAGGAGGCCATTCAGCCCATCGAGTCTGCACCGGCTCTTGGAAAGAGCACTCTACCCTATCTCCACAACACAGTATCCCCACCCAACGCTAAGGGCAATTTTGGACACTAAGGGCAATTTATCATGGCCAATCCTGCACATCTTTGGACTGTGGGAGGAAACCGGAGCACCCGTAGGAAACCCACGCACACACGGGGTGGATGTGCAGACTCCGCACAGATAGTGACTCAAGCCGGAATCGAACCTGGGACCCTGGAGCTGTGAAGCAATTGTGCTATCCACAATGCTACCCCTCAAGGATTTCATAGCACAACATTTGGAAAGCAATGATACAATCAGACAAAGTCAGCATGGATTTACAAAAGGGAAATCATGCTCGACAAATATACTAGAATTCTTTGAAGATGTAACGTGTAGAGTTGACCAGGGAGAAGGGCGGCACAGTGCCTAGCACTGCTGCCTCACAGCTCCAGGGACCCGGGTTCAATTCCAGCCTCAGATAACTGTCTGTGTGGAGCTTGCACTTTCTTCCAGTGTCTGTGTCGGTTTTCTCTGGACGCTCCCTCCCACGGTCCAAAGATGTGCACGTCAGGTGGATTGGCCATGCTAAATTGCCCCTTAGTGTCCAAAAGGTTAGGTGGGGGTTACTGGGTTACAAAGAACAAAGAACAAAGAAATGTACAGCACAGGAACAGGCCCTTCGGCCCTCCAAGCCCGTGCCGACCATACTGCCCGACTAAACTACAATCTTCTACACTTCCTGGGTCTGTATCCTTCTATTCCCATCCTATTCATATATTTGTCAAGATGCCCCTTAAATGTCCCTATCGTCCCTGCTTCCACTACCTCCTCCAGTAGCGAGTTCCAGGTACCCACTACCCTCTGCGCAAAAAACTTGCCTCGTACATCTACTCTAAACCTTGCCCCTCTCACCTTAAACCTATGCCCCCTAGTAATTGACCCCTCTACCCTGGGGAAAAGCCTCTGACTATCCACTCTGTCTATGCCCCTCATAATTTTGTATACCTTTATCAGGTCGCCCCTCAACCTCCTTCGTTCCAGTGAAAACAAACCGAGTTTATTCAATCGCTCCTCATAGCTTATGCCCTCCATACCAGGCAACATTCTGGTAAATCTCTTCTGCACCCTCTCTAAAGCCTCCACATCCTTCTGGTAGTGTGGCGACCAGAATTGAACACTATACTCCAAGTGTGGCCTAACTAAGGTTCTATACAGCTGCAACATGACTTGCCAATTCTTTTACTCAATGCCCCGGCCAATGAAGGCAAGCATGCCGTATGCCTTCTTGACTACCTTCTCCACCTGTGTTGCCCCTTTCAATGACCTGTGGACCTGTACTCCTAGATCTCTTTGACTTTCAATACTCTTGAGGGTTCTACCATTCACTGTATATTCCCTACCTGCATTAGACCTTCCAAAATGCATTACCTCACATTTGTCCGGATTAAACTCCATCTGCCATCTCTCCGCCCAAGTCTCCAGACAATCTAAATCCTGCTGTATCCTCAGACAGTCCTCATCGCTATCCGCAATTCCACCAACCTTTGTGTCATCTGCAAACTTACTAATCAGACCAGTTACATTTTCCTCCAAATCATTTATATATACTACAAAGAGCAAAGGTCCCAGCACTGATCCCTGTGGAACACCACTGGTCACAGCCCTCCAATTAGAAAAGCATCCCTCCATTGCTACCCTCTGCCTTCTATGGCCTAGCCAGTTCTGTATCCACCTTGCCAGTTCACCCCTGATCCCGTGTGACTTCACCATTTGTACTAGTCTACCATGAGGGACCTTGTCAAAGGCCTTACTGAAGTCCATATAGACAACATCTACTGCCCTACCTGCATCAATCATCTTAGTGACCTCCTCGAAAAACTCTATCAAGTTAGTGAGACACGACCTCCCCTTCACAAAACCGTGCTGCCTCTCACTAATACGTCCATTTGCTTCCAAATGGGAGTAGATCCTGTCTCTAAGAATTCTCTCCAGTAATTTCCCTACCACTGAAGTAAGGCTCACCGGCCTGTAGTTCCCGGGATTATCCTTGCTACCCTTCTTAAACAGAGGAACAACATTGGCTATTCTCCAGTCCTCCGGGACATCCCCTGAAGACAGCGAGGATCCAAAGATTTCTGTCAAGGCCTCAGCAATTTCCTCTCCAGCCTCCTTCAGTATTCTGGGGTAGATCCCATCAGGCCCTGGGGACTTATCTACCTTAATATTTTTTAAGACACCCAACACCTCGTCTTTTTGGATCACAATGTGATCCAGGCTATCTACACCCCCTTCTCCAGACTCAACATCTACCAATTCCTTCTCTTTGGTGAATACTGATGCAAAGTATTCATTTAGTACCTCACCCATTTCCTCTGGCTCCACACATAGATTCCCTTGCCTATCCTTCAGTGGGCCAACCCTTTCCCTGGCTACCCTCTTGCTTTTTATGTACGTGTAAAAAGCCTTGGGATTTTCCTTAACCCTATTTGCTAATGACTTTTCGTGACCCCTTCTAGCCCTCCTGACTCCTTGCTTAAGTTCCTTCCTACTTTCCTTATATGCCACACAGGCTTCGTCTGTTCCCAGCCTCTTAGCCCTGACAAATGCCTCCTTTTTCTTTTTGACGAGGCCTACAATATCACTCGTCATCCAAGGTTCCCGAAAATTGCCGTATTTATCTTTCTTCCTCACAGGAACATGCCGGTCCTGTATTCCTTACAACTGACACTTGAAAGCCTCCCACATGTCAGATGTTGATTTGCCCTCAAACATCCGCCCCCAATCTATGTTCTTCAGTTCCCGCCTAATATTGAACTTCCCCCAATTTAGCACATTCATCCTCGGACCACTCTTATCCTTGTCCACCAGTACTTTAAAACTTACTGAATTGTGGTCACTGTTACCGAAATGCTCCCCTACTGAAACATCTACCACCTGGCCGGGCTCATTCCCCAATACCAGGTCCAGTACCGCCCCTTCCCTAGTTGGACTGTTTACATATTGTTTTAAGAAGCCCTCCTGGATGCTCCTTACAAACTCCGCCCCGTCTAAGCCCCTGGCACTAAGTGAGTCCCAGTCAATATTGGGGAAGTTGAAGTCTCCCATCACCACAACCCTGTTGTTTTTACTCTTTTCCAAAATCTGTCTACCTATCTGCTCCTCTATCTCCCGCTGGCTGTTGGGAGGCCTGTAGTATACCCCCAACATTGTGACTGCACCCTTCTTATTCCTGATCTCTACCCATATAGCCTCACTGCCCTCTGAAGTGTCCTCTCGCAGTATAGCTGTGATATTCTCCCGAACAAGTAGCGCAACTCCACCTCCCCTTTTACATCCCCCTCTATCCCGCCTGAAACATCTAAATCCTGGAACGTTTAGCTGCCAATCCTGCCCTTCCCTCAACCAGGTCTCTGTAATGGCAACAACATCATAGTTCCAAGTAGTAATCCAAGCTCCAAGTTCATCTGCCTTACCCGTAATGCTCCTTGCATTAAAACATATGCACTTCAGGCCACCAGACCCGCTGTGTTCAGCAACTTCTCCCCGTCTGCTCTGCCTCAGAGCCACACTGTCCCTATTCCCTAGTTCTCCCTCAATGCTCTCACCTTCTGACCTATTGCTCCCGTGCCCACCCCCCTGCCATACTAGTTTAAACCCTCCCGTGTGACACTAGCAAACCTCGCGGCCAGGATATTTATGCCTCTCCGGTTTAGATGCAACCCGTCCTTCTTATACAGGTCACACCTGCCCCGGAAGAGCTCCCAGTGGTCCAGATAATGGAAACCCTCCCTCCTACACCAGCTGTTTAGCCACGTGTTTATCTGCTCTATCTTCCTATTTCTAGCCTCACTGGCACGTGGCACAGGGAGTAATCCCGAGATTACAACCCTCGAGGTCCTGTCTTTTAACTTTCTGCCTAGCTCCCTGAACTCCTGCTGCAGGACCTCATGCCCCTTCCTGCCTATGTCGTTAGTACCAATATGTACAACGACCTCTGCCTGTTTGCCCTCCCCCTTCAGTATTCCCTCTACCCGTTCGGAGACATCCTGGACCCTGGCACCAGGGAGGCAACATACCATCCTGGAGTCTCTTTCACGTCCACAGAAGCGCCTATCTGTGCCCCTGACTATAGAGTCCCCTATTACGGGATAGGGTGGAAGCATCAGCTCAAATAGGCCTGCTCTTGGCAAGGGCCGGTGCAGACTTGATGGGCTGAATGGCCTCCTTCTGCACTATAAATGCTATTTATGAGAACTGGTGGATGTGGTTTACTTAGAATTTTAGAAGGCTTTCGACAAGGTCTCACAGAGCAGATTACTACGTAAAGTTAAATTGTATGGGATTGCAGGTAGTGTCTCGAGATGGATAAAAAGCTGGTTAGAGGAAACAAAATGTTGGAATAAGTGGATCCTTTTCCAATTCACAGGCAGTGGCTAGTGGGGTAACGCAGGGAGGGGCAGCACGGTAGCACAGTGGTTAACACTGCTGCTTCACAGCACCAAGGACCTGGCTTTGATTCCCAGCTTGGGTCACTGTCTGTGCGGAGTCTGTACATTCTCCCCGTGTCTGAGTGGGTTTCCTCTGGGTGCTCCGATTTCCTTTCAAGTCCTGAAAGACGTGCTTGTTGGGTGAATTGGACATTCTGAATTCTCTCTCAGTGAATCCCAACAGGTGCCATAGTGTAGACTCGGGGATTTTCACAGTAACTTCATTGCAGTATTAATGTAAGCCTACTTGTGACATTAATAAAGATTATGATTATTATCTGTGCTAGGACCTCAACTGTTCACATTATATATTAATGACCTGGATGAGGGAAATAAATGTAATATCTCCAAATTTGCAGAGGATGCAAAAATAAAGTTGTAAGTGGGGGAAAATAGTGAGGCTATTCACCCTAGTTGTAAGAATGGAAAAGCAGAAAAGGGTGTCATGGTCGGTGGCACTGCTGCCACACAACACCAGGAGCCCGAGTTCAATTCTGGCCTTGTGTGAAGTTTGCACTTTCTCCCAGTGTCGGCGTGGGTTTCCTCTGGGTGCTCCGGTTTCCTCCCACAGTCCAAAGATGTGCAGGTGAATTGGCCATGCTAAATTGTCCCTTGGTATCCAAAAGGTGAGGTGGAGTTACTGGGTTACGGGGATAGGTGGAGGCCTGACCCTAGGTAGGGCACTCTTTCAGAGGGTAAGTGCAGACTTGATGGGTTGAATAGCCTCCTTCTATGCTGTGGGGATTCTATGAATAATGTTTTAAAAATCATGAAAATTCTAAGTGCTGATTTTCAAAGGGACTTGGATGTACTTTTTAATCCTTTCATGGGATGTTCGAATGGCTGGCAGGGTCAGGATTTGTCGCCCATCCCTAAATGCCAGTGAGCCAAGTGGCTTGCTTGGTCATTTCAGAAGTTAATTACTGTGGATCTGGAGTCACATGTAGGCCAGGCAAGACCAGCCGATTTCCTTCCTGAAAGAAACTAGTGAACCCAATGGCTAACGACAATTGATGATGGTTTCATGATCATTATTGAGGCTAGCTTTCAAATTTAGTTTTAGAACATGGAACGTAGAACAGTACAGCACAGTACAGACCTTTTGGCCCAAGATGCCCATTTATCCTAATCTAAGATCAACCTAACCTACACCCCTTTAATTTACTGCTGTCCATATGCCTGTCCCAAGAGTCACTTAAATATCCCTCATGAGTCTGACCCCACCACCTCTGCTGGCAGTGCATTCCACGCACCCACCACTCTGTGTAAAGAACCTACCCCTGACATTTCCCCTATACCTTCCTCCAATCATCTTAAAACGATGTCCCCTCGTGACAGCCATTTCCGCCCTGGAGAAAAGTCTGACTATCCACGGCTCTCATCACCTTGAACAACTCTATCAAGTCACCTCTCTTCCTTCTTCGCTCCCCTGATAAAAGCCCGAGACCCCTCAACCTTTCTTCATAAGACATGCCCTCCAGTCCAGGAACCATCCTGGTAAATCTCTTCTGCACCCTCTCCACAGCATCCACATCCTTCCTATAATGAGTGACCAGAACTGGATACAATATTCCAGTGTGGTCTACCCAGGGTTTTATAAAGCTGCAGAAAAACCTTGCGACTCTTAAACTCAATCCCCCTGTTAATGAAAGCCAACACACGGTACGCCTTCTTGACAACCCTATCAACCTGGGTGGCAGCTTTGAGGGATCTGTGAACATGGACCCCAAGATCCCTCTGTTCCCACCACTTCCAAGAATCCAGCCTTTAACCTTGTATTCAGCATTCAAATCCTTCCAAAATGAATCACTTCACATTTATCTATGTTGAACTCCATCTACCACTTCTCAGCCCAGCATCCTGTAAATGTCCTGCTGTAACCTGCAACAGCTCTCAACACTAACTACAACCCCACCAATCTTTGTGTCATCGGCAAACTTACTAATCCACACTTCCACTTCCTCATCCAAGTCATTTATAAAGACCACAAACAGAGGTCCCAGAACAGATCCCTGCAGGTCACCACTGGTCATTGACCTCCAGGCAGAATTCTTTCCACCTCCAGGTGGAATACTTTCCATCCACTACCACTCACTGTCTTCTTTCAGCCAGCCAATTCTGTATCCAGACAGCCATATTTCCCTGCAACCCATGTCCCTTAACTTTCTGAATGAGCCTACCATGGGGAACCTTATCAAATGCAAATTTTTGTTTTGGTTTAATTAACTAAATTTAAATTCCACCAACTGCCATGGTGGGATGGGACCTGTGCCCTCAGAGCCTTAGCTTGGGCCTCGAGATTGCTAGTTCAGTGGTATTACCACTACGCCACTATCACATGTATACTGGTTAGCACTGCTGCATCACAGCACCAGGGACCCAGGTTAAATTCTGGCCTTGAGTAACTGTGTGGAATTTCTATGTTGTCCCAGTGTCTGCATGGGCTTCCTCCTGGTCTCCGGTTTTCTCCCACAGTCCAAAAATGTACAGGTTAGGTGGATTGGCCATGCTAAATTGCCCCTTAATGTCCAGGGATGTGTAGGTTAGATGGGGTTACAGGGATAGGGCGGGGGAGTGCCCTAGATCTTTTAGAGGTCCAGTGCAGACTCGATGGGCCAAATGGCCTCCTTCTGCACTGTACAAACTCTAATGCCAAAAGAGATGGTACAGCAGGAAAGCAAATGGAATGCTGCAGTCCAAAGATGTGCGGGTTAGGTGGATTGGTCGTGATCAATGCACGGGGTTACAGGGATGGGGCAGGAATGGGCCTAAGTGGAGTGTACTTTCGGAGGGTCAGTGCAGACTCAATGGGCTGAATGCCCTCCTTCTGCACTATAAGGATTCTATGAATTCTCTGTGGAATTTGGAGTACAAAAATAAGAAAGCCTTTCTACAATTGTACACGGCTTTGGTGGAATACAGTGGGCAGTTTTGATCTCGATATTGAAGAAAGGATATACCTGCTTTGGAGGCATTAAATGAAGGTTCACTAGATTGGTCCCTGGAATAAGAGGGTTATCCTATGATAAGAGGCTAACTAAATTGGGTCGATATTCTCTGGAGTTAGAAGAATGAAAGGTTCACCAGGGTAGATACTGAAAAGCTGTTTCCCTTGGCTGGGTAATCTAGAATATGGGGCTTGGGGGGTGCACAATCTCAGGGTAAGAGGCTGATCATCTGGGACCCAGATGAGGGGAAATTTCTTCACAGGGTTCTGAATCTTTGGAATTCTGTACCTCAGACGGTTATGGATGCTCCATTGTTGAATATGTTTAAGGATGAGACAGACAGATTTGGTCTCAGGGAATCAAAGGACTTGGGGAGCTGGCAGATGAGTGTAGTTGAAGTCAAAGATCAACCATCATCAGACTGAATAGTGGAGCGGGCTCAAAAGGCTGTTTGGTCTGCTCCTATTTACATTCACATGAAATAATATGGTTTCAAAAGCTAGCAGTTGAAAGACGATTTATGCAATTTTGGTTTAGCCATTAACATCCTCAATTCGGTGTCATTCATCTTCAGTTCCTCCTCTTGCTGGACTCTTTGGAAATCTGTATATTTACACCAGTCTGTTCGGATATATTGTCCTTTATTTATTAGTTATAAATGAGGTCAATATGAGCATAATATGTGGGGAGCTTTAGCAAAAAGACATCAACGTGAGTTATAAACTAACAGTAGCAAATAGAAAAACCCCTAATGTTGTATATCACATAACAGCACAATTTAAAAATAAACATATTTGGTTTAAGTACCTTTGACAGACTCAAATCACTTATGCATGTATTAATACATCAATGGCAAGTGTATTATACACTTCCAATGTTAAATTCACCAGAAAATATGCCCATAAAAATGTTTGCTAGAAACAAAATTGTATACTCAGGGCCTTGATCACACCTTTTTCACTGCTTATATCTCAATGACATCCTGGCCACCCAAGGCTTTAAAGCAACATGGATTTAAAATATCTGCCATTCGTTGCTCTATTGTGCTTACATTCTCTTGATATCATTTTAGAACTGCTTTAATAATTCCAAATATTATTCCAACTTGATTAGTATTGAGCTAGGAAATAAATTTCTTGTTGTGGTCATCAGAGTGCGGAATTCCAGTGCTGGAATACGTTCCCCACTTTAGAACAAACGTACGTGAAACAATATTCCCTTTCTGCCGTGACCATATGCCTTGCGACAACCTGCATCAATACAGCACCTTTAACATAATACAGTGGCTCAAGAAGCTTCTCAGAAACAGTCATGCAAAGTTTAGCACCAAGCCAGAAAACGCATTAAAGCAGATGGCTAAAGGTTTGATCAAAGGTAGGTATCGAGAAACATCTTAACGGAGAAGAGAGAAGTTGAATGGCAGAGGAGTTTAGGGAGGGAATTCCATAGCTTAGGCCTTAGGCATGTGAAGGCATGATCACGATGGTGAGGCAGTTACAATTGGGGATGCTCAAGCAGTCCAAATTGGAAGAGCAGCAGATGAGGGTTTTAGGACTTGGGAGGGGCTAGGTCATGAAGGGATTTGAAAACAAGGATGATCATTTTAAAATTGAGGTGTTGCTTGACTGCAAGCCAATGTGGATCAGTAAACACAGAGGTAATGCGTGAACAGGACTTGGGCGAGAGTAAATTATTGGGCACCAGAGTTTTGAACGTCCTCGTGTTTATGATACAATGCGGGAGGGTTGGCCATAATAGCACTGATCTCGGGTGAACAAAGCCGTGGACAAGGGTTTTGACAGCAGATGAGCTGAGCTAGGGATGGAGTTGGGTGACACTACAGAGCTGAAAATAGGTGGACATTTACACCAAGAACAACATCCAGTGGAGGATGTGCAGAGGAGATTCACAAGGTTGATTCCGAAGTTGAGTAGATTAGCTTATGAGAAGAAACTAAGTAGACTGGGACGATACTTGTTGGAATTTAGAAGAATGAGGGGAGATCTTATAGAAACAAATTATGAAGGGAATAGACAGGATAGAAGCAAGGAGGTTGTTTCCACTGGCGGGTGAAACTAGAACTAGGGGGCATAGCCTCAAAATAAGGGGGAACAGATTTAGGACTGAGTTGAGGAGGAACTTCTTCACCCAAAGGGTCGTGAATCTGTGGAATTCCCTGCCCAGCGAAGCAGTTGAGGCGACCTCATTAAAATGTTTTTAAGGCAAAGGTAGGTAGATTTTTGAACAGTAAAGGAACGAAAGGTTACGACGAGCTGAGTACGCAAAAAGATCAGCCATGTTTTTATTGAATGGCGGAGCAGGCTCGAGATGGCCTACTCCTGCTCCTAGTTCTTAAGTTCTTAAGTATTAATATGAATCTTCCACCTATTCCCAATTTTCATGGTGAACATATGATAGGCCCAGACCTTTCATACACACTGTTAACTACAATAAAATAAATCCCGTCTTCACCTTTTTGCACTCAAGCACTCAGGGACCACCTGTCCTAACTGTATGCAACCATCAGCAAAGGCAGCCATGAGTGGCACTGTTGAGATGCAAAAGCTCAGGCCATGCACCATGGATGTCAGCAGCACATGGATTAACCCTTAAAGTCTAGCAGCCTGCAGTGAGCAGAGGTTGAAGGCTGGGTGGATATTGTCCAACAAGTTTACTTCTTGTAGCGCAACAATTACTCAAGTCGAAAAGTGATGAAGTCAATCGAGGCTTTATTAAGCAAGACTTGTTCCCCAGCAGCTCAGTTACAGAATGCGGCTGCTGGGAGAACCTGGGCGCTTATACTCCGCCTTGCTGGGCGAAGCCAGCAGTCGGCAGATCCAACCAGGACCCGGTGCCTGTCTGCCGATAGCCTCTCGGCTTCACAGGTACCGTACTACCCCTTATACATACCACCAAATTCATCCCTTGTTAAAAAAGAACCCGGCGGGGTGGTGGGTCGCATGGTGGTAGGGATTTACAAGGCTGGTCCTGGAACTAATTTCATACAGTGGTTATGCATTGAGCTCAACAGTTAACTATGTACAGGTTTTGTCAGAATTATTAACATCTTTTTGTCACCCGGATTCCACGAGTCGAGCGGGTGCCCTGGTCGTCCGATCGCCTCAGACCCGGTGGTGGTGCAGGTGCTGGCTCGGGCACTGTCGTCTCTGGGAGCTTTGTGCTGTTCGTCCCGGTTTCTTTACTCCTGGGCAGGCACGGGAGGAGGACCGATCCACCCGGGAAGGGAGCGGTCGTGGGGTGCGCCAGTGGGAGGGAGGGGGTGATTGGTGTTGGGGGGGTGTGTGTGTTTCCGGCAGGCGCCAGGTCCCGCAGGGGGACCATGTCCTGTCGGCCGTCGGGGTACGCAACGTATGCGTACTGAGGGTTTGCTTGGAGAAGGTGAATCCTCGCGACCAACGGGTCCGATTTGTGCGCCCGCACATGCTTTCCGAGCAAGATGGGTCCTGGGGCTGCCAGCCAGGTCGGCAGCAACGTTCCAGAGGAGGACTTCCTGGGGAAGACAAGGAGGTGCTAGTGAGGCGTTTGATTAGTGGTGGTACATAGCAGGGACCGGATGGAGTGGAGGGCATCCGGGAGGACTTCCTGCCAACGGGAAACTGGGAGATTTCTGGACCGTAGGGCCAGTAGGACGGTCTTCCAGACCGTACCGTTCTCCCTCTCTACCTGACCGTTCTCCCGGGGGTTGTAACTGGTCGTCCTGCTCGAGGCAATGCCCTTGCTAAGCAGGAACTGACCCAGTTAGTCGCTCATGAAGGAGGACCCCCTGTCGCTATGATATACGCGGGGAAACCGAACAGTGTAAAGATGGTGCCAAGGGCTTTAATGACTGTGGCCACTGTCATGTCGGGGCAGGGGATGGCGAAGGGGAAAGGGGAGTATTCGTCCACCACGTTTAGGAAGTATGCGTTGCGGTCGGTGGAGGGGGGGGGCCTTTGAAATCCAAACTGAGGCGTTCAAAGGGACGGGAAGCCTTTATCAGGTGCGCTCTATCTGGCCTGAAAAAGTGCGGTTTGCACTCTGCGCAGATTTGGCAGTTCCTGGTGGCTGTACGGACCTCCTCAAGAGAGTAGGGGAGGTTGCGGGACTTCACAAAATGGTAGAATCGAGTGACCCCTGGGTGGCAGAGGTCCTCGTGGAGGGCTTGGAGGCGGTCTACTTGTGTGTTGGCACATGTGCCGCGGGATAGGGCAGCAGACGGCTCATTCAGCTTTCCAGGACGATACAAGATCTCATAGTTATAGGTGGAGAGTTCAATCCTCCACCTTAAGATCTTGTCGTTCTTGATTTTGCCCCGCTGTGCATTATCAAACATAAAGGCTACTGACCGTTGGTCAGTGAGGAGAGTAAATCTCCTGCCGGCCAGGTAATGCCTCCAATGTCGCACAGCTTCCACTATGGCTTGGGCTTCCTTTTCCACTGAGGAGTGGCGGATCTCGGAGGCTTGGAGGGTCCGGGAGAAAAAGGCCCCGGGTCTGCCCGCTTGGTTGAGGGTGGCCGCCAGAGCTACATCGGATGCGTCGCTCTCGACTTGGAAGGGGAGGGACTCGTCGATTGCGCGCATAGTGGCCTTTGCGATATCCGCTTTGTTGCGGTTGAAGGCCTGGCAGGCCTCTGTCGACAGGGGGAAGGTAGTGGACTGGATTAACGGGTGGGCCTTGTGTGCGTACTGGGGAACCCACTGGGCGTAGTAAGAGAAGAAGCCCAGGCAGCATTTCAGGGCTTTGGAGCAGTGAGGGGGGGTGAGAGGAATTCCATAAGGGGGGTCATGCGTTCGGGGTCGGGGCCTATCACTCCATTACACGCAACGTATCCCAGGATGGCCAGACGGTTAGTGCTAAAAACGCATTTTTCCTGGTTATAGGTGAGGTTCAGGGCGTTAACGGATTGGAGGAATTTGCGGAGGCTGGCGTCGTGGTCCTGTTGGTCATGGCCGCAGATGGTTACATTGTCGAGGTATGGGAACGTGGCCCGCAAACCGTGCTGGTCAACCATTCGGTCCATCTCCCGTTGGAAGACCGAGACTCCGTTCGTGACGCCAAATGGGACCCTTAAAAAATGGTAGAGCCGCCCGTCTGCCTCAAAGGCCGTGTACTTGCGGTCACTCGGACGGATGGGGAGCTGATGGTATGCGGACTTGAGGTCCACGGTGGAAAAGGCTTTGTACTGTGCAATCCGATTGACCATGACGGATATGCGGGGGAGAGGATACGCATCTAGCTGCGTGTACCTATTGATGGTCTGACTATAGTCTACGACCATCCTCTGCTTCTCCCCGGTCTTCACAACTACCACCTGGGCTCTCCAGGGGCTATTGCTGGCCTGGATTATGCCTTCCTTCAGCAGCTGCTGGACTTCAGACCGGATAAACGTCCGATCCTGGGCGCTGTATCATCTGCTCCTAGGAGCGACGGGTTTGCAATCCGGGGTGAGGTTTGCAAACAAGGAAGGCGGTTCAACCTTGAGGGTCGCGAGGCTGCAGATAGTGAGTAGGGGCATTGGGCCGCCGAATTGGAACGTTAGGCTCTGGAGGTTACATTGGAAATCTAACCCTAAGAGAGAGGGAGCGCAGAGTTGGGGAAGGACATAAAGCCTATAATTCTTAAACTCCCTCCCTTGCACCGTTTGGTTCGCAATGCAGAACCCTTTGATCTCTACTGAATGGGATTCCGCTGCTAGGAAAATCTTTTGGGTGCTCGGACGAATGGAAAGAAAACAGCGTCATACCGTATCTGGGTGGATAAAACTTTCCGTGCTTGTTGCATCGTCGTGGATGTTGCATCGCGGCGTTTTCTTCAGACCCCGTGGAGCCGTCTATGCTGGGGTCCTTGGCTATCAGCCAAGATGGCGGCATCCATGGATCGCACGCGGTCGGACAAAATGGCCACCCCCATGGATCGCACGGGGGGGGTCACAAGATGGCGGCGCCCATCCTCCCCGCGTGGTGTCCGGGACCCAAAATGGCAGTGCCCGCGGGCCGCACATGGATCATTGCGGGGGTTGAGTCTGCTGTCCCCGTTCTCCCCCGGAGATAGTGGCGACCCCTGGGACTGGCACACCGCTGCGTAATGCCCCTTTTTGCCGCAGCTCTTACAGATAACTGCGCGGGCCGGGCAGCGCTGCCGGGGGTGTTTCGCCTGCCCGCAAAAATAGCAGCAGGGCTCACCCGGATGGTCAGGTGTTCTAGCCGCGCAGGCTTGCGGGAGGGTGGGGAGTGCCGGGGAGTCGGTCACAACGGGGGTCCATGGATCCCAAGGGGCTGCCACACGGTCGGGGCCGTAGGCGCGGGCATTTTGTAAGGCCAAGTTGAGGGAGGCCGCAAGGGCCCGTGCCTCTGAGTCCTAACGAGTCTCTCGCTAACAGTCTCTGGCGGATTTGAGAAGAAGTCATACCTGCCACAAAAACATCCCTGATTAGGAGCTCCGTATGCTCGTTTGCGCTCACCGACGGGCAGTTGTAGTTCCTTCCCAATATCAACAGTGCGCTGTAGAACTCGTCTAGCGATTCTCCGGGGATTTGCCGTCTCGTCGCGAGTTGGTGGCGTGCGCAGACCTGGTTTATGGGCCGAATGTAGACTC
Source organism: Scyliorhinus torazame (assembly GCF_047496885.1). Classification (NCBI taxonomy): domain Eukaryota; kingdom Metazoa; phylum Chordata; class Chondrichthyes; order Carcharhiniformes; family Scyliorhinidae; genus Scyliorhinus; species Scyliorhinus torazame. The sequence goes on from NC_092715.1 coordinate 100,362,687, forward strand.
CTTTCAGCATGGTGAGCGCCGTCGTGAAATCCTCCGCGTCTTCGATGAGCGTGTAGATCTCCGGGCTCACCCTGGAATGCAGGACCTGCATTTTCTGGTCTTCCGTGGTCCGGCCGGGGGCCGTTCGAAGGTAATCTTCGAAGCATGCTAGCCAGTGTTTAAACACGGCCGCCGAGTTTGCTGCATGGGGGCTGATTTGCAGACACTCCGGGGCGATCCGGAGCTCCATAGTCTTTTTAAGTCTGCTTAATAAATTCTAGCGCAACAATTACTCAAGTCGAGAAGTGATGAAGTCAATCGAGGCTTTATTAAGCAAGACCTGTTCCCCAGCAGCTCAGTTACAGAATGCGGCTGCTGGGAGAACCTGGGCTCTTATACTCCGCCTTGCTGGGCGGAGCCAGCAGGCAGCAGATCCAACCAGGACCCGGTGCCTGTCTGCCAATAGCCTCTCGGCTTCACAGGTACCGTACTACCCCTGATACATACCACCACACTTCTAAAAACAATTTGTGGGATAATGTTGTCGACCCACATGTTCTGCGAAGCAGGCTTCATTGTCATTTTGTAGGAGACCTCCAATGTCAGCAAAGATACCAAACAATTATCCCATCATTCTAGCTTAATTTCAAGCCAGGAGCCCAGAGGTGAAATGTGTGCTAACCAATTGTGTTATACTTGCCTTCCAAACTATTACTACTTCAATTCCTAGTTCAAAATATCATTTAAATGTACCTGTTTGCCAATTGTCATCAACATGTTTTATCAAATTGGAATGGTTATTTGTTTCTTCTTATAGCCATTGATTTGTAGCAGAAAATGGTAAAAAGATCTGCATTTCAACTCATGAAACAAACTTGAATCAACAAGACAATGTTCTTGAAATGGTCCAACAAACCATAACATTCTTGACTTCTTGATATCGTGGAATAAAATTTGAGCCTAATAATACCTCAATCCCATTTTTTATTTGCAATAATTGAGATGGTTTAAGTGATGTGCCCCATTCACTAACAATAAGTTACAACTGCTCACTATGCACTTCTTCAGATCAAAATACTGTCAAACCAATCGGAATTGACTTCTTACATAAAAGAAACAGGAGTGCAAATAAATGATGATCTAACATTTAAATCAAGCAGGTTGGCTTGGGCAATCTTTGCTCAAGTTAGCTTGCTAAATAAACATGCAACAGGATACAATGTACGTCTCCTAATAGTAAGGCTCCAATGAGTCTTTTCACTCGAATCATTCACTGTAAAGAAAAGATGATTTACAGTACCTGGAGACATACTGCTGGACACAGTCAAAACTTCCCTGAGGGTTATCTTTTCCAACATTGGATACATAAAAGTCAAAATTTCGCACTTCGTTGCGGGCACCTGTTCCTGGAATCTTTATTGACTATGGAGAAAGGAAAATAAAAGCTAGCATTTAAAAAAAAAACAAATCAAATTAAATCAGATCAACGGTAGGCTACTCTTGGATAAATTAATCAACATACCTTTTCAGCATAGTGCTTAGAGAATGATGTAACTAAAGAAAAAAAGTATATCTAGCAATGTTTTCATTCACTGAAGGACTGAATGCAGGAGGAACTCAGCACAACTACCCAAGCTAAATGTTCTAAGCTGTAGCTTCCTGGCAATAAAATTTCCATTTCTCTTAGAAGATACTTAATGGCTCATCTTCGGGCCTCAGTACTAATCATTTTATTAGCTTATGCCTTTATAATAATTTCAACAGATCACAGAAACAGCAAAATGAAATAATGGTCAAAGAAATCAGTGTCCATTCATAAGGAAACATTTATTTGAATGCACTGATTAAGCTAAAGTTTTTGATACGTGGTTAGTCAAGTTAAATGTTCTTTCTTTTCTCTGTAGATCCATAAACCTTTAGCCAGTTCCAGCATTCTATAGAACATGGCTGACCTATACCTCAATTCCATTTACCCATATTCCTCAATATCCCTTACTCCAACAGAAATCTATCAAGCCAGGTCTTGAAAATTTCAAATCAGCCAGCCAGCATGCTTCTTTTGAGGGAGTTTCCAGATTTCCACTACCCTTGGCTGGAAAACGGGACGGACAGACAAGTCAGTGCTATAGTTAAGCAGAAGCTAGAAGTGCTTCAGTGCTTTTGCTTACTCTAACTTTGAGTAACTATTGTTGCAACACAGTTAGAACTATCCAAGTTTGTGATTTATTTTTCGATGCTACCCTGTGCGGGCAATTCACTGGAGTTCAGAAATTACGGCTTGAGTTTCAGTGCTCAAATGCAGTATTGCTCATGGGGTATGACAATGGCTCAATATGATTGAAGCACCATTCCCATCACATTGAAATAAAAGTCAACACTTTATTAACCCTTCAAAATACTTTTTGCCCTTGTGCATTTAGTGATGCATACAAGGATAAACTTTGCTAACCCACAGCTCTTAGTTTCGCAGCATTATGAAAATATTCAGACTTCTTAGAACAGAGGTACTGTACGGCAATAAAGATAAATAAATGTCAATCTGGTGCCAACCTTGGGGAACCTCCAAAACCCCCGTAATAGTGATGCCATCAAACAGGTTAAACAGCCAATCGAAATGAAGATTTTTCAGACAGCAAACCAGGAAGGAAAAATCGTCATTTAGTTTTAATAAATTTCATAGAAAACAAAATAAAGATTGGGCCGCGTGTCTGCAGGGAATACTCAGCTGATAAGGCAGCATTGGAGACAGAGAAATCGGGTTAATGTTAAAAATTAAATATTACAAAAGGTAAGCTTTAAAACTAAGTATTGTGAGTACTGAGTAAAGCAAGAAAACAAGCACATCCTAATTTAGGAGTATTTAGTGGTTATGTTAGTGGGCTAATAATCCAGAGATCTGGACCAACAAATAATCCAGAGAACAAGATATCGTGGCAGTATGATCATTTGAGTCCAGTGTAAAATAGGAAAATAAAAGCTGACATCCATAAAATTGATAATGAAATTACCTGATTGTTGCTAAAATCCAAGCGGTTTATTAATGTGCTTTCAGGAAGGTAATCTACTGTTTTATACAGAATTCTGTAAGTGACTCTGTCTACCTAAACATTGACACTTAGCAGTCTTCTGAACGGGCCCAGTCACTGTTTTACCACACTTGTAGCACAATGTCTCCAAACCATTGCAGCCATTCAAGGTGGTCCACGACCTTTTCAGGGAAACAACAGATGGGCAATAAACGTCAACCTTTCCAATGATACTGAAAATGAAAAAAATAAAACCGAACCTGCTTGCATCCTTAGTAATTTGATTTATTGATCGATTGGTATTTTCAAAGTAACTAAGACCAAGTATTTTCCTGGTCCATTGCACAAGAATTTAAAACATCTTCCTTGGAATCACCTTCCATTTAATACTGATGTAAAAATAACCAAGGAGAAGTTTCAACACCGAAAGAACATTCCAGGGAACTGCCCATGTGGTCTTCTGGAATGTAAAAATTCAAAAACAAAATCTTGTAGCTCTGTTTTTATTTTTCTGTAAAAAATGAAATATATTGAATTCTATTTCTTTTCATATAGGTATTGCTGCTAAAGGCCATTGATGGCTGAAATTCTCTATTTGGGAGACGATGTTCCCCCATCGGAATTGAATCACCTTTGATTTGCGCGAGCAAGAGCAAGAGAGAACCCCCCACCCAAAAGAGAACGCGCGATAGAGGTAGCTCGCGCGCGAGAGCGAGAGATAGAGGTAGCTCGCTCGCACGCGCGAGCGAGAGAGAGGTAGAGGTAGCTCGCGCGCGCGAGCGAGAGAGAGGTAGAGGTAGCTCGCGAGAGGTAGAGGTAGCTCGCGCAAGCGAGAGAGAGAGAGAGAGAGAGAGGTAGAGGTAGCTCGTGCGCGAGAGATAGCGGTAGAGGTAGCTCGCGCGCGAGAGGTAGAGGTAGCTCATTGCAAGGGGGAGGGCGCAAGGGGGCACGCGCGAGAGAGAGAGAGAGAGCGCAAGGGCGTGCGAGAGAGAGCGCGCAAGGGCGCGAGAGAGAGAGCGCGCAAGGGCGCGAGAGAGAGCGCGCGCAAGGGCGCGCGAGAGAGAGCGCACAAGGGCGTGAGAGAGAGAGAGAGAGAGAGAGCGCAAGGGCGCGAGAGAGAGAGAGAGCGCAAGGGCACGAGAGAGAGAGCGCGCAAGGGCACGAGAGAGAGAGAGAGAGCGCGCAAGGGCACGAGAGAGAGAGAGCGCGCGCAAGGGCACGAGAGAGAGAGAGAGAGAGAGCGCAAGGGCGCGAGAGAGAGAGAGCGCAAGGGCACGAGAGAGAGAGAGCGCGCAAGGGCGCGAGAGAGAGAGAGCGCGCGCAAGGGCGCGAGAGAGAGAGCGCGAGAGAGAGAGAGCGCGCGCAAGGGCGCGAGAGAGAGAGCGAGAGAGAGAGAGAGAGAGCGCAAGGGCGCGAGAGAGAGAGCGAGAGAGAGAGAGAGAGAGCGCAAGGGCGCGAGAGAGAGAGCGAGAGAGAGAGCGCAAGGGCGCGAGAGAGAGAGCGCAAGGGCGCGAGAGAGCGAGAGAGCGCAGGGGCGCGAGAGAGCGGAAAAGAGCGAGAGAGCGAGCGGAAAAGAGCGAGAGAGCGAGCGGAAAAGAGCGAGAGAGCGAGCGGAAAAGAGCGAGAGAGCGAGCGGAAAAGAGCGAGAGAGCGAGCGGAAAAGAGCGAGAGAGCGAGCGGAAAAGAGCGAGAGAGCGAGCGGAAAAGAGCGAGAGAGCGAGCGGAAAAGAGCGAGAGAGCGAGCGGAAAAGAGCGAGAGAGCGAGCGGAAAAGAGCGAGAGCGAGCGGAAAAGAGCGAGAGCGAGCGGAAAAGAGCGAGCGGAAAAGAGCGAGAGCGAGCGGAAAAGAGCGAGCGGAAAAGAGCGAGAGCGAGCGGAAAAGAGCGAGAGCGAGCGGAAAAGAGCGAGAGCGAGCGGAAAAGAGCGAGAGCGAGCGGAAAAGAGCGAGAGCGAGCGGAAAAGAGCGAGAGCGAGCGGAAAAGAGCGAGAGGAAAAGAGCGAGAGGAAAAGAGCGAGAGGAAAAGAGCGAGAGGAAAAGAGCGAGAGGAAAAGAGCGAGAGGAAAAGAGCGAGAGGAAAAGAGCGAGTGGGAAAGAGCGAGTGGGAAAGAGCGAGTGGGAAAGAGCGAGAGCGAGTGGGAAAGAGCGAGAGCGAGTGGGAAAGAGCGAGAGCGAGTGGAAAAGAGCGAGAGCGAGTGGAAAAGAGCGAGAGCGAGTGGAAAAGAGCGAGAGCGAGTGGAAAAGAGCGAGAGCGAGTGGAAAAGAGCGAGAGCGAGTGGAAAAGAGCGAGAGCGAGAGCAAAAGAGCGAGAGCGAGAGCAAAAGAGCGAGAGCAAAAGAGCGAGAGCAAAAGAGCGAGAGCGAGAGCAAAAGAGCGAGAGCGAGCGCTGTAGCCATGTAAAATGGCTGCGTTCCGATTAATCTGGCCAAAACCCAGTTTAAAATGGCTAACCCGAAAGACTGCTGGGAAAAGCAGCCAAGAAGACACAAGCAGGCAGCTGCAGACAGTTTTGCATATTCGGCTCTGGGAAGGTAGCCCAGATCGATACTCAGGGCTATCAACAGCCCATCAACCCAGGTATTCGCAGTTGCATTCAGGACTGTTTGCAGCCCATCTATTCAGACATCCACAGTTAAATCGGCTATCCCCGGGAACAATTGCAACATATTAGCAATTGAATACCGGGCCAGACCTGTCGGCGCCTGCAGTGGCCGAAACGTAAGAACTAGGAGCAGGAGTAGGCCATCTGGCCCCTCGAGCCCGCTCCACCATTCAATGAGATCATGGCTGATCTTTTGTGGACTCAGCTCCACTTTCCAGCCCGAACACCATAACCCTTAATCCCTTTATTCTTCAAAAAAACTATCTATCTTTATCTTAAAAACATTTAATGAAGGAGCCTCTACTGCTTCACTGGGCAAGGAATTCTATAGATTCACAACCCTTTGGGTGAAGAAGTTCCTCCTAAACGCAGTCCTAAATCTACTTCCCCTTATTTTGAGGCTATGCCCCCTAGTTCTGCTTTCACCCGCCAGTGGAAACAACCTGCCCGCATCTATCCTATCTATTCCCTTCATAATCTTATATGCTTCTATAAGATCCCCCCTCATCCTTCTAAATTCCAACGAGTACAGTCCCAGTCTACTCAACCTCTCCTCGTAATCCAACCCCTTCAGCTCTGGGATTAACCTAGTGAATCCCCTCTGCACACCCTCCAGTGCCAGTACATCCTTTCTCAAGTAAGGAGACCAAAACTGAACACAATACTCCAGGTGTGGCCTCACTAACACTTTATACAATTGCAGCATAACCTCCCTAGTCTTAAACTCCATCCCTCTAGCAATGAAGGACAAAATTCCATTTGCCTTCTTAATCACCTGTTGCACCTGAAAACCAACTTTTTGCGACTCATGCACTAGCACACCCAGCACAGCAGCATATTTTAATATTTTATCATTTAAATAATAATCCCTTTTGCTGTTATTCCTACCAAAATGGTTAACCTCACATTTGTCAACAATGTATTCCAAAGACAGGTGAGCGACCACCCCCCGATCGAGGAATCGCCTCACCATTGGACACATCGACCCCAGAGATTGGGGACAGATCCAATCACTTGGGACTCAGGGTCAAGGGCCGCCCCGGGAGGCAGGAAGCCCCTGGGCCCTATAAAAGTGAGGGTCCAAGTTCAGATCTCTCTCTCCTTATCCTCGCCTGCTCGAGACCTTCGCAAGACCAGCCACCGGCAATAGTAAGTTTGAATCCAGTGATCGCTATCCGGTAGAGACACCTAGCCACCGACCTGTAGCAGCCTTTTGAATCCCGCGGGCCAGATTTGACTGGACAAGCCATTCATTTCCCTGACCTGGTGGGCTCTTCCTAAGTTAAGTATTGGCCAGTAGTGATAGGTTTATTATATAGATAGTAGTATTAGTGTATTAATATTGCTTGTTGTATATAATAAATGACCGTTCTTTTAATCCTTACTAAGCGGTGTGCTGTATTATTAATCCTAACCTGAACTTGAACCACGTGGCGGTATCATAAAGATACCTGGCGACTCATGAGCAAAGGTGACGTAAACAGAGCAAATAGACTAAGGTTAAAAAGAGCAACAGCGCAAAGGAGCGAGAGCCAGCGCAAAGGAGCGAGAGCCAGCGCAAAGGAGCGAGAGCCAGCGCAAAGGAGCGAGAGCCAGCGCAAAAGAGCGAGAGCCAGCGCAAAAGAGCGAGAGCCAGCGCAAAAGAGCGAGAGCCAGCGCAAAAGAGCGAGAGCCAGCGCAAAAGAGCGAGAGCCAGCGCAAAAGAGCGAGAGCCAGCGCAAAAGAGCGAGAGCAAAAGAGTGAGTGTGCAAAAGAGCGAGTGCGCAAAAGAGCGAGTGCAAGAGTGCAAACGAGCAAGTGCGAGGAAAAGAGCGAGCGAGAGCAAGCGAGCGAGGGAGAGCAAACGAGCGAGGGAGAGCAAACGAGCGAGGGAGAGCAAACGAGCGAGGGAGAGCAAACGAGCGAGGGAGAGCAAACGAGCGAGGGAGAGCAAACGAGCGAGGGAGAGCAAACGAACGAGAGAAAAAGAGCGAGAAAGAAAAAAAAGAGGAAAAGAAAAAGCGAGAGAGAAAAGGAGCGAGAGAGAAAAAGAACGAGAGAGAAAGGAGAGAGAGAAAAAGAGCAAGAGAGAAAGAGAGAGAGAGAGAGAGATCTCCACGTATGAGAGAGAAGAAAAGTTTGATATGCAGGGATACCAACGGCCACAATCAAACAGTGCCTCAGTAAAAAATAATGGGAACAGGCCAAAGAATGTTAAAGAGACAAGCCTCAAGGCTTTGTGTCTTAATGCACAGAGCATTTGCAATAGACTGGTTGAATTATTTGTGCAAAAGATGTAAACGGGTATGATATAGTTGGAATTATGGAGACATGGATGTAGGGTGACCAGGGATGGGAACTGAATCCAGAGGTATTTAGTATTTAGGAAGAACAGGTAAAAAGTGAGTTGGTTGGCATTTCTGGTTAAAGAGGAAATGAATGCATTAATGGAGGATATTAGCTCGGATGATGTGGAATCTGTATTGGTAGAGCTGAGAAAGACCAAGGGCAAAAAACATTAGTGGGGATGGGCCCCAAAGGGTAGACCCCAAACTGTAGTGGTGATCTTGAGAATAGCATGAAACAGGGGAGGAGAAGGTCAGAATGGATGCAGGTGGAGGAGGCCTCAATGTATGGGGGCGAGCTTGAGAGCCCTGGCAGCAGCCCCGCTCTCATTTTTTTCTGGGTGGGTACACTAGTAGTCCCGTCATTGGGTCGTCTCTCTAAATTTTGAATCAGTTAGGGTGGCACTTTAATATAGGACGTATGACTGTTTCCAATATGTGGGAACCACAGGTTTATTCTAGGAGGGATGGACGCAATGGCCGGGGGTGGTGCAGGGAAGGGTAAGGGACCCTTTCTTTGAGGGGAGGTTCACGGGGCTAACAGAGTTGCAGGAGAAATTTGGAATTGCCAAGGGAGAGTTAATTCAGATAGGTTCGGGGGTTTGCATGGATTCCCTCGGCAGCCAAAGCACATGCTATTAGATAAGTTGTTCATAGCGGATGAGTTGGGGAGGAGTGGATTGGGGATATTTACGGGAGGCTGGGTGAGACAGAGAAGGTGCCAGGGGAGGGAATGGGAGGAGGAATTGAGCTTGGGTGGGGATCCTGGAGTGAAATATTACACCGGATCAATTCGACCTCACCCTTTGCTAGGATGAGTCTTATACAGTTTAAGGTTGTGCATAGGGCACGGCACATAGGCTAGGGCCCGTATGAGTGGGTTTTCCCCGTAAGTGGATGATATATGCGAAAGATGTGGGAGGGGGCTGGCAAACCACGCTCCTATGTTCTGGGGATGCATTGTTGGGGGGTTTCTGGGCAGTGGTTTTCAAGACCCCGTCAGAGATAATAGAGTGAGGATGCCGCCGTGTACTTTGGTGGCTATTTTTGAGGTTTCGGATTTGCCAGAGCTGCTGGAGGGAAAGGGGGCCCAATACCATTCGCCTCTGATTGGCAATGAATCTTATTCAGTTGGAGGTTGAAAGCAACACGATGGAGACTTTTTCTGTCCTATGTTCGGTTTGTCGCCATTGGGTTGGGGGATTAGTTTAGGGGACCAAAAGGGGGAAAATTACCAAACTGTGAATTATGTGTATATTGGGCTGTTGACTGTGTATGTTATTGGTTATGTTTGGAATTTAAAAAACATTTTTGTTTGTTTTTAAATCATTGGGGAGCAAAGATCAGTGGATCTTTGGAAAAGGATAAATATTTAAAGAATAGATGAGATAAAATGAATTCTGAATTGTTTTAGCAAAGAACCAGCGCAGACAGTGTACTGAATAGCTGCTATAAAGGTTAATAGTTCAAAAAGCAGCCCAGTGACAATCTTTCAATTTTAATTTCATACTTCCAAATAGGAAAAAACTTCCACTCGGCATTCTCCCTTAATAGTTTAACCTAGATTGGCAAATCTGTGTGGGAGACAGAACTTATTACCCTTCAGTATAGTTTGGCCCAAAATGCTCAATGGTTCAACCAATATCGACTCCCAAGTTAGTCACAATACATAGCACAATGTATTACAAGCATGCATCAGAACTAAAAAGCAAAGATTTGTTTTGAAGATGTGCTACATACATTTAATTATTTATTTTGAGGGCATTACCCTGTTCTTCTCTACTCACTCTGGTCATGAAATTCACTATCCTATAAAAACAGTTCGTTAAATGACTCAAAAAGCGAATGTATATCTAATATTCAAGACCCATTTAGAGCCTTACCCCACACAGGCAATGATGCACCATTAATAAATGTTTTGTGCAGAACTGAAACAAAGGCTTATTGTTCCCTTGTTGTGATTTTATTATTCCAGGTAGATCTTTTATACCTGTTAAATCTATTGGAAAGCTGGGAATGAATTGGAAAACGGAGAATGAATTAAAATGACATTTTCTACATCATATTATGTGGACATTTGTCGAATGGAAATCGGTGATCAATCACAGGTTTGTCAACATGGAGAGATTTAGCCACATGCACTCATGAGTAGAATTTGATTTTAAAAATACACAATGTAGATAAATGTACTCCATGGATACATTAACCTTAACATCTGCAGAAAGTTTGACACTTTTTCAGCCATTTTCATTCATCCAAGTTTGTAATTCTGCCACCGCACATCTTCAAGCAGCTTCTATCTTTTTGTAAAGGAGTGAGCAGCACTCTGACTTGGGAGTGATTACCAAGACTGTTGACTCAAGATGTGCCAGACCCACCCTTGTTCTCTGTCGTTATTTACTCTTTGCCATGACGTGCCCTGCCTTGAAGCTGCTCAGTATTTGCTACACTTGTTTTCTATTGCAGAATTTAGTCTGATTGCCCAAGCTGATCTTGATGCCAGCTTCCCTCTCCAAACATTGTTGCTGACATTTCCATGCTGCTTAACCCCAGCATTTTTCACATCATAAACCATTTTAGCAAATAATTATTATGTAGTATTAAGGAAGTAAAATTCTGTTTTTTGTCTTACAATATTACCTAGTGACTTAAGATTTAAAAGTCTACATCCGCACGTCTTGGAAATAGGTATTGAGATTGCATGCCCAGTAAACTGTACTTACCATTTTTAAAAATTAGCCACATCTAGATTCTCAATTAGTCAGATACGGCTAATTCCTAAATTATTGGACATTAAAATAAATAAACCTATTCTGCAAGGTTCAATGATTGACAGCAAGTCCTCACTTTTATGAAGTTGCGTTCCTGAAAATCACAACTTTAAATGAAACAATAGTGAATGATGGGTTCCCAAAGGAATCAATTTAAAGTTGGACTTGGGTTCCTTCAAACATTTCTTGCCCAGAAAAATACAACATACAAGCTGAAATACTGTGTCATACATGTGCAGCACTGTGCATTCCCAAGTCAAATAACTTGCACAAGGGACAATGAAAGCAATTTTACTGTGTACAGTAGCAAATGATTCCCTCAGACTTCAAAACAGCTTCAGTGCCTTATCGAACATGAAGCTCCACTGCAAGCACTGGAGGGGTTCCAAAATTGAAATCAGTTTGCAAAGTCAAAAAATGGCCCTTTTCTTTTTGTAAACAAGCATGAGCAGCCCAGGCTTCAATGTCTTTCATGCAAAAATAAAAATTATTGGTTTGGATATTCTTTCAGAACTTTGCTTCAGCTTAACTTAAAAAAAATCAAAAGTTCCCTCGAGTTCAGAAAAACACCTCACTTGTTTCAGAATGGCACCAATCAGGTCATGGGGGCTACGCTCAATGATGACATGCGGGGCCAATGTATGCAAACAATGTGAAAACAACGATATAAACCAGAAAAACAGACTTCAAGAATAAGCGACTTTAAATGAAACAACAATGAGTAGGGCAGTGATGGCCAACCTAGGTTGGTGAGGGGTTGTATGAGCGGCCCTCCTTCGTCTCAGGAGGCCATGAGGTTGAGAATGGGCATGTTCACGAACCAGGACCCCAGGAATAAGACAAAATGCATTTAATAAATGCCAAATATTTCATAAGTTATAGAAAATGTTTGATCATATATTAATAGAACTAGAGGGGGGGGGGGGGGGGGGGAGGGAAGGGGGGGGGGGGGGGAAAGAGGGGGGTCATTCGGGTTGCTGCTGCACTGTCCGAGGGGGAACTGAACATGGAAGAGATGGTCGGGGTGGGGGTTCCCCGTCTGGGGGACTGGAGGGTGCGGGAGGCGCAGGCACGGGACTGGCCTAAGATAGGAGATGGCTAGTCGGCGGCACGTGGAATGAGAGGCCTAAATGGGCCGGTTAAGAGGGCCCAAGTGTTCGCGTACCTAAAGGGACTGAAGGCAGACGTGGCCATGCTTCAGGAGACACATCTGAAGGTGGCAGATCAGGTTAGTTTAAGCAAGGGATGGGTAGGACAGGTGTTCCATTCGGGGCTGGATGCAAAGAATAGAGGGGTGGCAATATTGGTGGGGAAGCGGGTGTCGTTTGAGGCCAAGAACATAGCAGCGGACAATGGAGGCCGATACATGGTGAGTGGTAGGTTGCAGGGGACAGAGGTGGTACTGGTGAAGGTATATGCCCCGAACTGGGACGATGCTGGATTCATGAAATGGATGTTGGGACGTATTCCAGACTTGGAGGTAGGGAGCTTGATAATGGGTGGGGATTTTAACACTGTGCTGGACCCAGCATTAGATCGTTCCAGATCTAGGACGGGGAAGAGGCCGGCTGTGGCCAAGGTGCTTAGGGGGTTTATGGATCAGATGGGGGGAGTAGATCAGTGGAGATTTGCCAGGCCTTTGGCCAGAGAATTTTCTTTTTTCTCCCACGTACATATGGCCTACTCCCGGATAGATTTTTTTGTTCTGGGCAGGGCATTGATCCCGAAAGTGGAGGGAGCGGAGTAGTCGGCCATAGCCATTTCAGACCATGCCCCGCTTTGGGTGGAGCTAGAGCTGGGGGAGGAGAGGGACCAACGCCCGTTGTGGCGGTTGGATGTGGGACAGCTGGCAGATGAGGAAGAGTGTGGGAGGGTGCGGGGGTGCATCGAAAGGTATCTGGAGGCCAACGGCAACAGGGAGGTGCAGGTGGGAGTAGTATGGGAGGCGCTGAAGGCGGTGGTCAGGGGAGAGTTAATCTCCATCAGGGCTCATAGGGTAAAGAGAGAGGGCAGGGAAAGGGAGAGGTTAGTGGGGGAGATTTTAAGGGTGGACAGGAGATATGCAGAGGCTCCTGATGAGGGACTACTCAGGGAGAGACGAAGTCTCCAGACGGAGTTCGACCTGTTGACCACAGGGAAGGCAGAGGCACAGTGGAGGAAGGCACAGGGGGCGATATATGAATATGGAGAGAAGGCGAGTCGGATGCTGGCACATCAGCTCCGTAAGAGGATGGCAGCGAGGGAACTAGGTGGAATCAAGGATGGCAGGGCAACTACGGTGCGGAGTGCGGTGAAAGTGAATGAGGCAATCAAGGCCTTTTACGAGGAGCTGTTTAGGTCCCAGCCCCCAGGGGGAAAAGAGGGGATGCGGCGATTCCTGGACCAACTGAGGTTCCCAAGGGTGGAGGTGCAGGAGGTGGCTGGTTTGGGGGCGCCAACTGAGGTGGAGGAGCTGGTTAAAGGACTGGGGCACATGCAGGCAGGGAAGGCCACAGGGCCGGGTGGGTTCCCGGTGGAGTTTTATAGGAAATTTGTAGACCTGTTACCCCCGTTGCTGGTAAGGACCTTCAATGAAGCAAGGGGGGGGGGGGACCCTGCCCCCGACAATGTCGGAGGTGACGATCTCTTTGATCTTGAAGCGGGATAAGGACCCACTGCAATGTGGGTCGTATAGACCGATCTCGCTCCTCAACGTAGATGCTAAGTTGCTGGCAAAAATGTTGCCTATGAGGATTGAGGACTGTGTCCCGGGGGTGATTCACGAGGACCAGACGGGATTCATAAAGGGTAGGCAGCTAAATACCAATGTGCGAAGGCTCCTAAATGTGATAATGATGCCATTGGTGGAGGGAGAGGCGGAGATAGTGGCAGCCATGGACGTGGAGAAGGCCTTTGACCGAGTAGAGTGGGAGTATCTCTGGGAAGTGTTGAGGGGGTTTGGGTTCGGGGGAGGGTTTATTCGTTGGGTCAAGTTCCTGTATAGAGCCCCGGTGGCGAGTGTGGTCACGAACCGGCGGAGGTCGGAGTATTTCCAGCTGTATCGAGGGACGAGGCAGGGGTGCCCCCTGTCCCCTCTGCTGTTTGCATTAGCAATTGAACCTCTGGCCAAGGCGTTAAGGGAGTCGGGGAAATGGAAGGGGGTGGGCCGAGGGGGAGAGGAACATAGAGTGTCGCTGCACGCAGACGACCTGTTGCTGTATGTGGCGGATCCAGTGGAGGGGATGGTTGAGGTCATGCAGATCCTAAGGGAGTTTGGAGACTTTTCGGGCTATAAGCTCAACGTGGGAAAGAGTGAGCTCTTTGTGGTGCATCCGGGGGATCAGGGAAGAGGGATAGACGACCTACCGTTGAGGGCGGCGGAAAGGAGCTTTCGATACTTGGGGATTCAGGTAGCTAGGAGCTGGGGGGCACTGCACAAACTTAATTTGATGCGGCTGGTGGAACAGATGGAGGAGGATTTTAAAATATGGGACATGTTGCCACTCTCGCTGGCGGGCAGGGTACAGTCAATTAAAATGGTGGTCCTCCCAAGGTTTCTTTTTGTGTTCCAGTGCCTTCCAATCGTGATCACCAAGGCCTTTTTTAAGAGGGTAGGCTGGAGCATTATGGGGTTTGTGTGGGCAAGCAAGACCTCGAGGGTAAGGAGGGGGTTCCTGGAGCGTAGCAGGGATAGAGGAGGGTTGGCGTTGCCGAATTTGGGTGGCTACTACTGGGCAGCCAACGTGGTGATGATCCGTAAGTGGGTGATGGAGGGTGAGGGGGCGGCGTGGAAGAGGTTGGAGATGGCGTCCTGCAAAGGAATGAGCTTGGGGGCGCTGGTGACGGCACCGCTGCCGCTCTCGCCGACAAGGTACACCACGATCCCGGTGGTGGCGGCAATGCTAAAGATCTGGGGGCAGTGGAGATGACACAGGGGAGCGTTGGGAGCCTTGATGTGGTCCCCGATTAGGGATAACCATCGGTTTGTCCCAGGAAGGATGGACGGGGGGTTCCAGAGCTGGCATCGGGCAGGGATTAGAAGAATGGGGGACCTGTTCATCGATGGGACGTTTGCGAGCTTAGGGGCGCTGGAGGAGAAATTTGGACTACCCCCGGGAAATGCCTTCAGTTACATGCAAGTGAGGGCGTTTGTGAGGCAGCAGGTGAGGGAATTCCCGCTGCTCCCGGCACAGGGGATTCAAGACAGGGTGATTTCGGGCATATGGGTCGGGGAGGGCAAGGTGTCGGCGATATACCAGGAGATGAAAGAAGAGGGGGAGGCTTTGGTAGAGGAGCTGAAAGGTAAATGGGAAGACGAGCTGGGGGAGGAGATTGAGGGGGGGCTGTGGGCTGATGCCATAAGTAGGGTTAATTCCTCCTCCTCGTGTGCCAGGCTCAGCCTGATACAATTTAAGGTGGTCCACAGAGCGCACTTGAGGGGGGCGAGGTTGAGTAGGTTCTTTGGGGTAGAGGACAGATGTGGAAGGTGCTCAGGGAGCCCGGCGAACCATGTCCATATGTTTTGGTCATGCCCGGCACTGGAGGGGTTCTGGAGAGGAGTGGCGGGAGCAATATCTCAGGTGGTGAAAGTCCGGGTCAAGCCAAGCACTATTTGGAGTAGTGGACGAGCCGGGAGTGCAGGAGGCGAAAGAGGCCGGCATTCTGGCCTTTGCGTCCCTAGTAGCCCGGCAAAGGATCTTGTTAATGTGGAAAGAGGCGAAGCCCCCCGGCGTGGAGGCCTGGATAAATGATATGGCTGGGTTCATAAAGTTGGAGAGGATAAAGTTTGCCTTGAGAGGGTCTGTGCCGGGGTTCTACAGGCGGTGGCAACCTTTCCTAGACCATCTCGCGGAGCGTTAGATGAAGGTCAGACAGCAGCAACAGCAACGGGGGGGGGGGGGGGGGGGGGGGGGGGGGAGGAGGAGGAAGGAGGGAGGGGGAAGGGGTTTTTTTTTCTGGGGGGCATTTGAGCAAGAAAACACACGAATGACCCGGAAAACTGACATGTACGGGAGGAATCCAATGTACAAAGTTCTGTATCATATTGACTTGCCATGTTCATGTCTTGCTATGCGAGCTTTCTTTCTTTTTTTGTTACGGGGTGGGGTGGGGGGGGGGGGGGGTTTGTTTGTATGGTTGAAAATGTTGTTAAAAAACTCTTAATAAACATTTTTAAAAAACAAAATAGAACTATCAACTTCAAATGGTAAAAACAAAATAAATATCCTTTGGTTGGACTTAGGCAGAGCTGTGCCAATGCTGAGAGCAATCAACACACACCTCCTACATGTGCCCTTAGTTTACATGTATATCACTTCAGTCACACTCGTAAAAGAACTACGCAAAGGAAAACCAGTGGAATGTGGCAACTCTGCACTTGGGCAACAATCAACAAGATGACTTGTGGGCTGCACTCAGAACCCTAATGGGTTGCACATGACCCCCAGGCTGCAGGTTGCCTACGATTGGAGTCACTTAAGGCAAGGACTTGCTGTAAATGGTTGACTTAAGTTGGGATCAAAACATTGCAAGTAAACTGTAAAGTTGCTCCAACAAAGAGTGCTATTTTGCTAGAGTCCTGATTTTCAAAATGGTCTGTGTGCTGTAGAAATTCAATATAGTACAATGAAGAGTTATTTACCCATCATCCATAGAGGCAGAGAAACTACACCATACCTGTCATGCAGGCATTTAATCAGAGTAGTTTCTCAGTTGCTATGGATGTTTGGTAAACAGCACCCCAAATCCACAAAAGCAGTTCCTTTCTCTTGCTACCATGTCATTTTTAGGTGAGGAAATGGCTTGGTGCATCGAGAATTATCCTTGTTCTGAATTTGATAGCGTCCGTGGTTTGAGTGCCTTTGTATATTTTACCATAAAGTTACTTGGGTCTCAATAAGTGTCTCCATTTTTTTCACAGGTGTCTGGTAGGCATTTTGGGAGTGTCCGTTCATACAGGTTTCACTGTACTTACTGACACTCATGAGACCCTTGTAAAAATGAAATGAATAAGGACAAATTTATGAAAGTTGCTTACACAATATACAAGTAGATAACCCTGTACATTAATGTTCAAAAGATTGAGGAACTTGAGAACATGCTCAAAAAAATGTATTTCAAATTGCTAAATGAAGCCTGCAAAGTTCAATTAGAAACCATACCTTGCTCAACCTGGAGTGATTTTTTAAAATATTCTGATCTGCTGAGAAGTATTTAAAGGAAGTTGCTTAATTAACTAATTTATAGACAAATGTGAAGGGCAATGCAATGTCACAAAAACAACATTAGTTTACTGAATCAATCAAGTTTTCATCACAGCCTTAAAATACTGTTTTGCTAGTTTTATTGCCGAAAAGTCACCGCAATTATAAAAGTGAGGACTATTATAAACCATCAGTAAAAGGATTCTTGACTGCACTGAAAGCAGCAGCTACAAGGCCATCTCTCCAAGAGGTAGCTTCAGAACATGCTTAAAACCATGTTTGAGTTCCCAGACAGCTCTATGGAACTCTGGGAACTGTTTGGGCTTAAATTTTAATGCAAGCAGAGAAACAATATTCCTTGCCAACTTTCTGTCAACATCAAAATATATCGCTTGCCGAGAATCCAGTGAATGCAGCTTTGTGCATGCATAAATATAAGCACACAACTCTGGCGTCTCTGGTCGAAAAATGGCAAAGAACTTAGCTGACTAGTTTAGGTCTACCGGCTCTGCATCGCATTTCGATGAAAGAGATCAGATGAAACAATTTATGAGAATCAGTAGCATTAGTAAGGAGAAAGAGGGTGCACAAAGGATTAGGAGCGCTAGAGCATGGATAAGCAACCTGCAGTCTGGAGAGCCACATGCGGCTCATTAGGGCTCCGAGTGTGGTCCACAAGACATCTTGTTGACTGTTGCTCATGTACAGAGTTGCCACATTCTGCTGGTTTCTTTTGCCATATCAGTATGACTGAAGTGATATACACGTAAAGCAATGGCACATGAAGTGAGGAACATTAATTGTGGGAGCTGTGTGCTCCCTTAATGTGCATTAAATGTATTCAGCCTTATTTATGGAGACTGGTTAGTGAACATGCCCGATCTGAATCTTGCGGCCCACTAACTGTGGGAGCTGTGTGCTCCCTCTGCATGTATTAAATGTATTCAGCCTTATTTATGGAGACTGGTTAGTGAACATGCCCAATCTGAATCTTGCGCCCACTGAGACAAAGAAGGGCCACTCATGTGGCCCACTCGCCAGCCTAGGTTGCTCATCACTGCACCAAAGAAATAACAAAGCATTAGGTGGGGCAAACAAAAAAAATACAATAAGGTGTATATTAGGTTTACAGCACATGCTTATGAATGCACAATGTTCGATAAATAAGGTTAGTGAGTTGCAGGTGCAAGTAGCCACATGGAAATTTGATGTAGTGATAATGGAAACATCACAAAAGGGACCTGGATATGCCTGGAAACAGGGTGGTCAGGAAAGAGAGGAGATGAATGATAAAACAGTATTGTTTAAGGTGCAAGAATAAACATGGATAATAAGAGACGAAGGGCAGACAAAGGGAAGAATTTCCTTGTTCAGTATGTTTTTTCAACTGATGGTGAGTCACCTTCTTGAACTACTGCAATCCATGCCGTGTAGATACACCCACCAAGCTGTTACGAAGAGGGTTCCATCACTGAATATATTTGAGGCCAAGGTGGACACATTTTTGGTTTCTCAGGGAATTAATGTATATGGGGAGAGGACAGGAATGTGAATTTGAAGCCCAATATCAGCTATGATCATACTGAATAGCAGAGCAGGCTCGACTGGTCATGTGGTCTACTGGGGCTTCTTTCTCGTGGTCTTTAGTAGATAGAGGCAAACTATTCCCACTGGCAGAAGGACCATAAACCAGAGCATACGATTTAAAGTAATTTTAACTAAAGAACCAAAACTAACATGAGGAAAGAGGACAAACAAAACAAAATACAATGACTAGTTACAATTTGGAATACAGTTCCTGCATGCTAGAGGCAGATCCAATCATGGCTTTCAAAGGGGAATTTGATAAGCAACCAAAGTGAATAAAATTGCATGGCAACAGGAATAGGGTAGGGGAATGGGGCTCGCTAAATTGCACTTGCAGCGAGCCGACAGATTCAACTGGTCTCCTTCTGTGCTGTAACTAATGAGTCCATGCTTGAGAAACTTTTTATGGAAAATAAATTCCTGTATTTGCAAGAATAGCTTTAGGTAGAACATCTTACAGAATGGAAAAACAGAGCAACTTAAGCAAAAAAATAAATATTTTCTGCAGTGAAGCCTTTCTACTTTGTTTTTAGGTACATTCACAGCTACCATTGTAACGGTTCTCCAGCTAGAACTAACAGGATTGGCGAAAGGACTTTAATCAGCAAAAAAATGTGAGTGCTGACTTTTGATTTTACCAAAACTGCACAGTTAATTGTGCAGTCCATAACTGTTACATATCTTACATTCTTCTCTTCAAGGGCAAATTGATAGTTTTGTTACTTATACCCATTACTTTGGCAATTAAAGCAAAGTAGAATTTGATCCTTTAACATAGGACCTTCAGAGAAACAGCATTGGTGTAGTATTATAACCTTCCGAGTTGACCTATACAACTGATTCAGGCTTTTCCATGGGTGGCCTCTCAGTCCAAGCAAATTTCAGCCTTTGATGTTACATGACCAAAGCTTCACCTTCATCTTCCACCATAAACTTCAACCCACCCCACCACTAAACCTAATTCGCGATATCAGCTTGTTTCTGGGGTTGCGGGGGTTATTTTGTTTACCATGTCAAATGCTGGGTCAGGGAGAATACAATATAATTCTATTGCTGATATGCACCGAAAACAATAGCCAACACTAACTGAGGTGGTCAATTAGATCTACTAATGTAGAAGATGTAGGAGGAGTCAGCCACTCGGCCCATCAGCTTGCTCCGCCTTCAATGAGATCATGGCTGATCTGTTAGAATTCTCAATGCCACTTTCCCGCCTTATCCCCATATCCTAGATTCCCTTCTGGATTAAAAATCTCTCTATTACAGCCTTGAACATATTTAATGTCCCAGCCTCTTCAGCTCTCTGCGGTAAAGAATTTCACAGATTCACTACCCTCCAAAAGAAATTCCTCCTCATCTCGGTCTTAAATGGGTGACCACTTACTCTATGATTATGTCCTGTCCTAGTCTCTCCCACAAGAGGAAACAACCTCTCGGCATCTCCCCTGTCAAACCTCCTCAGAATCTTATTTATCTTGATGTGGTCACACCTCATTCTTCTAAACTCCAGTGAGTAGAGGCCCAACCTACTCAACCACTCCTCATAAGAAAATCCCTCCATACCCAGGATCAGCCTAGTGAACCTTGTCTGGTCTGCCTCCAATGCCAATATATCTTTCCTTAGATCACGGGATCAAAACTGTTCACAGTATTCCAGGTGTGATCAGCCTAGTGCCTTATATCCTTTTAGCAGGATTTCCATGTTTGTATACTCCACTCCAATACTTTTATATTCCACTTGCAATAAAGACCAACATTCCAGTTGCCTTCCCAATTACCTGAACTTGCATGCCAGCTTTTTGTGATTTATGCATGAGGGCCCCCAAATCCCTCTGTGCATTAGTTTTCTGCAGACTTTTTCCATTTAAATACCATTCAGCTCTTTTATTCTTCCTACCAAAGTGCATAACTTCACATTTTCCTACATCATGTTTCATCTGACAAGTTTTTACCTATTCACCTAACCTGTCTCTGTCCCTCTGTAGTCTCTTTGCATCATCCCCACCACTTGCTTTCACACGTATTTTTGTGTCATCCGCAAACTTGACAACCCAAGAAACAAAAGCACATTGATTTTGTATGAATTTCTTTAAAATGGCACACGCCCTGTAAAAATACTCAATCTTTCAAAGATAGTTGTATCACTATCTTTGTTCTGTATTTGTACATTTAAAGGCAAAACATTATTGGCGCGATTCTCCGCTCCCGCGCCGGTTGGGAGAATCGCCTGGCGCGCCATTTTTCCCCGCGATGCCGGTCCGACGCCCCTCCCGCGATTCACCCAAGCGGCAAGAACGGCCCCGTCGAGTCCCACGTGGCGCAGGCCGGAGAATCGCCCGAGACAACCAAAATGGCGATTCTCCGCCACCCCAGCTATTTTCAGGCCCGGATGGGCCGAAGTCCCGACAGTGGACCCCAGTCTACGCCGTCGCTGTTCACACCCGCTATTTAAAGTCGTCAGCCAGTCGTGGTGGCTGACGCTGAGCAGTGAGGTGGTGAGTGGACTGTTCCGCAGCTCCTGGAGACCGAGTCGGCTTCCCCAAGGAGGCTGTGGCCACACGGGGGGGATGAGGGAGAGTGTGCAGGTGGGAGGGGGGGGGGGGGGATGAAGGAGAGTGTGCAGGTGGGAGGGGGGGGGGGATGAAGGAGAGTGTG